>NC_054838.1:13543465-14193238 GCF_018345385.1 Vulpes lagopus
CTACTAGTACAGTTCGGTGCCACTGCCGTGATTTTTGCAAAAGCACCAGCAGTTTTACCCAACACTGCTTTTGCACTAGCAGTTCATGTATCAACACAGTGAAAAAAAAAAGTTTTAGATTATGAAAATAATTTTGACCTTGCAGACCCCTGAAAGGATCTTCCCCTGTCAACATCAGGGAACTGCTGCTTTAGCTGAACCTGCCGTAGTACCCCTGGATGTCCAGACTCTCCCGGGACCTAGGTTCACTTAGAACCTCGCTTTTTTAGCTTGACTCTGAATGAAATAACTGTCAAGCTAAATGGCTCATTTTTGGACCTGCCCAATTTGAAAGTGACTGGGAAGGGCTGGAAGCATGGGGCCACCTTTACTCTCATGGCTGCTATCATTTCTAACTCCCATCTTGTTTAAGCTACTTCTACAAGTCCTGTTGCTGAGGACTCAGGATATATTCAGAATTTCTTCTCTCAGACCCATTTTTATAAGCCCAAAGAAAAAAATTTCTCATAAATGCCTCAAAAATACTTGGGACTTTGTGTGTGGAGTACATTAGAGCTCTGAAATTGCTGGTGTGGAAAGAATCAAAAGTCAAGAGACCCGACCTTAAGTTTGGGACTGTACTTTTAAATGATTAGCCCAGCATTTACTATTTGGGAGCTTAGATTTTGTCACAAAGTTGTGAGGCTAAGATTAGAAAATGTATAGAGAAGTTCTCGGAGTAATATTTAAGCATTCTACTGGAGTGATACCCTTTCAAAACAGAGTAGTTTTGGGATTCTTGGTAATACAAGGAAGTCAAGTGCCTAAAAGTAGAGCTGAGAAGTAGAGAAGGGGGAGACCACCCCAAGGAGATGGTGGGTCCAGTATGGAAGAAGGACCTAGGGATGAAACCGGAGAACAGACCTAAGAGCAAAACCTGCAAGCAGGGACTGGGGATGTACCAAGCGTAGGCTTTATCTCTTAGTGCTATCTTCTGAGTCCTTACCAAAGACCAGGCACTTTCACATATATTACCTCATAACAGGCCTTTATGTGCAAAGATGCTGAGTGTCCTAACCTTTAGTAGCCCTTTTATAAAACAACAACTAGGGCTAAATAATTCCACAGGGTCACACAGCTAGCACATGGCAAAGCCAGGATTCAAGCCCAGGTCTTTCATTGACCACTCTTACACATTAATTTATTGACTTTCTAACTTTTGGTGGGGGAGGGGAGGTGGAATCAAAACTTATTTTCAAATAGAAATTTTTACAGAAAATTCATATGTAAAAATAGAGCTGCCCTAGTAGAAGCTGACTTTACCCTCTCTACTCACCAGCCATCCTTGCCCCATCCTACCTGGCAGCACCGCAACTCCTGGTAACCTGAGCCTCAGAGAAATGCAGTTTTGAAAACCCATGTCCTGCTTTTGGTATAATTTGTGTTCTAGGAGTCCTGTCTATATAAATTGCTAATATTTCTTTTCTCTCTCTATGGTTTGGGAGCTAAGGGAAAGAAGACTATGTCCAAAGATGCTGGCCCTTGGGTCATCCTAACCTAAATTAACATCAGGCATTACAAAAACAAAACAAAACAAAACAAAAAACATCAGGCACTACAGATTTAGGATTTACAACTAATGTGGCCCTACACTTGTAAATTCTCTGGCAAAGATGAAAACACATGAGTGGCCTCTAAGCCTACTGACGGCATAATCTTCTAGCCAACTCTTCATGAGGGCTGGTGACCGACACAGTACCTGTACCCAGTGCTGACACATCCCGGGAAACCCAGGCAGCAGAGCCCATGCCTTCTGCAGCTGTGAAGGCGTGGCTTGCCCTCCAAAGCACCCGCGTGCTCCTGCTAGTATCATGGCTTCCAGTGCCTGCACTAGAGACTAATGATATTTTCTCCCTTGAAAATTCTTGGCAGAAAAAGAGTTTTTTACGTGACGTACTCATTAATCCTTCCTTCGTGGGAGCTCTTGAATTGTTCCCTCCATTCCTTAGAACATCCTTTCTACCTTCCTCCATTCACATGGAATGAATCGTCTAAGGACGTCGGCAGCTCCACCAGTAAGCTTTAACCCAAACTCACACAGATGCATTAACTTAAAAGGAAGAGGGTCCAACTTGTTTCAGCAACCACAGTGGTAATTATATACTCCCGACCCCAGCATTTCAGAACTTGGGCAAGAGGCTCTCTGGATTAAGAAGGGCCTTAGTCTAAGAGTCCTCAGCCTTACCTTCTTGCCTCCTGGAGAAGAGGCATCAGGGGGAGGTGTACTTGTGATATTTAACGGGCTGGAGCCACAACTGGAAGGTGATGACCCTCTTATTCTGTCAGAGAAAAGAGGAGTTAGTTAGATTTCTTTCCTTCAGTGGTGTGTGAGGGGTAGGGTAAGAACTAGAATGGGGATTGGCCAGCTTTGTCTGTGAAGGGCCAAACAGGAACTACCTAGGCTCTGTAGGCCGTACAGTCTTGGTCACAACTACTCGGTTCTGCCATTGTAGCTTGAAAGCAGCCATAGACCATATGGAAACTGATGGGAGTAGCTCTGTTCCAGTGAAATTACATTTACAAATACAGGCAAGAAGCTGTATTTATTCTACAGGCACCGGATCTAGAGTGCAGACCCCGGAGTCCAGCATCTCACTGACAAAGCCCTTGGTTTAGGGTTTGGATTTCAGATTTTGAGTTTCAAGTAAGTGGGCAGTTTCATTTCTTGTAGAATCCAGATCTCAGAGTTGGACGGGACTTTAGAAATTCAACATCTATCTTTAATACCATGAACTAGAAGGCACAGCAAGTGATTTTTCCTTTTCCCTACAAATACTTTTTAGCTAGTGAATACTCTTAGGAAGTAGAAGGTGCCAGGGTGGCTAACCCACACCTGGAAAGTAGCCTTGCAGTAGTAGAAACAGTAAGTAGTAATAGCAGCAGTAGTAGTAGTAGTAGAGCAGCTGTCCCTACTGCCTTTTAAAGGTGATGAAAAATGGGTCTAGGCCCTCTCAGTTGGCACGTTTCTCACTATAGTAGATTAGCAGAGAAAGTCTTAGAACTGTAAACCCCCACACATGCTCATCAGGCTGAAGGAGCTCAGGAAAGAAGCCATGGCCTGGCAGTGAAGCTGGAGTATGGTGGCAGCTGTGTCACCACCAGGCCCTTAGCTTCTACAGAGATGAATGCAACTTCCTGGGTTACCCAGGCACCCTGCTCTCAACGGCTCAGCAGTCCTCCGGCCATTGGCCTGTGTTGCCTAGTTCCGTAGACTTGGGAGTGAATAAGCTTTCTCTGTCCCAGAGCAGAAGCTCCTCACCGGCAGACTACAGCTATACACCACGTACTCTTAGCACACAGATGGGTACGAACCGCTTACTGAAAAATTGCTGAATGTCTCCCATCTTCCCCTGCTTAGGTCTATGAAGCCACTATTTCCCCGGGTTCCCCATTTTGGGATTGCCTTTTCATTGTTATTTCATCTTTGATTTCTTGTCCTTAAATTACTGATTTTTCTTTGAGATGGTATCATCACTGAGGAATGGGCCTCATTCCTGGGTTATTAAGCATGTTCACCTTCATCTCTTCTATTCCAGTCCAGCTTCCATAATGCTTGTTAGCACATTCTGGACATCTGCTCAGCATCCTACAATGAATGGGGTCTTAATTTTTTTTTCCAGTCTAAACTTCTCAGCATTATTTATTAGGATTCTTAGCAATCTCCCATCCTTGCTTCAGCTCATGCACTCTTCCTTTTTACTATTATCATAAAGCAACAATACACTTCTCAAAAGATTTTAAGATCCTTGAGGTCCAGGACTGCTTTACACTGTTCTTGGATGGTTTCAGGCAAAGCACAGAATATGTAGGTAGTGGCCAGTAAGAATCTGATTCTCACTGCACGCTGCCCCAACATCTTCCCGAAGTAGACCCAAGGGATCATATCCATTATTCCCAAGCGCTGGAGCAGAGCTGTCCTGCCCCCCGGGATAAGAGCCATCTAGAAAACCAGCTTTCAGCTCTCCTGAGAGAACCAATTCTGAGAGAATTAATCCAGTGGCAGCAGGGAATAGTTTATCCCTTTTCCTATTATGTTCCATTAAGTGTGCATTCCCCTAAGGACCTGGTTACTACCCTCTCCATTCCCCAAATTCAGCTGAATGTATAACTGCTTCCCTCTTAATCACTACTCTTGAAGACTCAGATGTAATTAATCTCTGAGCACTCACCGTATGTCAGTTTCTACCCTAGGAACATTCCTGAGACCTCTCATACTCCTAAAGCAATTCTTGGGAGACAGTTATTACCTGCCTTTTATGGCTTAATTCAACAGAGACCAGGAAGTTAAGTGAATCTCTTAAGCACAGCCAAGTAGGAGCCCGGAACTCAAACTCCAGTAAACTACTTAAATATGGAAAAGAAGCCCTCTCAAGAGAGATTCTGCGTGGGCTCTTATCGAAGCCAGGCAGCTTTGACTAGAAGCAGCTAATGTCGCGTTGAGGCCCAGATCACGGACTGTCGCCACTCCTGCAGTCCTGTAATGTTACAGTGTTCATCCATCCTCATGAGCCCCTTGAGTCATAATAAAGTAATGAGAAAATTGAGTCCCCAAAGAATTCCCTTTAACTCTGGCCTGTTTGGGTTTCACTCTTGAAGGCCAGATTTCTCAATCTCGGCACCATTGACATTTGGGGCTGGAAAATTTTTTGTTTCGGGTGGCAGGGAAGCTGTCCTGTGTCCTACAGGATGTTTAGCAAGCAGCATCCCTGGTCTCTATCCACTGGATATTTAGCAGCAACGTCCTACCCAGTTATGACAACCAAAAATATCTCCAGGTATCACAAAACATCTCTTGGGGGGCAAAATGCCCTGGGTTGAGAACCACTGGTTTAAGGGAGCAACTAGAAGGTGTTACTTGCCTGTGGATCTCCATGATTTCTTCAGCAATCATTCGACCTATTTTGCCTGCCCCAGCCCTGGTTCCCCCTGGAATCCCTGGAACAGTGGGGTGGGTCCTCTTTGGGCCACCTACAACAAAGGAATCTGAGAGTGGGAAAGGGGAACCAAGGAAGAAATGCTATTATGAGTTAAAACCAGTTCATCTTGTGATCCACTTGAAGTTTAACCTTAGGGTTATGCCCTAAGGGACAGCAGAGCTGCAGCTTGTCAGGAAAAGCCATTCCAGCAGAAGGCTCAAGTTTGCGTCCAGGATCAGAGGCCAAAGCAAGGGCTCTGGTTCCCCTCACGCGCTCAACATCCGTTTACCGACTACCGCTGTACAGCAAGCCAGGGTCCCAGAGGTAAGTCGGCAGCTCTGCCCTCAAGGAGCTCACAGTCTAACAGGGAGACAAGATGAACAATGGCTGGAACAAAGTGTGGTAGTTTGACAGGTAAGTACAAGGCACCCAACTCCTCCAGGCCCAGGTACAGCTTCCTGGGCAAGTTTAACACTGAGCTGAGTCTTGAGAGAGGAGTAGAAATTAGCTGGGCAGAGAGGTAGGGAGGGCAAGGCGTTCCACGCACAGCAACCGATACGCGCACGAGCACTGAGGGAGGACACAACTTGGGAGACTACTCCAAGAACTTCATCATGAACGATGACGAAAGAGTGACAGATGAAACTGGAGGAGGTACCTGGATGAAAGGTCCTGGATGCCATACTAATGGATTTAGACAGGATCCAGAGATAAGGCGTGCCAAACACTTCGCACAGAAAAGGCACTTAGGTTGGGTTACTGGGAAGTCCACTGCGTGGAGCGGGAACTACGGCGGAGGAGAGGGGGTGGTGGGGGAGTAAGACTACGATTAAAAAATTCTCTGCAACAATCTGGGCGACAGATGGGAGGGAGATGGAGAAGTCTAAGAGGGGCAGAAGGGACAGGATCTCGTGCTCAGAACGGGCAAGAAGGAAGAGTCAAGGTTTCTGGCTTAACCAACCAGATGAAGGAGTGCAGAGAATCGGTTTGGAGAGGCTAAATTTCAGGTGCTTTTGAGACTCCAGGTGGCTCTGTCCAGGAGGCAGTTGGAGAGACAGACCTATGGCTCCAGAGACAGAGAGATCAGATGTAAGAGTCGGTGGTGGAGAGGAGGGGACTGAAGGAAGCCATGCAAGCGGAGGTGGTGCCGTGGAAGGGTATGTCAGGTGCAGAGGCCAGGGCCTAGCCCAGAAAGGAGCCCCGCTGACAGAGACCCTCCTCCCCCCCAGGAGCCAGTGACAGTACCAGAAAGCACCACATCCCAGCACTGGGCAACACGAGGAAAGCCCAAGAGGAGCAACGAGTTTCCTATTTCAAGGGCTTCCAAGGTCCTGGCAACCTTGGAACGAGCTCTCAGTATTCCAGGCTCCACAGAGGAAGGGAGAGGACAACGTCCTTAGGGCTCATCTCCTTGAAGCCTCCCTTCCATAAAATATGGGGGCTGGGGACACCAAATAGTTGGGGAGGGGTTACACTGGCCACGAGCAGCTTCTCACGGGCAAGCCCCGATGCCCCTACAGTACATAGTTACCTTCTCCAGAGGGCAGCATGCTGTCCATGCTGTGGGGGGACGCTGTGAGCTGCGGGAAGGTTGGGTCCCCGCCTTCCAGGACGTTGGCTCTGTGAACATCCCAGCAATAAGGAAACATGAGTCAGGCCTGCTCAGAACCGTGCACCTTTCACCTTGGCCAAGGTGTCCAGTGTCCACTCTGGACCTGAACGGGCCAGAAAATGAAGTGTCTGCCTGAGTGGCTCAGCAGGTCTCCTCGCTGTTCGAGAACACGGTGGACAGCATCCCGGCCTTTGGCCTCACTGCCTGCCTGGGCCTTCCTGGTTTGTAGGGGACACAGTCCGGCAGAGAAGGTGACTGCAGCCGCCCACTGCCATCGCTACGGGGCCTCCTCTCCTGCCAGTGTGCAGGGACCTAGCCCCGGCCCCTCACTCTGCTCTGGCCACAGGTGGGGGTCTGGACACCATGGGGAAGGAGATGCGGGGAGCAGTCCTCGCCCAAGAGGGGCCCCTTCCCTGCTCGCCTGGCAGGTGGCGGCCTCTGAGGCAGGCTTCGGGCTGCCAGTGCTCGGGCGGCCAGCCTGGCGGGCACGGGGGCCCTGAGCCAAGGCCAGTATGAGGCGGCACCCGGGCGAGCCTCTCCTGGGCTGTCGGCCCCTGCACGGCAGCACCCAGACGCCCAGCGTGCAGGGCCTTCGGGCGTCAAAAGCTAACTGCCGTATCGGGAAGGAACTGTTGCTGCTCCCGGGGCAATTCCACGAGCCAGGGGCCTGCACGGCACGCGCATCGAAGCGTGTTCTTGGTTACCGACCGCTTTGGCCTCTGCCCATCCGGAGGCCTCACAGGGTATCGGCAGGGTAGCCTTAGAGGGTGCGCCACGGGCTGCCGCCTGCACCCGCCTTCCCAGGTAAGGAGCCCGGGCATTTGTCCTGGAGGCAAGAGAGCTTCCCGGGCGGGGAGACACTTACAAAACAACAGTGTTGGTTGAGACGATGTACTCTACTTCCTTGGTCCAAGGGTTCATGAAACTGAACCATCGACTCCGGAGCGTGATGAAAGAACCATCTTTGATTTTAAACTTATAGCAATTAGTCGTGATCTTTTCTCTTGTCTGTAAAACTGAAAATGCAAAGAAACCATGAATATTGCTTCCTCAGACCAACACAGTGAACTAAGCAAACCCTAAGTGTGCCTGGGCCCCGCTGCCGCCACCCTTCAAGGGGCTCGCGCTCTGTGACTGAGGCGCCCGGGGCCTGCCGCGCGGCTCACGCTGAGCCACGGGGGCGGGCATTCGGGGTGGGCTGCTTCTGAGGCCTTGACTCGCAGCCTTTCGATTCATCTGTGAATCTCTCGCTGTTGTTCAGCGTATGAACTGCAGGTGCCAGGGAATAACTGCAATTCAGACGCGTGGCCGGGACCCGCTGTGAAGGGAGCCACAAGCGTCCAAAGGGCCCGTGTTCCTTCCCCATCACAAAGCCAGAGGGCAGGGCAGCACTTTTAGGACATCTGAAGCCTGGGACGTCACTCACCTGGTCACATTTCATTATTTTATATGACAAACATGGAACAAGCGCCTTTCATGTGCCAGGCAGGCACTGGGGATGGAGGGGGGCGGTGCATGACCCCTGCCCTCAGGATAGGAATGAGGAGCGGCTACACAGAGGAAGGAGGGCTACAAGTGTATCAGAGGGAGGGAGGGAAGGACTCAGCAGTGCCCCACAAGTGGCAGGGCCTGGTGGGGGTAAAGCTGAGGAGGGCCTTGAACACTGGTCAAAGGCCTGGAGTCTAAAGGCCAGAGGTTTAGGCAGGGATGTGACATTATCAAGCTCAATCTGTTGGGGCATAAATGGGACAAGTATGAAACATGGAAGGGGCTGGGGGCAGAAGGGAGCAGGGAGGCCTGCTAGATGTCGATCACAATTATGGTTTGGGCACAAGGGCCTGAGTCAGGGCTGTGGCAGCGGAGGTACAACAAGGGGCCTCTTTGGAAGTGCAGGTCTGAGGTGAACCAACGGGACACAGAGGGAAGGGGTCAGTACCGGTCCCTCCCAGGACGCTAGTCTGTGCCGGTGCCAAAAATCAAGGGAAAATACAGAAGGCACTGCAGGTTTTTATGGAAAAGAGAATCAGATTGTTTGAGCTAAATCTTTACAGCATTCCTGTAAATCCTCTGAACAAGAGAGACTTTCCAGAAACTGCACCGTCCTAAGTACAGAAAACTGCTAGGCAGGCCGAGGTGGGTTCTCCTTGAGGGGATAAACAGGGCCTGGGAACACCAGCCTTGTCTCCTCAGAGATGTTGGCTTCGAGACCTCTGAACTGGCTGACCCCCACGTCACCAGGGCAGATTTCTCTGGAACGTTTATGCGGACTAGTTTTGAAGCAGGGGGACACCCTGACCTTAAGACCTTTCATACAGCCCAGCTTACCTTGCCTGTGACATTCTGCAAGATGTCCTATGTCGTCTTGGTGAAAGTATTCATAACATGATGTGCCTAGAAGTTCTTGTGGTAAATATGCCAAAATAGCTGTTGCCCTAGAATATTTAAAAAAAAAAAAAAAAAAAAGTTACTGAGATGGTTAACAGCCTCTGCTCAGTGGATGAACTCCGCCAGAGCTGATGAGAACAAGGTCCACCCTGGATGGCCTTCCAGAGGGCTTACTAGGTGGATATGGATATATACATACATACATACATACATACATATATATATATATATATATATATTTTTTTTTTTTTTGGTGCAACTGAACTTAACCAACACTATAAAAGCAGAGGGAAAAGAAAGGAAAGAAGCCTTTCAAAGGGGCTGTTTTCCAACAAAGGAGGCTTAAAAATGTAACCATATTAGCCAAAAATGTGATAGAAATCCAAACCCCAGGGCAAACCTTCTCTATCTCACTACTTTTTTTTTTTTTTTTTTTTTAATCAGGATGATCAAACATCAGAAGCTCCAGTGGCAGGGGACACTAGAGCCCTGGAAAATGGTGGTGTCTTTTTCTAGTATGTAGTGATTATTTCTAATAGCCAGAAAAATAATCAGCTGGTGAATATTCTCAAGGAGACAGCAGAGAGCAGTGGCAAACTTGGGACATCTGGGTTCTTGGCTCAGGTCTAGTATTGCTCAGCTGTGAATGGGAGGGGGCCAGTCGTTGGAGGGGCCCCCAGTTCCTCATCTATTAAGAGTGAGACTGGACTAGGTCAGTGTTGCCGATGGAGCTTTCTGTAGTGGCGATGTGCTAGGCCTGTGCCCTCAGCCTCACGTAGCTGAGCACCTGCAGTATGCCTAGGGAGCCGGACACCTCTGAGCGTAGTTTCAATTAAAACTTGAATAGCCGGGCAGCCCGGGTGGCTCTGGGGTTTGGTGCCACCTTCAGCCCAGGACCTGATCCTGGAGACCCAGGATCGAGTCCCATGTTGGGCTCCCTGCATGGAGCCTGCTTCTCCCTCTGCCTGTGTCTCTGCCTCTCTCTCTCTCTTTCTCTCTCTCTCTGTATCTCTCATGAGTAAATAAATAAAATCTTTAAAAAAAAAAAACAAAACTTGAATAGCCGTGTGAGATTGCTATAGCCAACGTCCACTGTACCAGACAGCTCAGGACTAGATCATCTTTTCCAAGCCCCACAGTCCAGAATTCTGATCCCAGCTGTGGTCCTGAACCTTCCACCCACCCTCAGACAGCATCCCAGGCCTATCATTTCTCCTGTGGCCTTGGACTTCAGACCGTGACGATGTCTCCTTAACTGTCGCTACATGCCAAAGAGCATTAGAGAGAAAAGTCTCTGTTTATGATGACATTCGGATGGGTCTCATTTTTTAGCAGAGATCCCCATCGCTTCCTTCTCTCTTTACCCTCAGGGAAGCCAGCTGATGGCCCAGCCTTCTCTGCTTTACTCAGAGGTGAAAATCTTGTACCATTATTGTTCAAGGGTAGTTCGCAGACTCTTACCTCTGGTCTACAAAAACAAACTTCCCATCTATCGCGTGCCGAGACACATATTCCATGGATTTCACCCTGATGTCCCCGTTCACCGGCTGCGGGACCACGTGAGAATGCAGGCGTCCGATGGCGACAAGGCAGCTGAGGTTACAGCCCTCGTTGTCTGGTTCGCTGTCCTCGTCCAGCCCCATCTTTGTGGGTGGCCAGCTCTTCAGGTACCCTGTGCTGTGGATGGTGCAGAAGCTCTTTCGATCTGCTAGAAAGCAAAGTCCATGGTCAGTGACAGGACGGCTCTGGGCAAGCAGGCATGGGCAGCCTGCGGCGGGCCGGGATGTGGGAAGGGAGTCATAAAGTGAACAAAGCTCTACTCTCTGGAAGGGAGAACTGGCAAGAGAGGAAGATTTAGAAGCAGACAGCTATCATCCCGGGGCCTACGTGTGGAGCAGGACCGGTTATGCCAAGGGCGTCGCATATACCAAGGAAGGAGTCACTCAATCTACCTGGGGAGAGGAGAGCCGCCCAGGAAAACCACGTAGGAGGTGATCAAGAAGGATGAGCAGTGGCTAAGGGACTAGGATGTACGAAGGTTGAGAAGGTACAAAGCACAGAGGCACGTCCCATCCCCGTACAAGAAACAATAGAGAGCTCGGTGTGGTTGAAGTGGAAAGGGAGGGGCTGGAGGTGGAGCTGGAACGGTGAGTTGGGGGCAGATTATTGGGGTCTTAGACTGTTTGCTAACAAATACGTGTTTATCAGACAAGAAATAGAGAGCTTCTGAAGGTATTTAAGTGGAGAAACAGCAAAGGAAATTGTGGTTTGGATACCCTAGGAGCAGAGCGATAGGTAAACCGGAAGAGCAAGGAGCACACAGAGTAAGACAAGCACACAGCAAGAGGTGGTGAGGATGTGCTCTGGCCCCGCAGTGAGGAGGAGGAGGCCGGGAGGTTCCTGAGAACTCGTGAGGTCTGGCAGGAATATCAAAACATTTGGTATGAAAGAAAGAAAACGAAGGGGACTCCACCTTTCTTGGATTGAATGTTTGCTGCTGCTCAGGGACTCGGAGAAGAGAGGACATGGAGTCTGCCTTAGAGAAGAGGGAGAAGGATTTCATTTGGACACATTCTGTGCAGAACAGCTGTGGAGTTCAACAACGAGCACATCCTTACGGGGCGCTCACCGAGCATCAGGTCCGGGTAGTCACCGGAAAACCAATCGGACGTGCCGCACGGAGCACACAGACTCAAACAAGCGTATGAATGAGTGCACAGTGCAACTGCAAGAAAGTGCTAGCAAGGGCACCTGCAGGGGCTACAGGAGGGCCCGGGGTGGCCTGACCCTGACGCCCGGCTCTAAAGGACAAGGCCAGCCAGCTGGCTGAAGGGAGCCGACGGACAGGCGTGGGGGGCAGGCATTCCAGTCGGAGACCATGGCAGAAAGGGGGAGGAGGCATCAAAAGGAAGTCGCCACAGCTGAACACGTGGAGTGGGGGCGGTCGCGGTGGCATTAAGGACTCCTGACTTTTCTCCAAGAGCAATGGGAAACACTACAGGGTTTTAAGTAGGGAACCAATAGACAGGTTTGCTTTAAAAAGATCATTCTGGCTGCTGTGTGGAGAGAAGGCAAGTGTGAGGAGCCTACTCCACCGGCCGCGGTGAGAGCGGAGGGTAGCCCGGGTCTGAGTGATCGGTCAACGGGGAGGTGGATAAGCGCAGTCGCATAACTTCTGTAGGGGGTTCATGGTGGCAGGACTTTGCACCTGACCGGACTGGAAGAGGGAGTGAAGCGGGCTGAGGGCGCCTCTCCAGCTCCCAGGATGTGCAGCCAGGTGCTGTGGTGCCATTTATATCAGGGAGGAGCTCGGTGGTCACTTCCGCACAGATCAGGTTTGAGGTGCCCTTGAGACGGCTGAGCAGATGATTTAAGAAGCCGACTTACGGATCTGCAGCTCAAAAGAAAAACCTGGGCCAGAAATAGAAAGTTGGAAGCCACCGGCATGGAAGTGGCACCGCAAACCAAGGGAGCAGAAGACATGGCCTACGGATCACGTGTAGATAGAAAGGTGGCGCAGGACAGACGAGGAGCCAGCAAAAGGAGGTGGGGAGGAGGCCTAGAGTGGCAGAGGATGGGGGAGACGAGAAGTAGGAGGTTTCACGGAATCCTAGGGGAAAAAAATACTTTAAGATGGAAGAAAAATCAAGTGTCCGTTGTGTTCAGCAACATGGAAGTCATTGGTGGATGCGGCAAGAGTAATTTCGGCGGGCGAGTGGGATGCTCGGAAGCGGCTGGCATCGTGGCTCAGGGTGTTCTTTCTCAACCACATGGAAACAAAATTTAAACGGAGGAAGCTTTCCCACGAGTCTCTGTCACTGTGACAACCGTCAGGGCTTTCCAATCTCCCCTGCTCCCCAACGGCCCTACCCTGTAGGGGACAACGGCCCCCGGGGACTGCAGTCCTGGGACCTGCAGGGGACCGCTGAGCCAACACCGTGCTGAGCGCTCCCGTGCACCAAGCCAGCCTCGCCTGTATCAGGATTTTCTTATTTTATTTTTAAAGATTTTATTTATTTTCTTGACAGCAAGAGAGAAGAGACGGCGTGGGAGGGAGAGGGGATCCGAAGCGGACTCCACCCTGGGCGCAGAGCCCCACGCCCGGCTCGACCCCACGACCGCGAGCTCGTGGCCCTACAGGAAGATCGTGAAGAAGTGAAATGGTTACCTTTTTTCTTTGAACAGGTAGAGGGGAAGTCCTTGTCTTCCACCTTTACTGAAGGCCTGTTACACTTCATCCTACAGAAGAAAGAACGTCGTGCTCCAGAACATAATCGAGATGGCCCAGGGGTTATATCTGTTTTAACTGGAAGTCCAGCTGCAAATCAATACACAAAATGTGATAAACTGAGAGTAGTATTGTCTGTCAGGAGGGGGAGAGTGACCTTGAAGAAAGCCTCCTCTTTCCTGCCTCACTGCCTCATACTGACCATTCCTCCTCACTGACGCCGTGAAAGACGCAACGCGGGTGAGCGGGCTGTCAATCTGGAAAGGTTTCCAGATCTCCTAGAAAGCAGCTACCGGTAGGAGCGGGACTGCGATCCTGCTGCGAACACTGGCTACTGGTCTGCAGACTGTCCGGGGATAACCAGCACCCACCGTGGGAGAAGCCAGAGGGGGGGCCACCGCCGGGGCTGCTCCTGGACGTCACCCCTCCAACCTACCTCCCACAGGGCCTCCCGGGTGAGCCTCCCTGGAATGCACACGGCCCCCTCCCCGCTCCTCTCCTCTTCGCCCTAGCACACAGCAGGGATGCATCTCCATCCCGAAATCCTTCCCCCGCCCCCCAGCTCTGTTCCTCTCTTTGTCACCTGGTGCACCCACTGCGACTCCTCCTTTCAGACCCACCCCAGCTGTCACCTCCTCGGGGATGCCTGTCCTCGTGTCCACATGAGAACGAGTCCTCTGTTCTCTCTGCTTGGCACTATTTCTATGGAGGTACCTATCACGCGGGGTGCTGGCCCCAGGTCTCCTCGACTGTATGGCACAAGCCTTAAAGGCAAGAACCAAACATCACCTCCTTTTTCTCTTCTTGTCACTACCAAAAATTGCCAGGGCCAGACTAGAAAAGGCAACAGGGACCGGGGGCCACGTTGAAGTTTTCGGAAGAGGAGTGCCTTAATGAAAAGGATGGTTTAAAGGAGGTCTCTCTGGGGACGTTTCCCTCTGGGGACTGACACGGGGGAGCGTGCAAGCCGGAAACTTGGGCCATGACCACACTGGCCCGTGAGCTCGTGGCACTGACCCCGTGCCCACTGTGTGCCAGGAGCTGCCCCACGTGCTTTATGTATAGCGATATAGTTAATCCTCACAACCACCCCACGAAACCGGTACTATTTTGTAGATAAGGAAACGGAGGCACAGAGAGGTTAAGTAACTTGCTCAAGGTCACAGCTGACAAACGGTAGAGCCAGGAAGTGAGCCTGGCAACCAGACTCCAGACTCCACGCTCCTAACTGCCGGAGCACACAGGCTCCCCCAGGACTGATGGGGGGAAAGCTACAGGGCTTCACGCAGGAGGGACGGGGAGGGGGGGGCATGGGTGAGGGAAGCGGGGTGGGGGGGAACGTGAAGCCAGGAGGGGGCCCCAATTAATGAGGAACCACTTTGGCCAAAGAAACTTTCAATTTATATTTCAAGTTTTCTTACTTTTATCTTAGGAGGTGCATGAGTGTAACTTGAGTAAATAGAGGGAATTTTTTCGGGGGGCACAAATCAAACTGGTGTGAGCCCTTTAAACTCAGGAGCACACAACTGGGAATTTATAGATTCTGGGGGGTGGGGAGTCTAAAACCCAGAAAGAATCAAAATAGCGGTTTTTCCTCCCTGTGGATTTGGACATTACGTAAAGCAAAACAAATACGAAGGTAGGTGGATAACTGCATTGAGCCCAGGAGAGCACGTGTGACCCAGTTAAGGGGCAGAGAGGAGGGCGGCCGGGGCTGAGCGCATCGGCACACGCTGCGGTCCTCGCTCAGCCGTGCGGGCGGGCCCCGAGGAAGCAGCCGCAGCCTGCTTCTGGACTCACTTTTTGCATCTATGAGCCGCTCCCGGGGCGCCGTGTCCGAGGAGGAGAGCTGCTCCTTCACTTTGGCGATATCTTTAGGGTGCAGGTAGTCAAACAGACTCTGACCAATCAGATCGTTCTGTGGGGAGGAAGCGTGAAAACCACACGTCAACAGCACGTGGAATACAACTTAGCCAACAGGTGCTCTGCCTTTTAGTTTGTATTTCTAGGCATGGGAATTTCAAATATGTCCAGTGTGAACACGTACACCTGTCCAATCGCTGTGCCTAGGGACACACAGGACAGGGAGCGAGGCATCGGGACTTTGGTGTCCATGACACAGGAGGGGGAAGGGCGTATATTTATACTTCTATAAATAGTTCACGCTCCTCGAAGGCAGGAGTCTTTCAGCTGTACGTGTTCCCTGTTATTTATTCCTGATGCCACAAATGCCCTGCTAGGAGCACAGGCTGTGGGCGGGGACTCTAGCCCCACTGAGCCCTCGTGTTGTTGTGTCACACCGTGTGCCTCCACGGCCTCGTGTGGCAGCAGGGAAAATAAGAACCACCTTCATAACTTTGCCCCAAGACCAAGAAGAGCAAGACACTCTGGATACATTCAACTTACATTCATTCTAGTTCACACAAATATCCTTTTGATTCTTCAATTCTGCTGCCTTACCTACCAGCTTCCCATGCAAACACCAGCAGGTGAAGGAAGGAGTGAATAGGTGGATGGATGGGTGGATACGTGAATAAGAATGCTAGGGACAGAGGGTCCTTGCTTAAAAAACTTTGCTCTAGAAGCTTCTGGGCATGCTTATCTTACTGCATCCTATGAACAGTCAAGAAAGGTATTATTACACTCTTTTTTTTTTTTTTATTTTTAGAAGGAGCCGAGATTCAATAGAACGAAAAAGGGATACATCATCGCAAACACAGTATGGGTGGATCCCCATTGTTTCATTCTCTGGTTATCATCTGCCTTTCCTGGTCAGGTAGCCCCTTGCCTCGTGCCTCCCCCGCTCTCTCTAGCTGTGGGATATTCACTGTGCAGCAATAAGAAAGTATAAAGCTGCTGATGAGATCACAGTCAAACCTTCCAGTGAGGGAAGCATAGAACACATACTAAAAAGATTTTTTCTAGGGGCACCCAGGTGGCTCAGTCGGTTAAGAGTCCGACTTTTGATTTTGGCTCAGGTCATGATCCCAGGGTCATGAGACTGAGCCCCATATCGGGCTCGGCACTGAGTGCAGGCTGTTAAGATTCTCTTTCCCTCTGCCCCTTCCTGCCATGCATTCTCTCTCTCTAAAAAAATACATAAAACTTAAAAAAAAAAAAAAAAAGGTTTTTTTTTCTAGGTTTAAATTTACTTCTCTGTTAAGAAATTACAAATTTTCTGGAAGAAGCATTGGGTGTGTGTGTGTGGGGGGGGTTATAAATATAAGCCTTTTATGTGTGGCTTGTATATTATAATTATTCTAAAAAGTGGGGCGACCTTTCTGGCAGCCGTGAGGCTGCCCACCACCAACAGAAGCATAAGCAATAATACCTGGCTGTAGTTGAGGATCTTGAAGACAGACTCTGAGACGAAGAGTATCTTCCCTCGGTCACATCCTACGACAAACAAAAATCCATCTGCTGCCTAATCAGGAGAAATGGATAATCAATTTACCGCACTTTAGGAAACACGGTTTGTAATCACTCTGATAGCAACTAAGGATTTGTCTGCTAAGTATCCAAAGCACAGAACTGTATTCATTGAGTTTCACCAGCATCCTGAGCCCAGGACGCTCAAAAGGAACGCCTCATGAGAAGAAGAAGATTCCCTCAAAGGCAGGTATGGACATACGGATCATCATCATCATCGTCGTCATACAGGGGACGGTCCAACGGAAGCAATTTCAGTTACAACACTGAATTCATTTTAAGAATTTTCCTTGGAGTGTATCAAGGTCTGGAGAAGTCCTGTTTTATTTTGTTACTTGTAACTATGTAGAATCATAGAATCTGAGATTGAAAGGAGCCCTTACATCAAAACCCCCTCCCGATATCCTGGCCACCCTGGCCCTCAGCCTGAACACTGCCATTTACGGAGCGCTCTCTCCGATGGTTCTCAACAGCTGGAGCGGCGCGTTGTGTGTTTGTGCTGCTGTTTTCGTGCTGATGACCTGGGGTGGGGCTGGGTCAGGAGTATCGTTCTCACCCCCACCCCAAATGATTCTAATGTACACAGGATGGAGAACTACTGCTCTCAAAGATCATTTCTGGATCCGGGGCTGGGCTGCTTACATCCTAAGTGAGGCAAGCAAAGCAAGGCAAAACTTTCCCCTCCGTTCTCTTTCCTTCTCCTTCACTTTAAATGCAGGTAAAACATCTCAAGTCCCAGGAAAGGCAGATACGGAGACAGGATGCTATTTGTTAGACTTAAGCGGATAAATACCAAAGCTGCAGAGTCTGAGAGCTGTAGCTCATGGGGTCTAGGTGCACGTGAACCCTACACCCAGGGCTCTGAGGACGGACAACCACTGGGCTCCAGCCGGGCCTCCCAGGGATGGGGAGGGTGCTCCACGCTCGGTCACGTGCTTGCTTTCAGGCTCAGCAAACACAGTTCTAATCTTGCTTTATTCACCAGTCCTCGGTCTGTTCTTTGGGAAAATCTAGAGAAACCCAATTCCCTTTTCCACAGAGGGGCCTCTGGGGATGTAATTTAATTCAAAGAACTAAGAAATGAATTCGTGTGCCAGAGGCAAAATAATGGCACAGGCACCTGTGCAGACAGGAAAGCAGTAGGAGGGGAACCACTGCTGCTGAGAAGGCGCCAGGCCCCTCAGCCAGAAGGGAGCTGGGGCCGCTCCCTCCCTAAGCTGGCCCCCTAAGCTGGCACAGGGCAGGGGAGGACAGTGGAGAGGAAGAGACTTTCCAAGCACCATCTGCTGGAAGCCTCGTTCTGTCAAAAAATAGGGTATTAATAACTTGCGCACCGCCTTGCAGACAGTCTCACATCTAACACGAGAAGTGTCTTGAGGCTTTCGTTGGTGCAGGGAAGCAGCACAAAAGGTAGGTGACTCGGAAGAGGTGCCTGCGACATCCTGGAGGGAATGCTGAACCCCTGACGGGAACAAAGTGGTTGCAACCCATCCAGGGCGAGAGAGTGAGCTCCCGTCAGCCTACAGGGAAGGCTCCAAACATCCTGACTCTGTTTCCCCCGGGCATATAAATGCCACCAGGTGAAGGAGCCAGGGCCTAGGGGCCGCCTGACAAGTGGAGACGGGTGGGGTGCCATGGGCTCACCAGTGGGGGAGGATAGGGTTAGCGGGGGAGGCAGGCTGAAGCTCTGGGGGCGCCTGCCTAGTTTTCCGAACATGGGAGGTGGAGCACCCAGGCTGGCCCTGACACACCACTTGCCGAAGCCATTTGAAAGCTCTTGGTGGAGAAGTCAGACCTGCACTGGTGAGGAAAAGTACAAGTCCAGTTCCCGCTGCCCACCCCTCCAACACCACCTGAGCGGCCCCCGCCGTCTGTGCACGAAAGTTCTGGGAAGTGGGCTCCCGGAATGGCAAGGGATTAGATGGTGCCTCATGGCCACGGGCAGGTGCCTGGGGTGGGGTAGGGGTCAGAGATGTTTCATCGGGGGAGACCCAGCACCACTGATGCTGCAGGATGCGAAGCACAGGAAAGGCAAGCCTGAGATGAAGTATTTAGCTTAAATAGCATGAAAATCCTTGGTCCATACCCTGGCAAGTGTGGGCATGTGACAGGAAATTCAGAAAAGTAGAGAGCAAGTTATTAAGCATTTGCCATTGCAAAGGGAGATCTTTATATATTACATGTAGATCTATAAAGATACATACAGAGAGAAACCTATAGAGAACACGGACTTCGTATACTTTATAGGTGTTCAAAACCAAACCCATTTGTGTATATGCACACATTCATTTTTTTCCCCTAAAGACGTCCAATCAGCAGTACGGCAATCAGGCCCTGCCCCAGGATTGCGGGGCCCAGTGCAGAATGGATACGCAGAGGCCCTGGTTCAAAAATCAGGATCTTCCAGACAGCAAGAGCAGGACATTAAAACAAGTGCTGGGCCCCGTGTGGCTGCGTAGGGTGCGTGCCCATGAAGCCAGCCCTGGTGGTTTCTCCAGAGCTGCTGCCGACACAGTTAGTAGCTTAACTGCAGCAGGTCCTCCCTGAGGACCGGGCCAGCCTTATGAAAGGAGGATGGAGAGGGCAGTGCAGAGCTGCGTCAGAGTAACTGTGCCCTGGGGGAGGTGGCCCAAGGGCCATCGCAAACTTGCTGGGATGCCCCCCCCGCCCCCAACGTGTTTATTGTGGACTTGGATTTTCCAAGGGCCGTGCATACAGAACTAAGTCTCAAAAATGAAAGATGCACCAGGCCTGCCTGTGGGATCTACCCATCGCAAGCAGCTTCGAAGGATCACTAATGACCACCTGGAACATAGGGCCACCCAATAAATAGACTTTGGTAGAAACAGAAGTTCAAAAAGCCCAAGTGCACCTATACAGGATGGAAAAAAACCTGACCTAACAATAATCCATGTACAGGAATGGGAGGGATGGTATCACAGTGGCCCAAAACGTGGCACTAATGGGATGGCATCTGTGGCAAGGAAGGCACCAGGCCCATTCAATCCCAGGCCAACCAGACCACAGCTGAAGCTCTGTACTGGGTGGTGAGAGCCACTTCCGGGGGAAAATCTAGCAAATGGCTGTGGCTCTGGAAAGTGTGTGTGGCAAATGCTGATGGGGGACCCTCACCTGCCTCTACTGTGATGGCGAGAAAAATCTAAATCCTTGCCCTGAAGCTAGGGGTCATCAGGTAACATCTTCTGGAGAAGCTGACATCTACAATCGGGCTTTCAGGAAGGCACAGCTTTTCTTGAGAAGAGGGACAGCTGGGCTAGACACTGCGCTGCCCCTTGTGTCTGGCTAGCGTGGCTACACTGAGGAAGCAAGCTGTACACTAGCTCAGCAGGACTGTTCTCAAAGACAGGAAGAGCCTGGTTCTGGCCGCCCTCACAGAGCCACCAACCCCTCATAGCCTACCCCAGGACCAGCTATATTTGGGAAACAAAACCCCATTTGTTCATCAGGTCATCTGTTCCTTGCAGCTGAAAGCTTTCCAATTAAGATAACACGCCAGGCGGAGATGGGTAGAGAATGCTGGAGTGAGCACACAGGCCAGACGTACAGAGGACCGGAAGCCCGGCAGAGCTGAAAGTCAGAGTGACAACAGAGTAGGCTCTGTCCCAAGGCCTGGCAAATGTCTGCTCAAAGAGAGGTGCCCAGATACTGTAGGGGCTTAGCAAGCAAGGTCCACCCTGGCTGTGGGGGGAAGGAGGCTGGTATAGTTCCCTTCAGTTAGGTTTTTCTGTTTTTCATTTTATAGTTTGCAAGAGGACAGGTTTCTGAATCATGTTTCTTTCCCTTCGATTTCCAAGTTGATCTCACTCTACTCAGAGGCAGACCCAATCCCACACGGAAGCCCAGTTTGCATGGCGTCACCTCGACGCCCTCTCCGCAGAGAGGAGCAAGATGAAGTGAGCGCTACGGCCAGGAGGGGAGAGCCTCGCGTCCCCCATTTCTTTTCCTCCTTGGCAAGAGGAGTCTTTGGAAGCTTTGTTGCTTTGATGGGGTTTTGGTGGAAGGGTAGATGTGGATGTTTTTGCGCCAGCGGTTAAGTGAGAAGACGACAAATGCTCAATTATCGATGTCCACCCTTTTCTAAAGCCTTCATGCGGGAATGGGATTCTTCACTACCTATTTTTAACAAAATCCTGCCTCCTTCTATTTAAAAACCACAGTAGCCTGGGCCTTCCATTTTTGTCTAAGCAAGCGTGGAAGGGGAGGAGGAAGACCTCAGGGAAAGAATGTGAAGACTGTCCAGACAGACAGACAGAGGTGGAGACCCAAAAGACGAGGGGCCTCAGAAGGTCCAAAGGTTAGACATCAAATTCCCACAGGCTGGTACCTCACCCAGAAATTCATAAAAGTGTGTACAAAACAAGCTCGTAATTGTGACATACCCTGAGAATGAGGTGTTTCAATTCATCATCTGACAGGAAAGTCGGCTTATAATTTGCTTCTGTGTATGGATTGGTGGCACCTTAGGGAGAAGAAAAGAGAAAGAGTTGGTCCACTTTCTATTCAGGTAACGTCTCATTCCACTTCACCGCCTCCACCCTTCCAGATGCAGCCTGGCCCCTGCCACCTGGAACTTCAATCTTACTTTCTTTTTCCTTAACAGAGACAGGGCTAGATCGGGCTTTGGACAGAAGCCATTGAAAAAACAACACTGTTGCCCACAGGGGACCTAACGAGTTTGCTTTGGCCACTGGAGGGGAGCCAAGAGGTAATAGACAGAAGGAAAAATCTGCTTCAAAGAGAGAAGGCAGCTCCGGAAGCCAAGCGGCAGAGGGTCCTGGGAGGATTCCCTCCTCCCAAGATTGACATTAAATGGGTTGACCAGCAGTCCCTCAAATCGTCACGCTGAGCCTTCCTGGGAAATCATCCAGGCTGCCAGGCCCTGAGTAAATAAATACATTGTAGAAGGCATTTGGTGGGAGTGCTTCTTCATCGGGCGAGGCAGATGAGCTTGGCAACCCAGAGAAATGCATCACTTAAGTGACTACAGCTCTGGGTCCTCGGGCTGAGAGGGGACAAGATGCTTAAAAGGCCATCAGTCTGGCATTGCATCGGAGAACAGTAAGAGAAAAATGCCAGCAGCAAATGACCTGGAATCCGCAAAAACAGAACAGTGAAGAAATAAAACAGAAAAGGTCCATGATTCACAGCACACGGGGAAGGAGGGTGACAAATGTGCCTGGGACTTTCACCTCAACTAACCAGGCACAGGCTGAGCCACATCCCAGCTTTTTATGACTCGAGATGTGTCACTCGTTTCCTTCCAATTTAATAAAAGTTAGCTTGTCATAACCTAATCTCTATCACCTTCACTAAGAGGAAATTCTAGTGGACACGACGCTGACAGGTCTGAATGGGGATTGCAAGTCAGACAAAACTGGCAACTCTGCCCTTCTGTGGCTTTGTGGAAACACAAAGACACAATCCTTGTAGCACGCAGGTCAGAGGTCTGAAGCGGACTGAGCACCCACTTTCCAGTTCCCTCCGAGGGTCCGAGGCCCCACCGGAGCGCCACTTCCACCTTCCTGCCCCGCGTGCTCGCCCGCCCCGCACTCAGAGAGGAAGGAAGACGCTGCCTCCCTCGTGAAGACTATCTGGTTTGGGAATGTTCCAGGAACATGAAAATACCATCAGTGTTCATCCCTGACAGTAAAATGCAGCAAGAACCATCAGCCGGTGACTCACTCCTTAAAGGAGCCATGGTGAATTTTCCTCTGAAAGACAGGAAGGAACCCCCCGGCATCCCTAGGTGCACCCGTCCTTCTGACGGCCGGGGCCCAGGCCCCCCTACATGCAAGATGTGTGGCCCCCCTCAGCTACGCACGGTGCCCGAGGATCACAGGCACGTGCAGACACGGGCATGCATCACAGCCTCTACCCCCTGGGCGGGGGAATGGCTGCAAAACCCCAACCGGACCCCATGTAAGTTCAGTGATCACTCCACGTGGCACCAGGCCTGTTGCTCCAGGCTGCACATTTGTCAACTGACACACACTGTACTGGGGACTCAGGCACAACTGAGGCAAGGGAGGCAACATGTGTGGACAAGGTCACAAAGAAGATGAAGCCCGAGGTCTCACCTCGTAACGTCTTCATGTGCTGAACGGCCATCCTCAGCACGGTAAGCTTATCTAACTTCCTGGACATGGCGTTGCACGTGGGCACCAGGGAAGCCAACTCGTCAATGAAACTGTTCATTTTATCCCGACGCCTCTTCTCAATCTGACTGTGAGCTTCCCTGCACAACAAGGGGAAAAACGATTTCTATAAAATGAGGCTGAGCCTCAGGGAAACGACGACAAAAATAAGCCGTAACTGGTTTTGACATTTCCCCTGACAGGCCACCTTTACAACGCGCACCAGGTTTTGAATAGACTTTTTGACTAGTCACCAATATAGTGGCCTCCCTGCCAGGGGTCACTACTGGGGTTTTGTAGGCCTCCCTTATACTTAGCATGAAGGAGAAATAGGACAAAACAAAAACAAAAACAAAAAAACAACCAAAACTGTCTGCTCAGAGCAAACTGGATGGCTAATTTCTCATTTCTTTTCCTCTCAGCCTCTGTAAGGTTGCATTTTAAGGTATGCATGAAAGGAAAGAGAAGGGAGGTGGGGTCTGCAAAGAGTGAAGCTTCTGGAATGGCCACTGGGGGGATCCTGTGATCCCGAAGTGGTCTCTGAGGTTGTGAGGAGCCCGCGGTGCACCTGTCAGAGACTCACTGACTGAGTCACTAGGTAACCAATGCCTCCATCTTCGGACCAACCACGACCCCACCAAGATATAGCAGACCCTGCATCTGTCCCCGAGAGCTTCCTCTGAAAAATGAGCTTCCTCTTTAGAATGTTCTACTCTTCCCTCCCCGGCGTGGCCATGCAGCAAGGCAGGAGGGTGCTTCCACAGGTACGCACTCTCCCCGACTACTTTGTACCTGCCACTGTGATTGTCCCTATGGAGGTGCATCACCCTTGGAAACGCAGTTTGCTGCCATAGCAACAGAGCCACCATGCAGGACCCCCCACCAAGGCTAGGCTATGCAGGAGGGGGAAGCCAGGAGTCTCAGGTCAGTCAAATTCTATGGCATGACAGCCTCAGAGGGCCCTGTAGCTAATGGCAGGAGCGTGGAAGACCCACGTGGATGGGGGCAACACGTGTGGCTGGAGGCAGGAAGGACCGAGTCAGAGAATCTACTCAAAGGAGCCCCCATGTCCGGCCTCGCAGTGCAGGGAGGGCCACTTTGAGAGGGGAGGCCCAGCCCAAGAACGGAGTCACTGAGCCAGGTCTCCTCTGGGGGCCCTCGAGTCAGGAAGCAGTAACCTGCTGAAGTCGGTTGGGGAAAAGCTTCAGCCGTGAAGGACTTCCTGCTACTCCAAGGGCCCCTTCAGGTTTAATGGCTCAGACAGCCAGGAGCGAAGTCCACCCCAGTGTGGAGGGGACAAGGGGCAGGCGGCCACCTCAAGCGAAGGCCCTCAATCCCTTCCCCATCCCCGAAAGGATGCTCAGACCAGCAGGGACCAGACACAGAGCCACCTCAGCCGTGCTCTCAACACCCAGAGCCAGGATGGTTTAGAGACAGGCCCGCCCTTACCTTGCATTTTTGATCCTTCCTTGGTGCTCTGTGTAGTCTAACCTGGAAGGGAAGAAAAAAAAAAAACAAAAACAGAGATAAAACACGATCCCTAGGAGACTAATGGCCAAGTTATACAGCTCTCTTTTCTTCCCAGGTTCATTCATTTCCTGGCTTAATCCCTGTCCTCTCTCTCAACACACAAGGGCTCCTGCTGTTAGCTACGCCGGGGGCCAGGGGTGACCATCTTGAACTCCCCGGCTCACAGCCTCCCTCTTATCTCTAGTCAAGGACATGGATGAGATCTGCGCCAACTAACAGAACACATAATTATGCAAGGAAAACCACTAGCAGGATGAAGGTCACGACTGGGTTCATGGTACCTTCCATGAGGGTCGTCTTTGTCTGTGTCCATGCTTTCTCTGAAAAAAAACAAGAGAGAACGTGAGTTTTTGTGAATCAAGACATAGGACAAAACAACACGGAAGGCTCTCATTTATCCAGAAACCAAATAGTCAGAATGTTCAAATGGCCACAGTACTGATTATCGACACAGGATCGTCAGACACACACAGCTTGCACCTACTATGAAACTAGGACCAGGTTTCTGGATGACCAAACAAAAGCCACGTATGGTCATCCACAGAGCTTGCATGGTAATATTTTAGGCCATATTCTGAAGATCGGGAATACACAGCATTTATGGACATTCTTAATCAGAGTATCCAAATAACTAGAATATCTCATTCTTCCCATCATTCTGGATAAATGGAGTTTATTCATTTGCAGAATATACCAAGCCTCAAATATACATGTGCATATTTGGGGGGGGGAGGTGGGGAGACGAATGTACCCACAGAGAAGCACTGAGCGGAGTCCTGAGGCAGCTTCTCAAAGGCACTGATACCCAGTGTTCTGGTTCTCAGCCAGGTGGGAACCTCCTCGGCCTAAGGAGCTGGGATCCAGGGCATGGAAGGAGTGGGCCCAAGGGGCATGGAACCCTGTTGGGCTGCAGAGCGTCCTGGGGTCACAGCAGGGATCTATCTCCCTTTTATAAACTCCAGAGGTCCCAGTTTCATGGCACTTTATGGTTCAACAGAAAACAGACTAGAATCCTCCAAGAAGGGGGTTCCAAATCTCCCTGGGGTCAGCCCACCCTTCTCCAGCCCCTAAGTTTATCAGCAGGAGGGCCCTGACTGGCACCTGAGCCTCTCCTTCTTTTTTGTCTGGGAAGAACAGAGGGACATGGCCCTTCAAGCAATGGAGCCTCAAGGGCAAAAGCCACTTTTCTCAGGAGCACTAAATCACATCATGGGCATTCTGGGACAGTGGTTCCCAACCAGGAGCCCTTGGCTGCCTCACAGGCAGAGAGCTTCTCCAGCTAGTCCTAAAGCACAGAAGAGAAACCATTCAGGCCACAGGGGAAAATGAAAGCTCTCCCTCCCCTTCTGTCTTGGCTCGTATCTGCTCACCAAGGCCCGGATCATCATCTCAGGTGAAGAGAGCTCCGCCTGACAGATCAGATACATTCAGCACATTAAGATGACCGGGAAGGGGGCTAGGGGTGCTTAATATGGTCTCCACAAATCACAGAAGATTTGCAAGGGGTCCATGAGGGAAACCTGGAGGTCTTGGGTGGGGACACAACAGGGGACCACAGGTTTAGATTGCAGAGGTCTTAGAAGGCACCGGTGACTCCACGAGAACTTGCTCAAGACAAGAGGTCTATGGAAAAACTCCTGGCCTCCCTGTGGGGGACGGACTGGTCCAGAAGAACCCTCTCAGGCCTCACACCCACTCTCCATCCCCTGGGAGTCACCTGCTCAATCATCTGGGGTCACTTACACATTAATCATAGCATCTCCTAGTGGGCATCTGACCTTCGGTCACTGTGCTCCCCAAATTCGACCTGTGAACTACAGCAGAAAGGACATCTGCTGTGGGGGAGACACCTCCTTGGAGATTTTTTCCCTCATTAAACAAAAGAAAACCTCTCAAGTGAACGTCGGGATAAGATTGCACGCAGTTGCCTCAACAAAACAAAACGTGCCTTAGAAGGTTCTCCGCAGCGCCCTATCCCCCGGGTGTGTGTACAGATATACAAGAGTGGACTGTAAGTGGGAAAATTTACTTACTCAAAAGAAAAGTCATCAAGTCTAAAAAGAAACAAAAATACTATTTAATATAACAGGTACATAGTAATTGGAGTAATGTTTCAGGGTGGTGTCAATGCTCCTACGGGCTTTTGGAGAGGACCTGCACTCACACCTGCCACAAACAATTAAGCAACCGAGGTCTTCCTCAGAGAGGCCTTCAGGCAAAGTTCTCTTTGAAACCACAGGTTACACCCAGGACAAATTTGCACTGGGCTAAGCCAGCTGGCTCAAGGGAGCCAAGGAGGACAAAGGAAACGGTTAAAGGTAGACCTTGGCTTTAGGGCTCTTCCTTTTCCCCTGATGTGGGACAATTTGGGGACAGGAGGGGGGATGTGGGTGCCTCAGCAGTGCTGGAGGCTCCATCCTGCTTGCAATCCAGTGGGGAGATAAAAACAACAACAATAGACCCCACTGTATGGCCACCTAGACTTGTAGCTTTCATTTCCAGCCCTTTCCACAAAGAGGACCCCTTCTTCCAGGAGGAACAGGAGCCAGCCCTTCAGTGTGCCAGGAGTGGACACCAAGTTCAGGCAGAGGAAGAGGAGCCCAGAAGGCCTTACTGGTAGTCGGTGGAGCTGCCTTTCCGCTTCCGGTTGCAATCCATGCCACTGGTGCCGAGGGGGCTGGAGAGGAGGTCGGTGGGGCCTGGGGACATGAAGTCACTGATTGTCGAAGAAATGTCCATTCTCTGGTCAGCCATTGGAGGTCTGCAACTGGCACAGGGAGGCACAGAGGTGATTTCTAGGCGCCCTTCTAACGTGGTGGAGGAGCGGGGTACTGGGCTGTTGCGCCAACACGGCTCCCACCCAGCAGCAGGAGTAGGGACACCTCAGACTGGCGAGAACAGGATGTGCTTTAGGAGTTAGCATAGAGAACGGAGGTTGACCTGCTCATAGCTCTGATGAAGACACAAAGTTCAGAGCAACTGGGTGGCTTCTCCTGGGTGCCCGTGCTAGGGCATGCAAGAACGATTCCAGAACCCAAGGCTCTACGGACTTGGAGCCCAGTGCTCCTCCCATGAGGGGACCAGATATCCTCTGACAGCTCTCATTTTATTTTCTTGCAATCAATAAAATAAACACGATTCACTTGTTATCTTTGTGTTTTTGTTACAACTCTTGTAAAAGTCATTGGAAAGCAGAAAATATCCTTTCTCCGGCCATGAGTCTCTCTTGGGAGCTGGGGAAGATATGGTCCCCCGTCTATCACGGGGCCGGGCAAAGTCTGTCCTGACTGCCCTGACCAGCCTTTGCCCCCAGCATCCCCTGCAAGGAAAACCTGCATGATGACACAAAGACAGTGCAGACAAATTTGCAAAACATTTTGAGAACCCACATTTTATAAGCGTGGGGTAAGTCGGCCCAAAAAAGAGGCTGATGAGTACCTTGCAAGGGACTCCAACTCCAAACCAAGTCGAAGACGGAGGGGCCGTGCGCTGCCCACCCACACGAGGGTCCCAGCTCCACACCAGGTGACTGGGGCGGTCACTCCCTCTCCCTGGGCTCAAGTTTCTTCATCTGCAAAGCAAGAGGGGGCTGTGAGCTCATTTGCCTGATTTCTGTTCCACCCACAGATGAGTGCACCAGGTTAGGTGTGCGCCAACTTTTCACTTTCACAACCACAGCCAGAGGGAGCATCTTTGTGTTCTAACTCCAGGCACTTGAGCTATTATCTCTCCGTCTAAATGTCTAAAAGCAGGACAAAAGGGAACACACATAATATGTCTTGGTACATTCTGGAACACTGTGCTGCTGAAAAGCTCCAATAATTTCTATCCCCAGCAAGAGCTCCTGTCAATCTGAAGGAAAAAACAAAACCCCATTGGTTTTTACTTGCATTTTTAAATGATTACGGATGGTGTCCCTATGTTTATAGACATGTGTCTGGTTTCCTTTCTGCCCACTCATGTCCTGTTTTCCTACCACGTTTTCTTCAGTATGGATGGGCCTCCTAACTCATGTTCACCTGGGCACCGGAACCTGGTGGCAGAGAAGCACACGGTGAACCAGCTGCTCTCCCTTCCCATCCACCGCCTCGCGCACCTCCAATGCCAGTGCTGCCCGCTGCTCCCTGGCTCCCCTGCTCCGTGGATTCCCCCATCTGCCACCAAGCACGTCATACCGTCTCTTTTCTCCTCAAGCCTCCAACAGCTCCCCATCCTCCCTCTAGCAGATACTTTGCTTTCTACTTCATGGAGAAAAGGGAGCGCATCCACTGGCCCACCCCCTCTCTCTAGGGCAGATCATTGCCCCAGGATTCTCTCCCTGCCACACACCCTGCACCATCCACTTTCCCCACCCTACTGGGTCACTCTGGTTTGGATAAACACGAACAACAGCTCTCATCTTGGGGAAAACACACACGCTTTTCTGAACTCCATTCCCTTCTAGCCGGTACCCCCATTTCTCTGTTTCCAGTTCTTTTCCTCTTACTTGCTATAAAGCAACACAAATTGGGCTTTTGTCCCCATCATTCCAATGGAACAGCCCTGTTAGGTGCCCCAGTGGGTTCATCATTGTCATTGCTAAGTCTGGTAGCTGGTTCTCCAACCTCCCTACCTGCCCCATCCTGACATCTGCTAGAGCTGATCTGTCCCTCCTCGCTGTCTCTCAGCTCCGGAGAGGCCACCTCCTCATTGTCCCCTTCTATTTCAGTGGCCACCCATTCCTTGCGGGTCTCTTTTGTGGGTACTTCCTCCTCCCACACCTCTACATGAGGGTCCTGCAGATGTCCTCAGACTTCCTTGGCCTATACCCATTCCCCAAGAGGTCTAATTTTGCTGCTTCAGATATGATCTATGCTATGAGAACCCCCAAATTTATCCCTCCAGCCTGGACTGCTCTTGAATTCCAAACTTACACGGCCAAGAGGCCTCCAACTGAAACGTCCAAACCAAACCCCCTGGTTCTTCCTGAGCTAAGCCCCTTGGTGATGCTCACATCTGAATGCTCGGGCCCCAAACCTAGAAGTCATCCTGACTCCTTGCTTCTTTTTACAACCTGCACCCAACCTGTTAGAAAATCCCATCAGCTCCCACTTCTCTCCTTGCTCCTTTGTATTTCTGCTCAAATGTCACTTCAGTAGTGAAGCTTCTCTGAATATCCATATACTACAACACCCCACCAGGACCAATCATCCCTAACCACCCCCACCTGGCTTAATTTTTTCCCCATAGCCCCTAGCAATAATCTACTTCTTTATTTACTAGCTTCCTCTCCATTAGACCATTAGACTAGGAGCATCAGAAGAGCGGGCATTTTGTTCAGTTCACTACTTGCACCTTCGTGGCCTAGGGCACTTTCTAGCATATGGTAAGTACCTAACAAATAGGTGTTGAATGAATACGTAAGTTTGTATATTTGGGATATTCATTCCTTGTTTGTCACAGATGTCATAAATACCCACCCCCTTTTTGCCTTTTAACTTTGCTTACAGTTTTTATAGGTGATACTAGAAGTGACATGTTTTTTCAAAGCCTTTTTGCACCCTAAATTATAAATATCCTCTTTACTAATATTTTTATGATTTGCTGCTCTTAATCCATCTGGAAATTACTTCTGGTACACTACCTACGGTGGGAGGTACCTACCTATTGCCCTTCAGTGGACAGGTAACTGTACCGACACCATTTACCAGACCAGACCATTTACCAATCATCTGAAATGCCACCTTTATGGATTTATTGTCTATTTGTAGACTTCCTCTTCTGGTCCTTGGATCTAGTTACTTCCAATCCAGTACCACACTGTTATTGTGGCCTCATAATACGTTTCCACTATTAGGTAGAACAAACCCTCTTCTTCAGACTTTTCATTTTCAGAAATTTCCAGGTTATTCCAGTGGATTCTTTGAGGAGCGTTCTATAATCATGTAATCATATCGAAAGCCTTGACAGGTGCTGCTAGGAGCTGTTATCACAGATATCAGGAGTACAGAGCCCAACCCTCGGGGTCTTGGCGAGCCTTTGGGCTGCCCAGCAGACACAGGGGTGCCACCTCTAGCCCCCACTCCCTCTTTTCGAGCAGCCGGACAGTTGCAGGAGGTGGACTATCCCAAGCTTCAGGCTGCTGGGAGAAACCACACTTTCTGAAAGAACTACCGTGGAAGCCGCCAACGATAGCAGGTGTGGGGGGCGGGGGGAGGGGGCTTGGGGGTGTGATTTTATTACCTGAAGTTACAGTTCTTAAAGCTCAGATTCACCCTGGGCGGAGCAAGGGGCCACGGGACTTATTGGTCACCTCAAAGCGAGTCTCATGTTTTGTAGTTTCCTTTCAGGCAGTCAACTTCTTCCAGAAACCTACAGCGGGGCCCACAAGGAAAGAAAACCCACACAGGTCACTTGGGGGAAGATACACCGCACAACCCACTGGCTCCGCTCGAGGCGGCCAGGCCGGTGGCTCACGTCCTCACCGCCGGCGCCCGCTCAGCTAACCTGCCAACATGTGGAGGAGCTCGCGGGAGGGCTTCTCTGTGGAAGATGCTGCTTTTTATTTATTTAATTAATTTACTTATTTTATTTCAAAAGATTTTATTTATTCATTCATGAGAGACACAGAAAGAGAGAGAGGCAGAGACAGGCAGAGGGAGAAGCAGGCTCCACGCAGGGAGCCTGACGTGGGACTCGATCCCGGGTCTCCAGGGCCACACCGTGGGCTGAAGGCAGATGCTCAACCACTGAGCCACCCGGGGATCCCAAGACACTGCTTTTTAAAGGACTAGACGTGGATCCTTGGATGCAGCCTTAAGGGACAGAAGACAACTGGACTTTTCATTTCTCCTACTGGGTCAGGCAATAAAAATAATAGCGCCCGCTTCTTGAGGGAGTGCTGGGTGTCAGACACCATCCCTACTGCAGGTCCCTACTGCTTCACGGCCTTGGGTCCGCACACAACTCTGGGAGGCAGATCCTCTGGCCTTCGCCTACAGGAGAGGACGAAGCAGAGAGAGACGGGGTGGGGGACAGCAGGCAAGGTGACACGGCAGAGGCGTGGGGCCCCGGGACAGTGGACACTAAGCCGCCGCACGCACGTACACGGCACCCAAGAGCAAGTGAGGCCTTTGGAGAGAAGGGCCCGGAAGCTCTGGGCACCCTGGGCACCCCGAGCTGCGGGCATGGTCGGCGGTGAGAAGGCTCCGAGTCACACGCGGCCTGCGGCCCGTCCCCCTCCCGCGCAGGACAGGGTCACCTCCCGGCTCTGCTCCAGACGGCCAGACAGCCGTCAACCTCCCTGAAGCAAAGGTCCTGGGGCTTCACTGGCCCCCGGCTGCTTCCTGCGGCTTCCCCACTGCGAGGCCTTCAAATGGACGTCCTCCCGACGCCCTCCCCTCTGCGGTCTGACTCCGGAGCCAGTGTGGACACGGCCTTGGAGCCCTGCCCCCAGCCCCCGGGCCGAGCTGCCCGAGAGCTCACCGGCAGCTCCGCCTCGGCCGGCCTCCCCACACTCGCCCCACACTCTTCTCTGGCACCCAACCGGCACCCAACCGGGCAATCCAGGGCCCACGTGGGCGCCCTCTCCTCCCCTCCCCCACTGGCCCTCTGTCCCCTGGCCACTGACTCCATCCAGGCTGCTCTGGTCACACACAGGACACCCCCTCACTTAAACACTCTAGGGGCTTTACTGCTCTGCCCTGAGCCTTCCAGAAGCTCCCTGCCAGGACACACCAAGCCTCCACGGTAGGCTGGCCCACTTGCATCCTGCCCCGCCATCTGCTCCCCAAGGCTCTGGGCCACCGGGAAATGTAAGTTCTCAAGCACACATGGCCTCAACTATGCCCACGCCGTTTGCAGGTTTGGCTCCCTTTACCCACTGGGCACCTGGTGAACTCCAGCTTTCCTTTCAAGTGCCCCCAGGTGGCAGCTCCTCAGAGAAGCCTTCCGGCTCTCCCCGTGCCGCTCTGACCCTTCTCTTGGCACCTGTGGCCCTCTGCCCCCGCACCACGATCTCACTAGTAGGGTGCTCCCACTACACCCCTCACTCTCTCTCCCCCATGGCTCCAAAATTTAGAGGAAGGCTCTCAGTGCCAGACGCCATGTAAAATTTATTATTTGGACCAATTGTCCCAATACTCAAATTTACTTTATAGACATAATGAATGCTAACATAAATCCTGGCACTCTACCTTACAAAACAAAAATCAGAAGGCCTTGGGGCACCTGGGTGGCTCAGTGGTTAGGCGTCTGCCTTCAGCTCAGCGTGTGATCCCCGGGGTCCCAGGATCGAGTCCCACATCGGGCTCCCTGCTCAGCGTGGAGCCTGCTTCTCCCTCTGCCTGTGTCTCTGCCTCTCTCTGTGTCTTTCACGAATAAATAAATAAACTCTTTAAAAAAAAAAATCAGAAGGCCTTGCCGGGCTCTGGGCTCCCTGCTCAGCGCGGAGCCTGCTTCTCCCTCTGCCCCTCCCCCTCACTTGTGCTCTCTCAAATAAATAAGTAAAATATTTTTTTAAGTAAAGATTTTATTTGTTTATTCATGAGAGACACACACAGAGAGAGGGAGGTAGAGACATAGGCAGAGGGAGAAGCAGGCTCCATGCAGGGAGCCCCAACGCAGGACTTGATTTTGGGACTCCAGGATCACGCCCTGGGCCGAAGGCGGCACTAAACCACTGAGCCACCCAGGAATCCCCGTAAAATCTTTTTAATAAAAATCAGAAGGCCTTTCTTATATGCTTGGACAAAGTAAGGGAGCTGAATCAGCGGTGACAAGTATTTCTGGAAAACTGTTTTCTCTCCAAGACGGTGTTCTTAGACGTAAGACAATGAAACAACAAAACAACAAAACCCCTCTCTTTCTGAGCTACTTCCCAAAGAGAACTGAGCCCAGGGAGGGGCTCCAAGAGGCCACAGGGAACTGGGAGAGTCGTCCTTGCCAAGGGGAGCTCAGGGCCAGACCTGGTGCTGCCATCCGAGTGACAGAGTGAAGACGCTCCTGGGAGAGCCTGGCCTGTGGGCCTGGAATCGGGGACCACAGGTGTGCCCACTTCTGAGCTGGAGCCTTCCAAAGGAGGGGGAGGCTCCCTGGATGTCAGAGGAAGCAAAGCACGAAGGGACTCGTGCAGTGTGCCCGGGGAGGACTTGGTGGTACCTTCGGTGCCTCCACAGTCCCCTCGCGCTCCTCAGAGTTCAGGGAGAAGGATCTCAGGGGCTCACAGAGAAGATTGGGGCGGGGGGGCTAGGAGAGAAGTCCCAGCCCGAGCTGCCCCTGCAGCTGAGAAGGCTGCAGATGTCACCCAAAGCACACACAGCTGCCCCTCTGAGCAGGGTGGGGTGAGGCTGAGCAGCCCCCGAGAAACGCACACGTGTCATCTACTGGGGGGTGACCACAGAGAAGACCACCGATCGCAGACGGGCGTCTCTCTCTGCTTTCCCTCCTCCCTGAGCCAGCACCCCGGTTCAAACTGGTGGCTGCCCCTCCCTGTGAGGACAAGTCTGTAGGACACCTCCCCGGGGCCGGCCCGGCCAGGTGACTTCCTTGGCCCGATGCCTGTGAGCCTGAGCGACAGCCTTGACTTTGGAACAGAACTTTTACCGTGAGTTCCTTTGTGCCAAGACTGGCAATTTCCCAGCTGGAGGCTCCTTTCGCCAAGGTCCCGGATGGATGAGCAGCACCAGCGGGAGGAAGAAGCAACCCTTCGCTGCTGCAGGCGCGGAGGTAGAGAGCGTGTGTGTCAGCAGGGTGACCGGCCCTCGTCGCCTCGGACCTTCCCACTTCTGCACGGGAACCCCCAGACAACCCCTGAGTCCCAGACAGACGGGACGGTGGTCCCCCGGCTCCTGCCGCTGGCTCTATCCGTCGCCCTAAGCTGACCTCCACCGGCTGGACGGAGGAAGCGCAGACGGAGGCCCGGAGGCGGAGGGAAAGGGGATGTGTTCACCCTGGCCCAGTTTATCTTCACAATAACCTACTGTGATCACTATCCCAGTTTTCCAGGGAAGTGCTGAGGAGGCAAAGCTGCGTGGCCCTAGATGACACAGCGAGTGGGCACGGGAACCCGATGTGTCTGGCTCCACGCACGCTGGTCCCTTCTGCCTGCCACACCGCTGCCAGTCCTGCCTTGGGCCCTACCCAGCCCCCCGGGAAGGCAGGAGGGGGATGAGGATCCCTCCCCTACCTGCCCCCCTCCTGTCCCTACCCTCGGCTGGGACAGCTGACGGAGTCCTGTGCAGAACACCTTGCGAAGCCCCAGATGACCCTGGGGTGGTGGCTTTGGATGGTGCATGTCCATGAAGGGGAAATCGGCATCCTTGATCGTCCTGTCTGCTGGCTGCTTACCGATCTGCTCCCCCCAAAGCCCCGAGCTCCCCAGGAAGGGCTCCTGTGTGGCCATGGCTGCATTCCACAGCCTTCGCGGGCCGGGCCGGGGTCACAGACGTGCTGCAGGCCTCAGCCCCGAGAGCCATGGCAGGTGGCCCGCTGCTGGTGGCAGCTCCAGGCTTACGGAGGGAATGGATGAGGGGCCGCTCTGGTCTGTCCAGGTGCTGGTGGTCCGAGGCCAGATGCTAGAAGGGCTCTGTCTCCCTGCAAGTCCCCCCCGAGCCCCCCACGGTCACTCTGACAGCCTGTGGGGAGTTCGGCTGCCCTGCTGTGTGCAAGAGATGCCATTTAGAGAATGTTTGCCCGGGGAGACCTGATGTCTGCACCAAGGTAACAGGTGTCTGCCTCGGGATCATTCAGCAAGCCTTTCTCTAGCCTCTGGGGCACTGGGGACACAGGGAGGAAGGAGCAGTCCTAACGTTCAAGACTCCCTCAGTCTAGCTGGAGAGACAGGGTCTAAGTAAAGAGACAGGCAGGGCCACGCTTGCGGCTGCGTGTGCAGCATGTTGCACAAGCCCAAGATGCGCCTCGGCTTAGGCTAAGCGGCCAAGGTTTGTAGGGCCATTCTGACAAATTTCCAGCAGGTGGCAGCCAAGTGACTTGAGGAAGGCGGGCCCTTCTCTCGGCCCTGAAGCACAGGTGAGGCATAGGGGCGGACAGGAGGCGAAAATAATTGATCAGCTGGTGTGTGTGGTGGGGGTAAGGGGAGGAGAGAGAACCAGGGAGGCGGCGAGACCCGAACTGGATGCTGCAGGTGCTTGCCCGGTGCATGGGGTGCTCGGAGGTCTGTCCTGAGCCAGGGAGAGAAGTGCTTGCGGTGGCTGTCAGGGGCCCGGGAAGCCTGTTTGTGGTACTTGGGGACCCGGTCCTACTGGTAGCTCTAGAGGCTTGGGAACCCCGAAATCAAACACAGAGCAAGGAGGCTGTGTTTGGAAGCTCAGGGCTTGGAGGGCTGGCTCAGAGGGTCTCGCGGGGGCAGGATTTGTAAATCCTTCAGCATTTTGTGAACGCAAACCAGGCTCGTTCTTGTAGAAAAGATCTCCGATACCGCCGATGGAGGAGAATTCCTCGGAATTCTACAGAATTCCAGGCTCCAGGGGGCTGCCGAGGGTGTTAGAGGGGTTCGGAGATGTCGTTGAGAGGCTCGGCACCGAGCATGCAGCTAGCGCAGCACAGTGCTTAGTAGGTGTTTGTTGAATGAATGTAATAGAGACACCGGCTTAGACCTTGGCCAAGTCTATCATTGAAGTATAGGAAAGAGAACCTTTCTTCTTCATTTTTTAAGGTACAGAGTAAGAGAGCCTGGCCCTAAAGACTTAGGGGAAGAACATTCGCCACCAAAAAACTTACTGCCTGAAGTTGAAGAAAGTTCTGGAAAACATCTGCATCTTGTTCTGAAGGAGACAAAAGCAGGCACTGCTGTTATTTCATGGTCCAATGCAGGCTGCTGGCGTGAGGGAGAGCACAGTCAAAGATGGGGCAGCCCAAAGGCGCCTTGAGTCTCAGGTTGGGACTGCGGATGGAGGCACACGCGAGGTAAGGCAGGGCAGCAGGGTTGGGCCCCAGGAGAGCTGGGACTCCGAGAAGAAAAGGGAGCTGCCTCCTTGGAGAATGGGGGCAAGGTGGAAGGGAAACGGGAAGAAGACAGAGCTGGTGGGCCAGGCCTGTGGGGTCCCCAGCCCCTCCACAGGCAGGAGCTGGGGGAGAGCTGTGATTCTCCCCCTGGCACGGGGCAGGTGGAGGTGTGGATGATGGGCACACGAAACGGCAGGACAGGGCGGTGGTCAGCGCAGGGTGTCTGGACCCAGACAGCCTGGGTTCAAATCCCAGCGGCGCCATGGACGAGGCGTGCATCCTGGGCCAGCTCCCCGGCCTCTGGGAGCTGCCGTCTCTCACCTGCCGGGGAGGAGCCTGCCTCCTCACAGGACGAATGAGCTGCATCTCTGAATGCTCGCAGGTTAACTGTGCTCACTGAGATGGATGACCTCACGCTGGTGGGAGGAGGGTAGAAGGCTGTGGAAAGGTCAGCTTTGATGTCAAAGGCGGCACACTCAGAACGGAAAGTTTGAAATGAGGAGCTCAGAAATGGCACTGCTGGGGATTTACCCCAAAGATACAGATGCAGTGAAACGCCAGGACACCTGCACCCCGATGTTTCTAGCAGCAATGTCCACAATAACCAAACTGTGGAAGGAGCCTCGGTGTCCATCAAAAGATGAATGGATAAAGAAGCTGTGGTTTATGTATACAATGGAATATTCCTCAGCTATTAGAAACGACAAATACCCACCATTTGCTTCGACGTGGATGGAACTGGAGGGTATTATGCTGAGTGAAGTAAGTCAATTGGAGCAGGACAAACATTATATGGTCTCATTCATTTGGGGAATATAGAAAATAGTGAAGGGGAATAAAGGGGAAAGGAGAAAAATGAGTGGGAAATATCAGAAAGGGAGACAGAACAGGAGAGACTCCTAACTCTGGAAATGAACAAGGGGTAGTGGAAGGGGAGGTGGGCGGGGGGTTGGGGTGACTGGGTGACAGGCACTGAGGGGGGCACTTGACAGGATGAGCACTGGGTGATATGCTATATGTTGGCAAATCAAATTCCAATAAAAAATAATAATTTTTTTTTAAAAGAAGAAGAAATGGTAAGAGCCGAGTACACAGGCTTGGTGGGCGCAGAGAAAGTTACCGTCGAGGGGGCCCAGCCCGGGGCAGGGAGGCCTCTGGGGACCACCAGGGTGATGCTGAGGGGGGCTGGGGAAAGGCCAGAGTGAGGGACCTGGGGTGGCGCGGGGAAGGGGGCCAGAGATCAACCCAGAGGCCAGCATTCTGCAGCAGGAAGTGCTGAGGACTCCTAACAACTGGCAAGCTGAGTGGCATTTCAGGGGCCCAGCCCCTTCATTTCACTTCAATGAAACCAAAATACAGAGAAATAGCTCCTCCTACAGAGAGCTGGGAATAGGATCCTGAGGCACTGAAGTCCATGTGTGAGAACAGGACTTTGCAGCTGCCCGGGAAGGTGAGACGGAGAAAGCACAGGACAGTGATTAATTTCACTACGGAGACGGACACCACAGCTGAGCTGACAGCTGTGCCCAGAGCTGGGCTGCCCACCCCGCGGGGGGAGCCCTGGGGTGAAACAGCGACACCCCAGAAGTGCTGGGGGACAGGAGATCAATGTCCCCCTGTGGCCCACCTGCAAAAGGTTTTGCTGACAGGTACAGAGGCCTCAGATGGCTACCAGGGGCCCGAAGCCCTAAAGCAACCCATGCAAAGCAATTTCCCAAGCACCCATACACGCCAGGTCATTGGTATGGGGAGAGAGTTGGGAATCTGAGTAACTTTCCAGCACAAATTGCATGTGGCAGTCAAATTTCGATTGAGGACAATGTTGTAATAATGAAGACACTGTTGGTGTGTGAGTCCACAATCATTCATCACTCTTTCAACAAATATTTGCTGAGGGCATCCAAGTGCCAGGCACCGTTCTCCACAACAGGCCCATGGGTGAAGACACAAAGATCCTTGTCCTCATCTGGTATACATTCTGGCGAGGACGGCAAGCAAAGGAGACAAATAAGTAAGTGATGCTGGGACATGGTGAGTGCTGGGGAGAGACGTCAGCATCGGGGCAGGAGGTGGAGGCAGTCAAGTTTGGGGAGGTGAGGGTTGGAGGGAGGAGCACCCTACACCAGGAATGGCCCACGCAAAGGTGAGGAAGGAGCCGAGGGCTGCCAGGGGACCAGCCCTGGGCCAGGATGGGCACGGACCACATGGGGCCTGGCTTTGACTGTGAGCGAAATAGGGAGTGACAGGCTCCCACTTGGGGTTGTCTGGCTGTGGGGTTGAGAAAAGATTTTGAGGAGGAGGACCTGTGTGTGTGGGCACATGTGGGGCCGTGGGGTCTCTGTGTGTGTACAAATGCACGTTTTGGGTGTGCACACCTGCAGGTGAGCTTGCACATGTATGTGCCAGAGCACACCTGTGCATGCACATATATGCATATGAGCATGTGTGTGCACACATGTGCAAGTGTGTGTGAGTGTGCACATGCATGCACGAGTGTCCTGTGGGGGAGGCCAGTGAGGAGAGGACTACAATAGTCTGGGGAAGACACACAGCTGGGTCCTGGCCGGGGAGTGCAGGAAACCAGGAGCACATAAGAGGGCTGGGGGCTGAGCGGCCAGGCAGGGTGAGGAGTCACCTTCAGTTCCTGGCATCTCTGGAGGAGCAGCTAACCAGACTTCTGATTTTTTTGTGGCATGAGGGGCAACAAAGGGCCCCAGCTACGGGGACACCTGGGGGTGGCAGCCCAACCTGAGCTCCGCTTGTCAGGCTGCATGGCCAGTGTGTCCACCTAGAGGCCAGGGGCTGTTGGTCGGGACCTGATGAGCAAGAGGCACACAAGGCATCTAAGTTACAGCACAGACTGCATGGCTGTGCGCTGTGTCCCCGCTGCCCGCAGGGACTCAGTTCCTGGGTATCAATCCTGCTGAGGATGCTGCTAGCCCGGACGAGGCTGATTTGGTTCTCATAACGATCTTTCAGGAATGGCATTATTAACAACACCGTGTATAAGATGGCACTGAGGCTCGGAGAAGTACAGCAACTTGTCTGAGATCGCACAGCCAGGAGGCGGAACAGGGACCCACCCCCAACGTGTCCAACTCAAGAGCTGGGCTCCCACATGTGCTTTGTGTCTTTGGGGACTCGGAAGAGAAAAGTGAAAGCTCTGTCCCAAGTAGGAGAAATCGGGCGGGGCCAGTGTGTGCCCGCGCCACTCCCTCCCACAACACAAGGGCGTCAAAACACACAGCAAGGCCGTGAATTGACCCGAGCGCTGGGGGACTGGCTGGTGTGTTTAACAGATGGTCCCTTCCGTTTCAACTCGCAACAACTGGAAACCTTTCTGAAATGCACTCGTCCGCATGCCGTCCTGGTGAGGACTGGTTGAGGAGGACGATTTAACCTTGCGATGAATCTCAAGGCCTTCCTCTAGTGCTCCAGATCTCAGACGTGGCTCGGAGTGTATCCTGACCCCAGGAGTGACCCCGCAAGTTCCTCTTTTAGCTAAAACGGAATCAACTTGTTTTCTTTCATTCCTACGCAAGGAATAAAACAATTATTTCAGTGATTTCAGTTTCATTTCTCTGAGCTTTGGTTACAGCAAGGGAGCGTTCCATGTCCAAGGATCTGAAAGCGCATGAGTTCTTGAGGTACTGTTTTGGAGAAAATATTCAGTGCAAGGATCACAACAAAAGCAACAATGCAAAAGCTATAGCAGCTGAAACCACACGCTGGGCCTTGATTTTGTGCCAGTCAGTGTTGTTTCATGTTATTTCCAAAGAAGTAACTAATTTTCAGAGATGTTAAGTAAATTGCCTGAAATTCTTAGCTCATGAATGAGAAAGCCAGGATTCAAACCCAGGTCAGTCTGACCCAAAAGCTGTGACAGGTGAAGGCCTATTATCCTTTCTTAGTTAAACGAAACAAGAGAAAAACCTCCTATGAATAGATAAAAAGACAAATACCTCAGTGGAAAACTAAAGAATAGGAAGAGGTAATTCACAAAATTCACACAATTAATTCATGCAGAGGCCGTAAAACAACACAGTAAAGAGGAGGGAGGCTGCTGGCTGGTTCTCCTTTCTCTAAAAATCTACACATGGATGTTTAAAAAAATGTTTGTGCAGGTGGGAGAGGTGGAAAAAAAAAACAAATGGCAGAGATGAAGAAAGATGACGAAAACCATGTTTCAGACTCCTTAAGATATACATATTTTCTAAGATGGATGGGGGCAACATCAAAACACCTTATTTCTCTAACAAAGGATGCAATTAAAAATTCTGACTTCTATTACATATTCTTATGTAAAAGGACATTTTAAGGGAAAGGAAACCATTTTTTAAATTTAATTTTTATTTTTTTATGAAGCTCTTCCCCCCCCCCCCCCAGGACCTATTTAAAGACTCATGAAGTTCTACAAAGCTATTGGAAAAATATCTGTCCACAGGTTCTCCTGCCCATTCTCTTGCCTGTTTCCAGAGGCAACCAGTTACGGAAAGCACCCCCACCTCTCTGAACAACAGCTTATGGTACCACTCAACGATATTCCAGTTTCAACTAGGATCTATTCACTTCTCACCATGGAAGAGGAAAATGTACCTCTCTTCCATTACCTCTGTCATTACAGACACACGTTAAGAACCTACCCTACCATTCAGCCAATAAAGTTACATAATTACTTGGGTTAGATGAATATTCGGCTTTTATATTTACTGTGATTAAGCAAATCCTAGGCTCAGTGGAATCTTGTAGTATATTCTGACCTCATTCCTTTGTTGCATACCTCTGGTTCCCTTTAGTTGTTACCTGTCCTTTCTAAAATTAAAAAATATGTATATATATGTACATATATTTAACCAATCCTCTTGCATTTGCCTACGTCTCCCTTCAACTTGTTCAAAGAAGCCATTTCTTGTCATTTCAGATGTATCCTAAGGTTTCTCCAGCTAATTTATAAGCTAGTACACACACACATGCATGCACGCTCCCTCTCTCATGCTTTCAAAGATTCAATACAAATATTTTTAACATTCTTTTCACCCTCTTGAAATTTGTAAATAATATAGCCTACCAACGTTTACAATTTCAAAAGCAAGCAACATGATAGCCTAACTATAATACAAAGGAGAAAGAAAGGTTAGTTAAAATAAGATACTACGTATGGAGTCAATATGCAAATATCGGGTTCAGCTACTCAGAAGACATGGTGAAAGATATAATGAGGTGCCGGGGCCTATTTATAACGAACACGTAAACCTCATATATTTGGTAGCTGTGTTCCTGGAAAATTTAGTATATATTAAAAACATGCAAAAATTATGCGTGTTTATGTTTAAAGTGGGAGTCCGATTCCAGGCTCAGATCATTGTAAACAGAGTTCCAGCTACGTGAATGCCCACGGGACGTCAGGAGGTTGTGCAGGATGTCAGACACTCCTTTGTTCTCCATAGGTTACACCTAGCAAATCTGCTTCCCCCTCCACAGCCCCGGCCTCTGCACCTGGACAGCCAAATCGCCCTGCACGTTACCAAGGTGTCCTATAGGGGGCGCTACGTACCCATTCAGTACCGGCAGCTGGTTCGACTCTTTTTTTTTACAAAGAGAAGGGGTAAAGAGGTTAAGATATCTACCCAAAGCCATATAGAGAAGCGACAGCAGTCAGGACTAGATAAGGAGAAGGGGTAGACAGGAAAGGAGAAAGGAGAGGATTCAAATATTCATATATATTCATTGCTAGACACGGTGGCAGGTGCCTTTTGTCAGGCTCACACGCATCTCATCTAATCCTCCTAGCCTCAGGGGTTAGTTCCAGCCCCAATTTTCAGACGCGGACACCACATTTTAGGAGGTTAGGTCCTTGCTCAGGTCCCCATTTTTGGTAACAACAGAATTTGATTCTCTCCAGTCTTTTTTCTATTGGTTCAAGCTGCTTTCCCTCCAGGTCTTGGGGCCCATACCTTGGGGTCCCCTCACTTTGCTACTTAAATCTTTAGGAAATAGTACCTAGGGTGTAGGCTGTCTGAGAAGCAATGAGCAAAAAGAAAGATGGTTCAACCCCAGCTTCTCGGCCCTTGTGGTTGAGCCGGTGTGTGGCCGGTGCCCTGGGGTTCCTGAGCACAGGAAGCCAACTCTTGATGAAGTCATATGCTCCCGGGAGAGCCCAGCCTGACCTGCCAGGGGTCAGGCCAGGACACCCAACGTGACCGCAGGGACTTCTCCCGCCCCGGAAGGCCCAGGCCTCTGCAGTCCGCCCCACACTCCGCACGGTGGCAGGCAGCCAAGGGGCTGGAGCTCACACGGCAAAGGCAGGAAAGGCCAGGCAGTAAACGAGGGCTTGGTCACCAAACCTTGAGGTGTCAGGTGTGGGGAACGCTCCAGAACAGTCACTGCAGCTTCACGACATGTCTGACTCTGCTTAATTAAGCTCCAAATCATCCCTCTAAGAAGACAGTGTTATTTCCACCTTACAGAAGAAGAAACCAAGACCACAAGTGACCGGCACCTAGTTACACTGCTGGCAAGGGGCAGGGCCCGGTGCTCCCACCCAGGCCAGACCGGCCGCGACCCCCTCCCTCTCCTGCACCTTGCAAAACCCTTCCTGATTTATGCACTGCAGACCAATGCGTATTTGGCACCTTACCATCCAGCTGTGGAGGGCAGATGGGCATCGTGCCCCTCCACCCCATCAGTTACGACTGACAACTGGATCAGGTACTGGAAGAGGTGGTCCCATCTGGCAGTCCTCAGGCACCTTTCTCTTTTAGCTTTCTGGCCACAAAACCATGACTAAGCCCTTTAAACAAGGAACCCATTGCATCAGACTTCATATTCAGGAAAAGAAAATACACACAGCCCATATTTGTCACCCTGATCTAAATGCACCCCACAGGGCCCAGCAGAGCTTGATGAACCCATTTGTTGATGACAGTGCACAGGCCTCTGCCCCGCAGTCCACTGTGTGCAAGCAATCTCTGAGGAGGTTTCGCAGAAAAGGGTTCACCATGGGCTGTGGTCAAATGATTTTTTGCAAAATAAGTCAAAGGAGGGCCAGCCCCAGTCTCTAATGCATCCACATCTCTGCTCTGCCGCTTACTTGCCTGACTCTGGACAAGATCTAATCTCTGTTCCTCGGTTTCCCCATTAGCGAAAGGAGGATACTGACAGTCCCCACCTCACAGAGTGGCTGTAGGCAGTAATAAAGACATCGATCTAAGAGCTTAGAACAGTGCCTGGCACACAGTGTGCCCTCGCGTTGCCCTACCACTGAAATTAACATTGACGGTCACATCTGAGCAAGAGTGGTTGACGGCCCTAGAGGACACAAACCCTAGCAAGGGAGATAAAGGGGTTGGTAAGGGGAGGGGAAGGGGTCCATGAGCACTACGTCCGAACCTCAAAAGTAGAACCCAGCTGTGCCTGCGGACCTTTGTTCTGTGTTGCTACAAAGGGCTGACCTAGGTCAATGAGGAAACGGTGCCAAGTGGCAGATCTGGATTGGAATAAAGAAGGATTTTTGGACAGGCAGACATATCCACAAACAGGGAGCAGGACGCCTGGTGCGTGGGTTCCTGGGGGGCTAGGGACCTGCCTGCCTGTCATGGACAGTACACATGGGGTGAAAACCCCATGCACAGGAGAATGGCCAGGGGAAATGGTCTCTGATGGCCCTTCCCACTGGACCATTCTATCACTCTCTGATAACAAGCAAGTGCTGATAGCCAGGGTGTGGCCAATCAATCAGCCTGAAGGAAGGAGGAGAAGACTTTGGACTATCTCAGTGTACACAACCTTCAGGACTTTCACTTCATTCTCAGCACACCAGCAGGGGTGGTGGTGGTGGTGGCTATGACCAGCAATGGCTCCATGGAATTCAAAGCGTTTCCCAAGTACCTGCTGAGTGCCTAGCAAAGTAATTTCGAGAAAGAGTAAGATGACAGAGCTGTGCCAACAAGCTATCAATGTTTTCTCAGAGAATTGAAAGACCGCATCAATGACCAAAGCCACTGTTATTTGGGGCACAGGATACAAGTCATCAGCAGGGCCTGGGGGGCAGGAAGATGAGGGGGGTTGTCGGTCCAGGTCACAGGCAGCTTCCCAGCCATCTCTCTGGCAAGGTTTCAGTGTTCTTCCCCACCGAAACTTGTACCGACACAACCCCCTGACCTGGGTGTACTTGGTGCTCCGGGCTGACCCCCACACAGAAAGAGATGCTGGGACACAGGGGAATGGCCAGGAGCCGGGAACGAGAGAGGAAGGGGTTGATCTGCTCGTTGAAAACTGATTCGGGAAGTATCCTCCATCATGAAATATTATCAGCTTTGTCAACTCTAAAACTTAAACAAAATATATATTTAAAAGTAGAAACCATTTTGTCATGGAAAGATTATCAGACTGTATAAAAACTCTGACGGAAATCCAAGAAAAAAATTGAAGATGCTAAGACTAAAGCTCACCAGCTATTTCCCAGGTATTTCCCGTACGGTTGTTACTGCTAATTCATATGTTCCCAGCTCTGAGGACTCAAAAGCAGGTCAGCAGCTGGAGGCATCAAAAGATTAAGGAAAAACAATTTACGGAGATGACACTGGAGACATCCTATGTACTGACTTCAATTCTTTGCACCTCCTGAAAATGTCTGCAGATATTTCTGAGAATCTATGTCTGGAGCAGTTAGGGACTTACTGGGCAGGAAGATAGTCTCCTCTCAGAGAGAAGATACTTGATCCTCCACAGGCCCCAGCCCGAGTAACTCAGGCCCCCAAGCCCCTGGTCTGCCCAGAACGGCCCTCGTTCCTCTCTCCCTGCCACGAGCTTCCTCTGCCTGGTGGGCTCCTGTCCCAGCAGGGCGCTGTCCCCCACCCCCTGGTTGGCCGGCTGTCTGCAGCTAACCCCCACTGCTGCTTCCTCCCTGTCATCTCTCCTCCCTGCTTGCTTCTCTCCAGGCTGACTACTACAGCCTTAATTTAGGCCCCGGTCACCCCCCCACCCCCGGCCTACTCACATCCTCTAAAACCACTGGCCTCCAGCACTGCCAAGAGGTGACTTTTCCAGAAGCTTCCACAGTCCATCCTTCCTCATAAAGGTTTCTCTCATGCCCTCTGCCTCCTCCCAGCCACAAAAAGAGAACTAACCCCCAGGGTGCACTCTAGCCAGACTCTGAGCAGGGCCAGTAGCCCAGGGCAAGACAGGGACAGGTTTCGGCTCACCTGCCAGCTCGAGTCCATGGATATTAGGCGCCCAGAGTGCTGCACAAAGAAGGATTGGGAGGGTCGGAAAGAAGCCACCAGGAGCAGTACCTGGGAGCCCTAGGACTGGGAAGAACCGTGCTCATGCGGCCCGCCTGCCATCCCAGCACGGGGCAGAGCCTTCTGCAGCACTCCAGACCCACCTGTCCCTGGCCTGTGCCCCAGCCTTGCACTCCCTGCGGTATTCGCATGAAATCTCCTCAATGGTCCGCTTTCAGGGCTCCTCCCAAAGTGTCATACCTACCTTTCCCGGCACCACCACGCCACCCTAATTTTCTTCCCTTGATACTCAGCAAACGGCTGCACCTACTTCCCTTAGAAAGGGACGAGTTAGGGAGCCATAAGGTCCCTATGGCATCCCTAACACTCTTCCAAGTGGGTCAGAGAGCAGCTGATTTTACCTCTGCCTTAGTGTCCCAATACACAGATTCCCAAATCCCGCCTCGCCATGCTCTCCACTCGTCTAGCTGGCTGTTGTACTCACACAACCCTGTCTACTTCGCATATGGTGGCCCCTGGACTGTCTTCATGTCTGTCTAAGACTGTGAGCCCTGCAGGATAGAAATCAGATCTGTCTGGTTCCCTGGCTCTGAGCCTGGCATAGAGAGGACACTGTTAGGGAAAAGCAGGGAGCCCCCAGCCCCAGCCCCAGCCCCACTATGCCATGACTCACTGCAGGGCCCTGGGAAAGCTACTCCCCTCCCTGGGCCTCAGCCTCCCCACCTGGACAGGGATGTACTTGAGCTAGAGGATCCCTGAAGTCTTGTCCAGCTCAGAGACGCTCCGAGAACGCAGGCCAAAAAAGCACTGGATTTGTGCCTTTTGTGATGATGTGGGTAATAATCACTGAGCGAGATACCGCAGGAGTGGCCCAGATCCACCATTGCGAGGAGTGAACTCCCTCACGCGGATACCGAGTGCTAGGGGATGTGTGCTTGTATAGCTAAGGAGAATGGACAATGAGGAGTGATTTTATCTCCCTTTGAGAACATAAGCACACTCTTCTATATTTGTACATACCATCTCCTAATTTAGACAGTGTAGAACTTTTTCTGATCAGCACTCACTTGCCAATAATTTCGCTCTACATCTAAATGAAGAATAGGAGTCATATAAGTTCACAGATTGAATGGATGGCTGATTTACAAAGCCCTTAAAATGTGGCTGCAGGCCGACGCTGGCAACCCCATAATTAGATATGGCATGCTCTGCGATGATGTATTTTTTACTGTTTTTTAATAACTCAGTTCTCCTTCTGGGATGAGGGGAAAAATGGAATTTGTTAAAAATAAATCGAGATTTAGTGGCTTTTCAGCCTTCTGCTGCTTGTTGCTCACAATATTCTATAAATAAAAGAAGCCCTGCCCTATAGTGCACTGTAAACACCCACAGACACTCAGAGCCAAATTCTTCCAATTATGACCCTCTGCCAGTTGCCAAGCTACTGCAAGGACCCACTTGAAAGGCGGCCATCTAGGCCATCTCCTGATTAAGCCGCCCGGCAGCAAGGAGGAAGGCCTGCTGCTTTGGCACCATATCTAGTCTGAAATAATTGTTCCATTTTCTTGAAATTAAGCCCTTTCCTTGTGATCGAATTACAATTCAGAGGTAGATGAAAAACGAACCACCTGTCTGTCCGTCCCTCTGCCCAGGTCATGTGTGCATCGAAGATCTGGGCTGTCACGTGTTGGACTTAAATCAGGCGGCAGAAGTGCCTTCACGACAGTGTCTTTAGCTGCACCGAGCAAATCAAGGTCAAATAAAAGTAGGTCAGCTCTGAACATGACAGGTGAGTCACAGGCAGCCTGCCCTTCTGCTCAGCAGCTTTCCTCGCTAATCAGTTCGGGCCCCTCTTGTTCAATGGAGCAGACTGAGATGGTCCTTTAAGAATCACTATTCCACCCCGGGAGGGACGAGGGACAGGGACGATGCGGTCGGTATCGGGTGTCAGGCTGACTGCACGGTGGTTCAAATGCCACCGCACAAGCGGAGACTGCCCGGCGGCCGTGTGGCCCCAGCCAGCCCTTTAAACACTGCGTGCAGAGGATCAGGCGATTGCCGTGTGCCACAGTCTCACTGAGAGAGAAATCCCTTCCAGTTCCTTAGAAACCAGAATGCTCAAAGCGGCACTGGAGCAACATGGGCTCCGGCTAGAAACTAATCACCCTCCTTCTTCAGTGTCAGCTCCACTGGGTGAGCACAGGGCCCTGTGCTACAGTTCCAGCCCCAGAAGCTCGCGCTCTGAATGCCGAGCCACTTAGAGAACAAATGCCACCCCAAAGAGAACGGGTATGTGCTCTGTGGTCAGATTTTCCAAACTCAAAACTGAGGCCTATCCTTAAAGGGACAGGATGTTCAATGCTGGAAAGCCTGGGACTTCAGGGTGGGGTCACAGAGCATGAAGTCTCATCAGAGAGGGCTCCTCTAGGTGAGCATGGGGGGCTCAGTCGGTTAAGTGTCTGACTCTTGATTTTGGCTCAGGCTGTGATCTCAGATCTCAGAGCCGTGAGATCGAGCTCCCCACACCAGGCTCCACGCTCAGCAGAGAGTCTGTTGGAGATTCTCTCTCTCCCTCTGCCTTTCTCCTCCTCTAAAATCAATCAATCAATCTTCAAAAAAAATATTAATAAAATAAAATGGCCCTTACTGTGACTCACCCACCACCTGTGGGTTCTCATTTCTTAATGTCTGAAATGGTCTCGTTTCTTTGTGTCTCCTCAGATTAGAACGTGAGCATCAGGAGAGTCTTATTCTCGAGTATTTCCAGAGCAACTAGAATGGTCACTGGCTCATAGGTGCTCAATATTCACTGAGTAAACGAATCCACACCTAGCCTCTGGAAGAGCAGTCTATGTACCCTCGATGCTCACAGCAATCTGATGAGGTGAAATCATTACCTCTTCTGTAACAATGAGAAAATCGAGGCTCAGAGAGGGTGCATGTTTTTCCCAGGGCTGCACATCTAATGAGTTCATGGAGCTGGAATTCCAAGCCAGGCGTGAAAAGTTCTAATCCTGGCTTTGAAGTGAGCATCTGTTGCTTTTATAATTTAGAAAAAGCAAAGGAGAAAAACTTTAGCGGAAAAACTACGTATCAGAAAGAGCTTTACATCAAATGATCTAATACATGACAGATTTGGTTCCTATGTCCCCAAATATCAGCCCCCCTTCTATCTGCAGAGGGCATCGGCACCACAACCCCACAGCCAGAGTGGGAGGAAGGGTCCTGGGGCCCCCATTATGGAAGGTTCATTCCTGTCTTTCTGTGGAGCTCTGAAGGCCAGGTTGGGGAGGGGGAGCTGTTGGCAGTGGCACCCATGACTCCTATCACTTATTCCATAATTTGCTGCAAAGTTTCCAAGCAGAGGCCTAAGAGCAAATTAGAAGATTGTATTGTAGAGTGCTTGGCACGTGCCTTCCCCCCATACTCGTGCCTTGAAAATTGGAATAAAAACATAAAAAGGAAAGGAAGCATACTTTTAAAGACTGAAATTTCAAAAATCGTATTGAAAAGTAGAGATTTATATTTCCCTGAATTTCGAACACTGAACCATGCTGAAGGTAGGCAGATGCACCTTTATAATCTGTATATCACAATAAAGTTCTTGTTAGTCTGATATTTGGGGCCAAAAACTCCTCCCCAGGCTGTCTACTCGATGCAGGCTACGGCTTGAATTGATGTACAAACCAGCAGGTCAGTCTCGTCAAAATGGCCAGCTAATTCTAGTGTGTAGATACACTTCTCAAAAATGGGAAAGAAATGAAAAGGGCAAGTAGTATCAATAAAACAGGCTTTCCCAAATGCTACCAGGATGGCCTAACAACCTGTGAATACAGGCATCCTACAGAAACAGAGAGCCCTTCCTGATTGTGAACAAGGGGTGATAGGACAACAGAAGAGCTAATAACCTTTTGGATCTGAATTTCTTTTTTTTTTTTTTTTAAAGATTTTATTTATTCATGAGAGACAGAGAGAGAGAGAGAGAGGCAGAGACACAGGCAGAGGGAGAAGCAGGCTCCATGCAGGGAACCTGACACGGGACTCGATCCCGGGTCTCCAGGATCAGGCCCTGGGCCGAAGGCAGGCACTAAATTGCTGAGCCACCCAGGGATCCCTGGATCTGAATTTCTCAGCTAGAATTCCTGAGTGGGCTTCAGGGCAAATGTCTCATGAATAAGGTTGGTCTTGTGAGAAACTGTCATATACATTTTTTGGAGAGAGGCTCCGTGAGTCACCAGAGTCACAAAGTGATCTGTGACCCCTTCAGGCAGGGACACCCACAAGCCCCTTCTGCTGCCACTCCTGTTTTCTTGGGACAATCCTGTGACATAAGCAATGACATGGGAAGCCCCCCCTGGCTTGCAGAGCAGACAAGATGACATGGACAATCAGGGAAAATTGTCTAAACTCTTGCCTGAACGGCCCAGCTACTGGGACCGCTCAAGTGAGTGACTGAAATGAAGTCATTTTCTGGAAGGGACTGAGGAATGGCAGAGCTTTAGCTTGAGCCCAGGGCCCAGACACAACCAGAAAAGACCAAGAGAGCAATGGACACAAAGTCTTAGGGAATATGAACTTGGAAGCAACAGCATGGGACAGGAGACAGGATAAGGGCCAGCCAGCCAGCTACATTCATTCCTGACCCCATCCGCGTACTAGTCACGTAGCCTTGAGACAGGGATGATGACGATGGTGGTCATGGTGGGATGATGACGACAATGGTGACGACCATGACAATGAGACACAGATATCTACGATAAGCTATTACCTTCTGACGGCACAAAGCCTAGCGTATAGCAGGCAAATGCTTACATGCTTGTGAAATAACACGTCAAAATACTTTTCACAGTGACACATGACCCTCTCTAGATTTTTTTTTTGAAGATTTTATTTATTTATTCATGAGAGTCACACACAGAGAGAAGCAGAGGCACAGGCAGAGGGAGAGGCAGGCTCCTTGCAAGGAGCCTAATGAGGGACTCAATCCCGGGACCCCAGGATCATGACCTGAGCCAAAGGCAGACGCTCAACCACTGAGCTACCCAGGAGCCCCTGACCCCTCTCTAGATTATCTGTGTTTTCTAGATGTGGGGAAACGAAGGTTAAAAAGGTTACATAGCATGCCAAAGGTCCACAGTTAGTGGGGATTCAAATCTGAGTCTGTTAGACTCTAAGCCCATGCTCTTAACGCCTAAGCTCCACTGCACTGCCAAGTCTCAGCTTCCTCATCTGTAAAAAGGTTAATAATACTCACCCTGGCAGGGTGGGAAGGGTGAGACAGAAAGCATGTGAAGTGTTTAGCACAGTACCTGGCACCCAGGAACTCTATAGTGTAGCTATTAATGTAATGGAATGGAATGGCATCTGGACCTTTGGAAGAGAGACAGAGGGTGGGAGGTGGGCATCTGGCTGTACAGATGGTACAGCATTTCACTTCACGGGGCTCGACAAACAGGATTAGGAACTTTGGACCACGGCTTAAGAGCCTGGGATGGCATCATCTCAGTTAGGAACAGAGAGGGGACACCTCGGCAAGACGGACAGGCATGTATTCGCTCAGAGATGAAAGGCTCCCCTTTGAAAGTTGGAGAGGACTGGGGACTTCTGGAAGAAGGAATAATTCAAGCTCCAAAAGAAAGTTTTCAAGAGGCGGTACCAAACAGCATGGCTATTCCTGGGCTACGGATGTATGCCCACCGACAAGCCGACTCTCCGCTGCCCCAGGGAGAAGAGTCCCTGTGTGTGTTTGTGGTAAGGGAGATGCCGAACCCCCAAGGTACTGGTAAACCCCATCCGGAACACAGGCAAAGGAGGGGCATTCTAAAAAAAGGAGAGAATTTGTTAGAGCAAGTCTCCTTGGGAGTTAAACAGGAGGAAATGTACCCGCTGCAAGAAAGAACCAAAGACCTAGTGTAGCCTGTAGTGTGCAAGAGCAGAAAAGGGCCCGTGTGCAGGAGGAAGCATGAGCCTCACCGATGCCACCACCCTGACCGCACTCCTACTCTGCAGAGTCACTCCTCTGAGAGCCATCAGCACTGCAGAGAATGTGCATCCCAGAGCTGACATTTGCCTGGGGAAAAAAAACATCACGCAGGATTGCCAGCCTGCCGCCCCCCCCACAGCCCCCCGAGAGCCGCTTAGCCCCTGCATTTCTAATAGAGGAAGTGCTCCACCGAGTTATCCCGATAGGAACCAAAGACACACACCCTGTCATCGGTCCCCTCCCCGCCATGCCCGCGGCCCTACACAGGACTCAGCATCAATTTCCTGGACCATTTTAACTGCTTCTAACTAGTTCTGCTGCCTCCTCCTACAGTCCAGCCCCCACATTGCCACCAGCTGGCTTTCTAAAATAAAAGTGCTGACCACGTCACTCACCTCCTGAAAGATGTCTACTAGATTTGCACTGCCTACAGAATAAACGCCAAAGTCTTAACTTGCATTAATTCATTCATTCTTTTCCTCGCCAATCGAATGTGTGATATTCACCTCCTGGGTGCCAGGCTCTGTTTTAGGTCCTGGAGATAGAATGGTGAATGAGACAGGTGAGGCAAGCAGCCGTCCTCATGGATTTACATTCTAGTAGGGTAAGCAGTAAAGAAGACAAATAAATAGATCGTATGAAGTCAGCTAGTGAGGAGTGCTAGTGGAGACAAAGCAAGGTAAGAGGACCGAGTGATAGGGTAAGGGGTAGAGGAGGACAGTGCATTTCTAGTCCTTGAACACAGTGACTAGATGTCTATTCCTCTTTTCGCCCCATCTTATTTGAACAGACACCAGAATGGAATGAAGGTCAGCCAGGCAGGGATGTAGGGGAAGACTGATTCAGGTAGAGAACAGTAAGTGCAAAGGCCCTGAGGCAAGAAAGAGGAACAGCAAGAAAGATACAGTGGCTGGGATGGAGGGAGCAAAGCAAAGAGTGCTAGGAGAGGAGACCAGAGAAGCAGGAGGGGCTGGCAGGCCATGGAAAGCAGTTCAGATTCTATTCCAAGGATGCTGGGAAGCGATCGGAGACTTTTGGCAGGGAAATGACACGATCTGATTTACTTTTAAAAGGTCACTCTGCCTGTTTCTGTGGAAGACTGATAGCAGTAGGGACGGAGCAGAAACGGAGACCGGCTGCGAGATGCGGGGACATCTGGACGAGGGTAGGGAGATGTGGTGGCTTTCAAGATACACTCTGAGGGAACAGCTGTCAAGAACTGCAAGCAGACGACGTGAGGCGCCAGGGAAGGAGCAAGATGATGATGCCTACATGTTGGGCCTGCGTAACCAGGGAAATGGTTCTGCCTCATAAGATGGGGAAGAGGGGGGAGGAGCAGGGTTATATGTTTTCCTTTTTTTCAAGAGAAAAATATCAAGACCTGTATTTAGTTATCTTAGGTCTAGGATGCCCATTAAACGTCAAAGTGGGGATGCTGAGTGGGCAGTGGGTATGTGGGTTGGGGCTCAGGAGAAAGGTCCAAGGTCATCATTGTACCGATGACCACTGGGTCCTCCACCTCCGGACCGGCACCCAGGCGTCACCTCCTCCAGGCTCTGGCCGCTGCTCTGTGGCTCCTCCTGCTTAGAATGCTCTGTCCTCACTTCTGCAGTGTAGGCTCCTACTCGTCTCTTGAGACTTGCTCAAGAGGCACCTCTTGTTTAAAGGCCCCTCCTGAGTGCCCAGGGGAGAGCCCCTCAGCCCTCCCTTCCCCTGCGGTGCCCTGTCACATGCCCCAATAGCCTTGTGTCACCTCTATTTGCACCTTTCCTCCTCATGAGCATCTTGAGGGCAGTGACCAGAAAACTATTCCTCCCTGCATCCCACCTCCTACCATAAGGCCGGGGCACGGCAAACATTTGCTAAATGAACAGAGATGCCCTCTCTGTAAAGAGGCCCAAAAGAAATGACATGCATGCCAACTGACACACATGGCAGCCGCTGTCTGCGAGGGGTAAAGGGGGAAATAGGTATTGCCCCTGCAGCGCTAGGGGTAGAATGGTATCCACCTTCGAGGAGTTTCTTAACAATACAAAAGAGCCTCAAGAAATCTAAGAGCTGGGGCACCTGGGTGGCTCAGTGGTTGAGTGTCTGCCTTCAGCTCAGGGCGTGATCCCAGGGTCCTGGGATCGAGTCCCACGTTGGACTCCCTGCATGGAGCCTGCTTCTCCCTCTGTGTCTCTGCCTCTCTCTGTGTCTCTCATGAATAAATAAATAAAAATCTTAAAAAAAAAAAAAAGAAATCTAAGAGCTGAGTATCTCAGGATGTCGCACAGTGTACTGAACACCACACCTGAGTAACGCGTCTCGGGTCTCCCTGCAGAAACACCCAGCGAGTCCCAAACCAAAGCACTGAGGAGTCGGAGACAGAAGGAAGGAAACCGCCCTTGTCTACGTGGTCTCCTGCACTCCTGAGAGTGAGCCTGGAAGCAGGTCCTACTTTTACAGAAATAGATGGGTATCAGAGACGTTGGGTGATCCGCCCAAGGTCACAGAGCTGGGCTGTACAGGAGCCGGGAGCCACACTCAGGTCTTCCCGAAAGCAATGCCTGCGTTCCTTCCAGCACACGCCCCAGCCTCCCCCTGTCATACCAGGTCACAGGGCTGGCGGGATCCTTAGGGACCCCCTAAGCCCCAGAGCGTGCCGAGGAAATGGTACTCTGGAGAGGGGCTGTGATGTGCCCGCGGCCACTGAGGAGTCCCCAGCAGAACCGAGGCTGGAATCCCAGCCCCCGACTCCTGGGCCGGGCTCTCGGGGCACGGCACCTGCTCTCTGTCACCCATGTCTCACAGCGCAGAGCCAGAGTTTTAACAGTTTGATCTCTCTGCTTACAGGTGCCCTAGAGGTAATAGCGAGGGGGATGGGAAATCGTGCTTTGTATTAGTGATTCCTGCTGCGTGATTCTGGGACCCCACGGACAGGTGAGACGCCAAGTGAGGAGCGCTGTCCCCACATCGGTAGGGTTACATGATCAGCTGTGGGACGTGACAGACCGCCGTATGGCAGCTCTCTCATTCCTTTGGACAAACATTCGCTGCCCACCTACTGTGTGCAAGACACTGAACAAAGCAGTGGAGGCCACGGGGAAAGAGGCCCGGAGGTGAACCGTGACTCCCCGACTAGTGGAATAATCAGCATATTAACCTCCCTAAGCCTCTGTTTCTTCATCAGTAAAGAAGAGTCCCTGTTTTCACAAAGTTGGTTCTGGCCACTAACTGGGATGACACATGCCCCTGGTATACAGAAGTGACGCAGTAAGCATCAAATGGCTGGTAGTCTTTTCATTGCTGAGAAAGCAAAAGAGCTTACTCATACTGTAGGGAAAAAAAAGGATGGAAAAAGGTAGCTACACCAGAGCTCTTGTAAAAACTTAGCAGAGTGAAGCAGCTAGCATCAATCCTCTGAGGGTTTGCCAAAGCATAGAGAAATTCTTTTTGAGAAATTCTGAGGGGCTGAATATCGTCAGGCAGGGAGGGGAGAAAGTGTGGCAGAATGAGAGGAAAAAAGAAAAGAGAGAGGATGAAACTGAATATATCAGTGCGTTGGTAAGAGTCAATGAAATTAACATAGTCACAAAATAATGTGACTTGATTGCTAATGAATAGAGTTTGCTGTTCATTACCTACAGCCTCATCTTCTCCATCCAGCTCCTGTTCAATCTGCAATACCCTATTGGCTCGAGGACTTCTTCTACTTCACTCCAGGTTAACTAATCTCTGCTCTATTAATTGATTCTTAGCAACATTACATCGTCTCTGCTTGCTGGGCTTCCCCTACCGAATAGGGAGCTCCTGAGAGGACACATTGTGCATGATTCACCTTGGTGGCCTTCCTCTGACCCCAGGATCCCCAGCCAGCAGCCAACAGTCTGGAGCATCCCCGGAGGAGACCCTTCTCTCTATAGCAGGAAAATGACCCAGGACTCACATTTATAAGTGTGCATTCTGTGCTGAACATTTGAGGGGCCACCTTTTAGATCTTAATTCATGTATTCCTCAAAATGCCCCCATGAGAGAATTGTTATCCTGATTTTGTAGAAGGGGATGCTGAGGCTCAAGGAGGTCAGGTCAACAGCCAAAGTTTCATACCACTAGTGAAAGTGATGAGACCAGGTTTTGATCCTGGATCCCCTGTTTTCACTAGACCAGCCCACCTGCATGGGTCTAATGAAGCTGAGGGCATCCTGGAAGGATGAGTGGTCTGGTCATCGAATCTCCCTGCAGGCTCATCAGTGAGGTTAGAGTTAAGGAGCTCTGGCCAACACATCGTAACCTGTTAGCAAAAGTCAGACACCAGGTCAGAGAGGCAGAGAAGAAGCCTCCAGAGAAGATGGAATTCAAAATTTCACCTGCAGTTAGCAGGTGGTAAGTCGACCATCTCCCCCGACCCATCCTGTCTAAGGGGAAGAATACACATTCTGGGTCAGTGGTTCTCAACTGCAATGTGAACAGTTAAATCCCCTGGTCGAGAATTCACAGATCTTTCCCAATTGCTGGGGAAACCTTCGAGAACACAACTATCAGCATTAGCACTCCTAGGAGAAGGATGTGGACATAAGTGACCACAGGACGTCTGGGAATGTCACTTCCTTTTCCTTTCTCTGTCTCCAGCTCAGTAAAGGAAACTTCCATGATGTGCTGTAGGTAAAAAGCTATGTCTCAGCCTCACAGAGGTCTGACTCCACTGCATTTGGAGTCAGAAGACCTGTGTCCAAGGCACTGTTCCTTCCTTACCAGCTGTGCAACACTCAATACGTCAGATCTTCTTTGGGCCTAAGTGTCCCGAGATATAAATAGGGGAAGAGGGGAATGCCTGCTTCCCAGAGAGGTTGTAGGGAGGGATGCTATGAGATAATACATGTGGGAAGAATCTGTCCATGTAAAAAGGTGTTCAGATGTAAAGAAGGGGTGAGGGGTGCTGGGGACATCAGGTCCCTCACTACCTCACCTGCTGCCTCCCCCTCCCCAAGTCTCCTGGGCCTAAGGCTTGGCACTACCTGCTGCAGCTCATTTGAATGCAGACCCAGCTTCTATACTGAGGGCTCTAGGGAAAAATACAAGCAGCCCTGATAGAGTCCTGGAAAAGGAAGCTGTGATTTGGCTGTTAGTCTTCCAAAGGCTACCTGGCACAACTACAATCCTTAACTAAGTTTTATTATTTTTTAAAGATATTTTATTTGCAAGATAAAGAGAGAGAGAGAGAGAATGAGCAGTGAGGAGAAGCAGAGGGAGAGGGAGACTCAGACTCCCCACTGAGCAGGGAGCCAGATATGGGGCTCGATTCCAGGACCCTGACACCTGAGCCAAAGACAGATGCTTAACTCGTTGAGCCACCCAGGCGCCCTTTTAAATAAGTATTTAATAATTAAATTGGCTACAACAGTTGAGAAACAGTTTTGTCATCACATACGATGATAATCATCACCAAAATCAAAATATAACAGTCATTTAATTGTTTAATTAAATATAATATATTTATACATTACATATATTTATATTATTAATATATAAATACATTACATAATGTATAAATATACATAATATATTTATACATTACATATAATATATTTATACATTATACATTTATACATTTTAATATATTTATATATTTTGTCTATATACAAAGACAAATGTGTCATTTTGATGTCGTATGTATGACTTTTTAAAGTTTACTTTTCTTATATGTGTTTAGACAAAAAAAAGCTAGATTATTAAAGCCATAATTGGATACTCTTGGGAGGAGCATGAGTTGGTACAGCCTTTTGGGAGGGCAATTAGGCAATATGGATTCAAATTTTAAGTGCAAACTATTTAAGCCAGAAGTCCCGTGTCTTGCTATCTATACCACAGAAACTCTCATGTAAAAGTTCATAAGCGTGCACAATGGCTACAGCAGCAGTGGTTGCAATGGCAAAAGATTGAGACCTGGGTGTCCACCAGTACAGGAATGATTAAATAAACTTGAAATGTATCCATACCACGGAAAACAGCAGTCATATTATTTTTGTACATTTACCTGTACATATCAACTTGAAAAGATGACCATAATTATTGACAGTTGGCCACTGAAAGGAAAGTCACAGGACAGAATGAATAGAGAAATTTCATTTTTACAAAACAAAAGTAAAAATGAGTATATTGGGGATAAGGGCAAAGGAGGGAGGAGGTACACAAGCAAGTTAAAAAGTCCAGGACTGTACCCAACAAAGTCTCAAAAGTGCCTATCTTTGGAGAAGGTTGGAGGTGGGGAAGTCATGAGGACTTTCTTCCTTTAGTGAATGCACTTCAGTGTTGTCTGAATTTGTTATACTCTTTCATGATGCCAAAAGCAAAAACTAGATCTGAAAAGTCACAAAATAATGATTTTTAAAATTTCAGTATTTGCAAGGCATCTCCTAAAGTGACCACCATGGGATGTGACACCGCCTCTCCTGTCTCCGTATGTGGCGACTGGTCCTGGGCTTGCCCAAGAGATCACAGATGAGGATGATCTCCGGGACTGAGACTCTCAGGCCCTCTCCTATTTGCAAAAGAAATCTGCCAAATTACAACTATTTCAACAAGATGGCTAATAAAAAGGACTAAGTGCCTTGTTCAAATTTACAACATCATAACTTGCTGAATTCAAGTTCACTCGTCTTCAACCTTGCTTAAATAGGGGCAATCAAAATTTATATCCTGCATTATCCAACATTTTATGTTGATTTAGTAAGCCTTGCTGAAGAGTTCTTAACAACTGCTAATGAGGAAATTCCATGGGGAGGAGAGAAGGTGACTCTCCTAAATCCAAAAGAGCCTCAATGAAACACTATCGCCACTTGGATTCTCATAAAAATGTCAACTTATGGGGTGAAATGACCTTCCCATCTATGGGCAAAGTTGCTCATGAAGAGAACTTTAAATCGATGCAGTGTCTGAGAGGTGCCAGTTTCGTTTAGCAGAGACTGCCCGCTCAGTTACCTGTGGGCCCTGTAAAGGTGCAACAGCTGGGCAGGAGGGACAGGTCCCCCCAGGACCACCACTCTTCATTCAGCACTGCCATGAGGGAAGATGGACCCAATGCTGTCAGACCTGCAGGTTCTCATGCAGAGCCAGAAATCCAGATTTCTAGACACCATCTACCACCTTTCAGATGCTAGCCACTAACTGTAGTTTTAGAATATTGTGAGCACTGAACCAAATACATCTGCAGGCCAGATGTGGCCCATGAGTCAAGTTTTCAACCTCTGCCTGAAAGTATCTACATTTTCTTAATGGGTAATTTTTGTTCAATTTTATTTTCAGGAGGACAGCAGGAGGCAGGGAAATAATATGGGATGAGAGTCAAGCAGTTGATACTAAGAATATATTCCTAACGTACTTGACAAACAAGGGTAGTGGTCCCTAACAAAACGGGAAGAAATTGTTGAAATTGACTCGCCTCTACCAGGCATAAAACCCTCGAGAGTGAGGATTTCCCATGATCCAGAGTGAATTTCCACAATTTGCTATCAATGAATCGACAAGAACTTACTCCACTACTACGTATTAACCGTTCATCATAAGACATTTAAAATAACAACAGCAAGCACAGAAATGCTCCTCAGTGCCGGATGCTACTCAGGCATTTGGCACCCGGCAGCACCAGTGTGGGTCACACAGGCTCTGGGCAAGATTCCAGGAAAGGCCTAACACATCTCCCTCCGAAACGAAAACCAAAAACAACCCGGAATGTAGACGTATCATAAAATTGTGCTCAGTCGTTTTTTTTCCCCCAAAGCCCAAACAATAAGATATATTTGTGCTACTAACAGTATCTGCATGTAATCTGCAATCCACAAAGTGCCTTTCTTATATCCTATCTCACTCCTCGGGGCCTTTACTGCACTGTAGACCTTGTATCCTGTCTGAAGTCCTCTCACGGTTGTTATTAAAGACAGGACTCTTAAAGAACCAAATACATCCACATTTTCTTAATGGGTAATTTTTGTTCAATTTTATTTTCAGAAGGGAGGCCACAGTAACAGAGCACAGAGCCGTGGTGGCTTCCACGTGCCAGGGCTAAGTACATTTTCATTTCACCCTCACAAGAACCTCATGGAGGGGGTGACCATCCTCACCACCCCATTTTACAGGTGAGGGAACCAAGGCCTGCAGAACTTGGGTGGGTGGTCCAAGTCATACCACTAGCAGGCACGGAGCTGACATTCAGAATCGGGTCTGCCCCCAGGGCCTGCGGCCAGCACGCCAGTCCCCTTCCAAGGTGGAGTCTGTGCTTTCAGCCCAAGTCAGTTTGCTGCTGGCAAATTTAGCTAAGGTGTGGCCAACGTCCTCCCGCTGCTCCTCCCCCATGCCCACTTTCCCCACTTGGTCAGAAGCCATTTTTTTTTTTTAATTTTTATTTTTCCCACTCAAAACCAGGGTGAGTCACTCAGAGATCAGCCAGCCAGCCCCGGAGGGCCCCAGAGGCCCGGTGAGGTGCCCCTGGGGGACTGGCCTCCCTGCTGCCAGCCTAACCCAAGCTGGGTAGCCCAGCCTGCTGGGGTGTAGATGGGGCTTGCAGGGCACTGCTTTCTGAATGGGGTCTGGGAAGTGGTGCTGATGGTCACAAGAGCCCTGTGAAATGGTCACTGAGGTACCAAGGGGGGATCAGGGGACGGCAGGGGAGGTGCCTGCAGCTTGGGAGCAGGGGAAATAGTTATGTAGCCAGTGGCTATGAAATGTCTCTTATGCAAGGCCCCACATCAGACCCCCCCCTGAGAGAGGGAGACACGGTCTCTAATGTGCACGGGGATAAATTACGCGAATAAAAACACGGAGCAGAGCACACACACCCCTTTACACACATACGCTCGCCCGCCCAGCACACGCATGCACACGTGCACCATGGAGCAGCTGCTCCTAAGGTAGCGGCTTCTGTCCTCCCTCACCTGCTTCCGTGGGTCCCTCAGCCTGACTCTGCAAGGTGCTGCCCTGCCACAGATGCCACGCCGCGGCCGGTCCCCGGGGGCTCCGCAAGGACCAAGGCAGCAGGCACACAGGTCACGACAGCCCTTGGTGCGCATAGCCGTGCTCAGAGTGCGCACAGGCCCAGAGGCGCGGAGGAAGGCGCTGGCTCCACGCTGGGGGAGGAAAGGGGTCCGCTTGCCTGCGAGGGCGAGGGGGGCTGCAAGCCGGAGAGAGGGACCAAGGCGCTGGGCCTCAGGGTCTGAGAGGAAGGGACCCTGCGGAGGCCCAGGTGCCTCCTATGCGCAGCAGTGGCTCCGAAACAGAAGCAGGGGAGGGTAGAGGCCAAAACATGCCCACAGGGGGCCCAGGCACATTTCATGCCTTTAAAAAAAAAAAAAAAGATTTTATTTATTTATTCATGAGAGACGCAGAGACACAGGCAGAGGGAGAAGCAGACTCCATGCAGGGAGCCTGACGTGGTACTTGATCCCAGAATTCCAGGATCACACCCTGGGCTGAAGGCAGACGCTAAACCACTGAGCCACCCAGGGATTCCCAATTTTCATGCCTTAATGGTGATGGTGATGGTAGGACCCAGGTCTCTTATCAGGGAGGTTGGGGGAGACCTCCCAGGAGGAGGCAAGTCAGGGGTAATGGGCACAGAGGAGGCAAGCCAGAAGGCAAATACACCCATGCAGCAGGAACAGATTCTGGAAACATCCTTGAAAGGGAGAGCAGCATCCTAAGTCTTTCTAGGTGAGAACAGCAGCTCCGGGTGCCTGCTGGAGCACCCTGGCCTACAGGACACCTCTGTGGTTAAGAATGGCTCCTTCCTCTAGGAAGCCTTCCCAGATTACTGTGAGGCCCCCCGCAAAAACTGCATTCTCAGGATAGTTTCCCAGCTCTGCAGCAGAACTAGGAAATGGAGAAGGTGCAACAAGCATTGAGCTCACGGCCCCACAGGGAAACACGAGCACATATACTGGTGACTGCCCAGGTGCATGGTGCCGGCTCCCGTGGGGGCTACAGACACCGCCCTGGCCTCTCGGGTCAGAGCCCCTTCCTGTCTGCCACCTCACAGTGTTCACCCAGGACTCGAGGTTCCAAGGCAGGTAAAGAAGCTCTTGGGCATCTCCACAAAGGACCACTAGCTGTCCTCATCCCCTATCCAGAAGAGCATTCTCAGCTAGGGGAGAATGGGGGAGAAAAGCTGTCAGCGCTTAGCAAGAATCATTATTTTGGCTAATGTAGGAAGTGTGGGACTCGCCCAGGATGTAGCTGGGTAGACCTGACTCCCGAGAATTCCTTGATGGACTCTTTTTTTTTTTTTTTTTTTAAGATTTCATTTATTTATTCATGAGAGATACACAGAGAGAGAGGGAGGCAGAGACACAGGCAGGGGAGAAGCAGGCTCCATGCAGGAAGCCTGATGTGGGACTTGATCCTGGGACTCCAGGATCACGCCTTGAGCTGAAGGCAGACGCTCAACTGCTGAGCCACCCAGGCATCCCAATGGATTCTTTTTCATTTTGAATTGCTATTCCTATTCCATCAACAACAGGAGCTTTGTTTTTTTTTAAAGTCCAGGGCAAAGACTATAGGGCAGTTACATTCCTGAGGCCTCAGTATGCCAGGAGACACGACAGGTCGCCACAAACCCAAACCCACAGCAAATGCATCCTGTACTCAAACCTGAGGGGAGGGGTGGCCCTGCCGAATGCAATGGCCAATGAACCTTCAATTCCAAATACATTTGATCACATTATAAATCTGTTATTTGGCTGCACAAACAGACTTGACCATCCCTATTCCTTCAACAAACACTTCCTGAGCCAGGTGTGCTGTTCTGGCACCGAGAATCCAGAGACAGTGTGTGTGCATGTGTGTGTGTGCCCGCACATGCGCACATGTGCAGTCCCCACCCTTAAGGAGTGTGGTTTACTGAGCATAACAAGTAGTAAATCAACAGTTATGCTGATAAGTGCTTTGGGAGAGAGAAATGCAGGGTAGTCTGGGAGGCGGGAGGAAGGTCACGTCCAGGTCACAGAGAGGAGCAGGGTGGGAAGGAAGGTGTCCAGAAGAGTGGAAACCTGTCCTGAGCCACTGAACTGGGGACCAGGGGGTGGGTCATTCCCAGGATTGCCCAGCAGTGATGGCCGTCAGGAGGCTGGGCTGAAGTTAGAAATCCAGGTTAGGGAAAGAGTGAAACAAGGAATGTGGCCAAAGGCCCGATCATGAAAGACCACAGGCCTGCCAAGGGGGCTTAGGATTTATCCCATAAGCAACGAGAAGCCCTTGGGGAGTTTTAAACAGAAGAAAGCCATGATCAGATGCGGGAGTTATAAACATCATGCTGATAAGGAGTGTGGGGGTGGAATGAGGCAGGACAAAAATGGACACAGGAAGACCAATTAGGAGGCTGTTGAAAGAAATCCAAATGATGAGTCCTAAGGGAAGGAGTGGGGAAGGAAGAGAAGGGAGTGGACAAATCAGAAGATGTCCTCTTCAGTAGGACGCTGTGACCGACAGAACATGACAGGTGAGGGAAAGGACAGAGCCAGGGACGCCTTGTTCAGAAGGCTGCAGGGGCAGGCAAGGCAGGAGACATGGGGAGACAGACGCACCTGGGAGCAGGTCCTAGGCCGGCTCTGCAGTTCTGGGTGACTGCCGGGAGGAGGCGGGCAGTGCAGGGGTTCACCCAAGCACAGTCCTTGCAGGGATGAGAAGGGACCAAGGAAAGGCGTACTCGGGGTAAGGACAAAGGAAAGAGAAGTGGCAAAGCAGGCTGCGGAGGTGAGGTCTCTGAGGCTGGAGGAGAACCAGGAGAGGCAGGCCGGGTAAAGAGACTGCGTACCTACCAGGGAGGGGAAGGGAGCACTCCGCGGGCCACAGACACGGGACCCGGAGAGGACGTCCGCACTGCTGGGAGCCTTTAGTTAGCTATTAGCAACCGTGGCCCAGCAAAAGAATGAAGAAGTGTCGACAGTGCAGCTGACGTGTGTGGAGCCCCCAAAGAGAATTAGTATGACTTCGCCCCCAACAACCCCTTTCATCTGGCTTCATTCCTTGGTGGGGCTTTCCCCATGACCCTAATTAAACTACTGGCCCCATCACCCTCCACCCCCCTCCCTCACTTTATTTTTCTTCAGAGCATTATCATGCCTGCCTGACCTTACATTATACATCTCACATATTTATTGTCTCCCCTACTGAAATTTCCTCATGAGGACAGCGAATTTGTCCTGTGTCAGCTCCACAGTCACAGTGTCAAGAGCAGCACCTGGCACACAGAGGTGAAGCACCTTTCTAGCTCATTAGAAACAACGAATATTTACTGAGTACATCCTCCATGGTAAGATCATGCTAGAAGCCGAGGGACTGGTGGTAAACAAGACAAAATAGTACCCTGCTCTTGGAGCTTAAAGTTGGAGGTAAGCAGAGAGAAATACCAAATATTTCAACAAAAAGTAGACGATAATTGCCATTGTGCTAGGACTGGGATCTGACGGTCATGACTTCCAGTGCTATTTCCTTTCCAAACCCAAGACTGTCACCTTCTCCAACTAATGGAAAATTTTACCTGGGGAAAACAGTTAAAGTATTTGAGGTTTGGTCTTGTTTCTTCCAGAGAGATCCCACGCTTCCTCCACCCTTTCAACAGACTCATAAAAAGTAGAAACACCCGCTAGAGGCTCTGAATATTTAACCTGTACAGCTCAATCTGTCTCTAGTCCTTCTACATGCGTTGGAGGAGATATCCCAGACTTAGGTGAGAGAAAACAGGGAGCAGTATCAATCAGGGGTCAGATCTAGGTTCCAATCACTTATGACCTTGGGCAGGTTACTCAACCTCTTTATGATAGGATTTCCTCACTGCTGAAGTGGGAATACTAATTCCCCGTGTTGGAGGTTGTTGCAGAGATGACATAAAATGACACCTACAGAGCACCCAGCACCGTGCCTGGTACATAGTGAGGGTTCAATAAATGGTGGCCCTAACCAGTTATACCTGTTGCTTTTATGAGCAGATCTCAAACAGCTATATTCACACAAATCAAGCCAAAAACAACGCAGAATTCAGACTGAAGAATGTATACTCAAAATACTCAGAGCACAAATTGACATCTGGTTGGATGACCTGAGGAATTATCTCGAAGTCCCATATGTGGGAAGACTCAGCAGTAAGAAGCCTCATTTCAGTTTCTTGGTCTCTACCTTCTTTTCTCCCTCAATTTAGGCAAATGCAACCATTTCCCCAACAAATCACATCTTGTCTTATGGCAAGAGTCCAGACATGGGCTGGATTCCGTGGTACAAGTTGTGGCAGAGCCAGGAGCACCACACCTTAAAAGGAACATAAGAACACAATCACAAGCCCAATGTACACACAAACCCCCAAACAAAGCTTGGCTCTGGAGAAGGAAATGAGAACTGGTCGTAGCATGCCGTGCCTGCCTCAAAGCCAAAGAAAAGGTAACTGTGACATGCAAATGTCCAAATTGCACGTGTATCTCCCTTCTTCTACCACCCAAACTTTCTCTGAGTGGTCCATTTCACTAATGTTTCTGATTCCTGATCCCTCATTTATGTCCATCCCTGTGCGGCCTGGAGCCCTCATCCTTATCCTCCTCTTGTGGCATCACGTTCCTATGACCAACTGGTCGCCAATTCAGCGGCCTTCCTTCAAGTCCCTTATCCATAGTCTCTGCTGTCTCCTTCTCTTCCCTTCATGGGACTCTCCCCTCCTCCACCTCGGGTTCTCTTCCCTTCATCTTCCCAAGACGCAGCTATGCACACTCCCCAAGACGCAGCTCTCTGTTCATCCTGGGGAGAACTTATTTCATCCTGTGGCTTCCCTTCGGCATCTCTGGGACCAAACCTTCTCAGTCCAGGCTTCAGCCCTGCATTTCCAATTGTCTCCTGGACATTTCTTGTGGTTGACCCACGGTCATCCCAAATTTAGTGTAAAACCAGATGCATCAAGCATTAGCCCCTCTCCGTCTCCAGTCTCCACATTTGTTGATGGTACCACTGAGGACTATCAAACTTTCATTTTCTTTGGCTCCTGTCTTTAAAGTCTAAAAAGACTATAAATCTTATGGTTCCCCCTTTGCAATGTCTCTTCTTTTTGCTCCCATATTAACCACTGTTAACCACACAATGTCACACGTGCATTGGGGCTCCTTGGAACAGGCCTCATGCCTCCTGTCTAGCTATCAGATGAAAGGTCCTAGCATATCATTTTTGCCATTTCATTTCTTTGCCCAAAATAACCTCAATGGCTTGCCATTGCCTCCAGGACAAAGTCCAAGTGCCTTAGCCTGACATTCAGGGGCTAGAGAAGGAGTCTGCAAACTGGAGCCTACAGACCAAATCCTATCTACCACCTGTTCTCGTAAATAAAGCTTTTCTGGAATCCAGCCACACCCATTCATTCATGGATTATCTGTGGCTGCTTTCATGCTACAACAGCAGAGCTGAGTAGCTGTGACAGAGACCACATGGCCTATGAAGCCAAAAATATTTACCACCTGACCCTTTACAGGAAAAGTTTGCTGACCCTGGTCTAAAATAATCATATCCTGCCAAAGTTCTTGCCCATGACTCCTCTGGATGACGCTCTTGCTCCTGTGCGTCTGCTGCTGAGCCCACTTTCTATCTTACACCCAACTTCTCAAGTCCAAGAAGCTTATTTCACTCCTCTCTGGATTTTTCCTTCAAAACACAGTCAAAGCCCCAGCCCTCCATGAGGCCAGCTGTGTCCATCCCCTCCGCCCCTGGATATCTCTCTTCTGGCCTCCCTCTCTGCATCTTTCACAGAAACAGTGAAGTTTTACTTCTCTCGTGGGTCCTTTCCACCTATACTACAGGCTTCTCTAGAGTCTAGGCTTCGTAACCTCCACAGAGCCGTGCCAGTGATAATTCCTTGCCGTTCATTCCAAATACTGATCCTCAATAGCAAAATTTGGTAAGAAGGCATCAAACAAACTTACCAGTGAAGGCCTAGGATTCCACATTTGAAAACTTAACTTTGGATCCGAAAGTGTGTACTCTAACCAGCACCACCTAAAAGCCAACGAAATAAGAGTTTAGCCTTAAGACAGAATACTTACACATGGTCTTTACATTTACAACCCCCAGTAAGTTTTGATTTACCATCCTCTCAGGATGCCCATTGCTATTACTTTGCCTAGAAAATCCTGCTCATCTTTCAAATCCCGGCAAGCCAGGCACCTCCTCCTCTCAGTTCCCATGGAACTCTGGTGAGACATTTATGGTAACACATTACACATGGGAGCATAATTTCTTATTTAGGAATGGGGGGGGTCGCTAGAGTATAGGCTTTTCAAGAGAAGAGACCTATTAAAGTTACCCCTTTTCTTATTCCAAGAACACTGTATTTAGGCAGTCCTCAAGAAATATTGGTAAAATGGGTAGAAAAATAACTTAGTTCCTTAACACATGTTGAAAATTCTGCTAGGCCACAATTTTCCCTAGACAAATACATGCCTCAATCCCACTGCTTTTAATAAGCAATGGTTTAACAGGAAGGATTAATGAGATTAATCTGCAAATGCACACCTTTGGAATGGCACTCCCCTGGGCAGAGAGCCTTCAGAGGCTCCCAGAATCTAAAAAGCAAACCCAACTCCGTGAGCAGGCTGCCAGGCCTGCACCAACCGGCTCAGTCCGAGTCCACAGCCTCAACTCACATGGCCTCCCCCACTGACCTCACAACCCAGACAAACACAGCTAATAGCAGGTCCCCTCCCTTTCTGCATTCCCTCCAGCTGGATGTGTTTTTCCTCTTCTCCTCTTATTTCCTATTGAAATGCCATCCATTTCCAACATTGTATCCCAGATCAAGTTCATGATGGGGCCATTAAGTTTTTTTTCTCCTCTGATGGTAAAATGCACATGACATAAAATTTATAATCGTAACCATTTTCAGGTATACAGCTCAGTAGTATTACGTACATTCATGTTGTTGTGTAACCGTCACCACCATTCATCTCCAGAACTCTTTTCCACGAAACTGAAACTCTATACCCATGAAACAATGAACTCCACTCTCTATACCCATGAAACAATGAACTCCACTCTCTCCCTTCCCCGCCACAAGTCTCTGAAACCCAGTAAGTTTTTGTGAAATGCATAAATGATGAATAAAGACATGAATGAATGTGACCTCAACCTTCCCCACAAAAGCCAGAAGTGCTGTCCCCCTTCTACTAGACTCCCACTGCACGGTCTTCATCTTCCTTGAGTTATTTCAATCTTAAATGATCTGTTTTGCATAACTGTATTCTTCAGTGGAGGAAACTGACTTATTTGAAAGATTAAGCTTGGGTCTAAAAGCCTGCCATTGGTCTGTCCTCCATGTTGCCAGATCCAATGAGCAAGTCTCGGACCTTGTCTCACAGTCTTTGATACTCATACACCATTCCCTCTTGTTGGAGGACTCTTTTCACTTGGCTTCCAGGTTAGCACTCTTGGTTTTCCACCCACTTCATTAGCTCTTCTTTCCCTTTGCTGGTTTTTCCTTATCTCCCCACCTCTTAATGTCAGAGGGCCCCAGGGCTCAGGCCTTGTTCTCATCTCTTCTCTGTATACCCTCAGTCACCCTTGCCTCCCACCCCGGTGGTTTCACCTAGTGTCTGGGATTCATATGTCATTTGTATGCTGAGGATGCTCAGATTTCTCTCCAAGCCTGGAACTCTCCTCTCAACTCAAAGGCTAGTAGAATATATCCAACTGCCTGCTTCAAGTAAGATGCCAAGTAGACAGGAGCTCTGCGTAAGTCACGTTCAATGTGTCAAACTGAACATATCCAATGAGGAGCCCAATGAGGAGCCCAGGCCTGCTCCTCCAAGCCGTCCTCATCTCAGCTTAAGACAATGCTCTTCCAGTCACCCAGGCCCAAAAGTTTAGAGTCATTCTCATCTCCTCTCTCTTACTCCATAGTCCAATCCTTGCAACATTGGTTTGTGCTTCAAAATATGACCAATTCTCACTCCCTCCACCATTGCCAACATAGATAATTGCAATGGCCTCCTAATAGGTATGCCGGCTTTGGCTCCTGGTGTCACTCCTCCCTCCATCCATGGTCTAGTCCTGGTTCAGGAGGGAATTGGTCACAACATAAGTCAGAACAGGTCATTTCTTTGCTTAAAATCCTGAAAAGCCTTCATAGCAAGGGCAATACCAAAGGGATGAATGTTTCTAAAGTAGACCTGCAGGCCCAGGGGCAGGCTTGTGGGGAGGAGAACTCTTCAGGTCAAGGTCCTCCTACCATCCATCTCTCAACTAGCAGTCCTGGCTGCAGCTCCTATTAGCTGAGTTCGTAAAGAAAGGAAACATTTTAAAGGAAGAAAAATACAATCAATCAGCTTCCTTTTCCAGTTAAGAAACCACAAAAAACCAACAACACTCACATTTCTCAAGAAGCAAATAAGATATGTCAAGTCTGCCACCACTTAATAACTAGTTTCCAAAGATAAACCTAGCCTTTCAGGGGATAGTTATTACCCCCTTGGTGGCGGTGTTGGGGTGGGGGGTGATCCTCCTTAAGCCCCTCTTCTTCCTGCATCCTCCAGCTGGTCATCAAGCCCTGGTTGCCTGATTGTCTCTAGACTTTATGCCACTCATCCTCTTTACCAGGGCTGTGGCTGGAGATGAGGTCCAAAATGAAACAACTAAGGCTTTTAATTAGCTCAGCTGGGATGCCTGGATGGCTCAGCGGTTGGGCGTCTGCCTTCGGCTCAAGGATGATCCCAGGATCTAGGATTGAGTCCCACATCGGGCTCTCTGCAGGGAGCCTACTTCTCCCTCTGCCTGTGTCTCTGCCTCTGTGTGTGTGTGTGTGTGTGTGTGTGTGTGTGTGTGTGTGTGTCATGAATAAATGGATAAATCTTAAAAAAAAAAAATTAGTTCAGGTCTCATCCACTCTCCTTGGAGCTCCAGCGACAACCTCCTAACTAGTCTCTCCACCTCTAGTCACTTACTTATTTCCAACCACAACCCCCAGACACAGTGTCTGAAATGATTTTAATAAAACCTAAATTTGATCAAGTCCCCTGCTTAAAATTCTCCAAAGAGTTCCTACATTGCTGTACTATAAATTCTTCAAAACATATTATAGTAGGCCATGATGAATATTCTTTTTTTTTTTTATCTTCCACAGACACTTTTCTTCCACCTTCTTAAAAAGATCAAGAATACCCCCAATAAGGGTGGGCAAATGATCCAGCCCAGATTAGAGCATTCCACTCCCTGGCAACAGTGATTGGCCCCAAGGATAACCACAACACCCAACCTAAGCAAGTCAGAGACTTTCTCTAGAACTGAAAAACAGATGTAGCCATGTCACCGCAACTGCTAAACTGGGGCTGTCAGCAGTGGTGCCCCCAGGAGGAGGGTGGTCTGTCTGCAGGAGGAAACACTGATGCCAACATACAAAAACAGAAGACAGACAGCTAGATGGACCCCTAGTGACACCAGCTCCCATTCCAGAACCTCTTCCTTTTTTGAACTCCTTCAGCATCCTGCCTAGTTATAGAACCAATAACTACCCACTTATGCATCAACTAGTGGGGGTCTTGACAGGCCCATCACGGCATTACTCATACCTGTGCCTTTTCCCCACACTGCTTCTTCTGCCCAGAATACATTCTCCTTGGATTTTACATAGCAGCCAGATTTTGAGCTCTATGGAGCCTTCCCTGAAGGGCAGCACCATTAGTCCAGTCTTCCAGAAGTGCTCTAAAATGCCTGGAATATGCCCGCTCTATTGCACTTGGACACCTCAAGGCCTTCCCAATCTTAGCTGGTTGTCCAAGCTAGAAGCCTCACACTCAACCTAGTCTCCTTGCACTTCCTTGTTGCCATGTGGACTCTCCTCTTCTTCCTCTCCACACCATGTCTACCATCACAGCACAGGACCGGGTTATCTATGACCTGGGCCTGGACAACAGCCTCCCGTGTCTCTGCCACTTCCCCCATCCCATTCCTCCACACCACCATCAAGCCCCCCAGCCACCTACTGAATCAAATCCCTGGGATTTTAAGGGCCCCCACAAACTGGCCCCAATCTATACTCTCTAGCTGCTCCCAACCACTTCCACTTCCAAGAAGATGGAGTGCAAGTAAGACTCCTGGACACTATGTATAAAGCAAACATAAGAAATGTCTGAAAGGGCAGAGTGAAGAAGGCAGACCTCAGGACTTGAGGAATGACACCATGGTGAGTTCCCAGCATTTTCTTTCTTTTTCCTTTCTTTACTTCATCTTTCCCAGACTTGGAATTGAAGAAGCCAGCAACCTAGAAGTATAAAAGGTACACATGTGCACGCACACACACACACTTTAAAAAAGCCTGAACAAAAGCTTGTGCCCTCTAGCAAGGCAGAAAACTTTTAGATAGTAAGCCCTCTATTATCGCCAAACAACAGAGAAAGCCTTATTTCACCTCCACCCATACCAGCAAAGTGCACATGGCATCTACAAAAATCCCTACAGTGAACAATCCACTTGAAGGTAGAAGACTGCCTTCTCCCCTAGACTAGGAACAGACAATGATGTCCACTCTGACCAATCATATTCAGCACGGTACTAGAGGTCCTGGGCAGCACAAAGGACAACAAAGAGAAATAAGGAACAGTACTGTTTTGCTCTCCAGTGAAAACAAAATCCCTAGCCGGTGCCCAGCACCTAGTAGGCATGCAACATCTGTTGCCATGACTCACACTCTGCTCTGTTTAAGATAGATTTTCTCCCCCTTTATGCTCCCACTGCAATCACTGCCTATTAAAAAGTTCTAGTTTCTGCCTTGGCAGGTCATGATTGCCAAGGAAGGACCAGAGAAGCTGTTTCCATTCTCACTCCCAAACACACATATGCTCTTACATTGCAGGCAGCAGGGATTGGAACTGGCTTCTATAGGCATCTCTCAGCCACCCAGGGGGAACATCAGGCCCTTCCACATCAGGCCAAAGTGGCCCCAAGGCTTGGGCCAAAGACTCCAAATGGTGACGTGGAACCACTGCTTATGTTGTCTCATCCAGGTTCTGTGCTGGGAGGACCACAAGTGCCGTCCCTCTGTCTGAAAGCTCAGTTAGAATGTGATTTGGGGCACCTGGGGGGCTCAGTCTGTTAAGCAGCCAACTCTTGGATTCAGCTTAGGTCGTGACCTCAGGGTGATGGGATGGAGGAGCCCCACATGGGGCTCTGTGTTCAGTGAGGACTCTGGTGGAGATTCTCTCCCTTCCTCTCCTTCTGTCCCTCCCCCCTGCCTGTATACACACACTCTCTCTCGAAAATAAATAAACCTTAAAATGGGTCAGGGCCCAGAGAACATTCAGGTATTCTTTTCCCAAAACCTTTCCCCTCTTCTTACCTCTCTGGGGTGGGGTTGGGGGGCAGGGAGAGTGAGATTAACAGTCATTAGGCGAAAGCCAAAAGCTCAGAAGAAGCCTGACTCCTCTCTTTGTCCCACAACCCTCAACCAAGCCCACAACAGACCTGTTGCTCCACGTCCAGGACAGATCTCAAATCCAGCCACTTCTTACCCTTCTTACCATTTCCCAACCACCACTCAGGAGCTGGCTACTCCCGCCACTCATCTGGACCAGCCCGCCAGACTCGAACTGCCCTTCCCACAATCAATTTTCAACACATTAGCCAGAGTGATCTTTTCAAGATGTAACTCAAATCACATCAGTCCTCTTTCAAGACTCTGCAATGTTCCTGGGCTGCCTTGTCACCCCCAGTGCAGTCACGTCCTGATGATGCCAATGGCCAGGCCCCCGTGGCTTCCCTGCCCTGACTCTTGGCCACTCTCCTCCTCATACTCCAGCCACCGTGGCCACCTTTTACCCTGCTGTTCCCATTCCCTAATGCTCCTCCCCCAGTTAGACACATGACTCACTACTTCACTCACTATGGCAGACACTCTGCTACAAGTTCACAAGAACCCATTTCCTTTTTCTTGGGGGCACACGGCTAGGCCATAGTTCCCAACAGCTTCCCTTGCACTTAGGAGCAAGCACAGGACTGAGTTCTGGTCAACGGGTGAGATGGGTGAGATGCTGGCTTCTTCCAGACTGCCCACAAGACCCTCTCTCTCACTCACCTTCCAGCTTTATGGGAAGCAATCTGAGCACCTTGAAGAAGGCAGAGTCATAGGATATAAGGAGGGTGGGTCCCTCTATAACCACAAGGAAGGAGCAGCCACACTGGAATCTTCCTAAGAAATAAAATTTTATTGTAAACTAAAAAATAAAGTTTCCTTGGGTTGATATACTGAGATTTGGGGCTTTGATCGCTACTTAACCTAACAGTTTGGTCTCCTTCCGAATGAGACCTTCTTTTGCTACTGTAAAATTCTCCCAATGCATCTTAGCCAACCTCTTCATTTTATTTTTCACCATAGTCTTTATTATCATATTGGATAATGTACATTTTATTTACTATTTCTTTCTCCACCTCTCCAATTTTAAATGTGAGCTGAAGGCAGGATATTCTTACTTTTTTCTTTGTTTGTTTCCTTTGCTGTATCCCCTGAGTCTAGAACAGTGCTTGCCATGTTGTAGACAATCACTTGTTGCTGAATGAATGAATAAATGAATGTATGAAAGAAGTACCTGAGGCTCCAAGATTGGGTGAGGCCCAACTCTGCCATTTATTAGGTGTGTGACCCAGGGCAAGCTACTCTATCTCTTTAATACTCATTTTCTTCATCTGTAAAATGGGAGAAGTAATAATATTTTATTTGCAGAGACTGGGAATAATTGAGAATCCCTTAGTACAAGGCCTGGTAACAGCTCAGTTCCATAAATGCTAATTGCTGTTGTTATCAACTCAAGGCCAGAGGACAGGACTGGGTGTCAGGCCCTGGCAAGGCCACTGGTAGGAGTTGAAAGGATATGTACGTGCACAAACTCTTCTGGGAGAAATCGTGACAAACACCTAGGTAGTGAGATTTAAGAGCTGCCTAAAAGTTCTCAGTAAATTGCCAACGATCAGAAAAACATGACAACTGGTGTCAGGGGTGATGAAAAGTGTGTGCAGAGTCTGCAGAAAAGTGCTACTATGGAAAGAACACCACCCAAATGATGAGAGATCACTTTGTGCCTTTTAAGAAACAATTTTCACAGCAAAGCTCAAGAAAAGAGAGGCCTCTTGCATCATGGGGACAAGGTAATAAGGCTATAAAAATGGAACTCAAATAAACCACACACAGGGCCCACACGGGCCCAATTTTGCAGGAAAAACAGCGATTGCTACAGCATTCAGATAAGGGAGTCACACTTGGGCCTCAGCATTGCCAACAGCTTTCAAAAATCATTAGGCTGCAGAAAAGCCCCTAGGTTTGCCAAATTAGCAGTGCTAGCTCTCACCTGCCCCTCTCTCATGCTCACCTCTTTCTACTGACACGAGGACACAGACAATGATACCTAATGCCTGTGCCTTCTTCACCATCTTCAAAACACAGAATCATCCGGAATGAATAGCACCTCGCAGTCTGCAGCATGGCTGCCCTCTCCAGAGGCCCTCCCAGCTGTCTCTGTGGCTCAGACCTGCTCTTACAGCTCACCTCCTGGAACTCTGCAGTGCTGGGCCTTGTTGACAAACCCCTTCCTTGAGGCTCTTTCTTCCTGTGGCCCCTCTTGGTTCTCAGCAAACTCCCCCATCCCCTACCCCTACAGTCCCTCTATCTCCACTCTGGCCCCTCTTCTACCTGTGTACCCCTAATCCCTGGCACTCCAAGCCTCTGGTTCTAATGTCCGTTCTTCCCCTCTATCAGAGGCAAGACAGCTTTGTGGTTAGAAGCAGAGGTTCTGGAGCCAAATCAACTGGGCCTCATCTTGGCTCTCCAGCAGTACGATCTTGGGCGGCCAATAAACTTACTTCATGTCTATTTCTTCATCTGTAAAACAGAAGCAGTGATAGTACCTCACTTGGGCCACTGTAGAGATTACATGAGTTAATATATAGGAAGTGCTTAGAACCATGCCTGGCATCTGATACACACCCAAAAACACCACAGCTTCAGCCAAACCCCAAACATATCCCCATGTCCATCTCCTCTGTCAGCCTTTTAGCTTTGCCGGGAATGTCCAGTCCCCAACTCAGCCAGTCCTTGAAGGGCTGCATAACACCCTTCCTGACCACCCCCCATCCCCCCTCCCCTCCCCAGGACATGGAATTCTCCCCTTTGCTAACAGGATGGGGCTGCCCACCCCAGGACCCTCTTCTTAGTCACCCTTGAAGGATCATCAGTTTTAGACATGTCTTATCCTTCCCACTCCCAGTTCATGAGCTCCTCAGAAACAGGGTGCCTTGGGTTTTCTCTTCCCTCCATTTTTTTTTTTTTTGGAGATTTTATTTTTTATTTATTCATGAGTGACACACAGAGAGGCAGAGACACAGGCAGAGGGAGAAGAAGCAGGCTCCCTGCAGGGAACCCGATGTGGGCGGTACTCGATCCCAGGACCCTGGGATCACACCCTGAGCCAAAGGTAGATGCTCAACGGCTGAGTCACCCAGGTGCCCCCTTCCCCAATTTTTATTCCGGGCAACCTTATGCACTGCAAAGACTCAGCTGACATTTGCTGGATGAGGTTGAAACGGTCCACGTAATCATCAACCGGAGACTGAAACGGCAACAACAGAGCAGCGGGGCACAGGAAGCCTTCCTCACCACCCCAAGCCACACGGATTCCAGGCTAAAAAGAGCGCTGGGAACCAAGTCAGTGACGCTGCTTTGTCGGTTTCATTCTGGTTGTTTCCTTGCGGCCAAACAAAAAGCCAAACCCTTTCAGCAAGTTTGCAACCTGCTTCCACTGCTAAGAGCACTTCCTGACAGGCTCATTCTGGCTTAAGGAGACCCGTTTTTTTGTTTTTCAAAAATCCCATTTACTTTTTCTTGTTTTAGGGCATTTCTTACGAACATTGTTAAGAAGAGATCACTGTTTATTTTATTCTACTGTTTTAATCAAAGCATCAAAGCTATAGGGATACAGAATTCCTCAATTTGAGCAGATAAATTAGTCCTTAAGAAAATGTACTGAAAAAAAAAAAAAGAAAGAAAATGTACTGGCTCACCTCCACACTTAGGAACAAATAAGTCATTTATTACTTGTAAGTATGCAGCCGTTCATTTATGTCTCATTTCACGTTGCTGTTACCCCGCTTCTTCGTTCACGGAAAATACAACAAAAACATTCCTAGCATTCAAAGTAAATTTTAAATATATCCTCACACCATTTTTCTTGAAAAAAAGAAATCCTGATTCTCTGTTTGATCTTGGGCCATTGCCATTAGCTAGATAAATGCCAACCTAATAAAATGATTCTGGAAAACGCAAAGATGGCTAATGTAGCATTAGCTGAAAGAACAAAAATTAAAAGCAACCTAAATGCCCCATAACAAACTCAAGGCTTCTTGAAGGCACTGCCTTGAAAGAATATTATGCAGCCATCTTAAATGGGCATGATAAAAACTAGGGAGCTGCACGGAACGGCCTGAGGATACAATCTTAAAGAGTAAAGGGAGTGCAAACATGCAGGCATATATGGTCACGCCATCAAGGTTGCCCCAGCTGGGCAGATGGGGCCCAGAGATTGAAGTCAGATGCAAAGGAAGGTAGAAGAGAGCTAAGAGGAAATCTCATGCAACAAGGCCAAAGAGAAAGGTAGGAGCCATCTGAGAATGAGGCTCCTGGGCACAGGGGAGGGACCATGTTTAGGAGAGCAGAACGGGAAATGGAAAAGACTCCATGAAGCCAAGGTCATTTCAGGAATTCCATCCCAAAGCAGGCAAGGGGAATGGGAAGAGAACCCTCCCGAGTTTTGCACAATGAATCATTCCCTGAGTAAGAGAACAATTTTCAAACCCCTAGATGACGGGAAGCTTGGTCCACAGTTTGGCCACCAGGACTGCCGCTTGCAGGTTCGGCCCCACCCAGGCCTCTAGGGCTAATCTTGACCCAAGTCGGGAGGGATTTGGCGTGGTACTAACCTGGCAGATAAAGAAAGCAAACCCCCAAGACAATGAGCATCTTGACAAAGGCCCCGCAGAGAGTGATGAGCTGTGCTCACACTGGAATCTGCATTTACTGGTCTCTGGGTCTACAGCTCTACTGAAGAGCACCCCAGTACACAAACTGACTGATGAGTCAGGCTGATTGGCCTGGCACGAAGTGTAGAAATCTGGCTGATTCCAGAGAAACAGTGGCTTATGATTTAGTGAGTCCAACCAGAGCAGGGCAGGAAAATCCCAGTGACCCCGGGACACTAGCAGTCCCAATCAAGGAGAAACAGCCTGCTCCTGCACATTGTCCATGCTGAAGCCCTACTTCTAAGTCCTCAGGCCCCTGCACTTTGTTTTATCAGCTGAAGTTCTGCTGCCCTGTGGGTGCCAATGCTGATCGCTAACGGCATGGCCTCTGGCACTGGTATGCCACCTGTGGGCCTCACAAGGCAACTATCTCTGCATAGAAGACAAATGACTCCAAAGCTCCTCCCCACCTCCCCCTGAACCCCTTGGTTCTTATACTTATCCCATCAGAATCCCTACTCTGGACTCTTCCTGCCAAATACAAGAGGCCAAACTCATTGCCCTGGCATTGAAGATCCTCCCTCCTACGGCCCAAATCACCTACCTACTCATGCCTCCCAAAGCACCTACCCTTCTCCCTGGACTGGGCAGGAGCTACTCTCCTGTTCCTTATATCCCCTCCAGAAGCCATGCTCTCCTCTCCACCCCAAATTCCCTAAGGATCAGCTCAAGCTTTCTCTGCTTCTCCCTTGCCTCTTCCAAACACACTGGTATTGCTCACATTGTCCCCATTGAAGGAGTGAGTGTAAACTGAATCACACTGTCTCCCTAGGGCCAGAACAGCCAAAAGGCCAGACTCTCACATGTAGAACTAGCAAGTCACCCAGACATCGTCATTCAAAGGACTACGCACAAGAGGCCCTCTTCTCCCCCAAATTTGTTCTAAACATACTATGAAAGATTTCATCACTGAGTGGTTGTTAGACTCTCTCGATGCCCCTTGGGAGGAGGGTGCAATCATGAGGCAGTGATGCTGGAACCAGGACCCCAGAAAGGGACTGCAGAGTCCTTTCCACCTGTCACATGTCTGCTGGCAGTAGACACTTCCTGAGCGCCTACTACATACCACCCCGTGGGTGCAGGGTCCATAGGATACAAATCTGAACAAGCCCATCTTTGCCCGACAGGACTTTGGGCTCATACAGAGAAAAGAGAGAAACAAGTCCCACTAACGCAGCGGGACAAATGCCACAGACAGGGCACAGAGGGAAGGGCAGCGGGTAGCAGCAATGGCCATGATGCAATTCAACCCAGAGGTGGGCTGGTCCCTAAAGGATATCGACACCAACCATGAAAACACTAGCAGCCAGCACTCGCTGGGTGCTTCCGACGTGGTAAGCACTACACCACAGCCTTCACTTGCCTTAGTGCAAACTCATTCACTCATTCCTTAGTGAGACCCTGCTACTTCCAGGCACTGTTTAAAGGCACTGAGGTATAGCCGTGAATGAAATAAGCACTAGTCTCTGCTCTCACAGCTTACCTTCTGTTGAGAAAAGAGACAATAAATCAATTAAGTAAAATGTAGACTATGTTAGAGGATAGGAGTCAAGAGGAAAAGTAAATCAAAGGGGAAAGAGGGAAACATCTGGGAGGCAGTGGGCTGAATGGTACAATGTTAAACAGGGTGACATTTGAGAAAAGACCTGAAGAAGGTGAGTGATCACAACACACGGATATCTGGGGAAAGAACTCTCAAGGCAGAGGGAGCCAGCGGAGGAAACAGCCTGAGCCCGAAACAGGCCTGGCGTGTTTGCAGAACAGCAAGGTCTCTGATGTGGCTGGAGTGGAATAAGAGAGGGCCAGGAGGGATCAGTGCCTCCGGCCACATGAGTTGTGCACTGCATAACTCCGGAGGGGCGTCACCCGCATGCACCACAGTGAGCTCCACACAACTCAGCCTGTTTGGTTACCCACCAGACCCTAGGGTGGGCGACCGGGTCAGAGAAGCACCAGGGAGCCTTGTTGAGGATTTGGTTTTTGCTTTGACTGAGACAGGAAACTACTGTCGAGAGGGCTCTGGGCCAGAGCATGACTTGGTTGGACCCCCTCCTCACGGGGTCGCTGGGCAGAGAGCGTACAGAGCGAGGCAAGGTCGGAAGCAGGACACCAAGGAACGCAGAGGCCTGCAGGGATCACACTCGAGTGCATACTGTGTTTCCCTCCCAATCTCGTGAGGTGGTTCTACGATCACTCTTTCAGAGATGAAGAAATTGAGGCTCAAGAGAGATCTGGTGACTTAGCCCAGGTCACTGCCTTGTTTCACTGAGTGTAACAGTGGCAGAACCAGCAGGACTGGGAAGCCGGGGAAGAGAACCTTCCAGGTGGCGTGAACACCACCAGCCACGGAGCAGGAGCTCAGCAGGGCCTGGCACGCTTACGGAAGGGCAGGCTCGTGGTCCAGGGGATCCGGGGCCTGAGGGCAAATGGCAAGGGCAGCCCGTGAAGTCTGTGCCCTGTCTGCTCACGCAGATGCCAAGCCAGCCTGGCTGCCTGGACCAGAACAACTGCCTCTGAACCCTTCCCCCTGCCCCATGCTTACCCTTCCCATTTCAGCCCCCAGGCAGCCAGGAGAGCCTTTAAAACACATAAATCTCGTGTTATTTTCTTGCTTTTAATGCTCCAGTGGCTTCCCTTCATACCAGACGCACAGGAGACCCTCGATTAACGCTGAATGAAGAGCTGGCTCCCTCATCCCAGCAGCGGCAGCCTCGTGCAGCCTGGTCCTGCTTCAGGCCAGGGAGAAGCATGCCTTCCCGTTGCCCTCCCTCGCAGAGGGAGGCAGAGCCATGCTGAAGGGTGCAGGGGGGCCCGCCAGCCAGGAGTGGCCAGGCAGACGAAGCCAGGCCGCTGTACGAGCCGGTTGAAACACACAGGGAGAGAAGGGTAGCCATTCAGACCACCTAAGAGGCAACTTTTGGATTAAACTTGTTTTAAATGCAATTGCTTATTCCAAAGCAAACTGGACACACTCCACCACGCTACGGCCAAGTAAAGGAGGCCTGCAGATGGCCCAGGCCGTAACGACAGTAACAGGCACACTCTGAACAGGGGTCCTGGCCCTGAGGCCTCAAGGCTCCCAACGACATTCTAGGTGAGGACGATGTGTAAGATATGCCAGAGGCCTCAGAGCCACAGGCGTTAGGCAAGTCACGGAAGGCTCTCCTCACTGAGTCTGTGTCTTTAAAGGGTGGATCCAAATGACTGCATTCTTCTCTGGATCTGCAAACAGTGAACCCCAAAGCTACCCCAGAAACTGGGGAAAACTACGAAATGAAGGTGAAATGAAGGTCGAAAGAAAACTTTACAAAGTTCAGCTGGTTGATAGTTGGGACAAAAGGATATATTGCTCAAAGGATCGTGACCACTCCCAGGGTCTAAATCCAGGCCCTGTGAGGGCCACCCTCATTCCAAAGCCCTTTGCTAAATGTAGAACTACGTAAACACACACACACACACACAGGCACGCACGCGCGCGAATATGCAGATATATTTTTAAAAGAATGGTGACAACACCAAAAGGATGAGAATAGTAACAAGCTCCCCTCACCACCACCACCCGAGACAATTAATTTAGTAACAAAGAGCCTTCCTGTCAGCCCTGGTAGGAATGTTAAACGATCACAGCGTGAATGACTTCGTCTCTGGTTAAACATCACAGCTCATGGGTGGGAGAGCAGTGAGGGGAGTTCTGGAAGCCAAGTGAGTCCCAGGCCTGGAAGTTACACATCCTGCATCAAGCCAGTGTGAGGCAAGCTTCAAAGGCTTTGTTCTTTGACTAGGATGATGGGAGGAGAGAGGTCAGAAAACACAGTCACTAAAGGTCTGTAGGAGGAAGGGTGCGGAGTCTCCATAGGAGTGAGGGTCCTGCTCGTCCTGGTTTTTCAGAAAGATGGAGCAGGCCAAATGGCCAATCTGACAGAGAAGTATAATGGAAAAGAAGACTCAACAAGCGAGCTCAGGAAAATCACTCACAACTACCCAAAGTCCAGCTCTTCTGGGGAGTCGAAGGCCAAGCAGACAGTGATGCCCAAAGGCCCTGTGGGGTGTTGGTGATCAAGAGTTTCAGAAAAGGCAATGGCCCAGTAAAATGGCCTCACTACTTACGAGGCTGGACTCTGAGCCACCAGGAAGAGGTCTGGGGGTGGTTGAGGAGGGGGCAGCAGAGAGGAGCTCATTAAAACTAAAACAACAACAACAACAAAACAGAAAACCCGAGCCCTAAAAGGAACAGTCCAATATCCTGCTGGAGGGACGCTCCAGCGTCCAGGAGGACCAGCACCAGGAGAGGCTGGTCCTCATTAGAAGTTATAAACGAGGGAGAAAACACCAGGTCGGCCTTGGACGTGGCTGCAACAGGCACAGATGGGATCTTCTCTGGGCGAATTGACTCATCACTCTTCAGAAAAGGATGAGGGCAGCCCAGGTGGCTCAGTGGTTTAGCGCTGCCTTCAGCCCCGGGCGAGATCCTGGGGTCCCGGGAACGAGTCCTGCGTCGGGCTCCCTGCATGGAGCCTGCTTCTCTCTCTGCCTGGGTCTCTGCCTCTCTCCCTCTCTCCCTCTCTCTCTCTCTCTCTCTCTCTGTGTGTGTGTGTGTGTGTGTGTGTGTGTGTGTGTGTGTGTGTCTCTTAAGAATAAATAAATAAAATCTTTAAAAAAAAAAGAAAAGAAAGAAAGAAAGAAGGATGTGACCAAGAGGGCCAGTCCCGAGCTCATGCCTCAGCTTTAGCTCCCTCCATGGGTCTGCAGGCCCAGACTGGGCCCAGGCAGGCTGAATGCAAGCAGCAGCTCAGCTTTACTAAGAGACCTCCCCAATCTCTCCCTTCCCCACCAGAAAGCACCCCGGCATAGAAGGAGCCAGGCCTTGGAATCATCCCGAACCCCGGCCCTCCCGCTCCACTACAAAAGGGCACATGTAACCATCTCTGATGCCGTTCTTACAATCTGTGATGAGCTTCATTTATTTCCCGGTGAACCATTTCTCTCTGAACGAGAATGAAAGCTCCATGACAGCAGAGAGCAGGTGTGCCTTGCTCATCACTAGGCCCCCTGACAGCCATCTAGAACAGTGACTGCCACAACACAGGACTTCAACAGATCAATGCACGGCTTCAAACACCAGGCAGTCGTCTGCAGGAGCTGTGCCAGAGCGTGCCCTGCCAGGTGGATGGCCCAGGGACTTCTCCAAGGTTGTGCAGCCAGCTCAGGATCCCCACCCTTTCCCTACAGTCCTGACCCCTCTTCTTCATTCTGTCCCAGGAGCACAGCTCAGGCCCCTCACCTAAGCAAAGACCAGGGCAAAGACTGCTTTGCCTAGCAGAAAAGACCATCCAGGACAGCTGTGACAGGGAAGAGGACACCGACTAGTTTTCTTCAGGCTATAGACGTGGTGGTGGAAAGAAGCCACGACCAAATCTGCAGTCACAAACAGACGGAGCATGCAGAGAGGACATTGGAAAAGGCAGGGCCTGAGAGAACAAAGGACATGGTCATGCAGTCCCAGGATGGTGGAGTCGGGGGTCCCCAAGGAACCCAAGAGTATATGATGAAGTGAAATAGTCCCAGGGTGAAGGGGAACATTGCAAAGTTCATTTCCACAAGTTACCGTAATACAGGCTGGTCACATTCCAGGCGCAGAGCTCCTCAGGACATCTTCCCTGACATATTACCAAATAATTGCTTTCTGTGTTGATTTCCACAAGGGAAACATCCTCCTTCTAACAAATTCCTTAACTTGTCAGAAAATAACCTGGCGAGCTCTGAGCGAACATGAGAGCGCACAGCCCAGGCCAGGTTGGCAAAGAGAAAAATTCTTGATTTGGCTGGGGAGTATTAATTTATGAGACTCATTTTCAACTAGCCGTTTGTGATTATAAGAGTAATGCATCCCCACCTTTGAAAAACAGAAAACCACAGAGAGGGAGATGAGAATAAAAATCACCTCAAGTTCAACAACATGAGAACCACTGCTAACATTCTGGTCTTTTTTTTCCCTCCTTCTACGCTCGAGCCTTTAACAGAGTCAGGACCATACTGTGAATTTAAGTTCAGTTCCTGCCTTTTTCCACTAAAGTCCATTTAAAAATACTCCACTGCGTTCTCAGAAAGAAGGTCACCCTTAGTGAATAAACAAATTAAATAACAAAATGAATCAAAGTTAAAATTTTTTTTGATTATCCACTGAGCCCCTATTTCTCCAGCAAGAGAAAAAATAAAATAAAATCACTCCAGCCAGCACAGAAACTCCCAAAGGATAGAAATCACAAGCTTATCTTATCTCTTACCTCTACTGTATTTTCAGTAGACATTTATGGTTTTGAACAAGCCACATAATTACTTTTTTTCAAATCAACAAGGGAATTTTATACCTACATCTTACTATTTTGAAGCAAACCTTGGGAAGGCTTCATCTTCTAATCTGCAGGTAGACCAGAGCATTTAAAAATGATTAGCTCACAATCATGGACCATGACATCCAACTGGAAGTCCTAGCTTGGGTTTTGTTATATCAAATGGAGTATGCTTACTCCACTGAATAAGCAAACGGCCTTGCCGAAGATGTACTGTGTGTCCTGAGCTACCTGGTTGGGAGCTGCCCTGATGTCTGCCCATGTCCCAGTGGAGTACCTAGGTGTTCACATAGGCCCAACACTTTGGCCAGTAGAGAGCAGAAGAACCGCTTTGCCTAGCAGAAAAGACCATCCAGGATTAAGATCTGTGCACAATGCATTTTCTTTCCTATCTCTCACATTTTACACTTCATTCAACAAGTATGAATGTCCATGCCAGCCCTTATACCAGGTGCTGGGGACACAGGGGAGCAACACAGACATTCTGCCAGTTTCCATAGAGCTGCAGTTTCCAGAGCATCTTCCCTTCCATTACTCTCACAGCCTGGGAGACAGGAAAGGCCATCACCGTTATTCCCATATTGCAGACAATAAAGTAAACATTCTTCAAAGTATTTTGACCCGTGTGATAAGGCAGAGGGGTTGGACTCAAACCTAGGTCTTCTGACTCCTAGCTCAGTGCTCTTTTTACTGTATCACTCACACCAATGAATTTCCTCTAATAGGCAACTGAAGTCTTTGGGATTATTCATAGTCCCTCCGGCACCTTGGTTCTAACCTGGCTGCCTAGTTTCTGAGCCATGAGTCACCTTGGCTTCCACACAGCTGTATATGCCCTGATTTCTGTGTCCCTGCCTAGATTCTGACCCCAGACTTAGGCATCTTCCTGGCTCTCAAGAGAGCTTCAAAACTCTATTGAATCTTTCCCATTGGTACCACGATGCAACACACTGGAAGCTTCTCCCAATGTTCAATCTCCTCTCCACTCTTAAAAATAGATTTTATTGGACTCGTGATCTCCCACCTAAAGATATTTTTCAGCCTCCTTTGCAGTTAGATGTAGCCATATAACTAAGTTCTGGCCCCTAGGGTAAAAGAATGTGCTACTGCCAGGTCTTGTCCTTAAAATGACTACATGTGTCCCCACTTCTTTTCCCCCAGGAGATGGTAAAAATAGAAGCTTCCCCCTTCAACCACCAAGTGGAAGCCACATGATGAAGACTGAAGGCCTGAACCACTACCTACTATGGACTAGTTTCAGCCATTGTGTCTGTGGATCTCTTTAATACAGGAACTTGCAGTGTCCCAACTAAAAAGGTTTGAGCGACAGCAGTTCTACATTCTCCAAGTAAAGCCCCTCACTGCCAACTAAATACTTTAAAGAGGAGATTCAAAACTCTTTTATAAAAAAAAAAGTGTTCCATCCAGGTTTATTTTGGGGAAAACTTCTAAAAAATAAAACTACCAGGACCTCAAAGATGATTTATGTACAGACCACAGGAAAAACTGAGAGAGCCCAGAGAAGCAAATCAGCCCCCTATCTGTAATAACAAGATGGTAGAGAGGTCTAAGTGACAAGCACAACCAGTCCTCTCTCCTACAGCAGTTCACTCCATTCCTGGAAAAGGTACCAAGAGCTAAAATGATGTGAGCCAAGGCTAATTTCCCCATGGAAACAACGTGATAGCAGGAGCCTGTGTTCCTAACCAAGAACTTGATGGTCAACTTTTAAAAGACATGACATAAATTTCATGTTTAATCATCTCTTAAAGCTTTTGGACTTTTTTTTTTATTTAATTTATTTGAGAGAGAGAGAGAAGGAGAGTGAGCACGCATGTGCAGTGCATGAATGGCAGGGGGAGCAGAGGGAGAGGGAGGGAGAAGCAGACTCCTCACTGAGCAGAGAGCCCGACTTGGGGCTCGATCCCCAGACTCTGAGACCATGACATGAAACAAAGGCAGATGCTTAAGCAACTGAGCCAGCCAGGTGCTCTAAAGCCTTTGGGCTTTTAAAGCTAGAAGGGCTGTTGGTCCAAAAATATACCACAAAAGATATATGTGTATTCTATGCCATACAAAGCATGTGCAAATCAATTAAACCCAACACAACAACCAACTACATGATCTTTTATTTATTCTGATTCACTAACTATAGCACAAAATACTTCAATTTAATAATTCCTGCTGATTTTTGAATACAGTAAATCAGGTTATTTAACAAGATCTTTTTTTTTAAATTTTATTTATTTATTCATGAGAGAGAGAGAAAGAGAGAGAGAGAGAGAGAGGCAAAGACACAGGCAGAGGGAGAAGCAGGCTCCATGCAGGGAGCCTGACACAGGACTCGATCCCGGGTCTCCAGGACCACACCAGGGACTGAAGGTGGCGCTAAGCCACTGAGCCACCCGGGCTGCCCTAACAAGATCTTTAATAGAGAAAGCAAAGAGAATCTTGGGAACAGAGTAAAAGTTAAAGTCAGGAAAGCAGTGTGTAAGTCCTGGCTGTGCCACTGATGACTAGCTTTGGGATCCAGGGCAGTAGCTTAACCTCTCCAGATATGTCACAGCCTGAAAAATGAGTCTTTACAAAAACCTCTCCTCATGGGGCCGTGGTGAAGACTAACAAGAGAACACATGTAAAAACTACTTTGCAAATCACACACACAGAGGTAAGCAGTATTATCACAACCATGACATTTGCAAAGACTTTTGTGGGGAGATTTTGACAAGCATCATGATGAACACTGAGCAGACTACAAGGTAGGTGGCCACTTTTTGAAAAACTGACCCAGAGCAATCCCTTGCACTGTCTTCTTCTTGCCTTAAAATTCCCACATGCATTAGGCAGCAAGAGTTGGTCAATCTGCTGCATTCAGTGTTAGCATCCACTTACTCGTGGGCTGTCAGCAGCTGGTGAGAGCTGCTCGAGGTCAGCCATGGACTATGAAGAAGAGAGAGCTGCAGTGAGCTGAGGTCACTTTGTGACATGTCATTTATCAACCAAAAATGCCTTCTAAAGATCCACTGTGATGTCAGAAACCTCAAAACCAGGGTAGGGAGCATGTGGGGTGCCAGGAAAAGGTAGAAAGAAGATGGTAGTGTTGAGAGTGTAGGCTCTGGAGTCCTGGGTTTGAATCACAGCTTTTCTGTCCCTGTATGTTATCTGAAGCATCTCTGGGTCTCAGTCTCCCTAAGCAGAAAGTGAGACTAACAGTATCCACCCCACAGGGCTACTGTATTAAATGGGTAAAGACACAGAAGCACTTTGCACAGTTCTTGGCAGATGGCAAATGCTCAAAGGTTAGGTATTAATAATAATAATAAACAAACCTTGCAAAACTAACAAAAATTAAGATTTGGCACATCTCCAATCAAAACTTTGCTACCGGCTTTAGAAGCAGGTATTACCTGGACGGCGCGCTGGCTCACCCTTTAGCCCCTAGGCTAATTGAGGTCCTTCTGGATTTCTGCCTCATGCCCCAGAAGAGGTGAAACATCCCAGCGTACCCCACTGGCCAGCTGGCTAGATCCTGACACTTGTTTTTCAGGTTCACAGACCCATCACTATCCTGAGAGGTGTGTGCAGAGGAGAACAGATTAACTTGAGTATCTCTGCCTAACCTTTCCAGCCATGCCCAGGCTGTGGTTTCCCATCTCTAAGAGTGAAATATAGCATCACCTTTAAAATATGGCCCTACTCAGCAAAGTGAGGCCCGTCAGCACCCATCTGGTGGACAGCGCCACATCCCTAAACATGCCCTAGAGGCAGGGGAAACTTCCTCCCATGCCCTCCAGGCTATCCCTGCAACACAAGCACTCCTTCACTCTGAAAACCTCAACTAGGGCTCCCTTTAACCAGGGAGCAACTTTATAGCTTTCAAAACCCTTATTCTTTCCTTATCTCATTCCAGCATCAGACCCACACTCTAAGGGGTTGGACAAGAATTGTTACGACTGTTCCACAGATAAGGAACCAGCCACAGTTTGAGACGTTTATGTCATTTGATTTAGGCTACCTGGTGCTTAAGTAGCAGAAGCAGTCTAGAATGCAAGTTATCTGGTTCCTCATCTCGTGCTCTTTCCAGAAAATGTGGGTATTTGTTTTTAAACATTCATAATGGTGCTTTGCTTCTGGAGAATTCATTAACTGAGGCATCTCGGTCACAGTACACTGCAGATTCCACATACTTGAAAGACACACAGGCAGATGTTCGCTGCACTCTAGAAATCTAAAGGGTGACGGAAAACAGCCATGTCAATTAACATAATTGACAATTCCCAGCTCCAGCTCCCTCTAACTCTCTGTCTGGATTCAGCTAGCAGCCTCCTAACAGGTCTCTACTGCAGCTAGTCCCCTCTTTGCTCTGATACAACTGAAACACATAGCTTTAAGGATAATTATTTCACATCACTGAAATCGTAATCATAACCACAGTAAAATCAACTTTAGTGGTTCTCCCTCCACTGCTTACCAGTCTCTACCTCACTAGGTAAACTTTGACTTGCCACTTAGCCTCACAGGGTTTCTCAACCTACAAAATGAAGGAGTAGGCTAAACAGAGCCTTGTCTACTTCCAGCTCATGACTCTAACACCCCAACCAAATCCAAATCCTGCATGTGGAGGACACTGAGAGATAGCAGGGTCCAATGGTCAAGAGCTTCCATGGCCTGGTTTTTAAGCTTACATCCTCAGCTTCTTAGCTAAATTGACCTTAGGGGGGTCACTGGACCCCTATGTGCTTCAAGTTCCTCATCTCTAAAATGATGCTAATAATAGTACCATTTAATGGGGTTTTACAGGCATTAAATCAGATAATACGTGTGAAATGCTAAGGACATCATAAGAACTCTCTATATACTAGTAATTACTATCATCCGAAATGATGTGCTTCATGTTTAGGCATTGACTGATCTTCCAAACTTAAATTCTCACCACTGTTGGAGAACCCTCCATTCTAGGCAAGTCTCTGTTCCTGAATAGAGGTTGGTCATTCGTACTTCTGTGCTTTTAATTGTGCTATGTTCCCACCTATACACTCCTTGGAAATACCTGTGCTATCCACCCTTGTCTGTGAATCTGAAAGGTTTGCATTAATCCTGATCATTTCCATGAGGCCTCCTCCTCTCCATGAGAACTCACAAAAAGATCTCTTTGGTCTCTGAACTCCTGTAGTACTTATATATAGTCTAGCCCACTTCATTGGCTTTATACATGGCCTTGGATTATCTTCTATCAACAGATGAAACTGCAGGCTCCTTGGCTACAACTCTTTCTTTTTAAAATTTTTTTAAAGATTTTATTTTTTCAGGAATGTCTACACCCAACATGGGGCTTGAAACTGCAAATCTGAGATATGACTTCCTGACTAAGCCAGCCAGGCGCCCCTATAACAACTCTGCTCTCCTTCTTGGTTTAGCCTGAGTGCCTGGCATCTGGCCCTTCAGAGATGTGTTGACTGAATAAATGTGTAGTACTTATGCCCAAAGAAATACACAGTAAGTTTTCTTTTAGTTGACGCAGCTCAGCTATTGATTTGTGGCACTTTGAGGCCAATTAAAGATAACATAAAGATGAACATCAGCCAGGCTGGGACAACTGTGGCCAGTTAAGTCCCAATCATCAGTAAAGATACTGATGTCCGGCCAACCTGAAGAAAAGAAGAACACAGATGTCAAAAGGATGTGGTAACCTAAACTCCAAAGTATGCTGGCAAGACCAAGCTCATGAGGGTTAAAGAGGGAAGGAAAGTTGAGGTTTCCCCAGGCTGAATTCATTCATTTAGTAAGTATTTATTAAGTAACTACTCTGTGCAGACACTGTCTTAGTTGCTGGGATTACATACAGCCGAGAACAAAACAGACACCATTCTCTGCTCCTAGTATAGCATCTAAGGAGGAAGGCCAGGTATGATGCCACCTTCCAGCTCCAAAGTGACATGCAGCAGAAATTTCTTCCCCCAACTCCTTGCTGTGCCTTCACATAAGGAAAAAAGAAAAGAAACAAAACAAAACAAAACAATAATCAAACATCTCATTCACAGCTGACCAGAGGCCATGCTGAAAATGCTGTTTAAATCCTGAGGAGGCTTCCTTTGCTCAAATCTGGTGGGGAAATCTGCAGAAAAGCACCCTGTGCCCTGAGCCATGTGAGCTCTAACTCCTCCCTAACACCCTGCATCTCAGAGTCCTTTAAACAGCAAAGTTCTCAAATGGCAAATGTGGCTCATGACTTCAAAGCCAAAGGCAGGGAGAGGAAAGGAGGAAGGGAGGGGTGGTCGTTAGCTAGTTTTCACCACTGCCAAACCTCAGACTCCTTTCTCCTTTGGAGCAGAAACCTCTTCTATCATCGAAAGCCTTAAAAAAAAAAAAAAAAAAAAAAAATTTTTTTTTTTTCCTCCAGCAGGATACTGAAAATAGCTTTGCATTTAACATTTAAAATTGTTTTTGATCCCACACTCTTTCAGCTCTGCTCTCTCCTGCAAATTCGTTTCATTCCCTAAGGGCACTTAGAAGTATAATTCATAAGTAACAAACCATAGTCACCATTTTTATCCCCAAGAGTTAAAAAGAAAAACCAGTTTACATAATTATATGGAAGATAAGTTGGCCAAGAACACAGGAGTCTTATCTGGACCCAAAGTTCTAGGACGAAATTTCTTTCCACTCATTAAGAAAGATAGCAGATCAAACTGAGGGTGCAGACAGAGTGCGCAACTGCTGAGTAGCATACACCAGAGCTTCTTGAGCTCCTCATTATTTGTGTACATCTACTTCTTCAAGAAGAAATTGGAGGCAGCCATTTGGGGGCAGGTGCAAAGAGTGAAATATATGGATGTTTTCCCATTGTGGTGTGTAAACAGGCTCTTCTAACCAAGAAGGACCTGAGAAATCAAAGCTCAGTGAGGGCAGCTTCTCAAAGTTATTCAGCAAGTCGGTGGCCAAGACTGGGCCCCAGGCTTTCCCAGCTCCCATGGCAGGTCTCTCTCCCTTCTGCACGCCACAGGCTCATTTATAAATCTCAAAGGCAACAAAGGCAAGAATTCCTTTCATAAAACTTTTTGGCAGACTGGAAAAATAGTAGGAGATGGGCCCCATTGATGCTAATAGTAAATGACCTATAATGCCATCTAGATGAGGGGGTCCAGCTGCAGAAGGCTTACTTAATTCATGCTGAGGATACTTTAGTACTAAACAGGATGGCTTCAACCACAGTCAGCAGGAAATGGTGTTTGTGGGCTCGCCTCGGAACTAAACCATCTGTTTCTATAGAAAAAGTTATCCCAGGTTTCAACTGCCTGACAAGTGAACTTTGGGAACAGACCTGTTTTTAAGATGGCTGTGCATGTAAAATAGAATTCTGAGGACTGAAGCTCTGCACTAAACACAACTGAAACAGCAATAGTTGATGGTACATGCTAGGTGTGTATTTATGAGAAAACCCTTCAAGCTGTTAATTTATGTGAAATCTAAAGGTTTATTAAAAGCCTTTCAGTTGCAGAATGTAGTTAACTGCTATTTCTGTAATACATAACTAAGGGCAAATGCTCCAATTCTGTATGCGAATATTTGCAGGGACCTTCGGGCACTGGGCCCAGGTCACAGGGAGGATAAAGTATCTGTACACAAGGAACTCATAATACAGTTACACAGGCCTCTACTTTCATCAAAAACAAGCTACTTGCAGCCTCAGGGCCTTTGCACTTGCTGTTCCCACTTCCTGGGACACTTCCCCCCCACCAGATCTTCCTGCAGCTAAGCTTAAATATCACCTCTTAAGAAAGGCCTCCCCAGGGGACCCAGCGAAAGCAACCTCTCCCCCACCATTCATCATCACTTTTTTTTTTTCATTTTTTTTTTTTCATCATCACTATTGCTTTACTCTGTGTGGTTGCTTTCCACACATCTATCCACTACCAGAAGTGAACGTCTTCAACGTTTACTATCTGTCTCTTGCTGGGACTTGGTTTTATTCACTGCTGTATCTTCAGAGCCTATAACAATCCTGTGCACACAGTAGGCATCCAATACACTACACTGAAGGAGTAAATGAGGATAGTTGGAGGATGGGAAGTGATGACAAGATATTTATTTGTGAAACGATTAAAAAATGAGAGAACCAGCCATCCTGATCAGATACAATGTGATAATTTGCTAATTATGAAGTCCCACTGCTTCTGAATGAATGGCTTTGAAAAAGACAGAGTATGTACGTAAAGGGGGCAAATGGCACCAGAGAAGGCTGCACAAAGAAGTGACATCGGAGGCAGGCTAAGACAAAGAGGACATGCCCCTCAGGTCAAGGAGGGTTATGTAAGCAAAACAGACAGCAGAATGGAGCATGGCATGGGTGGCCCAGGCAGGGGAGGGCAGAGACGAGCAGCACTGAACCTCTGGCTCCGGGCTTATTCTGGGAATGGGGGTGGTGATGGAAGAGCAGGGCGGGTGAGGGGGAACAGGGTCAGACTCTGGAGACTCTGGAGCACTGAACACAGGGGTGTCAACCACAGGCTGCAGGCAACAGAGCTGTTTTTGGAAGGCAAAGTTGGCCATGTTGTATGGGAAGAATGGAAGGAAGCAGAGGGTAGAACAGAAACCTGGTTAGAAATGACCTCACTGGCCCAAGTATGAGAGGCAAAAAGAGCTTCTTCCCTCTACTTGGATATGAGGGAAACGGAAGTAAGCAAGATGTCAAGGAATTTATCACCCCCCGAAAAAGACAATTTCCAGAGTATTTCACAATAGCATTCCATGGCAGATTCAGGTCAACTTCCCATACATCCTACACTTGGAGCGCTCAAGGAGGATAACAGAGGTTCCAAACAACAGCTCCGAGGGCAGAGCATGTCTTTCCAGGCCTTCCAAATCCGAGATTAATTACATTCAGTATAGCTTGTGTTTATTATCTTTCTATTCTTTGGGGGGAAAAAAAGTGGTATCTAATTCCACTGTGCAGTATATATTTGAACATTATATAACACATTTTTATGTAACAGGTTCTTGACACAAGACAATGTTTCCCTTACTATCTAAATCTATTCGGGAAACAACTGGCATTAAAAATATATATATACACCAAGGCTGTTGATGCCTGTCTTTGGGTTAAGAAGCTGGGGAGAGGAGGAGGGAGGTGAGAGACTCTTGAAAAGGTCTCCTCCCCAGCGAGGAGCTCTGCAGATGGCTACAGGGGGGCAAGGGGTACCGGGCTCCATTCTGAAGTTCATCTCACGCCCGGAGCTGCCAGGGGAGTGGCTGGCAGAGCCACACAAGGCTCATGTCAGAGCAATGCCACAGACAGGCTTGAAGACACAAGAGAGACAGAAGTGCACAAAGGGATGAGAGAAGAATGTTCACAAGCCCTTGGAACTGCTACTGGGGTGAGATCGAAACTGCCATCGACTCCTGTTGCAGAGGACTTCAGTCCTGCAGGAGAAAAGGTGCACAACCACATCTGTCAACAGTAAGACTAGTTACCAATCGGGGCGCCTGGGTGGCTCAGTGGTTGAGCATCTGCCTTCGGCTCAGGGCGTGACCCCAGGGTCCTGGGATCAAGTCCCGTATCAGGCTCCCTGCAGGGATCCTGCTTCTCCCTCTGCCGGTGTATCTGCCTCTCTATGTGTGTGTGTCTCTCATGAATAAATAAACAAAATCTTAAAAAAAAAAAAAAAAAAAAAAAAGATTGGTTACCCATCACTGCCTCCCAGCACAGGACTAGCCACTCACTGCACATGCACCATTTCATCTGGTGGCTCCCCCCAGCAGTCCCAAGGATGGTGCTTAGAGAGCAGACTCTGGAGTCCTCTGGCCATAAATCCTGCCCCGCCCCACACTAGCTAAGTGACCTTGGGCAGTTTCCAAAACCACTACACTTGTAAAAAAAAAAAAAAAAAAAAAGATAATCATGTACCTACCTCATGGGGTTGTTAGGAAGGTTAAATATGTTAAGAAACAAGGTGACTAACATCTTTGGCACACAGAAAGTGTTCAATAAAATGTTAGCCACTAATACCATCAGTACTATTATTTCTATTTTGCAAATGAGGTAATAAGCAGCTAACTAATTTGCCCAGGTCACATATTTCAAACAGTAGTTGAAGATGTAAATAGATGGAAATGTTTTACTTGGTATACATACAAAATCCAATGGGTAGCGTATTACCCAGAATAGGACATCCAGCAGACCTCCATCCCCTTCTTTAACCAGGCTGGATGAACGTGAGTTTACGCTGTTTGAAAGGACAGCATGTACTAACGTAAAAATCATTTCTCATCATATGCCAGCACTCGACGTTCCCCTAAAGCAAAGATGACTAAAGCTGATCCAATCTCATCCCTCTGACCACATTAAGTCTCAAACTCAAATCTCTCTTCCCTGTAGATCTAACTACTCCTGGCCATGTCCAACGCACATCCCTGATGCACCCCATCCCCTCATCTCCTCCTCAAAGGATCATTAATTGAGATTGGACAAGCACATCCTGAAGGCGACTTCAGGGGAAATCAAGACGAATTCCCCCCCAAAGTGCTTAGCCTGAGCAAGGAGGGGAGCTAGTCCCCGAGACAGCCCAAAACATGCAGCAGTGCCTACCAATTCAAGCTAAATCCAGGCCTTGGGAACACTGCTGCCAGGTGTGAGGAGGAAAACAACCACAATGAAGAAATAGCTCCTGGAGGACCAAGCTTTGAGCTGGGTCTTAGAGAAGAATAAGATTTTGGCATGAGAGAGTTGGAACATGGAGTGGGCCAAGGGCTGGTCCAGGGAACAGATAGCCCCTCAGTTTGACTGGATAGTCCCGTGCACACAGCCAGGCAGGCTGGATATGCAGAGGCAAGAAGAAGTACCAAGAGCTAACACTCACTGAATGCTTGTTGTGTGCCTTGAATAGCTTCATGTATTTTTAAATAGTTTTAACTCACTTAATCTACACCACAACTCTTTGAGGTAAGGACTCCAGCGATCCCAGGCTTATCACTGAGGAGACCAAGACCTAGCAAGCAAGGAACTTGACCACAAATCATAAAGCTGGTAAGGAAGAGTTAGGATGTGCAATCTGCACTTTTCACCACTCAAACAGACTGCCTCTTGGGACAGCTTGGGGGTGAAGGGGTACAGGCACCAGTGTGTTACAAGGATGAAATGAGACAGCACTTGCAAGCAGCATGCAGCCTATGACTCCAAGATCACAAATGCTGGCTCCAGGGGCCATTAATGTGTACGATGAACTTGCTAGCAGCTGAAGCAGGAGAGACAGATCGGGACTGAAAATGGGACCCTGGGTGAGAGGAGCAGTATGAAGAGCAGTGGGCAGGGTAAACACCCACCTTTAAGGGTGTGCAGGAAGAGGACCAAGAAAGCATCATGACCCAAAGGCTGAAGGAAGAGGGAATTTCAAGAAGGATGGAATGAAAGGTAGGGGAACAGCTGCAAAGGGACCCAGAACAACCATTCTGGATTAAGGACAGGCCCCTGGAATTCAAGACTTTAAGTTTTTGGAGATCTGTGAGAACGACAGAGAAGGGTTGTAGAGAGAGCAGCCAGAGGGTGGGAGTGAGGGACAGAGCAAATGAGAGAGTGGAAGAGGTGAACGTTCACAGCCCTGCAAGAGGCTGCCGGGCAGGGAGAGAGGAGAGAGATATCCAGATTCAGGGGTACCATGTACAGTCAAGTGAAAGCTGCCTGCTGCATCACAGGCCCACAGAAGGGCTGTTTCCCCCCCCCCTTCTGTCCTTCCTCTACTAAATTGAGATGAATGCTTTTCTGGGGTTGGTGAGGAGGCTGAGGACAAACAGCATGGAGGATATTCAGGGGGCAGGACCCTGGCAGCGGTGGGAGGGCGTGGCAGCAGGCGCTGAGGGAGGGCTTCCTTTGTGCCAAGCATTTTACATGCACCATCTCCCTTGATCCTCACGCAGACTCCATGAGACAGGCACTGTTGCTACACCGCAGGGGAGGAGCCTGTGCGCAGAGGGGTCAAGCACTTGTCTAATCAGAACCCAAGTCCTAAGTCCTGGCACCAGAGTCCAGGCTCCCGCCCAAAGTGAAGGTCCAAGAAAAAGAAACAGAAGAGAGAGATCCAGTTGCTTTTTCTGAACTGGAAAGAGAGGAGGAGACATGGAGTGGGGGGGGGGGGGGGCAGCAGGACATTTTGAGCAAGAAGGAAAAGATGCTGACAGCTCAAGTCAGAGCAGGTCCTGTTTTGAGAGAGAAAGAGGAGAAAAGCCAGGGTGGGTGTTTGGGGTACTTTCATTGTGACAAAGTGGCAAAGTGGCAACGAGGAAAAAGACTGCAGAGGGTGGCGTGCCTGTGTTTCTGGGCTCTTCACTAAACCTCAAGGTCTAGAGAGGATTTTTTACTTCGCTGCAAGTATCTACCGTGATGCTAACTAAAATCATCCTGTAACTGTAACATTGTAAGGGGCAGAAATTGTTTCTTTGATACTGACTTTCTCTAACCACCCTCAGAGCTGATGTTGCAATTGCAAACAGAAGAAAGCTCACAGAAGGAAAGCAACTCTTACACCAAAGACAGATATTAAATATTTAGTTTTTATATATTCTCATGCAGTTTTGTTAACATAGCCAAGTCTTTCCACAGTGCTCGTTCATCGTGGAATACATAAATTGCACAGAGATTGTTGGCGTGGAAGGATAAATCTGAAAACACGGCCACTTCCTTTTCTTCCATGTGGTATGCAAACCTCTTCTGCAGAAGGCAGACAAACTCCTGAGTAGTCATCATTTTATAAATCATTCGAAATGGATTCTTTAAAAACCCCATCTGTTGTTCTGTTTAAGTTTCCTGTGAAAATAGGACTTCAGCTCAGATGTTCTGGAGGTAAATACCAACCTGAACTCAAACGTATTAAATATTAAGAGATGTAGAGAACTCTAGGGCGGGAGGTACCTCTGAGATCACCTATTTCAACTGCCTTACTTTCCATCTGAGGCAAACAGAACAAGTGGCACAGCCGTGAAAACCCAAATCTGGGCCAGAACCAGCATGTTCCGACTCTCAGGCTAGTGCTCTTCCACCACTTGTTCCTTTCTCTCGCCTTCTTTTTAAACTTGAGGGGTTGGAAAAAAGGCGTACATTTAACTACAGTTTAAATTATTCTTCTTCACTGGCTACATCTAACCATCAAAACAAAATACCTCCACAGATCCAGCTTCAGATGATACAGGCAATTCCAAAGCCTTCCAAATAGCTTCAACAAACTGTTTTTGAAAGACTTACCAATAAAGTGAACTCAGTAACAGATCATGGACCAAAAAATTCAATATTTATGTTTGAAAAAAAATATTTTTGGAGTTTCATTGATATGGAAATGTAATTTAACAGCAGTGACTTTTTTTTTTTTTTTTCCTTTTACTTGCAAGCACGAAGAGCATGAGATTATTCTAAACTGCTCAGGAGCAGCAATGATTATTTTAAGCTCATGATTCAACCAGTACATTAATTAAAAACTCCACCAACCCAAATTGACAGATCCTGATATCAATGGGACCAGAAGAATTAAAATAATAGTTGTCACATAAAAATAGATTAAAGTGGGGGAACAGCAGCAGATGTCAGAAGGACAGGCAAGCCTTGTGGGAACCGAGATGCATCATCTAATGGGCAGCGTTTGTGGATTCTTAAAAAAAAAAAAAAAAAAAAAAAAAAAAAAAAAAAAGAAGACCCTGGAAATACAGCTACAGTCAAGACATGCTTCCTCACAAATACCGACTCTTATTTCTGGAAGCTAGGTGAGAAAACTTGGCTAATAACTCCATGCTGGGGAGTAGCTCTGTAAGCAGGCAGCAGGGACTAGCAAGGCTGCTGGGCCGGGGAGGGGCCAGGGGCCGAGCAGAGGGGGGGGGGGTAGGGACGGGGATAGGGACGCGGAGGGGGGGTGTCAGGCTGGTCCCCGTCCGCCGGGACAGGCAGGGCCACCCGACGCCCACGTCCAGGGCGCCCCTGCCCCTGCCCCTGCCCCTGCCCCTGCCCCTTCCCCGCGCCCGCCCCCCGGCACCTGCCCGCGCCCGACCCCGCGCCGCCCGCTCCCGAGCCCCTCCGGGGGTCGCCGACTCAGGCCCCCAGGTCGCCCCAACTCCTACTCGTGCACTCCCAGCGCCCGGCACACCGCAGCTCCCGCGGCTGCCAGCCCGGCCACCGCCAGCGGGAACCTTCCCTTGCTGACATCTGTCAAGCCCCGCGCTGGGGCCGGGCTGGCTGCGCCCTCCGCGGGGCTCCGGGGCTCCAGGGCGACGCCTGGGCGCCGGGCGCGACATCCCGAGCCGTCGGGCACCTGCTCAGAGCCCCACGGAGGATGCTCCCGGGCCCGCCGGGGACACGGGCGGCGCGGGCCGGACGAGAGTTCGCGGGCTGAGGTCGCCCCAGCCGGGGCCCCAGATGCCCGGGGGGGGGGGGGCGGGGGGGGGCAGCGCCCGGGCCCCGCGACCGGACGGGGCCGAGGGGGCGAGCGGACTCGCGCTCCCCGAGCCCGACGGAGACGCCCTCCCGCCCCCTCCCAGCCCCGCAGGCTCTGGAAAGGGAAGCGCAGGAGATGGCGAGGAAGGAGGGCAGGGGAGGCGCTGCTTGCCCAGCGCCCTTGGGGGTGCAGCCGTCAAGAACGGTCCACGCGGGGGCCCCCCGGCCCCCCACCCCAGCTCCCGGGGGTACATCCTGAGACGCGCCCCAGCCGGATCCTTGCTCCCAAGGGCGGAGCTGCCCCTTTAAGAGGCAGCTGGCGGCTTCCCCCCGCCCCGGCAGGTAGCGGTGCCCGCGGAGGGGAGGTGGGCGCTCCCGCGGACCCTCTCCCGGTCCCTTTGAGGGCGCCTGCGGCACCCCTGCCCGCCCTACCCCGCAGCGCCAGCCCCCGCGGGAGAGGATGGGGGCGGCCGCGCGCGGCGCCTTTAAGGGGCGCAGCCTCCCCGCGGCCGGGTGGGGGCAGGGAGCGGGCACGGGCCCTTTAAGGCCGGCAGCGGGCACGTCGGGCAGGGCGCCCCGGCGGCCGGGCTGCGCCCCGGGGCGGTGGCGGGGGCGCCGCGCCTGCCCGGGTGCTAACGGCCCCCGACGGGGAGCGCGGGGCCGCGCCGCTGGCCGCCGCCAGCCCGACACTCACCGAGGCTCGCGGGAGCGCCCGCGTCCGCGCCCCCACTCGGATCCCGCGGCGGCGGCGGCGGTGAGTCCGGCGCGGGTAAACAGGCACCTCCGTCCCTGACCTACTTTCTGCCTTCCCTAAATGTCGCACCACTAACCTACTTTCCGACCAATCCGCTCCCCGCCGGCCCAGGCCCGGCCCCCCGCCCACCAATCGCGGCGCCCAACCCCCCTTCCCCGCCCACCAATGGAGGAGCCGCGGAGCCCGGATACCTGCCTCTCCCCGCCAGCCAATCCGGGCGCCCGAAGGGAGCCGGGCTCGGCGGCCGGCCCCGGCCAATCGGCGCGCGGCTGCGCGGCCCGCCGGCCAATGGCGTGGCGGCCGGGCAGCCCGCCGGCCAATGGCGTGGCGGCGGGGGCCGGGCTACCTGCTGCTTTCCCGCCGCCAATCACGGGGCGCCCAGGAGCGCACGCCCCGACCAGCGCACCAATCGGCGCGCCTCCCCGGATTTCCTCGCCCCGGCCGCGTCCTGCCCCTTAGGGCTCGGGCTCGGGCTCGGGCTCGGGCTCGCGCGGCCGCTGCGGGCGCGGACGCTGCGCTCCTCGCGGGCGCCTGGGCTGCCCCTCTCCGCCCGGGGCCCTGGCTCGCGCGCTCTCCCCCTCCCCCTCCCCGTCCTGCCCTCGGGCACCCTGACAACAAGCAAAAAAAAAAAAAAAAAAAAAGAAAAGAAAAGAAAACACCAGCAGCGTCTCCTCGCTCGCCTCCCTCCGCCTCCATCGAGGAAGCCCATCTCGGGGACGCACAGCGCCGGGCCCCAGCAGCCGGGCTCGCCGGGCCCAGAGGGAGGGCGGCCTCGGGGTCTGCACAGGCGCCCGCCCGGCCTGCGCCCGCCCTGCGTGCTGGCCCCGCGCCCCGCGCCCCGCGGCTGTCACCCCCGCCAGGGTCCAGCCCGCGACCCTGCGGCCGAGGGCTGGCCCGGGGAGCAGACGGAGGGGTCGGCTGCAGCAATGAGCGGTCCCCTCGCAAGGCCCCGTCGCGGGTGCTGAGAAGACGCGAGCCGCAGCTCTGCACCGCACGCACTCAGCAGAGGGCCCGGCGCGGCCTCTCCACCCTCCAGGTGTTAAGCCCCCGCACGGGACGGGACCGCGAGGTTCTGCGCCTTCCTCTCCCTCACCCCGCGCCCCTCGGGGCCTCGGGGGAATGGGATGGACGGTGGGGGGCAGGGCCTGACACCTAGCCAAGTGCTGGATGCAAGAACCGGTGGAGGCAGACCGCTGCTCTCAGCTCCACCACCCTGACCGGCCCCTCTGACGCTGGAATTGTGGCCTCTTTCCTGGAACACCAGACACTGCCTTTCAATTGTAGAGATCCTTGCTGTCCCCAGCTCACTGCCAGGCACGGAGTGGTTGCCCAGTACGTGCCTGCGGCCGGTATATTGACTGTTGTCGAGGCCACCCAACTTGGCTGGTAGCTCACTATTTTTCCTAAATTTATATGCAGCTGGGATCTGATTGCTGTTTACTTCGCCCCCGCCCTGATCTCCTAAGGAAACCACTCTACCTAAGTGGCATTTCTAGCAATGCACTTAACAAGATATTCGCCGACAAGATGAAGAAATATAGGCCCGGGTTCTAGCATATAGTTGATTGTAGTATATATACTAGCCCGGGTCTAGTATATTAATTGGATGAATAAGTGGTTAGGTAGGTTAAGTAACCATAACCTACAGACGCTGACTAATGAATCCATGTGCTAAGTGGTTTCCCTGCACCTTCTCCCTTGCCCCTCACAACCCCACGTTACAGATGAGGAAACTGAAGCTCAAAGTGTTAACCAGCTAGTCCAATATCACACAGTAGGTGGCAGGACCGGAATTCAAACCCAAGTTTATTTGACTTCAAAACCTTCATACCATACCAGTTCCCATCAAGAATGACGGACGGACTGGGTGACGGGCACTGAGGGGGGCACTTGATGGGGTGAGCACTGGGTGTTATTCTATATGTTGGCAAATTGAACACCAATAAAAAATAAATTATTAAAAAAAAAAAAAAAAAAAGAATGACAGACGGCTGTCTGCAGGGCCTAGGCTTCAGGACTTTTATCGGAGCTCCAAATGAAAACCCAGAGGATTTGCATCACATTTCTAGATGACACAAAACTAGGAAGGGAAGAGGTGTCGTTGCATAGCATCAGCCAAATGCAATCTGGGAGCAATGAGCTAGCTCTCCCAGGGATAAGTGGGGGGGGGGGGGGTCACACCCTGGGAAACTAAATGCAGAAAAGCAGAGGTATCTAAACAGATGCTTATAAGAGCAAACCTAATGGGTCTTAGGGGGCAGACAATGCAATCTGAGTCCTCAGTATGGCTGCCCAGATAAATGGATGCTTGTCTTAGGCTGCGTCGATAAAAGTCTGACATGTGAAAGCAAGTTGGGTGTTACAGTACCACCCCGTGTTGGTCATCACACACATATTGTCTCCAGTTAAGGTCTGGCAAAAGAAGAGTAAAAACAGGCACAGGGAGAGAGACCGGGAAGTCAAGAGGCTGGGAATATGTCATATGAGGAAAGATTAAAGGAGGCAGAAGACTTTTGCCCCAGGAAGTATAAGTAACTGTCTTCATACATGTGAAGGGCTGTGTAAGAAGAGAATTAGGCTCATTCTTCAGGCCCTAAAGGGTAGAAGGGGGACCTGTAGTAGAACCTCTAGAATGAAACAATATGAAGAGTTTTCTAACTACTAGAACCTCCTCTGCCTTGATAAGTTGAATCTCCTGTACAGAAAGTGTCTACATAAGAATTGGATGACCGTGTGGTGGGACGGGGCCTGGAACAGGTGTCCTTCTAGGGCTCTGCCTCTCTGAGATGACATGGTTCTACCTTCATACCTTGGTCCTCCTCTTTTAAAGTTTATCACCCTGACTTTTCCTACCCTCAGTGGCCCAGCTACTGTTTCTCCTCAAGTGACCCTGTTCTCCCATAAGTAGCTATAGTTGTGTTTATCTGTTTGTTTTCTGTCGGAGATCCCAAGCAACCTCCATCTTCCACTGGGACTCACTTCCCTTTTTATTTTCTACCTTCCAGAATACTGGTTTTTAATTTTCTGGGCACTGTTAAGGTCGAAGTATTGTCCTGAATCTAAAATTCAGTGGGCATGAATAAAATTATATAGATAAAAGGAAGGGGATAGGGAACATTTATTGAGCACCTACTGTGTACCATGTGCTTTAGATACATTATCTAATATACTATCCTCATTAAGTCCAGTAGTTGATATGCTTACTCTCCACACTTGGCTAACTGGATGACTTTTATCAAGCAACACTAGTTTCCTCATCTGTAATATGGGGTTAATCTAGTATCTACTTCACAAGATTGCTGTGAGAGTTAAATGAGACAATAGATAGAAAACCCTTAGCATAGTACCTGGCACACAGGAAAAGATTCAATACATACTAGGTTAGCAATTTATGAAAGAGGTATTTACTGCACCCACTTTACAGATAAAACCAGTGAGGATAAAATAGTGTAATCCACAGTAGGTCCCCAAACTCTGATCCAATGGTCAGATCCCTTAGAATTAACTGAGGAGGTCTTTTTTGTTTTGTTTTGTTTTAATACAGATTCTCAAGTCCTAATTTGGAAGATTCTGATTCAAAATCTTTGGTATCTGAGAGGCAGTCCTATTTGGGAACTGCTAGTCTAATAGAATAAATCCAGACCCCAAAGTCAAACAGACATGAAGTCAAATTTCAGGACTGCTAGATTGAATGGAGGAGCCAATAATAGGACCAGGAAGTTAGGTAGTTGTGGTCTCTTTGGAAGGAAGCAAAGAAGTCCTAAGACGGACGTGTTTTTCTGTAGAAAGCCAGGTAGGAATGTGTTGCTAAAAATAACATTAATAACAAAGAAATTTAAAAAAATAACAACAATATTTACTACAGGTTTACAATGTGTCAATGCTATTCTAAGAGCTTTATATGCATCAACTCTTCAATTCTCTCAAACCCCTATAAGGTAGATTCTTTTCTTATTCCTACTTTACAGATGGGAAAACTGAAGCACAGAAAGGTCCTGAGATCCCAGGCTAATTAGGCAATCCGAACCCAGAGCCCACACTCTTAACTGCTTCAGCAAATCACCTCTTCCTTTAGACAATTCCTTTGGAAAAGGAAGAAACTTTGTATTTTAGAGACACAGATTTAGGAGTCATCAATTCAAAGGTGGTGAGTTGCTTGGGCTTCTTGTAGAGAAAAGAATGCCCAGAACTATGCCTTAGGGATAAGGGTGTCACCGCACATTTAGGCAATGCAAGAAACGGAAGCCTCTTCAACAAACTTAAGCCCAGAGGGGGAGGTTTATTGGGAGGAGATAAGAATATTTCATGGTGTGAAGCACAGCTAGCCCTTCGAAAGGACCAGAACCGAGGTGCCGTTGGCACGAAGCAGTTCCCATCTCCTCCTTCATTCTCTTCACCTCCTTTCTCCAGGGTCATGCATCCTCTGGACTTGTCTTTCCTCTGTCTGTGCACTTTATGATTCTCTTTCCCTATAGCTCTTCACCCTCCACCCCATTTGTACATGGCCCTTCCTGAATGCTTTCAACGACTGGCTGAGAAAGGGAGAACAGGAGAGGCTCAGACAGGTCATTCTCAAAGTGGGGGGGGCATGGACTGAGCAAGATTCCCCAAAAGGTGCCTACTGAAGTGAAAGAAGAATCAGAACAGGAGAGAATAGAGTAAGAAGAGCAAAAGAAGAAGTGAGTAAACAGCTGGGTTTGGGAGACTTCAGAAGAAAGTCTCAGCAGACAAGTTTAGAAGATCAAGGAAACTTATGACTGGCACAAAGGTTTTGGGTAGAACACCTAAGAGGTCGACCGTAAGAAAGCTATTTTACTGGACACCTGGGTGGCTCAGCGATTGAGCATCTGCCTCTGGCTCAGGTCATGATCCGGGGGTCCTGGGATTGAGTTTCACATCGGGCTCCCTCCAGGGAGCCTGCTTTTCCCTCTGCCTGTGTCTCTGCCTCTCTGTGTCTCTCATGACTAAATAAATAAATAATCTTTTTAAAGAAGACGAAGGAAAGAAAGAAAGAAAGAAAGAAAGAAAGAAAGAAAGAAAGAAAGAAAGAAAGAAAAAGAAGCTGTTTTGCTAACACTGCGTCTTGACCCACAAGATCTACCCTAGGAAATGAGGGAAATCATGGACAGAAATGAGTGAAGACAACATGGTGCCAGAGAGTACAGATCACTTTTTGAAGACTTTTGTTACTCAAGGAGAAATTAGGAAAAGAATCATAGCTATCTCAGCAGCTAACCCAACCAAAAGTGGTTTTTCCTTATATGTGTCTGTGTGCCTTTTTTTTTTTTTTTTTTAAAAACCCAGGTTGACTATCTGGGCAAACGAAAATGGAACTTCTAAAAATCAGGCCTCAGTGGGCTGACTGGTGTTTATCACTCTTTCAACTCCTTTTGAAAAAGAGCTTCCTTGGCTCTTTTTTGAATGGGATGGTCATAGCAGCCCAGAATGGGGGAGCAGTAATACCTCATTTGGAATGTGTCCTAGACCGTGTAATCAGGCTTTAGGCTAGATCTTGCTTGCAGACATGGCCAAGATTCCAGGGATCTTGGTGCTCAACTGTCAAAGGGGCCTTTCCACTTGGCTGAGGGGTGTTTGCTAGAGGGAGCTAAAACACCAGGGACCACATCAGTTCTCAGCAGAAACCCTGAAGAACAAATAGACGCTGTCCTCAAAAAACTGGCATAATTTTTGCCCTGCTTTGCTAGAATGGGCAGCACTAAAATTCAATCTCTGGATAATATATTTACATGCATATTATATATATTATTATTTTAGTATATATATGTGTGTATGTTTGAATGTGTGTGTGCATGTGTGTGTATGTGTGTGTGTATCCCTTCAAGTTAGTAAAGCAAAGTGAAGTGTTAAGTCACTTAAGAAAAGCATTAACTAAAAAAAAAAAAAAAATTATAATATGCTTTTGAAAAAGAAAATGAGATGGATTGAAGGATTTGACCTAACATATTATCAAAGAATACTACCATGGTCATTAGAATAGTCTGGTATTGGTTTAGAAACAGATCAAGAGGGACACCTGGGTGGCTCAGTTGGTTAAGCAGCGGCCTTCAGCTCAGGTCAAGATCTCAGGGTGTCTGGCTCCCTGCTCAGTGGGGAGTCTGCTTCTTTCTCTCCCGCTGCCCCTCCCCCAGCTTATGCACGCATGTGCTCTCTCTCAAATAAATAAATGAAACCTTAAAAAAAAAAAGAAATAGATCAAGAGATGAATGAAAAAGCATAGCATCTAGAAACAGACCCGAAAGATGTGAAAATTGAATATAATATAAAGGTAACTTTTAAATTATTGAGAAAAAAATGTGGAGTTTTCGATAAGTGCTATTTAAACTAGCTAACCATATGGAAACACATCATTTGCACTCTACCCTAATCCTTACACTAAAATGTAACCTACCATTGTTTAGGATTTAAATGTAAAGAGTGAAATCTATAAAAACACTGGAAGAAAATATGGGTACAATTTTTACAAACTTGAAAGATCTTTCTAAGCATAACACAAAATCCAGAGACCACAAAAATGAAAGTGGATTACACAAATGCGTACACACAAATGCCATGAACAAGAGAAAGGGACACCAGCAAACAGGTCCATAACACACTGTTAAAGAAGGCACCATCTACATTCCAGTTAAAAGGTCAGAGGTTGGGTAATGAGATATAAGCAAGGCTTCTAAGGGCGTTATTTAAACCTGTCATTCCTAGAAGAATTACTCTTCCTTGGCAGGCGGGGCGGTGGGGGGGGGGTGCTGTGCAGGGACAGAGGGAGAGGGAGAGAGAGAGTCTTAAGCAGATTCCACACCCAGTGCGGAACCCCGCACAGGACTCTGTCTCACAACCCTGAGATCATGACCTGAGCCAAAAAATCAAGATTTGGTCACTTAACCAACTGAAACATTCAGGTACCCCAAGAATTACTCTCCTTAAAGCGTTACTCCTTGTAAAGTTGTCTTATTTCCTTGGCCTTCTCTTTGGTTTTTTGGTTGTTGATGTTGTTTTAAATAAAAGCCAATAATCCCCCAGCACTAACCCAAGCAACAAAGCCTGTTTCTGGGTCCTTTACTTCACTCCCATCTATCAAGGATGTGTGTGTATTATAAGAATGATTGCTGCTAAAATCCCTCCCTTCTCTTTGCAATTAAAAAAAAAAAAGACAAAACATCCATTGCTTTTTTTAAATTCAGATTACAAAACTAATACATGTTTGTGACAAAACATTGGAAAACACATGAAGAAAAAAGCATGAATAAGAAAATAATCTATAATCTCATTAAGCAGATATAACTCCTATTAAAATATTGATATATTCTCTTCGCCCAGTGTTCTTTGTAATTATATTGTGATTGAAGTTTCATCACACTGAAATTTTTTTTTTGTCATCCTGCTTTCTAAAATTGACCTACTGTGAATATTCCCCTGTACCAGTCACCCTTCTACAACATAATGTCCGAATGGCTATGGTATATTCCATTGCATGGAGGAATCCTACACCATTATGAAATACTCTCATTTCTAATTGTTCTTCATTCTAAACAATTCTGGGTAGACTAAAGGCTTATGAGGTGGTCCCACAGCTTTCCTACCCTACGTCATACTGGCTTTCAAAGAATGACTCAGTATTGACAGGGAATAAAACTTACATATTTTTTTCTTGATGGTTTTTGTGTTTTCTCCTCTTGGTGCTGCTTCTTTCTCCCTAAGTCATAAATCACATGTTAAAGACACAAGAAAATTTATACGCGGTCCAATTAAAAACAAAACTGGAAATGACTGTAGCTTGATAAGTGGTCTTTATGAAATTTATTACCCCAATTCTGCGTTTCAAAGGGCACTCCAGCTATCAAAAGGATTGATTTGCAATAAAACTTACTGTTAATAAAGATATCCAAATCTTGAGTACAAATAGGGTCATTGAGTTTTGATTGTATTATTATTTTTTCCCTTGTGCTGTGTCTTTTCCTTTATATCCCTATTGCTGAATAATCTCTTTGTGCATTTGTATTTCTGCCAGAGAGAGGCAAGGAAATATAATCAAATGCTATTTCTTCTCAGACCTTCGGAGATTGGGTAGGTGGCAAAGTTGAAAGTCATCAGCAAAACAAAGTTGTACAGTGACCCCAGAGCTTGTAAATCTCTCTCACTCTCGACGCCTTTGTCCATATTAAACTGGCTCACACCTGCTTCTCTGCTTAAAGGTCACTTCCTCAGGGAAGCTTTCCCTGACCTCCCAGTCATAAAAAGCACTCTGTATTTCCTCTCTCAAAGCCCTATCACACTTGTGATAATTTCTTGTCTTCCCAAAGACTGTGTGAGCCGGATGCCATGTCTCTGTGGTTCACTCATCTCTCCGATAGCTATCAGAGTAGCAGAACCTTCACAAAAATGAATCTTGTTTGGAGGAATGAATTAACACCAATGAAGAGACATAAAAGTACCTGTTCCATGCATAAAAGAGCTGTACCTGTTCCATGCATACGCACGTGTCCCTCCATAGGCAAGCGAAGACACAGGAATCACTCCCTCCAAATTCCCACTCCACTTCAAAGAACACTTCCCAGACTACCCTTTCTGAAATAGAAGCTTTCTTCCAGTCATGGCATGAAGAGCCACAGGGAAGAAAGGCAGAGCCCTGGAAACATAGCCAATGGTATCGTAACAGCGCTGCATGGTGACAGATGGCACCTACCTTTGTGGTGAGCCTCGTGTAAGGTATAAACTTGTCCAATCACTCTGTTGTACACCTGAAACTAATGTAACAGTTTGTGCCAACTAGCCATCAGTACAAAAATACATAAAAACTAGCAGCTGCCCCATTTTACCCCATCCCTGTCCTTCTCTACCCCTTTACCTTCTTGACCTTTTGTTGATAATACTTACCACTACCTGACATTTTGTTATGTACTTAATTATGGTATGTTCTCTGTGATGAGGTGTGTGAGTGAAGGGGCATTTTTTGCTACTCTCTCTTCCACACCTAGAAGAATCTCTAACATACCGTTGATGTGTAATAGATGTTGGCAGAATGATTGAATAAATGAGTGGGTGAGATTCCACAGTGTAGCCTTATTGGGCCATTGTGGTCTCTGAGGGGCCATGGACTTCAGTAAAACTCATTACATGATAATGCAGGAACAGATGAACAAACACATTTTTTTTTCATTTTTTTCCCTTTAATCAATTGCACTGTTCCTGCCACGTGTTAGCCATTTATACAGTTGTCACTACTAAAATTGTTGATTTATCACCTAACCACGAGGTGACAATACACCCAAATCAAGTATTTCACAGAGTATAAAAAGAAACAAGAACACGGGGTTCCTGGATGGTTCAGTTGGTTGAACATTGGACGCTTGATTCTGGCACAGGTCATGATCTCAGGGTCATGGGATTGAGCCCCATGTCAGGCTCCACACTCAGTGGGTAGTCTGCTTGGGATTCTGTTTCTCTCTCTGTCTCCCTCTGCACCCCACTCCTGCACTTTCTTCCTCTCTCTCTCTAAAATGAATAAATAAATATTTTTTAAAAAGGAAGAAACAATAACAAACTTTTCTGAAAGTTATAAGGGGAATGGTTTGTGTGTGTGTGTATGTGTGTGTGTGTGTGTGTTGTGTCCTTTAATTTTTTGTCAGAGTCCAGCAAGAAGGGGTAAGAAGTTGATTTGCCTTTGAAAAAATACATAGTTTTATCACCAGGCTGAGATATCATGCCATCCTTTAAAATGTTAAGTACAAAGTTATACATAAGTACATAGAAAAAGTCAAAGAAAATGATGTTATAATAATGCTATATGAAAAGACCCCCATCACATACAGAGTAAAATTTTGTAAGTAAGATGTATACATATGGACCAATTTGCAAGTGTCCATAGAGATATGTTAATAATTTTATTGAAGAGTTTATGGGACAAACTTTCTGCAAAGTTGTTTATAATAATAAAAATGATTTTAAAAGGAAACCAGGAAAGCCAAGTGTTGCAGAACACTTCATGTATTCTCTGGCATCACTTCATGTTATTCTGGTTTTGTCTCCTTAAAGTCACCAGTTATCCAAATTGTACAGCCTTTGAGATAACTTGCCCTGGTTGAGCTGGGATCCCTGAAAAATCAGATGTGATCTATTCTTAGGTCTTGGAGCCTCCTTTTGTCTCAATAAACTAATTGGGAGATAACAAGAGTCACATTTTGAATGTCCAGCTCCAAGATGAAATTGAAGATAACTTATAGCATATTAGTGGTGCTTAGATTTATTTTTATCTGAAGATATTCTCTACCCTGAAGCCCTCTTTCTGGCTGTGTAGGAAATGAGGGACCTGTTAAAAGAGCTACAGGACTCCAAACTATAAAACCACAATCCCACACCCCACACTAAGTCATTGCCTTATCCAAGGGTCCCAGTCTGGGCCCAAGAGAACAAGTTACATTTTTTCCCAGGGGCCATGGTCTCAGAGACTTCATGCTTCCTAGGGGCAGCAGGTTTTAGAAAAGGAAGGTGACTAGCTCTATTCATGGAACCCATACCACATTTATGCCTCCACTCTCTTTCCCTATCATGGGTGCCACATTGGCATCTTGGAGAACTGGCCATAATCCCTGGCTCATTACAACGTTTAGGAGTTAACCTCTCCAGGTAGGTGAAGCTAAAAGAGTTGGCAACCTCCCTGTTAAAATCACCTTTCCTCCCCTACCCCTGCCTAATCCTAGGACTTAATGATTTATCTGATAAACAACAATTTCATTGTAACCAGGGGAAAATACATTACGACTCTCAATCTATTTAATACTTCAACCCAGGTTTTAAGCATCCAGCTGTGTTCAATTGCAAGGCATTAAATATTTTCATATTTCACAAATGGGGCTCCTTGACAATGATGAATGAATGAAGTACAATGCAACTATTTTTAGTATGGTAATTGTAATTAAAAGGCAGTGGTATGATCATCTTGCCCAAGCATGTCTGAGATCTCCCTTCCATTTTCTCAAAACAATACTTGCTATGTCTGTTTGCAGAGACTTGTTGCTTGTTTTCCTTCTGGTAAAGAATAGGTAACTCTTGACATTCTTCTATAACAAAGTGATTGGTGTGTCTGAAATTGTGGTTTTGGCCAGACACAATACTCCTTTTCTCTATTACTTCATTTGCCCCTTCTGAGGAATGAAATTTCTTTTCCACATATAGTGGTAAATTACCAGGAACCAAATCAATTTCTTAGGAAAGTAATTCTACTATATATCTATACATTTTTTAAAAGAATAAACAGGAAGCATACCTGATAATAACAGTAACTGGGGCGCCTGGGTGGCTCAGTTGGTTAAGCATTTGTCTCTGACTCGAGTCATGATCTCAGGGTCTTGGGACTGAGCCCCACATCAGACTCCCTACTCAGTGGGTAGTCTACTTTACTCTCTGTGCTATCCCTTTCTATATATAATAAATAAATATAATCTTTAAAAAAACAGTAACACTTTTGCAGGGTTTTATATAGTCTCTGTATATTGACGTAAGCCAACACAACTGATACAACAACTCTAGAGTTAAGTTTTTATTTCATCTTCATTTTATAGGTGAGGAAATTGATGAATAATAGCAAGGTTAAGTAACTTGTCCAAGGTTCTCATCAAGCAAATGGCTGAGCAAGAGTTCAAAACTAGGCATCCAGCTCCAGTCTCCAACCTCAATCTACATGCTGTCCTCACAGCAGCAACCCCAGCATCTAAGCATTGCCCCCATTTGATGGATGAGGCCACTGAGGCTTGGAGAGATAAAGTTATTTGCCCGACATTGCAAAACTGGTAAGCAGCTAACCTAGATTTCAACCCAGGCTTCAGGTCTCTTTGGCTCCAATGTCTGTGTTCTTTCCATCACCAAAATAATACAGTCCAGACTGGTGTGAAACTCCAATCACCACAAAGAATTTTTTTTCCCTATTAGAAATATTTTCAGACTTCCAAAGGATCATCTTCAAAATGACTGGATTAATTGAGATTGGAGAATAAGACCCAATTCTAAAATGTTAGGCACCACAGTCTTTTGGAAAGGTAAACAAATATTCCATTTTGTTTCTTTTTTAAGATTTTATTTATTTATTCATGAGAGACACACAGAGTGAGAGAGAGAGAGGCAGAGACACAGGCAGAGGGGGAAGCAGGCTCCATGCCGGGAGAATGGACTCAATCCCGGGTCTTCAGGATCTCGCCCTGGGCTGAAGGCGGTGCTAAACCGCTGAGCCACCTGGGCTGCCCTCCATTTGGTTTCTTACTCTGCCAAGGGCCTACCAGGTTGAACTAGCAAAATACATTTTCTCTAAAACAAAACAAAGACTATTAAAAACAAAACACATAAATAACGCTTTGATTTTTTTTCTTGATCAGTTACTAACCATGCCTCTAAACTGTGCTTATCTTCTGCAAAGCAAGCAGTAAGAAGCCATTAACTGCAATGCAGAAAGCTTTTTTTTTTTTTTTTTTTTTTAAGCTTCCCTCTCCAAGTTTTTGTTTGCAGGAAAGTCCTTGGTGCACACTTGAACACACTGGGGAGACTGCACTAGACGAGCTTGCCTCAAGAATCGAATCTGAAGATAAAAGCTCCTTGAAAAACAAGCAGTCAGACCTGATTATCATAGAACCCCATAGAATAACACATCACTGATATTTTTTGTACACATGAAGACCCAAAGGGCCTTGTATATGTTTTTATTTCTGTTTCAGCAAATTTTGAGCTGAAGTGTGATTTCCATGTTCAGCATTAATGAGGCTTTTGCTGTGCTTTGAAAATTGCTGTCATCCACTTCCTGTGCATTACTGTTTTTGAGACCAGCTCAGCCAACAACAAGCAAGTCCTGCTTGCTCTCTGCTGCCCAGGTCATTAGAACCTGATTTACTGAACAGTGGCTTTCCTCTCATTGGTAAAATGATCTACCCTTTAAAACAGCTACAAACCTTAACATAGAAACATTTGAAGTACTGGTTAAAGAAGATGCTTGGAAATCCATTGGTAGAGGGACTGTTCTTATGATGAAACATTAAAATGAGCTATGTGTGTAGTTAAACATTTATTTCACAGAATGTGAAGAAAAAATTGTTGGAACTTCAGATTTAAGAATGCTTGATACTTTGTGTTAAAACCATTTCATATATATATATATATACACACACACACACATATACACAGAGAGACACACACATATATGTATATGTGTGTATACACACAGAGATGTCAACGGAAACATTTCCTTTCTATAGATACATTGTTCAACAAAAAATTGCTATTCTCTTTCTCCCTCATGATTGTTGACACACTTCTTAAAAGAAGTGGTCTATATTTGTGGCCTCCTGTCATTCATTCAAAATCCTTCCTTATCTTCCTACAGACCCATTTCTCTAAATGACATCCTAAAGTCAAATGACTTTTCCTTCATCTTCAGTCTCCCTGACTTGAGAAGAACACAAATGAAAAAAATTTAATGTTGGAAAAATAATTGTTGAAGTTGATTTGACATATATTAAGTGATAGGCAATGTAGTATCTTGCTGCTTAGTAATTAAACAAAAATATTAAGTAAACATTAAATAGCTTTAACTGACAGTTAGCTTTTCCCAGCCCAATCCATTTTTATTTTTCAGTTCTTTTTGCTTTATTTGATCAACTATTGAATTTTATTTTATTTAATATTGTTTAGGCACTAAACACCATGCTAAACATTTGGCACATATTATTTTTTTGTTGTTCTTTTTTATTTTGGTACGTATTATTTCATTTAGTCCTCACATATGTGCTACGGTATTTGTCACTTTACCAGTGATGAAACAGAGACCCAGAATGATTAAGTAACTTACCCAAGATTCATGGCCAACAGTAGAACAAAGATCTGCACCCATCTTTGTCAGATGAGAAACTACTTGCTCCCAGCTCTCATTATCTATACACACTATCAATTGTGATTATTCTTTTCAGGTACCTTATACATTTGAATTCTCAATGCACATATGCATTTATCCAATCACACAACAAACATTTAAGTGTTTAGATTCCAAGATAAAGACAATATTCCAAGATAAGACACAGTCCCATCTATCAAGAAAGTCATGATGTCTATCTTGTCAAGGGCAATAAACAATGGCATAGTGCAATGGGAGAGTCATCTTAACAGAAATATATGAAGTGCCATGAGAGTGGGATCATCAAAATCTGCTGGCGGAAGTGAAGAAAGTTGTCAGAAAATGGCTTTGATCTTAAGAGAGGCTTGAAGGGCACAGAGAAATTTGCAGGCAGAGAAGAGACAGACTACGCTCAAAGGCAGCTGGGTTCCAGCATTTGGGAGGTGACATTCCTATGCCTTCAGGCCCCTCTGTCCCTGTGAAATCTCTGGACTTGGTGCACTTAACTGGAATACCTCTCAGTTTTTCCTCATCAAGAAGAACAACTTATTGTATAGATAAGAGGTATCAGATTCTTCAGACATAATACTCCTTTATACCTTATCCCCGTTCCTCCTTAATAGTTTATTCCAGTTATTCTCAAAGTGGGGCTCCTGGCCCAGCAGTAGCACCTGGGAATTTGTTAGAAATGCAAATTCCTAAGAAACAAAAATGAGCAAAGGGACAAAAAAAAAGAGAGGAAAGCCAAGAAATAGACTCTTAAGTATAAGGAATAAACTGATGGTTATGAGAGGGGAGGGTGGTGGGCGGCTGGGTTAAATCGGCAATGGGGATTATAGAGGGTGCTTGCGATGAGCACCAGGTGTTGTATGTAAGTGAAGAATCATTAGATTGTACACCTGAAACTGATATTATACTGTGTGTTAATAAAATTTAAATAAAAACTATAAAAATGCAAATTCCTAGACCCCACTCCAGATTTACCAAATCAGAGGCTCTGCAAGTAGGCCCAGCAATCAGGTTTAACAAGCCCTCCAGGTAATTCTGATACATGCTGGAGCTTGGGAACCACAGCTGCACACTTACTGTCCTCTCTATATTTTAGAACAGTTGAGCTGAGTTCCCTAAAGAGCTGGGAAGTGTGATGCATCTCTTTCATTCACCCTTGTATGTCCAGTACTTAGGCCAGCATTGGACACATAGTAGATGTTCAATAAAATGTTTGTGCAAAGAAAGAATTAGCATTTGCTCAGCACTGGGGGCTTTTCAGAGGCTTTCCAATAACTTCCGGCAACCTCATAAAGGAGCTATTGTCCTCACCTGAAAGACTAGAAACTAATGTTTCAGAGAGGCAATGTTCCCAGAGGCACAGAGCTGGTGGGGGTAGTACAAACCCAGGGCCAGTACTCTTTCACCTCTCCATGGCCTCTCTATAGCCCACCACCAGCAGCCAAGGAAGCCCCAGTGAGAAATACAAACTCCATGAACCACTTTGCCAGGCATCATTATCATCACCTCAACACATTTGTTCAGGATACAGAGCCAAGCAGAGGCTTGAAGCTGTTAGCAATGGGTTCCTAGGCATTCTGTACCATGCCTGGTCATCTTCAGAACCCTCCTCCCCTCCACTGGCGGAGGCATCATACCATCTCTGATCTTCTCATGGCTGAAGGAGCCCTTGCAGCCACCTTGCTGTGCTGAAAGGAGACGTGAGTCTGCTGAGCCTTGACTGGGCTGGTTCCATTCAGCTCTTCCTTATCCCTTAGAGATGTCTTCCTTTTGGAGAGCTTCAGTGACGTTTTCATGACTCTCCAGCCCCGGCCCGGCCTGGTGCTGCACTACTAGGCCTATCTATCTGCTGGATGTGGCCTTTGGGTGTCCCGTGTTCACTTTAAATACAGTGTGTTTGAACTGAACTCACCCATTTATGCTCTAACTCTATGCTTCCTTCCAAACGATTGCTGTTTCTGTCATTGGCACCACCTAGGCTTTGAACCTAGGTGAGTACTTAACTCTCCCTTCCTTTGTAGTCTATCTCTTTCTCCCTCCTTGCCTTTGTCCCTCCCTTCTCTCTCTCCTCTTCCTCTTTCTAGTAGGTAGTGAGCACTTGCTATGTGCCAGACCAGGCATTGTCTTTACCTTCCTGGTGCCTACATTCTAGGAGAGAGAGAAAGCCAACAAGCAAACAAATAAACTAATTGTAGCTTATGATAAGTACCGTAACACAAATAAATAGGGCACTACGTAGATAATGTTCAAAGGGGGTGGCCAGGAAAGGCCTCTTGGGGAGGTGACATCTAAGCCAAGAGCAGCAAGGAGGGGGGGGAATGGGGTGAGGTGGCTGTTCGTGCAAGGCCTGTTGGGACCGGAGCTCCATGAACTGGTGGGGACAGGAGCATCCAGGAGGACAAGTAAGGAATTCGACCTCACTCAAAAGTGCTGTGGAAGCCTTCAGGAAGATTCATGGAGGTGGAGGCCGGGGGTGGCCCAGACTAACATACACTTAGAGGAAGTATGGAGTGGACAGTGACCTTTCCAGATGCTCTCAGGAGAAAGGATTGGAGAAGTAGGGAAGCCTGTGGATTTACATTTACCTTTCAGTGTCTTCCTGATAGCACGTCCTTCTAACTAGGAAATGATGCTCTACCTCCCATCAAAATGGGGAGAGTTACAGTCTGTACCATTCAATGGCTATGTTTCAGAGACAGAGGGTCTCGGGCATTGGTAGTGAGCAACATCATCAACAACAACAATATTAGTAAAGCTACCGACGGTCACTTTGTGCACTCAATATGAGTACTTACATCTATTACATGTTTTGATGCTCCACAGTACTCTAAAAGGTGTATAATTACCTTCAATTCCCAGGTAGGGAGGGACAGAGAGGGTAATTAACTTGCCCAAAGTGACATAGCTGTTAGGACAAAAAAGAACAAAGAGACCTTTTTTTTGAGTAAACATGGGAAGGCTTTGATTGTTTTCTCCTTAGTGTTTTCCATACTCCCTGTGGAAAATTCAAGTCGTGCAAAGCTATACAAAGTATAGGGAGTTAAAGCTCCCCTTAATCCTGCCCCTAAGGTGTGACTTTGAGCTTTCCTTGTGGTTTTGCCCCAGAAATGCTGAAATGCTTCATATTGGCAGTGCTGAAAAGCTCTCAAATACCGTGTCCTATGAAGGGGCTAGTCCCCTGGGAGGCTGGCATAGAGACACAGCGATATGCAGCCACTTTCTTACCATCTCTGCTACAGGAAGTGGACGCCAAACTGTTCTGGTTCCAAAAGGAGCCACACCCACCAAGGGTGAAAGAACTTTAGCCAGTTTTTATCACTGCTTAGAAGGACAGGCCAAGAACAGCAGGAAGAGGACACGGAGAGGTTACCTACACCCACGACCGAGCAAGAAAAATTCAGAGGTGGAAATCTGGTTGTTCATTTCTAATGTTCACGTCTCATTAAGAGAGATCATTTGAGTTTCCCCTGTAATAAAAACTACAATTCAGCAGGAAAACTAATCACAACAGGATAATATTCTGGTGTCATTTTAGAATTCTGAGTAAAAGCTGGAGGTGTTCAAATTTCTAAACCCCACTGCACAGAAGGCAGTTTTCCAAGCATGGCCATGCTAACTGTTGAATAGGAAAACTAATTAGCATCCTGTGTGAATTATCTTGTCTTTTTTTTTTTTTTTTTAAGGACCGGAAATCAAATGGGAAGGGTTCCCTCCTATTCCAAGTGAGTTCCAGAAGAATTACTCATGCTCCTTAACCTATGAGTCAGACAGGAGTCTAGGAGAATGTTTCCAAAACAGGCCGACAATAAGATAAACAAAGCAATTGATATGTGACAGTGGGGAGCGGCAAGGCTACAATTGGCCAAAGCCCCCAAAAGTGATGGGGTCTAGAGGACACCAAACCCGGGATGGCCGAGCTGCCCCAGAGAAGCTCTGGAGAACTGGAGCTCTGCGAACCAGCTCAGAGCATTTCCCTGAAAGTGAACGTCCACCAGGAGATTTGCCTTCAGATCCTTTATTCAATTTCGTGGACTTAGTGTATGGAATTATAGGATCTTCCCCTCAAATGACTCTAGGGGCTGATTGCTATCACACTGCACCTCCTGGCTCTCCAAAAGCTTTGGCTGGCCATGGGTTTTGACATTTCACAACACAGGATATTAATCATTTTGGGCCTCTGGGCCTGTTCCCAGTGTCCATGTTTGCCATTGTTGATCTGCAGCCAGAAAAAGAGCTCCTAAATGAACAGAGGCTTCCCCGAATCGAAATATAAATTAATCGAGAAAGCTCAGCCTAGGAAATCACCCAGCACCAAACCGGATTCTCTCCAGGGAATAGAAAAACTAAGCCTCCTCTCTGCTCCCTTAGGAGACGGATTGAAGCCAGGTCTTGGCCCTGCCTGAGCCTGCGAAGGGCCCACAGGCATCATTATATTGGACCCGAAGCAGCAGCAGCAGAGTGGTACGGCCTCCTGAGGACCTGGCCCCTTGGCCTGACTCCTGTCATCTCTAGAAAAAGCAGCAGGGTGGGTGTGCAGGAGGAAGAGCGAGGCCTGACAGGTGTTTTTCTTCATCCCTCGTTAAACCAAGAGGCCAGGCTGGGGTGTGGGGTGTGGGGGTGGAATGTCTCCGTCTTCCACAAGTGGTCAGTGATCTTCCCAAGCACTACCCAGATCACCTCCCTCTTCCTAGAAACCTCTGGGAGAACCTTCCCCCCACCCCCAGCTACAAGGAGAAACGGTTCATAACCACTTATGGCCCTTGACCCCCTGACTCCCTGCCCAACCCGGCTTCCTTGGCAGTCCCTCCCTGGCCCTCTCTCACTGGCCTACTAGTTATTTCCTGATCCCACCCCAGCTCTGGTTTCCTCAGTAGACCGGCTCCTTCCACCTGGAATGCCATCCTCCTGCTGGCTACTTCTGGCCCAGCACCCCCTCCCAGCACCCCCTCTGCTCGAAGGAGGGCTCCCATGGTGGTGTGTCAGGGGTATTAGCTGGTGTGGGATTGGGCTCCCCACTAGACTGGGAGCCTCCTGAGCACAGGCACTGTGTCTGCTCCATCTTTGGCTCTTGAAAAATCAAGTGTCTAATCAGGTCAAGACGACGTTTACACGGCAGTTGTTTTACCCTTTGCTTTTAGAGAATGGCCAGGGATTCCAAAGAGGCTGTGCCCAGCAGTGGGGAGGCTCCATGCTTTTCTTCCTTACAGCTCTTTGCAATTTCAGTTTGACTTTCAGTAACATTTGCTTGCACCCCGAGACTGATGGTATTCAGTTTTTGAGGGTAGTGGCTTCAGAGTGCACTGATTTCTGTGTTTAATTGTTTAAGATAGGGACAGATGGCAAACCTATATTATACTCCAGATCCCTCTCTCCGTCTCCCCCTGTCACACACATTCACAGCCCACAGAGATAGAAATTCCTAACAGTCTGTGAAGGAGGCTGATGGTACAGAGTTTCACGTATAATAAAAATTCTTAAATGTCACTTAATGCAGAAAGCTGATGAGGTGTTTACAGGAGGGCGCGGGGGTCCCTGGCAGGCCTAGGTGCCCTAAAGGGATCCCAAAGGAGGCGAACGCATTGTGGTATTGTGGCAAAGTCTCACTCACTTGGCTTTCATTGCAAAATAAGCTTTTTCTCTCCTGAATGTTTGTACGTGCTGTTCTCTCCGCCTAGGAAGGCTTTGCCCTCCACCCCTAGCACCTCCACTAAGTAAGTCCCTTCATCCTTCAGGTGTCAACTTAAACAGAGCTGCCTCAGAGGGGCCTAGAATCAATGTCCCCGTGCTCCCCCTTTCTACATTGTTGGTATTTTCCTCAAAGCCCCTGCCAATGATGATGATGACGATGACAGTGATGATTTTATGTCTACCTCTCCTGTTAGGCTGAAAAACCTGAAGGGAAGAGGACTCATGTGGTTTTATTTATTAGTGTATCCCCAACATTTATTAATGTCTCCCCAACCCCTACAGAGTAGGGGTTCAGTAAGTACTTCTGGGTGAATGAGGGCAGTCTAAGCCAATGTTCCACTTGGACCAGAGGGAGTTGGTTGGTTTCCTGGACTCACTGCCTATCCCTGCCCTCTCAGCTTCCTGGACCCCCCACGCCCACCCCTGCTCTCCCCACCTTGCTTCCCAGGAGTCCACCTCCCTCATCACCTTCTCCACTTAACACATTCCTGCTCGCTTCCCAACACCTTTTCCTGTGTCCCCTCCCTCCGTCCTGACACTCTTCCTGGGCTGTTAGTGACTCTTGTTTTTGGGTTGCCCCAAACACTTGGGACTTACTTCCACATTTTCCCATAATGGTTTCTTTTCTATTACAAAAACTTGAGGGCACTTTTAGAAAACCTTGAGCAAACATCATAGAGGCGTGTAAAGTTAAAAGTGAAATTCTCCCTTCGTTTCCAGTTGACCTTTGGCACCACTGAGTTCTTTTCTCTGCATTTACAAGCATACATTAGATCTTTTCTTTTAAATAATTTTAAAAAGGGACCATTGTGTACTTCTAAGAAGTAAAAAGTAGATCGTATAATACCGTGTTGTGACATTTTTCACTGTGTTTTATTTTTCTTTCCACCTTAGAAGAGAGAGAGAGCCATCTTGATTTTTCAACGGCTGGTTGCTGGCCTCTGTGTGCTTGCACTTATTATTTAAAAAATCAGTTTCTTCACAACTGTTTAGGTGCTTCCTATCTTTGTAAGTTCCAAGCAGTCCTGAGATAAATCTCCTTACACATTTGAGTAGTTATTTCTCTAGAATATATTCCTAAGAGTGGAGTTGTTGCATCAAATGGGCTCCCATTTTGTGTTTTGATAGCTAGAGCCTGACTGTCTGCTACAGAAGCAGGGCCCGGTTACCCTCCCATGCATGGTGCATGAGAATGTCTGAATCCTCACAGCCATGACTAGACATCATCACTGTATTTTACCTTTCATATTGGTCAAATTTTTCCTGTCCTCAACCCTTGAAGTTAAATAGACTTTAATCACCCCTGTATCGTTCACCTGTACACTATTGTTTATATCCATTGCTCATTTGCCTATTAGAGTGTTCGATTTCATTTTTTACCCATTTCTAGTGGGCTTTAAAATAATTATAGCAAAATACACACAGCATAAAATTTGTCACCTTAACCAGTTTTAAGTGTCTAGCTCAGCGGCTTTAAGTACATGTATTTTGTTGTGTAACCATCACCACTGTCTAGCTCCAGGGCTCTTTTCATCTTACAAAATGAAATTTTCCCTTTCCCCCAAACCCCAGCCCCGGGCAACCACCCTTCTCTTTTTTGGCTCCATGAATTTGATGACGACTTGACTTTTAAATACTTTTTTAAAGAGTATGCATATAAGGGTGCCTGGGTGGCTCAGCTGAGTAAGCTTCCAGCTCTCGATTTCAGCTCAGGTCATGATCTCATGGGTCATGAGATCGAGTTCCACATTAGGCCATCAGGCTCCACACTCAGTGGGGAGTCTGTTTAACATATTCCTTTCCCTTTGCCCCCTCCCTCTGATCTCACTCTCTCTCTCTCTCTCATAAATAAATAAATAAACAAAAATAAATAAATAAAATAGTATGCATATAAACCTTTGTTTGTTATAGAGGTTCAACATATTTTTTAAAGATTTTATTTTATTTTATTTCATGAGAGACACAGCGAGAGAGAGAGGCAGAGACACAGGCAGAGGGAGAAGCAGGCTCCATGCAGGGAGCCCGACGTGGGACTCGATCCCGGTCTCCGGGATCACGCCCTGGGCTGACGGCAGTGCTAAACCACTAAGCCACCAGGGCTGTCCTCACTGCCATATTTAAATTGGATTCTTAAAGTCATGAGAATCGAGGCCCTTGATTCTTGGCTTTCCTTGGTCTCAGCCTGCCACACTCAGCTGCAGCACTGGACAGTGCCAATGCCATGCTTCTGCTTGAAAACACCATCTTGACCTCATTCCATTCTATGTTTTTGCTTTTCCTCCCACGTCTTTTGCTACTCTTTCAGCTCATTCATTTAACATGTTTTTATTGAGCATCTGCTATGTATTACACCTGATCTTGGTGTTGGGGACACAGTGGTGAACAACACAGTTATCATCATGGACCTCTGGAGCCTGAAGTGTGTGGTTTAGGAGGACAGACATGAGACAGTCATATATATTCTCTGTATCAGCCACCTGTTGTGCAGGTGTGCACATGTGTGCATGCATGTGTATGTCTGTGTGCATTTACACATTTATAGAGTGTTACAAAAGCAAGTAACAGGGATCCCTGGGTGACTCAGCGGTTTGGCGCCTCCCGTCAGCCCAGGGCATGATCCTGGAGACCCGGGATCGAGTCCTACATGGGGCTCCCTGCATGGAGCCTGCTTCTCCCTCTCCCTATGTCTCTGCCTCTCTCTGTGTGTCTCTCATGAATAAATAAATAAATAAAATCTTAAAAAAAAAAAAAGCAAATAACATGGAGGAGGTGCCAGAAAGGGGAAGCCAGGGAGAGACAACTTGAGGAAGGGATTTTTAAGCTGAATCCTTTAGGATGAAAAAAGTGTTAGCTGCATGAGCTGTGGAGAGTTTGGAGGAGTAACTTCCAGGAAAAGAAAGGAAAACTGGAGAGACTCTGAGGATAGAAGGAGCTTGGCAAATTCAAGAAATTAAAAGAAGGCCAGTATAGCTGGAATGCAAGCAGCAAAGCAGAGGACAAGGTCAAAATCATGAACAAAGAACCGGGTCATGCAGAGTCTTATGGATGCATGGAGAGGCCTTGAGATTTACTCCCAAGGGCAATGGGCAGCTATGACAACCTCCCTTCCCCTGCTTATTCCCCCACCTTGGATCCCCCTCATAGGTGGGTCTTTGGTGCTCTGCCTTTCTCTTGGCTCATTCAGTCTTATGGCTAAGTAATCACCTCTCTATGGCTTATTCTTGAATCCTAATGCCCTCCTGAATTCTAGTTCCTTTCCCAGCTACCTCCTGGGAGGTATTACTAGGTATTAGGTATTATTAATTACCCTATTACTAGGGTTATTACTAGGGTAATCCTAGGGTGTCTTGCTGGTTCCATGTATGTAAATGTTGGAGCTGACCTCTTTTTCCTTTCCAGAATCCTTCTTTCTTATGTATTTTCCATCTTGATCAATAGCAGTCCCCCCTGGAGCCCCATTTTCCCAGATTGGATACACGTGTTTCTCCTTGACTGCCCCCTCCTTTTATTTACTCATTTATTTATTCCGAGGATACACCAGGGACCACTGGTGAAACTTGCGTTCTATGAAGAAGGCCAACAGTAAACACATCAATGGATATTATAATGCCAGTAAATGACGTGTGCTAATAATAAAAGTAAAGCACATGATGGGGTGGAAATGCTGTTTATTTTCATCAGAGAAGGTCTCTTTGAGGAGGCAGATTTGGGCAGAGGAAAGAGCAAATGCAAAGGCCCAGAGGTGGGAGCATGCTTGAGATGCAGCAAAAAGGTCAGTAGCTGGAATGCATCAAGTGACAGGTTGAAAGTAAAGAGATGAAGCCAGAGAAGCAGCACTTACAGACTGCAGGCTGCTGAAAGGTATGAAAAGGGGATTGGAATTGAATTCTAAGTGATGTGAGAAGCCTTCAGAGAGTTTTGTTCAGAAGAGTGACGTGATCATAAAGATCAGAGGATCCCTCTGGTGCTAGATGAAGGACAGACTGTGGGGGCAAGGTGAAGATCACCTAGTAATCCACGTCCTCACCACACTCACAGGGTTTTGCTCACATCCATCCCCTTCTCCCATTCCCACAGCTACTGCCTAACATAATCCCCTCCCTCTCATACCTGAATTATTACTGCGTTCGCATTAATGATCTTCCTGTATCCTTCTGGATTTATCTTCCAGTTGCACAAATCTGAGCAAGTGCTTCTTCTGCTCAAGCCTTTCGTTGCTCCCCACCCCCATACAAATGTAGTGCAACTTCTTTAGCCTTGTATGCAAGGCCCCTCCTGCCTTCCCACCTTATCTCCCACTACTGCCTTTCACATAGCCCACAGTCAAGTCACATTGCACTACTCAGTTCCCCAGAGAAGCCTCTTGCCTTCCCACCTCCATGCTTTGGCCCAACCCATTCCATCTTCCCATACAGCATTCTCTTACCATCCCCCATCTCTGTAAGACTCAGACTTCCTGAATCCTGCCTGATGGTCGAGGCAAAGGGGATTCTTCTTGCCTTTGGACTTTTAAACTTTTCCAATGACACTAATCACTCTCTCCATGGTTATAACTCTTTATTATACACATCTTATCTTTCTCATGAAATTATAAGTTTCCAGGGGTCAGGGTCCAAGTGCACTTTCCATCCACACTGCCCAGTCCAATGCACATGGGGAGACACACCAGGCATTCGTCAAATGAATGAATGCTGGCTCCTGAGTATTTAAGCTATCTATTGGGAGAGAAAACCAAGTCCTAAGTTCAACCAAATGAATAATATAAGACTGTATATAATGGAGGGACACCTCAGGTAATACACTCTGTGGGCTATAGGGATTCAGAGGGGACATCTATAGAAGATAGATTGGTCAGGAAAGAGCTGATAACAGCTGATGTTTCTGGGGTGTTTGCCCTGTGCTGGGCTCTCTAGGCTGAACACTTTCCTGCACTATCTCACTCCTCCCCACCACCCTATGCTACTGATATACCTAGACACTAATATGATGATACCCCCCTATGGATGAGGAGACTGAGATAGCAAGACGAAGTGATTTTCTGGAAGTCACACCATTACAAAATCTACAGATGTGGGATCTGAACCCATGCCTATCTGGTTTGCCTGTACCAATCCCTCCAGCATTCTGACTTTGGAAAGTCTCTGCTAAGAGAACAGGGTTTGTGTTTTATCTCCTGCCTCATTCCAAAATGGATTTGAAGCAGTTAAATATGAGCTGAGCTATGCCAGAGAAGATGACGAGGATTTGAAGATGAGGTAGGTGGTTCGGGTTAGGGAAGTAGCTATTTGTGGGCTATCAGACAGACTCGTTCCTGGATGGAAGCAGAGTGTGTTGACTACATTGGAGGATGTATCTGGAGTCTTGTTGGAGACTAATGTGTGGAAGGTGTTGAATGCCAAGGAGGATTGTTGAATGTTAATGTCTTAGGACACCGGGAGATGTTGAGGGTTTATGAGCAGGCCAGGATATAACTCCATTCAAAGAACATTCATTGGGATAGATTTTGCACTGAGCTGATGAATGGAAAAGTACTATTCACTGAGTAAGCCCTTGCTCTCAAAGAGCTGATCATCTTTTGGGAGAAACAGCCCATAGGATGCAAACGAGGCATGGTGGAGACAGAACGGAAGAAAGGGTTTTTATGAAGGAGGAGGGGATCGTCCTAAGGTTGTGGCATTCAAACCAGGTCTTGCAGACAAGTCAGGATGGAGAACAGACGAGGGTGGCTGCTTCTGGGTCAGGGGAAGAGGGGGGAGGGCGGTTTTTGTAGTGTTCCCTGGGAATCTTAGACAGGCTGGGTCATAATACATGTCTCTAATATGAGGAGGAGATGTACTCAAGGCCAAAAATCCATCTGCACAGGCAGAGGCACCCCTGAGAAAGACTCAGGGGTCTTAGCAGTAAGTTGAGTGAGAGAATGGGGCCACCTGACTGTCAAAGGAGCTGAAGTCATCTGTAGCTGCCTTAAAAGGTGGTCGGGGGCAGCCCGGGTGGTGCAGTGGTTTAGCGCTGCCTTCAGCCCAGGGCGTGATCCTGGAGACCTGGGATCGAGTCCCATGTCGGGCTCTCTGCATGGAGCCTGCTTCTCCCTCCTCCTGTGTCTCTCATGAATAAATAAAATCTTAAAAAAAAAAAAAAAAAGAGATGGTCAGGGCTGTGCAACCGGCTCCCAGACTCTACCCTGAGAATTTTGTCAGTTCTGGGGGCCACGTGCTAGACCAGCAATTCACAACCAGCAGTGATTCTGACCTTCAGCAGACATTTGGCAATGTCTGGAGACGTGTTTTGGTTGTCACACTGGGAGGGGATGCTACTGACATCTAGTGGGTAGAATCCAGGATTCTGCTAAACATCCTACGCTTCACCGGACAGCCCCCCATTCTCTGCAACAAAGAATAACCCAGACCAAACGCCAGTGGTGCCAAGCTTGAGAAACCCTGCTCTAGAGGACGAAGCATGCAAAGCATGGGTTGAGGTTTTTACAACAGTGTCATTAGGAGCAGTTGAAGTAACTGGGAATGTGTATCCCAGAAGAGATTTAGGGGCCTAATAGGTATCCAAGAAAAGCAGAATGTCCAGAGCAACTGTCCAAACATCCCCCATCACTCACCTCGACTTTTGTCATCAGAGTCCAGCCAGACCCAACATTTGGAAGATTAAGAAAGTCAACCTCCTAGCAAATGTTTACAGAGCATTTACCACATTTCGGGTACTAAGGTAAGAGCTGTACATACGGCAACGCATTCAATGGTCCCAGCAAACCCATCTCGGCCAGTTTTCAAGTGCGGAGACTGAGACACAGAGAAGAGGGCAAGTCACTTGCCTAAGATCACAAATCTTAATGAGTAGCAGAGCCAGAATTTGAATCCTTATGGCTTGTGCTCTGAACCACTGTGCAGTATCGCGGCGCCGCATTGGAGAGAGCTATATTTGAAAGACACAGATCTGAGCTCCCAGCTTTACCACTTACTCGCTGTGTAACCAATCCCAGGCAGTTTCTATCCCTGTTACACAGGGATAGTAAGATGATAAATGGCCCCTCGCAATTCAAGGAGATACGTGTTTCGTACCCTCATTTTACATACATATGGCTTAGAGAGGCCAAGTGACTTGCCCAGGGTCACCCAGCTAGGAAGTGGAGAGTCAGGATTTAAACCCACACCTGTCCAATTCCAGACCTTGTTTTTAACCACAAAGCTGTATGTTCGCAAGCTCGGGGTGAGGGTAGCAGGACAAAGCCTATGGTATGAAAATTCCCTGGAACGTAGAAAGCTAATTAACAGGAGCTATTTGTGATTATGATGGTAATCGTCGTTTGGATCTTCATGACCAGCTCACTCAGGTGTGCAGATGGCAGCGCAGTACTCTGTCCAAGAGAACGAGATCCGCGGAAGCTGAATGATGCAGTGGTTTGTGTGCGGATCACAAGCCCGCAGCCAGTATTCCATAATCCTGAGCTCCAGTCTCTCCGGTAAGGTGGTGTCACTTTTGATCCATTTGTCCTGCTCTCTGCACAGCCTACTATTCATAGAACAGGAGTGGGAGGAGCAGGGACAGTGTGAGGCTAATTTAATGTCAAGGTTCCATAGCCCATACATTTCATAGATTCCTCTGAGTCATTAAAAAAAAAAAAAAAAGATGCATGTAGTGTCTTGTGCAAAACCGGAAAAGCCACCACACACTCACATTCTGCTCTGCAAATAGAACCACAGCTCACCTGACGGTTAATTCCACCCGGGAAGGATTGCATTTTCAAACAATTGCCTGATTTCATTGTGTGGAATGCTGTGTGCGTTTTCCACAGAGAGGGGGTGGCATCTGCCCTGTTGGAGGGTTGGCAGCACACGGAATCTGCCTGCAGTGGATTCTTAAACTTGGAATCCTGGCCAAAGGGATGCCAGACAGGAAGAGATGAGAGAATTGCTTGAGTGATGGCCCTGGGCAGGGGACCCCCAACTGCCTCCTGGGAGAGAGTGATCAGAGAAACTTTCACAGACAGGGGATATTTGAGCTGGATCTTGAAGGATGAATAGGAGCTTGCCAGGTAGACAAAGGGGGAAGGTATAGACAAGAGAGACCAAGGGCCCTGCAAAAGTTGTATGGTCTGGGAGAAACCAGCCACTCCTGAAATGCTTTGTGGGCTGGTTGTGGCGAGAGCTCAGGGAGAGAGGGCATGGAGCGAGGGAGAGGAGGCCAGACATGTGGGTTGGCGTCAGCTCATCAAGGGCCTGTAGCTCTACGGAGACTTCTGGGCAGCGTGGTGCAGTGGAAAAGATTCCTGGCTGTGCAGTATGAGCAGAAACAACCTGGCGGTTTGGAGTGTGTCAAACCTGGTTTTGAATCCAAGTTCCATTACTTACTGGCTGTGTGACCGAGATCAGGTTACCTTACCTCTGAGTCCCAGCAGCCGTGTTTATGAGATGGGGACACGAAGCCCACCTCGCAGGGGTGTTGTTAGGCTGAAACAAGGCAAAGTGCAAACTCCTGGCACAGTCATAGCAGAGGTCAGGCTCTCAATGGGTGTCAGTCCCCCTTTTCTGGAGAGGTGAGGGGTTGTTGTTTCCAGCAGGGTAGAGTTTCAGCCAAGATCTCTATTTCAGAATGGTAACTCCAGTGGATTGTCCTAGGGGGAAACTGAAAGCCCAGAGAAGACTCGACTCTGAAAAGGGATTATTTTGCTAGGATCAATCTGTAAATGTGGAGTTTTAAGAGCTTCAGTTTTTATATCCTTATTATCAGGTACCAGATTCTGGGGCTATAGCCTGTGGCTCCAGTATCTGAATCTCTCTTTAAGAGGACCCAATGATGGACTGGCTTAGCTGCCTCAATTTCCCCAATGTGGTGAGAGCAGTTTGAAAGGACACAATTCAAGCAAGCTCAACTTTATTTGGCCATGTACAAGCTGTCTCACTTCTGTTCGTCGCGTCATTTATTCGTTCATTCATCTGGCAAATATTTATTGAGTGGCAACCAATAAGTGGGCTGCACAGGTGCTGCGGATACAACTTCCATCCTCCCATCTGTGTGGTTATATGTGATCAGAACTTAAAGAAACAGCAATGCCATCCCCTCCCAATGCCCATGTGTTGCCAAGGCTTCCCAATGGTCAGTTGCATGCATCCCCGGCCTTTGTGGAAGATAATTAACTGGTCAGAGAACATGGTCCAGTGAAGACAGTCCTGCTGGAAAATCACCACACTGTGCCCTGTTTTCTCAAGTTTCATTTTCTAAGATCTCAGCACAGAATTGTGAATCTGAGATCACAGCTCCTGAACTCTGTCTTTCTGAGAAAGAGGCTGGGGAAAGATAGATGAAAAGAAACAACTTGTGGGCCACGCTGGCTTCATTACTTCTGGTTGGACTGGAGGTAATATACCCAGAGCGTGAGGAGAGTTCCTCAGTTTGGCAAATCAAGAGTCTTGGCTCAAGTCAAGAGAGTTGAGAGATTTAACCAAGAAAATCTCTATCAATGAGGTTAAACAAGAATGCTGTCACCAAAACAAAAAAGAGTGGAATCCGTGATGCCCAAACTTCCACACCTCACTAAGACACCCTCAAACACTCGCTTTCCCCTCCTGAATCCAGACCATTGTCTTTTCCTCTTATGGACCATTCTAAGAGCCTCCCAAAGGGTCAGCCAGCTGTGGGTCTGCAGAGCCATCCATTCTCCAATGGTGTCTTCGGATTGCTCTGTCTCCAGAAGGAAAGAAGGACCCCAGCTCCTCTTTGCTTAGATACGTCTCTGAGTCCCTGGCACCGGGTGGGGGTGGGTGGGTGGGAGTGTGTCAGGCTGTTAGCTGGGAATCAAGGCTGCTCCTGGCCCCTCCTGAGTTCCACCTTCTGGTGAGTCTCCCTGTTTCACTCAATATGTATAATTATCAGGACAGGACTGGGGACCGATGGTGTTGAAACCACACCCCACAGGGTTAAACCAGCAGAACATCTAAAGCTTGTTTTTCAGGGAACTATTTCCTCCTAATCAGTTATTATGTCTTTTCAGACCCCACTAATGAACTCACTGGCTGTCTCTGTAAAAGCCTGGACTTGGGGTCAACTGATAGGGTTCCAGCAGGGGAACAAGAGAGACCCTGCATTCCTTACCTGGTGTAAGAGCCTGGGGCCCCATCCAGTTTATGCAGGCTCTCTGAGCTTGCCCATAGCCCCTTCCCCTTGTCCTGAGATAACCTCTTGACGTCATGGGCTGAATTTTGCCTCTTTCTGGTGTTGTCTCTACCCCAAAGCGAACACACAGGATGTATGTTACATGATGTTTGCTAAATGTGCATGCTCCACCTTTCCTCATGACTAGTCATAAGTTGCCCTGCCCCTTTCATCAATCTGTGCATCAGCTCCTACTCTGAATTTCCCCTTCAAAAACCCTGCTTGATCCTTCACCTGGAATCTCAGAGATGGTCTTTGCACATCAGTTTGCCCTCTCCCCAGGTAGCTGGCCTCCTGAACAAAGCAACCTTCCTTTCCAGCCAACACTGGTGTGTCAAGTATTGGCTCTCAGTCGCTGAGCAGCCCAACTCGGGTTTCCATAACACTGTAGCTTTCTACCTTAGACTTAATTTTCTTTTGTATCCCCATCTCCTTCACAATCCAGCCTAGTTCTCATTCCTCCCAGGGACCGCTTCTTGCTTCTCTCTCCAGAGAGCCAACCGCCCCCTCATCTGCAGGGTCACCTCTGTATTCCAGTGCCTCTCAATGTGTTTTCTGTGTTGAGTTATACCTGACTGGATACTGTGTCTTGCTTGCCCGCAGTGACCTTGACACACCAGGGCATGGACTCTGCGGTGCACAGTGCCCAGTGAATGATAGACAACTGGATATGTGATTTTTTTTCAGTTTAATTAAGTGATGAAATGGAAGGGAATAAGTATTCTGAAATAGAAGAGGGGAAGTAAGACCCACTAAACTGCCTTCTTGGCCAACAGTCAACACCACTTCATAGTGAGGAGCTTCCTTGTCTCCGGGGCTGGGGATTGGGACCTGAGAACAATCCAGACTTTGCCCTCATGGAATATTGCTGAAGAGTGCAGGCCTTGGAGCCAACCCTCTGGGTTTGAAAGCCAGGTCTCTCACTCGCTGTGTAATCTTAGGCAAGTGACCTAACTTAAATCCGCCTTGGGTTTTCATCTCTGGGGTAACGATGGACTTTATCATCCAGTTTTGTCATGAGAACAAATGAAAAAGTCCTTGTCTAGCACTTCGAGCAGTGTCTGGCATAGTGAGCATGGGGTAAATGTCAGCTTTTAGTAGAGAACTCACAGTCAAGCAAGCTTGAGGTAGCATGAAGATCAAAAGAGTCATCACTGAGAGAACAGGATTTCCTTAACAGAATCTGCATGCTGGCCTGCAGAAAGGCTCAAGATCTGTTGGGTAGAGTCTGCTGAGATGCTCAGGGATGGGGCTTTGATGCTGGGGCATGATTTGGGGAAGGACAGACGTGGTGGTTGGGATACTTGTAAACCAGCTCTCAAGTTTTTGCGGGCTTGTTGAAGACGCCAAAAAGGAGCTGGTGGTCTGCGAAGAGAGAGATGAGACTGTGAGCTACTCGGGCAAAGAACTTTGCAAGGCAAATGAGTTTTCAAAGCCCCGGCTTCAGATCTACCTTTGTGTGGTGTGTGATGCAACCCTTTCCTCAGCCTTCCCACAAGGTCCTTATGGTCCTAGCTGCTAGGAGTTGGCTTCCTTTCTTCCCCACTCTAGAAGGTGGGGTCTGGGCTCAAGGTAGTTGGTGAGAGCAGTGGTGCCCCCAGGAGGCCAGCGACATCTGTAAAGATGAGGGCAACACAGTATGAGAAGTTCCATGAGGAAGGCAGTTTGGGTACACTGAGGCAAAAGAGGCAAAAGCAGCCTTGGGAGCAGCGGGAAAGGATCAGCAGATTGCCATTGGTGAATGTGCAGTTCAACAGTAGGATAGAGTCAAGTTCAAGTGCCTTGCAGCCGCCCCTCAGGAGTGCCTGCACCAGATAAACTAACACTAAACACTGTATGTCTCTGGGAAGTTCCTGTCACCTCTCATGTTATATCCAACCATGCCCTTTTGAATGGGGACAGGTAAAGAACATGGCAGCTGCCCGCAGAGTTGGCATGGATGTCTCTGTGTGTCTGAAATGCCAACAAGGCCCAAAACACAGCACTGGAAAACTTCCAGAAGTCTCCATGATATTATATACTAGTTCATGGATCAAGCATTTGGATGCCCTAACTCCAATTTGAGACCTCCAAACCCAACTGCTTCTAGACCTTGTTCAGTGTGTCCTTTTTTGGTTGACTAGCTTTGAGCACTTACTACCCGCTAGATGCTATGCTACATGCTTTACTTGCACCATTTCTCTTCAGCCTCCCTGAAACCTGGCAAGTCCAGGGAAATTATGAGCTTCATGCCACAGATGAGAACACTGAGGTTGAGAGAGGTTAATTGGCCAGCGCAAGGTCACACAGCTTGTAAATAGTTGGGATATGGACCCTGCCAGGTCTCTTGGAATCCAAAACCTGAGATCTTAATAACTATGTTAATTGGTTTGGAAGGGACCAGAAATTATCCAGTTCAATCAGTTGCATACCTAGAGGGTGCAACTTGCATTGGCAAGTGCATGGGACCAGGACACTGCTTTTGCTTTGTCAGAGACGCTGCTGTTATGCCACACTGGGCAAGTTACTAAACCTTCCTGGGCACCAGTTTTCTTTTCCAAGAAAAGGGATGGGAAGGGAAGACAGGGGAGGGGAAAGGAAGGGAGAGTAGGGAGGGGGAAGGCATAGGAGGGGAGGGAGGGGAAGACATAGGAGAACAAGGGGAAGACATAAGAGGGGAGGGAGGGGAGAGGAAAGAGTAGACTGTCTTCCTCATAGGTTTGTTTTAAGGAGCAACTGCAAGTAAAAGCCTAATATAAAGAGTGGAACAGAAGGAAAGCCACCACTTTGTCCTCCTAAACAGACAGCAGGCATATCCTAGTCATCTTTTATGGGGTAGCTAATTTCTGGTACATCTAGCCAAATGTGATTAACAAGGAAAAGTTTAATATAGAACCACTCCCTTTTCTGACTCACTAAAAAAATGAGATAATCTTGAATATTGCATTAAAATAAAGAATTTAAAAGTTGAATTTGATTTTTGGCTGCTCTGTGCTAAGCATTTTCATATGCATTTAATCTCCAGTAATGCAGAATGAGGCTCCCAGATGGTTAAGTGATTTGCCTCCAAACACACAGCTAGTAAGTAGTGAGGATTTGAACCCGGCGCTGCCTGATTTTACCTGCAGGCACATTTCCACATAGCAAGGGCTCAGCGCAGATCCATTTGAACACAGAAGCGAAGTGAAGTCACCACAACATCCTGGGAAGGTTCCTAATGTCTCCACGTACCCCAAATGGAAGAGTTTCCTCTGCCATGTCCACGTCTAAAACCTTACTAAAACCCAACTGAATCTAAACAAATTAACCAATCTCAAAATATATAAAGGGCCAACAGACAAAAAAGGATATATAAGTGATAAAGTATATCACTTGCTGAAGGATAACTTTACCAGTCTTGAAGTAAAGGAGGAATTAAATTTTTAAAAATCAAGGGCTGTATTGAATGTGAAACTTATTTAAAACCATGACATGAAATTAAAAAGTAGACAACAAACTGAAAAAGAAAAGTCTTAAAATGATTAAATATTGAAGCATACGATATGCATGTATGAAGAAATATGCAAATTTTTAAGGAAAGAGACCAAGATCTCAATAGAACAGTAACCCAAGGACACAAAGAAAAAATTTACATAGAACAAAAAACAAATACTAAGCATGTATCCTGGTAAACATTTCTAATCAAAGAATTATGGATTAAAATAATCTTTATCATCAGAATAACATGTAACAGTTTTATAGTTCTTAATATTTACTAAGTACTTAACACAGAAATTCATTTAATCCTGAAAACTGCCTTAGGAGATAGTGCTATTTCCATTTCATAGGTGAGGAAATTGAGGCCCCTAGAGGCATAATAACTTGCTCAACTCAGAACAAAGTCAACTTCTGTTTAATAAGCTCACGCACAGACATGCAGACTGGGGAAATAATTCAAGAGAAGCAGAAATCTCTATGAAGGCAGTTGTTCACTGAACTGTTATCCAGCCCAGCCCTGTCCTATATAAGTGTAATACAAACCGCGTATTTAAAATTTTCTAGGAAACGGGGCACCTGGGTGACTCAGGTGGTTGAGTGTCCAACTCTTTTTTTTTTTTTTAAAGATTTTTGTTTATTTATACATGAGGGACACAGAGACATAGGCAGAGGGAGAAGCAGGCTTCCTGTGGGGAGCCTGATACAGGACTCGATCCCAGGAGCTTGGGATCACGACCCAAGCCGAAGGCAGATGCTTAACCACTGAGCCACCCAGGCATCCCAACCAACTCTTGATTTCAGCTCAGATCGTGATCTCAGGGTTGTGAGATCGAGCCCCAGGTCGGTCACCACTCTGGGCATGGAGCCTGCTTGGGATTCTCTCCCTCCCTCTCCTGCTGCCCCTCTCCTCACCCCCTCACCGGCCCACACCACTTGCATGTTCTCTTGCTCTCTAAAAAACAACAAAAAATAAGATTTTCTAGGAACTATATTCAAAGATTGTTTTAAATGTGAGATTAATTTTAATAATTTACTTTCTTGAACCTAATATTTCCAAATAATAAAATGTCAGCATCAATAATCAATATAAACACTTACAGTGCTTTTTCTTAGAAATCTGGTGCATATTTTAAAGATTTTATTTCTTTATCTGAGACAGAGAGAGAGCAGGAGTGGGGTGAGGGGCAGAGGGAGAAGTAGACTCCCCGCTGAGCAGGACCCTGGAACCCCGGGATCATGACCTGAGACAAAGACAGATGCTTAACTGATTGAGCCATGCAGGCGCCCCTCGTGCATATTTTATCTTCAAAATACACCTCAACCCAGACTAGACACATTTCAAGTGCTCAATAGTCACATGTGGCCAGTGGCTACCTATTGGATAGCACAGATCCAGAATAGCAGAATATAGAAAATATTCATTAGTGAGGAGAACGGCTTAGAAAAGTATAGTCCATCAGCCTCTGGAATTGTATAAATACATAGAAATATATAAAATGTTTATGCTTTGGGATCCCTGGGTGGCACAGTGGTTTAGCGCCTGCCTTCGGCCCAGGGCGCGATCCTGGAGACCCGGGATCGAATCCCACGTCGGGTTCCCGGTGCATGGAGCCTGCTTCTCCATCTGCCTATGTCTCTGCCTCTCTCTCTCTCTCTCTCTCTCTCTGTGACTATCATAAATAAATAAATAAATAAAATTTAAAAAAAATAAATCTTAAAAAAAAATAAAATGTTTATGCTTTGTTAAGTACAAAAAAATCTAAGAATATAAAATATTAGGTCAGTAGATATTTAAAATGTGTCTAAATGCAGACCACAGATGAAAGAGAACGTGCAAACATTAAAATAGTTGTGTTAGCATGCTGGGATTTAAGGTTGGTTTCTTTGTCAAATTTTCTTTTCCTTTAAATAGGCATTCAACGTTTATTTCTAGAAAGAAACTTTCCTAAACAGAAAAAAGGCAGGGAGGGAATCTTTCATACAAAAATACAAATACTTGGAAATTTTTAATATTTTTTTATAAACTGTATATCCTCATAAATTCCACATACTAGTTATCATATGAGTTTATTCTTGATAAACCTCAGTATTTTTTTGACATAGAACTTAGATTTTGAGATTACTGGCCTCTTTTGTTTGTTTATGTTAATGTTCAAAAAAGAGCTCAGTTACTTAAAAAAAAAAGGTCATTCACAAACCTTTGAATAATACATTATTTGGACAATGGGATGCTAGGACCATTGTTCACATCTAATAATACATTTTTAATAGTACATTCTTTTCTTTGACCTATGAGCTATCCTGAAAGCTGACCCAAAACCATGCCATTTTTCTGTGGATTCCTAGAGTTAGAAACCAGTAAATAAAACCACAGCTACTGCAGAAAAATATAGAAATTTTGATTTCAGTTTTCATTAACATGCCTAGCTCAGAAGTAGAGTCCGGAAAGAAATGTGTGAGTTAGATGAAGAAGGATGACTGGAATCACAAAAATGATTCCAGGATGGAATCCAGATTCATCCCGAATTCAAAAAGATTCCAGAAATGGATGGGTTGGATAAAGGATGACTGGAAGCACAGATGGCCGTGATCCTGAACTTGGAGAGGCAGCCTCTTCTGGGGAGAGGGCATGAGTTTAGGGTCAGAGAAAACAATTCTGGCTCTGCCTTCTACTTTCTTGGAGAACTGCATCTTTGCTTCCAAATCTGTAAAATCAGAGGTCATAAGCTTAATCCTATAGGTAGAGGGTTAAATAAGAGAACCCATTTCCCTAAAGATCTGTGATTCTCAGAGATCATGAAGTGCAACCTCTCGTTTTAGCAGCATGGTGTAAACAGGCTGGGAACCCAACCAGTCTGCCTTGCTGGAGTCGTGGTACTTTGAGGACAAAGGCCTGGAGTCCAGGCTCTGAAGTCAGAGCACTGAATTCCAGTGTCAGCTCCACCAGCTTCTGACACTATGACCTTGAGCAAGTCATTTACACTGTCTGTCTCAGTCACCACACCTCTAAAGTAGGGACAATCATTGTGTCTATTTCTAGACTGATTGTAGTGATTTTTAAAAAGTCACACTCAGTAAGGTGTCTGGCATACTGCAAGCTCTTGGTGTTATCTGTAATTCGTAGTAGTCCCTGAAACTTTCTTTGAATGCTTTCAGTGTTTGCAAACCAATTCTTATGATCAGCCTTATTTTATAGTCAGCATGTATATTTTACTCCTCAATTGGTGGAATCTTTCCTCTACAGTGTAAATGCTAAGGAATTAAATTTTGATAATTCTAGAAAATAAAATAGAGTTGGGGGAGGGGGGGGTGGTATAAGACCACCACTAGAGGGAGTGTTGGCAAAAATTTTATCTCTGGCAGGTGGGTTCCACAGAGGGAGAGGCACAGATAGAAGGAAGGGAGGGGAGGAGGTCACGGGTGCAGATGGGTGCGGAGGTGTGGTCCTGGTTGAAGGAGAGCTTGCGCAAGGTGAGCAGGAAGGCAGGGCTGCACCCTGGAAATCACCATCATTTATTGAGCACTTACTGTATGCTGAGCCCTGTGCCTCGTCATTATTAGTTTGTTTCTGAGAAATGGGAATAATAGGATCTCCTTTATAACCATTGTTGTGAGCACTTTAAGAAATACTGTGGGTCAAATACTTGAACGGTGTTTGACACAGAATATAAAATTAGTTGTTACTATTATGATGATGATGAAAACCCTCCTGTTTCAGATGAGGAAGGCTAAGTGGGCAACATGTCCCAAACCATGGAGCTACTGAGTGGCAGATATCACCCTCCTCTGATTCTGAAACTCTTCACTCTGTAGAGCTCACAACTCAAGCCCAGGCTTCCAGCCTCCTCCTGCCCAGCCCAGCCCCACCCCTCAGCCTTCCAATGAGGTCACGATGGGCTCTGCTGTCACATGGGCCTGGGCTGGGACCCTCATTCTACCTCTCCCTGCCTATGTGACCTGGGCCAGTCACTTCACCCCTCTACAACTCAATCAGCTCATCTGTGAGGTGGAGGGTCTTTCATCTCACAGGGATTTTATGGGGATTCAATAAGGTTTTTCCAAGTAGAGTGCTTAGCCCAATGCTTGGCACATGAAAAGCACTAAGTGGATATTAAGCTATTATCATGAAGTGGGCACTTGGGTTCTTTGTAACCAGAGTTCCACACCACTGGTATTTCCACACTCAACCTTTATTCTGGAACAGTCTGTGACAAAAGAAAAATATCCGAAACCTTGGCTTTGACAGCTCTCTCCCTCTTTGTAATATGCCATTTTCTTAATTCAGCACTGTATGAATCAACGTGGCCATCTCTCTGGCCTCTAAATCCATTGATGGCGTCAGCGGGCAATGAAATGCCAGGGCACTTGGATCCAACCGTCTCCCTGCCGTTCTCTGGCTTTCCCTGGGTGAATGGTAACATTTTCAAATGGATAAAAATCTCCAGCCAACGTCGCTCTCCTCCTCCAGAGCAGATTTATTACAGAGTGGTTGGCATTTCCACATGCTCCGCATTTGTCAGTGTCAGATTCATATGCATCCTTAGGTGTCTATACATATATAGGCATAATTTCAATCTCCAGTGAACAAAGGCTATTTTTCTAACTTGGAGACCTTCCAAAAGATCCCTGCATCTCATCTATTTTTAAATGTTTGTGTGATTTAAACGTATGGTAATATCAAATGATACAGAGGAGGGCTGGATACTCAGCTTCCAGCATCGGATCATGTGCCACGCGTCAGCCGCTTCTATATCCAATATTTACTTGGATGGGTAGGCATTATTCTTGGTCTACAGGGGAAGAAACCGAGGCTCAACCTGATGAGCTATGTGCTCAAAGTGGCACCCGCTCACGACCCGCCAGCTGAGAGTGGGGAGGGTGGGGTGCAAACCACCCTGCTTCCAAATCACATGCTCCTGCATTTATCACAGCTGCCTCTGCAGACTCACTCATGCATTTCAAAGCTATTTACTGAGCACCTAATGTGTGGCATTTTGCCAGGCGCTGGTGAGACAGCGGTGGGGAAAATAAGCAAAGATTCTTGCCTTCAGGGAGCTGACGTTCTAGTGGACACACCACACAGATCAGTTCTGTGACTTGGCTTTGTCTTCGGTGGATGACTTGGGGGTGAAGGAACAAGGCAAAAGTGCAAGTGTGGCTGAGGGGTGGTTCCTGTCCTTCCCCAGATCACAGTGGTATGGGACGTGTCCAGGGCAGGCCTTTGGGGAAGGACCGAGGAGAGAGATGGCACATGAAGCTGTGCCTGTTCCTCCCAGGCTTCTGTTCTCTCCTCTGCAGTATTTAGGTCGCTTTCCTCCGGGACTTGGGGCTTTGACAGCACACACTGCTGCTTTAGAGCAAGTCGAGATAACGTGGGCTGTTGAGCAGCAGGCCAGGGGGCAAGGCGTTGTTAGGATGGGGAGGATAGAGGAGTTCCAGAATGTTGGGAGCAGGTGCTCAAAAAAATAATAGTGGGCGCACTGTGACCACACATACTCCTTTCCTCAAAATTCCATAGTGGCATCAATGGGAGAATGATGACTTATCCTCCTGATGATCTTTTTTTCAAAAGCAATATCGTCAGCTACCATTCATTCAACAATTCCTGCGGCAGGCACCGTACTACGTTCGTTGTGTGTGTTGTCAAATTTAATTTAAAAAAAAAAAAAGAGAGAGAGAAGGGAAGAAAGTGAGATTCAGGGAAGCTAGTGAATGGAGAAATTGAGATTCGCAACTGAATTTGTCCTGGTCTCAAGCTTTTGTCCTTTCCCCCGACACCCAGCTGCCTCTCTGGTTCCCCACAAAGCTTTAAGGAGAATGTGGGATTAATCTGTGATTCGCTCTGAGTCTTTTATACCACCTGGTATAGCTTGCGCACCACCTGGGAGCTTGTTAGAAATGCAGAGTCTCAGGCTCTGAACCAGACTTACCGACTCTGAATTTGCTTTTTAGTGAGACATGACAGACGCGCTCCGAAAGGTGGTAGAGAGATGCTTCTCTCGGGCTCCAAAAATCATTACATCTAGAATTGAATTGATGGCTGCTGTTCAATTTAATCAAGAAGTGGCAGTTTTAAAACTTGTTTGGGTGCCTCTTCAACAAAATTGGAATGGAAGAACCACTGAGCGAGCTAAGAAGTTAGGTTTAGAAGAAGAATTTCTGCTTCAAAGATGTTTCCATAGTCTTTCTAGGGAAGGGGTGCTCATTGTTAATGACTTTTCCCCCCTTGGTGGGAACTGAGATCACATAGACAGCAGTTTAGAGGATGAATAGTATGTGGGGGTGCAGCCCACTAACCTGGATTTAGGACAAGGTGTATCTTTTATCTCACTTTATGGTCTTAGGCAAATCATTTAATCTATTTATCTAGTGGTCTTGGCCCCGGAATATTCAGAGTAGTAGCTGGGTGTTCTCATACCATTATCTTGACAATTAGGGAAACTTGTTTTTAAGGCAAGAATATTAAGTTGGGTAATATTCTGGAACCTCAAAAATTCATAGAGGTTTACTAAATTATTTGTTAGACCCTTCCACCAACCAATAACCCAATCAACCAAACCATTAAAAAGTATTTATTGGGAAACTGCCATGTGTCCTGGAGTGCAAAGGGAATAATGCTCCTGGTACAAAAAATAGTAATTATGAATCCCTTTCCACCTGCTCTCAGTTCCACAGTGATGAGTGTAAGAAGCCGAGATGACGGGTCCTGGGCACGGGGGACTAGGTGGGTGGCAGGGAGAGGACTGTGGTTTGCTTGGCATTTGCCTATTCACCCTTAGCCTGACCCCCTTGCCTGGCACCCAGAGCAGAATTTCCAAAGGCCTATTGAGCATCTACCCCTGGAACATAGAGTTGAGGCGCCATGCCGCAAGGCAGAGGAAGTAGAGAGGCCTAGGGTCACCTTATTTCATTCTCTCTCACTTCCATATCCCATCCCAGAGTCCTAACCACTATACCTTGGGAATATCTTCTTTACTGCCCTCTGCATTCCATTCATTAGCCCAAGCCTCTGTTTGTAGGCTTCCTAACATCCAGAACAAATCAGGTCCCCTGTTCCTTCAACAACCTTTAATGGCTCCCATTGGCTTCAGGAGAAAGTTTCCACCTCCTTAGTCTGGCATCCATGACCCTCTGTGATGTGGCCCCACACTGCCTTTCTAGCATGCTGTTCCCCTCCATTCATCTCTTCCCAGTCTTCAGTCAGAACTCTGTCCCTCCAAGTTGACTCCACGCCGTGTGTGTACGCAACCCCTTGCCTCGGTCCAGTCATTCTACACGGACTGCTCCTTCTGGCCCATTCTCTAGCTCTCAAAGATCATGCCTCTCCCTCAAGTAGGTTAACCCTTGAAGTCCTTGAGGACGTTCTTAGTTTTTACTTATTACTTGTCAGAGTCTGTCAGGCATTAGGGTTTATCACGATGTTCTCCTTCGCCGGGTGGTGGGCTCTCTAAGGACAGTGGTCATGTTGTAATCATCTTTGTGTCCTCAGAGGCTCATCCAGTCCACGCTTCTTAAATGAAGGAGATTCGTGAATGGGGGCCACCACCCACAGATGCTGCAGGGATATACTTACTATGAAGAGTTGCTGGAGGGTCTCTTCATACTAAGGCAGAATGGCTCCATCACTTACTAGCTGGGTGATAAGGGGAAAATGAAGTAACCTCTCCATGCCTCTGTTCTCCCTAATAAAATGGAGATGACAGTAATGTCTGCTTCATAGGGTTGTCACGTGGATGTCAATGAATGTAAGCTCAGGAGCGTGTACTTGCTGCTGCCTGAACATTTGTACTTCTGTGACCTTTGCCCTTTCTCATCCCCATGACCCTTCCTTTCATCTGACTTCTCCCACCAATTTCTCAGATCCTAACTTCGATGTCACTTTTTCTGGCAAGCGTTCCCCGACTCCCTAATGTCTGGAGTAAGTGTCCCTGGCATGTCTTCCTGCAAAACCTCACCTTCTTCCACCACACCCTCATTTCACTATGGTGCAATACTTTGTTGATATGTCAGTAACTAGAGCAAGAGCAGTAAGATTTATTGGGCTTTTAATATATGCCTGGGGCTATGAGAGGTGTCTCTCAGGCATTATCTTATTCAATGACCCTGTGAGATAGGTTTTGTTTTTTGTTTTTGTTTTTTAAAGATCTTATTTATTTATTTATTTATCTATTTATTTATTTATTTATTTGAGAGAGAGAGAAAGAGAGAGCACAAGCAGGAGAGGGGCAGAGGGAGAGGGAGAAACAGACCCTCCATTGAGCAGGGAGCCTGATGTGAGGCTCCATCCCAAGACTCCAGGATCATGACCTGAGCCAAAGGCAGATGCTCAACTGACTGAGCACCTAGGTGCCCCTGAGATAGGTTTTATTATTCCCATTTTATAGATGAGGAAACAGGACAGAATAAATTCAGGAAATTGTCCGAGATCACCCTGCTGGTGAGTTACAGACTGGGATTCAAACTCAGCTCCGTCTAAGCTTGGGCCTATGTTCTTAATACTATGCTAAATGCCCTTGGCACCAATGGCTGGCATGTTCTGGAATATGCAATAACAAACAAACCAAAGCAAAAAAAACAGAAGCCTAAACCATATTTAAAACAAAGTGCTTAGTAAATTGATTAGCATCGCAAGGCTTCTCCACCATTCCTCCTTTCCTTCTCCGGCGGGGAGGGGCGGGGGAGGAGGGTCTGGGGGAGATAGAAGAAGATCATCATTCCCTGGTTTGCACAGTGGTTGAGGGACTGCGCAACCCTGCTGTAGTTAACTGAGCTCATTAGAAACCCACGGAAGTGAGTTAAAGAAACATGACTTGTACCAGCCTACCTAGCCACATTTTAGGTTCCTGGGGCATATGGGCACAAGCTCATTTAAAAAGCATTTTTAACAAAAGCACACAACAGAAATGTTCAGCATATGTTAGAGTAGGTAGAGATTCATGGAATCCTAAATCGACTTGCTTTTTATAGCCATTCAGAGAGGGGCGAATTAGTGCGAACCATTTCTTCCATCAGTACGCGCTAAGGAGAGGCCAGGCTGAGGGGCAGATGGAGTCGCCAAAATGAATGCTGTGCATTGGAGGGTCCCAAGCCTCCAGCCCCCACCCTGTGACGACCTCCCACTCCGCACCCTCTCTCCCTCCTACACCACTTGAAATATGCCCTTACGTGCTCATCCTCTCCAAGGCAGTGCCAACTCCAAGAAACTCCCCCAAAACCTTTTTTTTTTTTTAAAGATGACATAAATAAGACATCTTAATTAGAAAATAGGCTTAGGGAAAAAAAATTATCCTCACTCCCACTTTCCTAAAGAAAACATTTTGGTGTCTATCCTTCCAGGGTTTTTTCAGGTGGTTGATAATAGATATGATATTATGCATATATACACATATGTAATACCCACATTTATACACACGTACTTACATGTATTGACATGTATGTATGTGTTTACTTCCTTTACCAAATTATGATTATACTAAATGTTTTGTACTTTGCCCCCTCTCATGTAATACCACCATTGCGAGTCAATGGTGCACATCTACATCATCATTTTTAGCAGTTCTATGGTATTCTATTGTAAGGCTTATCAGAATTTATTTAATAATCCAGTGTTGTTGGATGTTTAGGCTGCCTAACCAGCTGCTGTTGTCAACAACACCTCCAAGAACATCCTCATACATACCATCCTGAACACCTGTCCCATTATACCTTAAAACAAATTCCCTAGGCACTATATCTTAAAAACAAATTACTAATTACCACTGGGTGTTGTCATCACTCCTTAATTGCCTGGTGTGAATTCCTCCACAGGCTCCTTTCTCTATAACAGGAGGTTTGTTGGAGGTGAGGGTGGGTGGGTGTTAGGGAGAAGAAGGGGGCGGGAGAAAGAATGGCTTGGGGATATAAGACATTACCAGAGGAAAGGAGGACTTGGTGCCATAGGATTGAGAATTGTAAGGTCAGACTGAGGATGTTGGATTCAAAACAAAACAAAACAACGAAAGCTAGAGAGCAGAGATGGAGAGGATGGAGAGATCCCAAACGTTGACTCTCTGCTCCGCAATTTCACCAACGCTGGATCCTTGGCATAAAATCAAGGAATGGCCATCTTTGTTAGCCTTTTGGAAAATATTTCAGCAATCAAGACCCACAAAAATATTCATACTGTTTGATTTAGGAATAGTACTTCTAGAAATACTTCTTAAGGCACCAAAGAAAGTAAAAGCCGTGTGTACAAAGATGAAGGGACAACTTTAAGTACCGAGTTACTTAAAGTAACAGACACTTTTACTCAATGAAAATAGTCAACAGTTAACTAAATTACAGTACAGCTACCTGATAGAGTAGCATATAGCCATCTGGTACTAGCTGTGTGATCTCAGGCAAATTATTTAACCTCTCTTATCTATTAAATGGGGGTACTAATATTTATTAATGCAGGTTTGTTGTCAAGATTAGGCCAAAAATTTTTCAAAAGCCCCCATAATGGTACACGACACATGATAAGCAGTGAATAAACAGTAGCTAAAATATGTAAAGAATATGTCACACTTTTGGAAATGATCATGATATAAACAAAAGGATACCCACAAAAGCATACACATACCGGTTTGTCATGGAGAACCCCTGCACCTGGAACCATATATCTTTTTGTCTCAGTGTGGGCTTGGTGGCTCTTCAGTTTCAAGACCTGAGACTCAGTCTTCTCAATGCTCAGGGGTGTCAGGCCCTGAAGATCTGTCCTTACCCTCAATTAACAAGAGCCTAAAGTGGGCACTAGAGTGCTAAAATACTGATTTACTAAGAGAAATATAAATATGGTGTGGAACAAAGATAGCTGTCCCAGCATTGTGATGCTTTCTCTTCCCAGAGGCAGAGGGCAGAGGGAGCCAAAGCAGGGAAGCAGAAGCCATGATATAGGACTAAATCACAGGGAGCATTAAACCCTAATGAGAGGGATGCCTGGGTGGCTCAGCGGGTGAGCATCTGCCTTCAGCTCAGCGTGTGATTCCAGAGTCCCGGGATGGAGCCCCACATTGGGCTCCCTGCATGGAGCCTGCTTCTCCCTCTGCCTGTGTCTCTGCCTCTCTCTGTGTGTGTCTCATGAATAAATAAATAAAATCTTTAAAAAAAAAACCCTACTGAGAGAAATAACCCAAATGTCCACTGATAGGTGAATGAACAAACAATATGTGGTCTACACATGTAATGGAATAATGTTCAGCCTTAAGAAGGAATGGAATTCTGATTCATGCTACAGCATGGATGAAGCCTGAAAACATGCTAAGTGAAATAAAACAGACACAAAATGACAAACGTTGTAGTATTCCACTCACATGAAGTACTTAGAATAGGCAAAATCATAGAAATACAAAGAAGAGCAGAGGATACCAGGGGCTGAGCAGAGACAGAATGCAGAGTTACTGTTGAACAGATACAGAGTGTTAGTTGGAAGGATGGTAAAGCTCTGGAGCTGGATGGATGGGGGAGATGGTCGCACAACAATGAGAATGTACTTAATGCCACTGAGCTGGACCCTGGAAAGGGTTAAGATGGTAAATTTTGTGTATATTTAATCACTAAAAACAAATGAGTAAAATCTAACGAGAGAGGAAACACAGCATGGGGGTTAGGAACATAGGCTCTGATGCTTGGCTGTCCGGGCTCACACTCTGCCTCTACCTCTTTACTGGCCACGTGTCATCAGGCAAATTACACTCCCTCTTACGCAACTGCAAAATGGGTAATACCTCTTTCCTAGAGTCATCATGAAGATTAAAATGAGCATATCTAGGTAAATTTCTTCGTCACACAACAATGCTGGGCACAGAGTGAGTCCTATATAATTGCTAGCAAAAAAAAAAAAAGTGACTTTCCTGGTTTCTTTTGAGAGATTGTTACTCTGAAGATCAGAAATAGCCAAAGTCAGTGGGGTTGGAGCATGATCTTTGCGTGGCATATCTACGAGGAGTCAGTCGTAAGGTTGTTTTGTAAACGTGGAACCAGAAGAAAAGAACCAGAGAAATGATGTAGCTAGTAGTATCCAGCTAAGATAGCCTGATTTCAGCATAGGCGTGGTTTTGCCTGCAGAACTGGAAACACTCAAAATCCATTGACAAGTCTCTGTGTCTCATCAAAGGGCGCTGCTCAGAGCGGCTGGGGCCTGCTATTGCCCCCGTCCCTTGTCTGCACTTCCCAGACTGACCAGTTCTTGCCCAGAGCCGGCGGACACCCGGTGTCCTTTGGGTGACCTGCCTCTCTCTGGCCTTCATGTAACACGTATTGTCATTATGCTTTCGTTCCCTGAGAGCCTTCTATCGCTCTGGAAGGAAACGTGGAAAAATGACAGCAGCCTGGTTGCAGAACCGTGGGTGAAATATTTGAGTTCTGTAACTGGAGCTATCATGGCTGCAAAATCTTAAAAACAGATTTTAAATAAGCCCCGGTTGCCCAGTATTTTCCCATTTGTAAGCGATTTTCAGTTGGATGTGTCTGGTTGCTCAGAGCACTGCGTACAGTGTGAATAATGAATGCGAACGGGATGCCGGTTCATGCCACGGGGTCCCATATTCATTCCAGCCTGTTACCCATCTCTGGGTTGTCCTCAAACACTAAGTGAGCATAATGAGGGGCTTGATGTGGTGTCTGAATGTATGATGAGCCCCATTCATTTGCTTTTACACTCCAGTAAACAGCTGCTGAACTTCTCTCTCCGAGTGGTTTATTCTTAGTCTTCTATGGCTGGGAGTAACTTCAAAGCCAGCAATGCTGTGTACACACACACACACACACACACACACACACACACACACAAGTTGTGTGTTGGCATGGCCACGCCCCTTGGGCCAAGAGCTTGCTGCTGTTGCTCTTAGGGTGTGATTCCCGAATGTGGCTCCATCTGAATGAATGGTGCTGTCAAATCCTACCTCGCCCTAAACAGGGGCTGGTAAGGACTGTGTTGGAGTCTAGGATGATCTCTCTTCTTTTGCTTTGCTGGTAAAGAGAAGGCATCAGCCGACGCTGGGCTCCCTGAAAGCATCGAGTAGCAGACATTGTCAGCCTGTGATTTACATTCCTCCAATCTGTCTGAGGCAGGGTGCATGGGCCAACCACTCTGTGTCTCCATGTCTGAGGGCTTTTTTTTTTTTTTTCCAGAATAGCATCAGGCTGGAAGTGCCAGAGAATGAACACTCCTGGGAGAAGCTATCAAGCAAGGATTCTTGGTAACTGGGGCATAAATATCCCAGCTCCCACCCCCGGCTTTGGTGGGATCTTTATGAAGCATGTGTTTTCTATTGTCTTCTGGATTTTTTTTTTTCCTGTGGAATTAAGTTCCAGTTGCCTGCAGTGGTCGCTGGCTCAAATGCACTCCCTATGGGCCACCCTTCTGCTTGCTGTGCCACTGTCCTGCTCCCCTACTACTCCAGAACCTCCCAAATACACCCACTGTACTGGAATCCCTGTCTCAAGGTCCACTTCGGGAGAGCCTACTGTAAGATATGTGATGTCGAGAAAAAGACCACAAGGTTTAAAAGTAGAAGTCCTGGGCTTTGTCCTGGCACTGTCACATCTCACATGACTTTAGGTAACTGGCTTCACTTTCCCTTAACTATAAAAACTAGAGCATAATAATACTTACTTCATTCACTGGGCCATTTGTAAAGCCTAAGTGAGACTATGTAAGAGGTGAAGCTGAATAGGATAATGTTCTTTAAAGATGGTCATCATGTTGTTTTATGTGGCTCTTCTACTTCCCCTATTGTCTGCAAAGTACCCTCGCTAAAATGTTTCTCTATGCTCTTCTTATCCATACTCATGCTAATAACCTGTACATGAATCAAGATGATGAGAAACTCCAGCTTTTGGAACGCCTGGGTGGCTCGGCGGTTGAGCGTCTACCTTCGGCTCAGGGCAGGACCCCAGGGTCCTGGGATCGAGTTCCGCACCAGGTTCTCCCCAGGGAGTCTGCTTCTCCCTCTGCCTGTGTCTCTGCCTCTCTCTCTGTGTCTCTCATGAATAAATAAAATCTAAAAAAAAAACCAAAAAAACAAAACCTCCAGCTTTTCAGTATTTTTGCAGCTAATTCCTTATGATTCTTTTTAACCCTATTTCTTATTATGAAAATCTTCAGATATAAAGACAAGCTGAAAGAATAGACCAATAAACCTTGGAGTTGGATTCGATAATTATAAACACTTTGCCATATTTGCATTGTCTGTTGGTTTACCTGAATGCCTATCTATCTATATCTGTAATCTAACTATCATCTAGCTATCTTCCTATACTTTTTGAAATGAATTTCTAGATTCCATGACACTTTATCTCTGAGGATTTCAGTCTACACTTCCCATCGAGGCCAATCTCCCACAATACCCTCTGCGCACGTAAGCAGGTTAACCTTAAGTATTTAATATCATCTAACATTTTACCTATATTCAAGTGTTCCAATGGTAAATTATATCAGAATGTTTTTTATATAATCTTTTTTTTTTCTTTAAAGCCAGGATCCACTCTAGGTTCTTTGCAGAGTGTCTGTACTTAGAAAAAAACCATGTTGGCTCTGTATGCGTGTGTGTGTATGTGTGTGTGCGTGAGAGAAAGAGTGTGTGTGTGTGCATAGCTAAAGCATGTGTATGGTTGTCCCTGAGCATCTGAGCATCCTTTTTCAATGAAGCCAGATCGGTGTTGTGGATCTTTGGGCCTTGGGTGACAATGGGACAAACCTGAGATTTGTCTGGACGTTTGATCTTGCCTGGCCTGGTGGCCTCTGCCAGCAGTAGAGGGTTCCAAGCAGGTGGTGCCTGCCAAGTTGGCCTGGCCGATCATGTCAGGGCTGTGCTAACCACTGCCGTGGCCGCCTTCGGTGGTCACCTGCCAGCCACTCACACAGAACCACTGCCAGTAACATCAGCTGTCAGTTGAAGAAAAAGGCATCCTGCCCAATGATTTAATGAGAGATAGATTTTCTCCTTTTGGGGGAAAAAAATCAAACTATTTGGCAGATAGAATGCCTACTGAGACAAATCAGTATATGCTTTATTCTAAATTGCCAATGTTCTTCTGTCCTTTCCTGTCTTCAAGGAGATGTTGAAATAATGGAGACAAATGATGATGGAATTTTGAGAGCAAGCAAGAGTATGGACCAGAATAATAGTAGGAAGTTATAAAGTCCTCAATAAATATTTATTAAATGAAAAATGAATGAATAATAGAAGCAAGCATTTGTGGAAGTCCTCCTATGTGCTATCCCCTTGTTTATGCTGCACAGCAGCATGCTGTGATAAATATTACCATTGCCATTTTACGAACTAGGAAACCGGGATTGCCAACTGGCTCAAAACCCCATAGTCATGAAGTAGTAGAGCCTTGCTTTGAACCTGTATCTCTCCGACTGCAACATCTGTGCTCTTTAAGCAGAGGCCCCGCAGTGTGTATTTAGTGCTCACCCTGTACAGTAAGCCTCTCCAGCCACAGATGCCACTGCCACCTCTTGTCAACACCTGACACAGTCCACAGCACAATGTGGGTGTTCAGGTAATGTTTGTTGAATGAATGTCCAGCCCAAGATATGCATACAAAAGGTGAATATCAGTTAGATTCTCAGGGCCCTCATTAATATCAGTGACTCATAAGTCTCCACCCAGTTCCTTTTTGTTTGCCCTCTGTGTCATTGTCTCTGTACCCTCCTACTTCCCCCAATTCTTCCCCAAATATCCTCCCCAGCCCAAAACAGCATCTTCCATGCTATTTTCTGCTGAAATGTAACGAGCACCCAAATGCACTAGGTACTGGTATCCCTAGGTCCCCATATCTTTTTTTCCCCAAACAAGCCCTTCATAGTGAAATTCCGCCTGGCAGAGATTAGAGAGAAGTGTTCTCTGCAGGGTCCAGAAACTGTGTTCTTGGTTATTTATTCACTCAGTAGCCCCCTTAGAGACTGGAAAGAATAAAATGGAAGATGCCATTATTTCAGATCTGGAAAGGCTAGTGTAAGAAACAAATCTTTCCCAAGGAATGAATCAGAACCCAAACTCTGCTTCATACTTTGTATCCTGTGAATTTTGCTTTATCAATGAGTGAAAGATTTACTCAATTCATGGAAATAAAATCTGAGAGACCTAACATCTGCCAATCCACTCTCCACTCTCATTCCCCTTGGGAGGTGGAGAGGGAGCTCTGAGTGTCAGCCGTCTTAAGTTTGGTGACTCAGAGGCTGTTTGGGATCCTCTCCCACTCCACACTCTCATCTTCTTCCACCTTAACTCAGGCTGAGACATGAGGGACAGAAGGTGTGCGGTGGGGAGGCAGGATGATGGGGACATGCCTGTAGCTGCATGTGGAGAGGTGACACTAGTCTTCAACGTTGGGCTTAGCACTTGCTTGGGAACATGAGGAGGAAATCACAGATATAGAGAGATGATTACTCTGTACCCAGAAGCATGAGATGCATGGCCCCTGCCTTTGTGGGCTTGAAGGCTCTTGGCAGTTTTTGGAGGAGACAGAGATCACCAGGCAACTACAACACCACAGGTTGGAGCGACGCTAAGATGTGGAAGTCAAGAGTGCCATAGGTGGGCATCAGGGAAGGCTTCCTAGAGGAAGCAACATCTAATCTGGCAGTTGAAAGATGAATAAATATTAACTCGACCAAGCTAGAGGAATGGAGCAAAGTGGAAGAATGTTCCAGAATGTTCCAGGGGGAAAGAATAACATGATGGAGAGGGGCTGGAACCTAAACCAGGAGGTGGTAAGGAACCATGATGAAGCTAGAGAGAAGGAGCCCGAAGAGTGGCCTGTGGGCTGGAGGCTGGAGGCTTGGAGGACTGTTAGAGGTTGACAAGTGTGTGGTCTCAGTCCTCAGATTGGAGGATGACAGAGCTAAGGAAGGAGATGCAGGGCAGTGGAGTCTGGCATGCGTGCGGGGCTGTTTAGCTCTCCTCTGCACTGCCTTCCACCTGGCTGAGGGTCTCCATCTAGACCCCATCCCCATGATAGCCACCGGGCCAAATCTAACTGAAATCTTACCTGCCAAAACCTTCTCCTTCCCCCAACTCTTTCTATTTCAATTCACGACAGCACCACAGAGTCACCCAGATCAGAAACCTTCTATTAGGAACGACAGACACTTGAAGTTGACTATCAACTCCAAACACTCTGCAATGGCTGCTTGGTCCATTGCGTTGAGGAGGATTCTGAAGTCAAGCCATGTCCCAGGAGGAAGGGGCACAACGGGTAGTCATCTTGCAATGAGTACGGGAGTGGGGCTGGTGACACGAGGGCCACATGTTTGCTACCTGAGGCTTTACACAGTTACCTGGACCCTCCTTTCCCTCACTTTTCAAATGCAGTGGGTCACAGAGTCTTGCTTCTGTAGCTCTGATTCCTTGTTTCCATGCCCACTGTCACTTCTTTGCTCCGGCCTCCTTGTGTCTCGCCTAGCTGCCTTGCTGCGCTCCCTGAGCTCAGGCTCTCTTGCCCACAGAGCCATTTCTCTAAGCTTGTTCCCACAGTGCCGAAAGTCTTCTGTTGGCTCCCTACCACTTCCAGGATAAAACCTAGAGGCTTCAGCAAGACCCAGGATGATCTGGTGTCTGTCCATCGCTCTACCTCATTTCCTATCACTCCCTGCCTTCCTCCTTAGGCAAATATTCTAGGCACACCGAGCAACTTAAAGTTCCCAACACACCATGCTTTGCCACACCCTCCCTCAAGGCTTTAGCCATGCAACGTCCCTGGCCTGATACGCCCTTCTCCAGAGCTGCAGCTCCAGGGCTTCATCCTTTAACCTACGGGTATTGTGTATCAACGGCTCTGCAAGCTCTTCCTACCTGGCAAGTTTCTCTCCTTCACCTTCCCAAATCAGATTTAGTGGCTTCTTCTTCTTTTTTTTTTTTTAATTAATTTATTTATTTATGATAGTCACACAGAGAGAGAGAGAGGCAGAGACACAGGCAGAGTGAGAAGCAGGCTCCATGCACCGGGAGCCCGACGTGGGATTCGATCCCGGGTCTCCAGGATCGCGCCCTGGGCCAAAGGCAGGCGCCAAACCGCTGCACCACCCAGGGATCCCTAGTGGCTTCTTCTTGCATGTGTTTCTGTAGCGTCCTGTAGACAAAGCCATGATGCCTTACTTTGCTGTCTCCGCACTTAGGCACAATTCATTCATTTATTCATTCAGCAAATGTTTATTGAGCAGCTTCTATACACCAGGCACTGTGCAAGGGGCTGGGGTGGAGTGATGAGTCCGACAAAGTCTTTGCTGTCAAGGAGCTCAAATCCTTTTCTGTGTCACTGTATGTGGGTGTGCGCGTGCGTGCACCCAATATATAAATAAACATAAAATTTAATGTCAGAGGAAAAAGAAAATAAAGGTTGAGACAAAGCAGGGTGCTGTGTGAGCTAGGTTGGTCATGAAAGACATTTTTGGTCAAGCGACCTTTGAGCAGAGATTTGAATGAAGTGGAGGAGTAAGCCAAGCTGACATCCGGGGGAGGCGTGTTGTAGGCAGAGGACACGGTATGCAAATGCCCTGTGGCATTTATGAGGGATATAGGAGGAGTAGCAGGAAGGAAGGAGGCTGACGAGGAGTGAATGAAAAGGAACATGTCAGAGCCAAGGTCAGAGAAGGGGCAGAGATAGGAGCAGAGCATATTGGTTCTTCGGGAACAGAATAAGGGTTTTGGAATTATTCTGCATGGGCAGAGAAAGTGCTTGATGCATTTTGTGCAGAGGAGTGACATAATCTGCTTTGTTCTTTAAAAGCATCAGGCTGGCCTCTGTGTTGAGAATAGACCGTAGGGACGAGGTCTGAGGCAATACCGCAGGTGGCCTTTGTGGCGGGGGCCAGGGTGGCAGCAGTGGCGGTGGTGGGAGGGATGGATTTGTGACATGTTTTCAAGGTAGAGCCAGTAGGATTTCCTGACAGATTGAATGTGGGGGGAGAGAGAATCAGTCAGTCGAAGGAGATTGCAAGAAATTGCAAAACTGCATCTTAACGATCCATTCAACATGTCACTCACTACCTCCTTCTGGATCAGCAGTCCTTAGCTGCCCCTCCACGCCCCCACTTCTCTTAAATTCTGGATACCTTTGAGGATCTGCTAAGGGCTGTGGATTCTCCCCCTGAAAAATTGACCACGTGCCTGCATATAAACAATACTGTCCATAATTTCAGATGGTCACGGACACTGAATCCATCCCCTACCGCTGAATCCAGGGAGGGAGCCCCCGCCCTGACCTTTGGGCTCCTTGGAGCTGGCCGCACCATATTCACCTTCCTTTCCCGAGCAGAGTGACGGGAAGACAGTCATAGTTCAGTAAATGTGCCAGAATAAACAAGGGAAAAACAGTCTTTCTTTCAAGTATTTGTCCTGGTGATGAGGAAGCATGTCCCATTCACACCCCTTCTAGTAACTGGGACTATCATTGTACTATAGTAATAACCCAACCCAACCCGACCAACCAACCAACCAACCAACAAAAAAACCGGAGAAAGGGGAGAAGGAAAGACGAGGCAAGGGAATTACAGCAGAAAAACATTTTTTCAAAATGTTCTTTTCAGAAAGCGTTGGTGGAGATACACCAGGGAGGAAAACATGTGAGTAAAAAATGTAATCATTCCACTGGTAACATTGGGACATTTCCCACCTCAGCTGCAGGCAGAGAGAGGGAGTGGCTTGCTTCAGATTTCTGCACAAGAAGACAGAGGTTCTGCTTGCAGCTGAGCTCCAGGCTGGGCACCGGGAGGGAGGAGCACTTTATCCTGAGCATCCTAAGCTCAGAGCCCGTCGGGGGTGGGGGTGAAGGCTGACACAGAAAGCCTGATGGGATCCTAGAACAAAGGAGTTAGAAACCATTAGAATAAAGCGAAATAAAAGGCAGCTCTGAATGGTGCAAATCGGGTTTGTTATTCCTGAATCTGTCCGTTGAACATCACTGATGATTCCAATTTAGCAGACATGTGTTGAGTCTGGCTCTATCCTGTCCCATATTTCCTTTCATCCCAATGATGGCGGGTTAAATTGGTATTATTCCTCTTTCCTGTTACAGGTGGAAGGTGGAGAGCTTGGAGGAGCGAATGCCACAAAGTGGTAGGAGCAAGAATCGAGACCCAGACGTTCCTGGCTCTGAGTTCCAATTCTCCCATTCAAAAGGCGGCTTTCTGAAATGCCCGTATGCTCATCCAGGAGAAAAACGATTAGCCCTCTTTTGTCCTGTGAGTCAGAGGGAGGTTGGAAAGGGCTGTGGCGTTCCCCCTTACCCCCAGCTGACAGCTCTCACAGAAGAATGCCACGGGAGCCCCAGCCCTAGGGGAGAGCCAGGCTGGGGCGGGAGGCTCCCCAAGAACCGGCTCTGGCTGCCTAGGTCCCACTGCTATCTCTTTGTACCCTGTCCCCTAGCTCCTGCCGGAGAAGCAGGCCTCATACACTGCTGCTGTTTAGGGGGGAAAGAATGTTCTTGTCTCGCCCTTTTCTGGGATGAGGTATCTGGCCCAGTGGAGGCATAGCAATCTGAACAGATTAAATTCAGATCTTGTTCATTTTACAACCTCTGCCCCGGGGCTCAAAGATTGGTTATAATTTTAGTCTTCATTTTCCAGACATTTTTATGTTCCCTCTAAGTGTAAAAAGGCAGGATGGACTTTCTAAATGATATGAGGCAAAGAGGACAGGGTACTCTGGAGAGGAAACTACCTAAGTCTCTAATGTGTCTCTTTGAGCTTCTTAGAGCAAAGAGAGCAGAGCTCCCAGACTGGGAAAAAAAAATCTTAAGAGGCTCTTGATAGGAAATATGCTGGCACTTGTCATCTACCCAATGGCTCCTAATCCTCTTTCATGAACTGAAATCCCCTTGAATTGGATTATAAAATTCCTCTTGGTAGAAGGCACTTCACTTAAAAACGCAAAGCCCTTGATTGAGAAAGAAAACAAACACTAATTTGACATTTTTTGCCTTAGGAAAGCAGATGTGGGCAGAAGCCTTGAAGAAACCTGGCTCCTTGCCTATTGACCTCCCCGTTCCCGGATATGTGATGAGCACTGAGGTCTCGGGGCGGAGGGCATCCCTCCCTCTGCCCTCTGCGACTCAGTCACATTTCCACGGGAGCTGCTCCTTGGACTTGTTTTAAAAAAAATTATTTTAAACATTCAGCAACGGGGAAAGAAAACCTTGCTTAGAAGCCAAGGGGCCCTTTCGAATGACCCATTAATTGGATCAAAGCTTCCCTCGATGCAGGAATAATTGCTTGTAACTGGCTGAAGTCTCTGACCTGGGACCGGACTGGCAAATGTCAGATGGCGACTTGGGGAGAAGACTGGAGATAAACCACTGGCTGCAAATGACCAGAAGAAAGGACAAAGGACCGGGGGCAGAGGGGAGTGCACTTGCTAGAGGAACATTTTCCCGCTGGTTACAGCTCAGATTACTCTCTTATGGACCCTCTGATCTTTTCCTGGACCCACGTCCAGCCTCTGACCTTTCTGTCCTTTCCAATTTCTCCATCCTCCAACTCTCTTTGTCTCTTGCTTGAGTTTGGCAGGAGCGTGACTCAGGATTTTGAACATTGCTCTAGGGTTATAGGTGAGCTTGGGGCTCTGTCGTGGCTGGAGGTGGGGTCTGGGAAGAGCTGGGCCTCAGGAGCTGAAGGGGGTCCCTTATGACCCATGCCAGCACCAGGGGACTGCCTGTGGGTGCCATTAAGCATCTCAGCACTCCACCAGGGAATGGGGATGCACCGCTCACTGTTCAGTCACTGTGAGCTTAATACCATACAGGTTTTATAAAGGGTTTTATAAAGGGCTAGCAATTATGTCACCGCTTTAGTCGGTATGCTTAGGATCTGCAAAGCTGTGGCTGTCTCTCAGGAGCCTTTGGATTACAAAGAAACAGGAATGTGAAGATCAAGGAGCAGATGGGTCAAAGGGTCTCTCTCTTTATTTCCTATGAGGATCCATGCCAGCTACCATCCAGCCTTACCCACGCTTCCTGCCCTCAGCTTGGACCCCGGCCCTGGCAGGGCTTCCTTGGTAAAGAGTGGAAATCACAAACTCATAATGACACAGCTCTCTTGCCTTATCTGGATAGGGATGAAAACATTTCTTCCTATTTCTCGAAAACTTAAAAGTCAAGCCAACAGAATTTCTAAACAAAGAGGGACTTCCAACAGAGGATTTGCTCTCATTACTGGTTCTCTTCTTTCAAAGCCTACCTGCAGCCCTTCTCTGGGGAGAGCACATAGACCTTCCTGAGACGGCTAAGGAAGCCACCTTGTCTGTGCTCTACAAGAAGGAAAACATTATATGGCAGAGCCAGGAGACTCTGGATCCTAGGCTGGGGAGAGTCCCAAGAGTTGCCAAATCTATTGGGACAAAATGGATGAGGGACCTAGGTTTAATTTCAATTTATTCATTTATTTTTAAACTTCTTTCATTCTTTTTGAATACATAATCTGTGCTCATGAGGCAAACTTTGAAAAATTCTGAAGAGTAGACAGTGAAATTTAGGTCTTTCCCCCTTTCCTGCCCCCCCAACCCTGAGTCTCTGTGGAGGCAACAGTGTGCGAGAGAGATAGGGAATAGGAGCCAGGAGTCAGGCACTCATCTTAGAGGCCAGTAGAAGCATCTGGAAGGGTGTGAGGAGGGAGGGCTGGCCATTGGGCAGGAACAGAAGCAGCTGGTGTGACGTTATTGTGGAGGAGGAATGAGCGGGACTTGGGGGTTGATTGGAATTGAGGAGCAGGAGCAGGGTAGAAGGTGTCAGAAATGGGAATCCCATGAATAGAGAGTCGACTCTGGAAGGCAGATGAGAAGTCTGGCTGAAAATACAGTGGACGGATGGGGCAAGGCCAGAGTCAGTGTTCTGAAAAGTGCAAAGGAGGCAGAGAAGAGCACACCAACGAATGTTTGGTTCTCAAAGAGCAAGCAGAGTTTTGCTGGGTTTTGAAGGTCAAGTAGGGTTTATACATGGTTGGATGGAAGACGGAGGGAGGGCATTCTAGAAATGGGAACTGCAGGGTCGCAGGTCAGATCGAGGGACAATATGTTCTCAACTGTAGGGCGGGCTGTCATATCAGGGTCTGCAAACAAAACAAAACAAAACAAAACAAAAAAAACAAATAGAGTTGGACCGGATTACAGACAACTTGGAAAACAATCTGGAGGTACTCGGACTTGAGATGAGACTGATGAATAAATTTGAGAAGATGAGGAAAGTAAATGAAGTGGCTTCTAAAGAGACTTTACAGGTGTCCCATTAACTTCTCATTTGGGCACCTCCTTGGTGACATTTCTTTATCCTTTTCTCCATAAGTTCAACCTTAGTCTTGTGCCGTGTGTGAACTTCTGCTTTTTTACCAATCCCACCATGTCCTCACTATTCATTCATATGCCTGGGCTTTCCTGTTAGAGTGTCTCTCTTATTTCTCATTTTTTTATTTCTGGAATCTCCAATAGTGGCAACAATATTAATATTATATATTATTATATTTTGAGTACACTGTCTTAGGGGCCTTGTAATGTTGCCTCAAGCAGTCTTTTCAAACTCTATGAAGTAGGTATCTACTATTAGCCCCATTTTAGAGATGAGGAGACTAAGGCACAGAGAAGCTACACACCCAGGGTCATATTGCTGGTAGCTAGGATTTAAGTCTGAGTGGTTGAACGACACAGCCTACACTCTGTATTATTTTCATAACAATGATAACATTTGGGGGGCATTTGAGAAGAACCAGGCATGGAGCAAAGTATTTTACATGCAATAGGTCATATAATCCCTCAACAATAAGGTAGGTCTCATTATTATTCCCATCTGGCTGATGATCAAGCTGGGTTTTTGTTTTACATTTTTAAATTTAAATTCAATTTAATTAACATATGGTGTATTATTAGTTTCAGAGGTAGAGCTTAGTGATTCATCCTTTGCATATAACACCCAGTGCTCATTACAAGTGCCCTCCTTAATGCCCATTACCCAGTTGCCCCATCTCCACACCCATTGTTTTTGTTTTTTAAGATTTTTAAATTTTTAAGTAAACTCTGCATCCAAACTCACAATCCCAAGATCAAAAGTTGCATGCTCTTCTGACTGAGCCACAGCCAGGCGCTCCAGAAACTGGGTTTCAAGCCATATCTAAGTCACAGAGGAAGAAAGCAAAGGGCCTGGACCCATCTCCAGACTCTTAGATATGGTTCCATAGTCTCTTCCAGCACATGGTATGTGCTCCTTAGATATTTATGGAATAAATGGCTGAAATAGAGGAAGGAGGGAAGAAAGGAAGGAGGAATGGAAGAAGAAACAAAAGGAGGAAAAAGGAAAGAAAAGTATGAAAGGAATAGAGGAAAATAAATCCAACAAGGTATAGCAATCAGTTACCTCATGAGCTTGGTTCAATGGTAATGCAAAGATTACATTATGTAAATATTTTGAAAAAGGAGTCTGAGAGTAAAAACCTCTAAATCAAAGGAAGCTTCGCGAAGGTGAAACTTCAAAACAGCACATGCCAATGGGGAAATCCTTGAAAGTAGAAAGAGCTTCCTGGAGCCCAAGTATATCAGACAGTGATTGATTTACTCCCAAAGTCCTGACACACTTCCTTGGAATAGCAAACTGTGATGAGTGTGGGTTCCTTAAAATCACCACACGCAAGAGGTACCTTTTTTTTGGAAATATTTCTTGGTATTTGGTTGTTTGTAAGGGACACCAAAATCTCCTCTATTACCCAATGACCCGAATTGACCAACAAGATGACTGAGAACTCGAGTAGGTTTCTTCTTTGCAGAAGGATGGTATTTGGCTTTATAGACACTGTGTGAGTGTGTGTTCCGGGTTTCTCTGTTGCTGTCTGCCTTAGTAAGGGGACGTGAAGGCAATCTGGCTGCGACATCTGTCACCCCATTGATTGCCATGGTTGATTCTGATTCGGCTGATCTGGCTCGGCAGGCGTCCCCTTCCTCCCTCGCTGCTCCACGGGAGTCCCTCCTGAAGCTGTGCACTCTGTTGAAGAGGATGACCTTCCTCGGTAGAGGAGGACTGTTCTTTGTTCTTCCGTCAAGGGTATATGAGTAGCTGCTCTCCCTGCTAGAGCCTCCAAACAAGCTCTCTAGGTTCATGTGTAGGAGAATGTAGGGTCAAGCTTCCAAGACTCCAGACACATCCAAGTGAGGCCCTGCATGTGGCAGTCTGCCTTCAAAAAAAAAAAGAAAAAAGAAAAAAGAAAAGAAAAGAAAGAAAGAAAGAAAGAAAGAAAGAAAGAAAGAAAGAAAGAAAAGAAAAAAGAAAGAGAAAAGGAAGGGACAAGCATTTCTGCAGGGAACGCAGGCCTGCTGGAGGTGCTTTCCTTAGGTTAATCAAGCCACGCTTGGTGGATTTTTCTACCACAGACGGGAAGACCTCAGTTCAGCATACCGAAGTAACCATATTTTCCAAACCCCAAATAGGGTCACAGCGTCTGATGGAGCAGCGAGTTTTGCTTTATGAACGCAGTCATGTGAACTTCTCACAGGGCACAAAAATGACATCATCTGTCATTAGCCATTTTACGAATTGACTTTATGGAAGGTAAAAGGGCAGGATGTCAGGACCACCCAGGGACATAGGGACAAGTGGTCGTTGGCCCCCACCCCGGAGCCAGTGGTCTTCAAGGAGAGCAAGGTGCAGTCGCAGGGATGGGGCCTCTCTGCCCCACAGACACGGGGGGCCTCGGTGACACGGCATTGCTCACGATTCCTGTGGTTAATGAGCTCACCCTTGGGCCGCCGGCCGGTCTGCTCCCAGCTATCCTAGCTAGCTGCCAGCCTCCTGGCGGGGGCTGTGAGTCAGCCACGGGCTGTCACTCGATCCAGAGGGGCCACAGCCCTGGGGAGCCTCCGCAGACCCAGTGTTGCAGGCTGCAGCCCAAGTGTAGCAGGAAGCCAGCTGGGTCCAAGCTTCCTTTCCCTTGGTGCCCGGCAGGGAAGCAGCTCCGGTGCCTGGAATCCAGAGCATTGTTAAGAAACCCTTGTCACACCCACAGCCATCCCCGCCCCTGCTCTGGAAGGGGACTCACTGCACACACAGGGTTTCTTTGAAGCACTCCAGAGATTTTACTGAATTAATCTCCTTTGTCCTCCACATAATTCCAGTGGAATTTGGCAGCTTTAATGGGTAGCATCTCATTCTACTTCCCTTTCTGCCTAGAAGTACACCCACTGACTTCTTCCTCCAAGCCCCAAAGTTTTTCTGCGTCTGGTTGTGGCTACTGGGCTGGGAGGTTAACCCTTGCAGGCCCACGCTGGGTGAGGAGGTGGGCGGGGACGTGCTATGCTGGAGGCTTGCTGAGGCACAACGGCAGGAGCCTCCTCATGTCTTATCGCATCAATCTTCCCCACAGTCCTCTAAGGTAGGAGTTATTATCCACTTTCTAGGAGAAGAAACTAGGGTCAACCAAGTTTTGTAATTTGCTCAAGGTCACAAAGCTGGTGAAGGGCAGAGCACAGATCCAAACTGGAGTCCATGGGAGTCTATGAAGCTGCAGAACAGGAGGCTCCTTTGGGGGAATCTCTATTCCTCACATTGTTTTTGTTTATTATTTCCAAAAATATATGTATAACTCCTCCCCAAGTCCCTCTCAACATGAGGAAACCTCATTGACTGCAGTGACCCTGTTTCCCAGGCATGGGGTGATTTTTGGTAATATGATGACACAGCTGCAAATGGCAGACAGGGCGCGGTCACCCGCTTGACCAGCCCGGATGATACAGCAATCCTGCAGAAAGCCGATGATCAGCACTTGCCTTTCAACGCTCGGAGTGCAGAGAATAGTCACCAGGTTTGCTCCTGGTGACCCCCTACTCCTTCACCCCCTACTGCCCCGCCCTCCCCACCTAGCTCTCCTACCCCAGCACCCAGCTTCTCCACTCTATGCTCTCGCCCCAACAATCTTTCTACTAGAGCTTTCTAATCCAAGGTGGACTCACATAGCATCATCTTCTGTTTAAAAACTGCCGTATGATCCAGCAATTTCAGTCTGGGTATACATCCAAAGGAAATGAAATCAGTCTCCTGAAGACATATCTGTACTCTCATGCTCATTAGCCACAACAGCCAAGAGATGGAAACAACCCAGATGTCCGTCAAAGGATGAATGGAAAAAGGACGTGTGGTATGTACCCAGAATGGATTATCATTTGGCCCTAAGAAAGAAGAGAATTCCGTCATTTGTGGCAACACAGGTGGACCTGGAGGACATTATGCTAAGTGAACTAAGCCAGACACAGAAAGACAAATCCTGTGTGATCTCACTGATAGGTGGAACCTGAAAGAGTGGAAGTCACGGAGTAGAATGGTGGTCACCAGGGGTTTGGTGGGAGCGGGGGAAGCAAGAAGGTGGGAGCAGTGCAGGGTGATGTTGGTTAGAGAGTATGAACTTTCAGTTACAAGATGAACAGGTCCTGGGGATCTAATGTACACCATGGTGACCATGATTAGATTTCATATATTATACTTGCTTATATATATATATACTTCCATATATATGGAATAAAACATATTCCATATATATTTCCTAAGAGGGTCAATTTTGAGCAGTCTCACCACAGGGAGAGAAAAAGGTAACTCTGTGAGGAGATGGATATACTAACCAGCTTGATTGTGGCGATCATTTCCCAATGTGTAGCAGAACATCACATTGTACAACTTTAATATATCCATTTTTTGTCAATTCTATCTCAATAAACCTTCTATGGCTCTACGGTTTCCTTCTAGGCACCAGATTTAAGCTGCTGCAGAATCTGTCGCAGTCCCTGACTGGGCAGCAAGTATTTAGGCCTCTAAGCTGTTGTTGGTGTTATTCCTCCTACCTGGAAAATCCTCCCCTCCTGCTCTGAGTGGGAACCTCCTTCCAGCGCTAGCTCAAACACGACTTCCTATGAGACGGCATGCGCTCTCCATAGCCCACTGTGGGGTGCTAGCCTGCTCCTGTCACCCTGAATCAGTGTCTGTCTTCCCCAGTAGGCCTGCAGCCCTCCACAACCATGGCAGGATTCGCTGGCGTGTTGCACTCGGGCCTGAACCACGTAGCGAGTAATTTGCACTATTTATAGTAAAAGCACCAAAGTTGTCAAAGGAACTGCTTTTGTTATAAATTGGAGTGGGTTCAAGGTTATTCTTATAACAATGTCATTTTTGCTCACTTGCATGCTTTCCAGAACAGACGAGAAAGGGGTGGGGTTGCACGTAGCTTTGGTGATAATTGTTCCAAGTGTGAAAGAAAAACAAAAAGAAAGGGTCAACGGATCTCGAGGTACATTAGTGGGCTGTGGCGAATCCGTGGCACATGTAGGGGTGTGTGTCTGCATGTGCAACTTATCATTTATGTATGTGCATGTGTGTGGCCACAGGCGTGTGTGTGCTTTGTATATTCATACTAAAAAATATCTGGAGGCGAGAGCAACAATTATTTCCACCAGATTGAAGGTTAACTGTGATCAAGATGGAACAACGTAGAAAATACTTGATGTAATGTTAAAAGGGAAAAAATGAAGATCTCAAACTACTGGGCAGGATGGGTACCCAACAAGTCAAGGCAATCCTGGCAGGACGGCAAGCTAAGAGACGCATGAGCTGTGATTTGTTAGATGATAAGCTTTGAGGTGAGGTTGATTTCTTCCAGTGGTTTGAGCACTCTCTTTATCTTGTAGGTCCATCTTCTGACCACAGTGTGTGGCCCGCAATGCGGTGGCTGTTAGCCCACCTAGCTTGATGCTCCTAGAGTTTTGGGGGGTAAGAGACCACCCCCTCTACCGTCCATAGACCTTGGGCCCACTCTCCTCGAAAAGGTGTTTGATACAGAATCCTCCATGCTAGTCATCCCTCTTTTACTGTTAGTAACCCAAGTATAAGTAATCTGGTCATCCTTTTGCTGATGTTTCCAGTCTTTCTACCATGTCCTGGACCTCCTTGCCTTTGACCTGGCCCCTGACCCTCAAACTCCTATGACTGAGCCCTCTGGAATTGCTTGTTCCACCACCAGCAAACCACAGGACATCTCCCACTCTTTCTCCCAGTGCTCCCTCCCATTCCCTCATTACGCAGGCTGACTCGCCCCAAGGACACCACACACCTCGCACCCCTCTCCAGTCATGGTTGTTCATCCTCCACACCCAGTCCTAGGGGTGGAAGGTGCTGTTGCTGTCCTTGTTCCCAAATGCTGTGGGAACAAGGGCCACGCTGTTGAGCAACCCTGCTCCCGGGATTCCCTGCCACGTTGCCACCACATCCTAACTGCCATCATCCCTTTCATCCACTGAAGATGTGGGCACCTGCCTCATCACCTTTCTTTACTGTCTCATCTCTGCTTTCAACCTGGTTGACTTCAGTATCCGCGGCGGGGGGGAGGGGGGGGGGAGGGGGTTATTCAACACTATTAAGCTCCTCTAAAGAGTTGTCTCTCCTTAGTGTCTCTATTATCCTTATTCCCCTCTCGCCCCACAGCCATTCCAGGCGGGATGCTGGCCCTGCATGCAACCAAAGCAGCTCCAGTTTAGGTCTCCAGTGACCCCCATGTCATCAAATCCAAGGGACATCTGCCCAGTCTCATCTTACTTGTCCTCTCAGCAGTGACTGACACTGTTGACTATTCACTCCTTCTGGAAACACCCTTCCCTCGGCTTTAAAGACAAACTATTCTCCTCGGTTCTTCTCTGATTACCCTGTATCTTCTGCAGACCTACCCTTCCCATTCTCACTGTCAAGTGCTATGTCCCTCTCTCCTTCTCTCTCTACGATCTCTTCCTAGGTGATCGCATCCTTACCCACAGCTTCAGCTCTCTGTGGAGAACATGAACATTTCTATCTCCACCCTCAGCCTCTTCTCTGAATTCATGGCCCAGAGAACCAACTCTTGACTTGATATTTCCTTTTTTTAAAAAAAGATTTTATTTATTTATCCATGAGAGAGAGAGAAGCAGAGGCATAGGGTGAAGCAGGTTCCCTTTGGGGAGCCTGATGTGGGACTCAATCCCAGGACCCTGGGATCATGACCTGAGCCAAAGGCAGATGCTCAACCACTCAGTCACCCAGGTTCCCCTTGACTTGGCATTTCCATGTGGAAGTCTCCAAGGCAACTAGATCTCAACAGGCTCCAAGACAAACCTTGTCTCCCTGACACGCCTGGTCCTTTTGGTGTTCTCTGGCTTAGAGAGCAGCAGCACCATCCATCTAGTTGTACAAGCCAGAAACCTAAGACTCATTCCTGGCATCTCCTTATCTTACACACGCTATCTGCAATTTATCACCAAGGACTATTTTGTTCTCTTGTCAAAATTTCTCAAATCCATCTACTGCTCTTCATCTCCAACTCAACACCTTAGTTCAAGTCAGCATTGCCATGTGCCAGGCCTATGGGTAGAGTCTGGGCTATCCCATATTTATTCTGTGTCTCTCCAGTCATCTTCACAGAGCACCTATAGACATCTTTGTGAAATAGTCACCTATGTCATGCTCTGCTTAAAATCCATGATGACTTCCCATCTTTTTAGGACAATGACAAAATCATGAATGTGGCCTGCAGGTTTCCTTTCATCTTTCCCCTCACCTCGTTTACTCTTTCCCTCTAGCCTTCTTTCCCCTCCTTATTCTCCCTTGTTCACCTTTGCCCCTGGGCCTTTGCACAGCAATTCCCTTTGCCTGGAACATTCTCCATGCCCTTGGCTCAGTTAACTTCTTACACTTCACACATTAGCGCAAGCATCACTTCCTGGGGGAAAATCTCCCCTGACCTCCCAAAAAGGCCACATTTCCCTTTAATAAAGTTTCATAACATCAAGTGTGTACTTCTTCGTGACACTAGTAACAATAGTTACGTGTGTGTCATTATATGAGTAGTGGCTCTGTCCTACTGACATTAAAGTTTTCTGGGGGAAAGGAATCATGTCTGATTTTGATCAACATTAAATCTCTAGCACATAGTATAGAACATGAGCACCCAGTTAAAATAACAGCTTTAATCACTATTTTTATAGCCTTATTCTTTTACAATAGCAGCTATAACCACTTGCCACATTTGAATTTATTTGTTTCCCAGTTACTAGATTGAAAGTTCCACAAGGGCAGAGACTTTGTTACATATTTTATTGCTAGCACCTGACACAGGGCCTAGCATGTGGTAGTCACTCCACCAGGATTTTTGCATAAACACTAAGTGATTAATAAATGTCTGTTGACGGAATAAATGTACGTTGCACAATAACAAAATAACCACCCTCCTCAGCAACAGTATGGGATTCAATTAACCCATCTAGCTATTACGTACTTGCAGCGCGCCTATATCTGCCATAAATCAATCCACTCCATGAAATTATAATGGTAACTACCGAATTTACCGAAATAACTGCCTTATCCTAATTAAGATATTAATTGAACATTTACTATATTCAGCGGTCACTTGTTTATTTGCTTATCTACCATGAAAAGAATTGCCTCCAGAAAAGGAACGTCAGATAATGTTCAATATCCCATCCATAATTGCAGAGTAATATTTTAAGTAACTCTTGAGTTATTTCTTGCCTCCTCCAGGCTGTGTTGTCCTTTTCACGGGCACTGCCAATCGCCCTTCCAAAGGGTTTTACCAATATTCGCAACCCCTGGTGGAAATGGAAATGCTGCTCATTTCCACCCCCCCCACCCCCAGCCCAGAACAGGGTTTGCAGAGAACAAAAGCTGCCATCGTGAGGGTGGCCTGAAGAAGCTGGAACCCACAGGTGGGAAGGCCAGATATCTAGGAGCTGAAATCCTAGAGGCGACCACTGATGTCTGCCTTTAAGTCTGGTGCCACAGTGGGGCAGCGAAAAGAGAGGCTCAGGATACATGCTCCCACCTTCCCCGAGTCTCCAAAACCTTACCTGTCAGGCTTCCTGCCGAGGTGGTCGAAGAAATCTTGGTCCCTTGCGCCACCTGCTGTCCAGGTTAGGGTAGGGCTTGCCCATGTCCGGGCCTCCGGATTTTTGTTCCAGGCGATTCCTACCCAGTTCTCCCCCGGAGCCTGACTTTCTCCTCTCCTCCCACAGCACAGCCTTGGGGGGTGTGGATGGACACCAAGGCATGGCTTGGAGGGTGCCTTGGGGAAACGAGCTCAGAGCTCCTCTGGCAATGTTTTAGGTTAATTGTTCAAGTGAGCCTGCTACTAGGTGCTGAGCAGGCCCTGCAGTAACAGGGATGCATGAGATGTGATTTTTCTCCCCAAGGATGTCACAGTCTAGAGGGAGTGTCAGGTGCGCAGACGAATAATTAAAATGCCAGTGTCACGGTAGAGACCATAGGAACCGTAGGGAGACAGTTCGTGCCCCATGGAATCCGTGGAATCCTGAGGCCTTTAGAGAGGAGATGAGCTTTACCTGCGCTCAAGGGCGGGCCGGGGCTCCCAGGTGGGAAAGAGGACATCTCAGGCAGACCAGGTGGCAGGGACGCCTGGCTGGAGCCGGCAGTTAAGGCCCCGACTCTTGGTTTCGGCTTGGCCCAGTCTGGAGATGAAGCCCCATGCTGGGCTCTGCGGAGTCTGCTCGAGATCTCTCTCTCTCTCCCTCTGCCTCTCCTGCTCTCATGTTCTTTCTCAAATAAATAAATCTTTAAAAAACGACAACAACTAGCAAAATTGCAAAACTGGGGAGGCCGAGGAATCTCCAGCCTGTTCTGGGAGCAGCAAGTAGTTGATAACTCCTATTAGCAGTATGTTAGAGATCCTTTTAGGCCTTTTTTTTTTTTTTTAAAGATTTTATTTATTTATTCATGAGAGACACAGAGAAAGGCAGAGACACAGGCAGAGGGAGAGGCAGGCTCCATGCAGGGAGCCCGACGCAGGACTCGATCCCAGGCCTTCAGGATCACGCCCTGGGCGAAAGGCAGGCGCTAAACTGCCGAGCCACCTGGGCTGCCCCATTTAAGGCCTTTTTGAGATGCCGTTTTACGTGTATATTTGTGGATGGATACTCGTGTGTGTCTATGACTACTTTCAGGTCTCTAAACATTATATTTTAGACATCTCTCCAGGGTGGTGATTCAAGACCTAGCTCATTCCTTTATCTCCTGCACAGTGTTCCACTGTGTGGATCCACCATATCCCCCTTTAGTGGACACTTGAGGTGGTTTGCAGTTTTTCACCTTGTACGTCTCTCTTTACGGACATGTGCGGGGATTTCCTCGGAGGGAAGTTGCTGAGCCAAAGGGTAACTACACTTACGTTTTTATCTGCTGTTACTTAATGACCTTTTAAAAAGGCTCTACCCGTGTATACTCCTTTTAGAGTAGCTGAAGGAAGTCATGGAAGCTAGCGAGCCCTTCAAATTTTTCCCTGTCTGGTTTAATCCATGCGCATGTTTTGCTCCCTAAAATAGTGATCCTGACAATAATCCTACAGGCATGGAGCGATCTGCTTTTTACAGGGCCCTTGCTCCTGCCTTCTAACGCTGCTGGTTTTGTCCCCATTTTATAGATGATGAGGAACCGAAGCTCAGAGGAGTTGGGGGTCTCGTCCAGAGCCCCGGAGAGTCAGAACCAGAACTAGAACTCAGGCCTCCAGAATCCAAAAGCTCTTTCTACTACTCTGTTGCTAGGCAACCCTTCTCCCTTTCGATTCTTGTGCCAATGCTACTTGTTGCCATGGTACTGCTGGGACAAGGAGCAGTACATTGTAATTAAGCAGCGAGCTAGAATCTTGGCTCCTTGCAGAAAGGGGTCTTTATGCCCCAAGTATGGGTGGCCGGAGAGGGGCAATTGGATGGGACTGGTCAGTTATCATGTGAGTTTTGTGGGGGGCAGATGTCTGTCTTCACCTCTGTCCACTTGAAGCCACACGTGCCCAGGGATGCCTGGGCAGGAGTGCCGTGTTGTCACGAATCAGCGTCTAAGTTCAGTGTGTGCTTCAGTCTAGGAGGACTAGGGGTGTCCCTGGTAAGCAGCACCTTGCTGGCATCGGACCTGAATTCAAATCCTGTGAGTTACCCACATTTTCTGATCCTCAGTTTCCTCATCTGAAAGGAGTCAGTTCTCACCCCGTCAGGTCCTATATGCGGATGGCATGAGCTGAGGGACACCAATCACTTAGCCAAATGCCCACCATTCGTTACGGCTTGTGAAGCACCAGTCTATGTAGCTAATGTGGGTGTTGTGGTTTTTCTTATCCACCCACCCGGTCCTCTTTGCAGTAGTCAAAGGAGTTCCAAAACATCTCTAGTATTCCATCACTCAGCACCGAGGTGAAGGAGTACAAAAGCTCATCATGTTCTTGTCTTTAAGAACAGTCATAAACAGGTTTTCAAAAGATTTGATGTAGTGAAGTTCTGTGCCTCAGAAACGCGTTATCTGCCCCAGGAATGAGTCATCTGTAGTAGGAGGAAAAGTGAAACTGTTTTTCAAAGACGGCACAATGGAAATTGCACAATTCAAATTACTGCAATTGCCTTTTCAGCTGAATCCAAGGAAATTTTTTTTCTTGAATTCATTCACTTGACTTTTTGAACGCCTATTATGTCAGGCTCCATGCAAAGGGTGGAAAGATGAATAGAACGCGGCCCTTGCCCCAGGGAGCTCGAGGATTAGCAGGGGAGACAGGCATTTAAAATAATTACAGCAATGTGATAGCTGTGATGGGGTCTGTGGATGGTGTCGGGGGACATGGAGCAGGAAGGCCTCCCCGGGCGGGCTGGGCTGGGCTGGGGCAGTGTCAGGAAAGCCTTCCCGGACCTTGAAGCAGCTGAGCCAGCAGACAGGGGGGCAAAGGCACTTAGTGGGAGAATAGGAAGGGGAAGCGGGAGAGAGCGTGGTATGTTCAGACTGGGGCACAGGCTGCTGCAGGGTGGGCTGGGGACAGAGGTGCAAGAGACAAGTGTCTGCACCCCATGCCTCTGTGGTGGCCAGGCTTGGCCCTGTGCTGCACAACTCAGCGCCTCCTAGGAGCCCCCCGCCCACTCCCACTCCCCTTGTATGCTCATGGCTCCAGGCCTGAGCCCCTTGTCCTAACCTCTGCTGTGTACGCACAGAAATGAACTGATTTTGCCCCAGGAGGAATCTGAATGTCACCCCCAGGCAGCCAGGAGGTGTCTCCATCGTGAAGAGCACTGATTGCCTTTCGGAAGCTGTTTCCCCTTGGGGGCAGGGGGTGGTGGTGGTGCGTGGGTTAGCTTCTAGACCTTGGGTGAGAGAAAGGCCTCAAGTTTTCAGGTGAGGCGGAGCAAATGCCCCTGCTGGCCTGTCACTGACCTGGGAGGAAAAGACGTGGGCCATCCACACATGTGGTTTCTGTGGGGTCCCAGCTGTACCTGAGGGTGAGGCTGCAATTTTCTGTTCTTCCAAACCTCTGGTTAGGAGGAGAGTACCAAGTTGCCTTTCATCATTTCTCCTGGGACATCGAATCAGCCAGCTACTCCTCTACAGAGTTCTCCTCGCTGGTGCAGGGCTCTTCCTTAGAATGGCACTGTCTTCTCGGTGGGTGTAGTTCCAGGGAGGCTTATGGGCACATCCACGGTGAACTGTCCCAGACGGAAAGGACAGATGCCCGTGTGTGGCTGCTGGTCTGGCTAGCCATCGGGATGCCTCACCGCATGAACCCACCCTGGCAGGGGCCAGTCTGTGGACTACACGACTCACGGGGATGCCATGCCCAGGGACTGGAGTGTGAATGTCACTGGCTGGAGTGGTGACACCCCGAGGGGTCACCCATCAAGGCTGAGAAAGTACATCTGCATGTGCATGTGGGCAGAGTGGGGACAGGAGTATAGGAATACAGCAGGGCCACAGACACCCTCGCCATGTGCCTGCGTAGCCAGTGGAAGGCTTTGGGACACCAAGGACTGTGTTAAGCAGACTTCATGTCCTAACACCTGTATTTCCAGCCCATGAGGAATCGCTTTCGAATTCTGTTGAGTCTGGATGGATTCAAGGGCATGAAGTTCATCACAATCATCCTCATATTTCACCTCGGCTGGATGGACGCTCAGTTCTTGTCTCCTTCCTGGAGCTCCTAGTCCAGAATAAGGTAAACTGAGGAACTGCCCTTCTTCTGCCCCCTCACTATGTACAGAATGCATCTTCCTGCTAAATAACCTATTATGAATGTTTTCCTGAATGTATTAGTGAATAGTGTTAGTGAACATTGTCTCATGCTTTGGAAGGCCCCCTGTCAGGCAAACGTATGGAGGGAAGGCGCAAAAAAAACCCAAAGTCCTGTTGCACAAACTAGAAGGAGTTTGGTGAAATTCCACAGTGGCTCTCCTGCTGCTGGCTGTAGGATTGTGGGCCAATTGTGAAAGTGTCCATTTTCCCAAATGGGTCTAACGGTAGTGCCGATCTTAAGCTTGTTTCCAAAATTAATGAGATAAAACACGTGTGAAATACTTAGCCCTTTTCCTTGTATAAGTCAGCTCTCAGGAATATGAGCAATCATGGTATTGCTTCCCTTTTATGGACAAAGCGTCTGAGCACTTTTTTTTTTTTTTAGATTTTATTTATTTATTCATGAAAGACACAGGGAAAAAGGCAGAGACATAGGCAGAGGGAGAAGCAGGCCTCCCGCAAGGAGCCCAATGCGGGACCCAGTCCCAGACCAGGGATCATGCCCTGAGCCAAAGGCAGACGCTCAACTGCTGAGCCACCCAGGTGTCCCTCATTTTTTTTCTTTTTAAGATTTTATGTATTTATTCATGTATTAGAACAGAGGCAGAGACACAGGCGGAGGGAGAAGCCTGATGTGGGACTCAATCCCCGGACTCCAGTATCCCTACCTGAGCCAAAAGGCAGATAGATGCTCAACCACTGAGCCACCCAGGTGCCCCACGTCTGAGCATTTCTAAGAAGGGAATCAAACACGAGCACGATCTGGGGCAGTGGCCACCATCACCGAGCACAATCCGGGCTCTGCACTCACTAACCAGATACACACACACCCCGACCCCACCCCACCCCACCCCATCTCTGATTTTAGAAAAGTGCAGATTCCAGTAAATAACCACTTGTTCATACAAAGCCAGGAGTGGCGTCATTGTGGGTGGCATTTCTCAACTGTCTGAGAGATCATGGGTCAGACCAAACCTTGCTTTTCCACTCTTTTCTGCATGGGAAGACCCATCAGCTGTGGAAATTTTTTTTTTTAAAGATTTTATTCATTTATTCATGAGACACGCAGAGAGAGAAGCAGAGACACACGCAGAGGGAGAAGCAGACTCCACCCAGGGAACCCAACGCGGGACCCGATCCTGTGACTCCAGGATCATGCCCTGGGCCAAAGGCAGGAGCCAAACCACTGAGCCACCCAGGGATCCCAGCTGTGGAAATTCTGACGATAAGTTTAGCCCCGCACTAATAGGAGGGGAGGGAGATGGGAGGGCATACCCTATTTCCTGTCTGAGATCTAAGCAAGGAGCTTTTATTTTAAGGCCCTGAAGGTCAAGAAAGCTTTCTCTGAACCACTCTCTTGGGTTGGAGAGGTTGGAGGCGACCTCTTCCTGTTGTGCCCAAGATTGCGAATCTGAGAAACCACCAAGGAGCCAACACTGATGCAAGTACACGAGGGTTTATTTACAAGCTCGAGCTTGGGTCCAAGTATACCCGACACAGCAGAGCAGGAGCTTGGACCCCGAAGTGGGTTACAACTGGGTTTTTTATGGGCTGGTCTAGGAGATCTTCAGAAGGGGTGGAGGAATTTTTTCCCATTCCAATATGGGGGAAAGGGAAAGTTGGGGGAGTTTCTTAAGATCTGATATGGGATTCTCTGCCGAGGGCATTCTGAGCTTTATTGTCTTTCCGATATGGGATTCCCTGCCAAGGACAATCTGCAGTTTTTCCTGTAAAGTTCAGCTCTTATTCCCAGGGGCCTAAGATGGCTGTACTTGTGCTAATGCTAAACTTGAGGTGGAATGGCCTTAATTTTTCTCGGCCTCCACACTTCCTACTGCCAGGACGGCTATGCTAGATGGTCTATTGGCCACTGACCGCCATTCCCCATTTTAGCTACTCTACCTTGTTCTGTGAGGGCTGGAAGCCTAGGCTCTAGAATATTCCAGAATCCCTTGCCAGAGTTCTGTGTCAGACTCCACTCACCAGAGGTACTTGCGCAAGATCTGGAATGTGGAAGGTAGGTGGAGGCCATTGTGTTGTTCCCCTGGCAGTAGGAGCAGGCGTGTGGCTTTCGCAGATGTGAGGCATTTGGGAGGCCCGGGCGGGCCTCTGGGGACCCCTGACCCCGGGGCTGCAGCCAGCTGGATCCCTGCTGGCTTCCTCTGCCTGCCGTGATTTCCTGCTTCTGAGACCCAGAAGAAGTCTCGGAGCCAGCCATGGCTTTCCAGACTTTGGTTCCTTCAGCCCCCTTGGGCTGTTCAGCAAGCATCCAATTCTCTGGACTGAATCCCTTTTGCTTCAAATATCCAGAAAAGTATTTCTAGATCCCTGAGCAGTAGAAAGTGGCTAGCTAGAAAAGTCTTACTGGCTGGACTGAGAACTCAGGACTCTGTATTTTTCCTGCGTTACCGAGTGCTCGCGGAGGTAGTTGAGACATATGTGTGATCCTCGAGCCTTGTTTCTGCCCCGATGACCTAAAACTGTGCTTTATTTCCAGGAAGTAAAACAGAAACCGCAGGTCCCTCCTCCCAAAGATAGAGCCTCGTGCTTTCTATCAGTTTGAAACATGTTTTAAACGTGCACATGTCGACTAGGAAACGAATGTTCTGTGAACTACGATGATTTCATAATCACCTCATCCAACCCATTACTAATATCATTTGGGGAAAAAGCTTCATTTAATTTTATGCATAAAGCTCATTATAAATGCAAGACCAGTTATAGAAATGAAAGAAAAAAAAGCACCCCTGTATTTTAAACATCCCGACAAATCAAGTTGTTTTGATTTTCTTGTTCCTGCTTGTCTTATCCACAGGCCTACGTAATTTCATGTATTACTAACTATTGCACTAACTATTATGAAAACACAGTTTATCGTCTGCTTTTTGCACTTAACGGTGAGTTCATATAATTTCCATTTTGCTCCACCGACGTCCTAATTGTCATGTTTAATTACTTCCTAATCTTTAGTTGAGTGAATTGATCATAATTTACTAACCTTTTCCCCCACGGCTGAATATTTAGGCAGGTTCTAATTATTTTGTTAGTATGCTTACTGCTTCAATGAACATCTTTTTTGCTTCTGTTGATTAATCTCAGGATAAATTCCCACGAGTAGAATTTCTAGGCCAAGAAGCCTAATTTACACGTCTGGAACGGATTTCCACTCTCCGCTCACCTCATCGCCCTAGATTTTATGCTCGATTAGTTACCTGGATGGGCCAGAAGGAAAATGGGAGGAGTTGGAGAGCCTGGAGTTCTTTTAACGCCAAGCTGAGACTGGGAAGAGACTCCAGGATCCGGGAAGACACCCCCGTAACCGCAGTGTCTGAATTGGTCAGAAGTAGCGACAAAGAGCCCCCAACATTTTACGTAATGAATACATCTGTCTGTCACTGAGGCATAGGCAGGGCGAGGGACCTCCAGAGTGATTTGGGCTCTTCATCCTACGGCTGCACCTGTAGGGCTGTTGGCGTCATCTCCTTGCAGCCAGCCAACAGAGCAAGAGAGGATCACGTAGGGGACGGTTCAGGGGTCCAGCGTGAGAGTGGTCTCCTTTCTGCTCACATTCCAGTGTGCAAGTCACAAGGCCTCAGTTAACTGCAAGGCAGGCTGGGAAGTGTAGTTTCGGCGTGTGCCCAGGAGGGAGAGGAGAATGTGGATACTGGTGCCCAGTCTCTGCCAGAGGTTATATTTTTCAAAATATAACCAATCGGGACGCCTGGGTGGCTCAGCGATTGGGCGTCTGTTTTGGGCTCAGGGCGTGATCCTGGGGTCCCAGGATTGAGTCCCATATCGGGCACCCTGCATGGGGCCTGCTTCTCCCTGTGTCTCTGAGAGGCCTGTGTCTCTGCCTCTCTTTCTCTGTGTGTCTCTTATGAATAAATAAATAAAATCTTAAAAAAAATATATATATATATAATCAATCAAGCCTGAGAACACAAAGGGCTGGGCAGCAGAGAGAAGTGGGGCTCTACTACTTGTGCACAATTTGCATGCGGAGTAATGCAGATAGGATGTACCTGTCCAGAGGCTGGCAGGTTTTTTTTTTTTTTTAATGACAAATTGATTTTATCCTCATTTAAAAAAATTCATTAAGTCTTTTAATTCCAGTGTAGTTAACATACTGTGTTATATTAGTTATATTACTGTGATTCAACAGTTCTATACATTGCTCAGTGCTCATCACAAGTGCCCTCTTTAATCCCCATCACCCATTTCACATATGCCCCCACCCACCTCCCCTCTGGTAACCATCAGTTTGTTCTCTATAGTTAAGAATCTGTTTCTTTTTTTCTCTCTCTTTTTTCCCCCTATGCTCATTTGTTTTGTTTCTTAAATTCCACATATGATTAAAATCCTAAGGTATTTGTCTTTCTCTGACTGACTTATGTCACTTAGCACAATACTCTCTAGCTCCATCCATGTTGTTGCAAATGGCAAGATTTCATTTATTATGGTTGAGTAACATTCCACTATATATTTTATATGATATATATATTTATATTATATATATCACATCCTCTTTATATGAGGATTATATATAATATATATAATGATTATATATCATTATAAATGATATATATTTATATTATATATAATTTTATATGGTATATATTTATATATGTATCATTTTATATGATATATAAAATATATATAATATGATATATATCATAAGATATATTTATATCATCAATAAATTTATATCATAAATTTATATTATATATCATGTTATATGATATATCATATATATCATATGATATATTTATATAATCATTTTATATGATATATATTTATATTATACATATAGAGATATATCACATTCTCTTTATTCATCTATTGATGGACACTTAGCTTGCTCCCATATTTTGCCTATTGTAAATAATGCTGCAATGAACACAAGGGTGCATATAATCTTTTCAAATTAGTGTTTTTGTGTGTTTTTTTTTTTGGGGGGGGGTAAATAACCAGTAGTGCAATTACTGGATTGTAGTTCTATTTTTAACTTTTCAAGGAAAATCCATAGTTTCCACAGTGGCTGCACCAGTTTACATTCCCACCAACAGTGCAAGAGGATTTCTACATCCTCCCCAACACTTGTTGTTTCTTATGTTTTTGAGTTTAGCTATTATGACAGATGTGGGGTTATATCTCAATGTAGGTTTGATTTGCATTTCCCTGGTGATGATTGATGTTGAGCATCTTCACATGTGTCTGTTGGCCATATGCATATCTTCTCTGGAGAAATGTCTATTCATGTCTTCTGGCCATTTTTACATTGAATTATTTGGGGTTTTTCGGCTGTTGAGTTGTAGAAGTTTTTTATATATTTTGGATACTAACCATTTATCATATATGTCATTTGCAAATATCTTTTCCTGTTCAGTAGGTTGTCTTTTAGTTTGGTTGGTTGTTTCCTTTACTGTGCAGAAGCCTTTTATTTTAATGAAGTCCCAATAGTTTATTTTTGCTTTTATTTCCCTTGCCTGAGGACTCATATCTAGAAAAAATGTTGCTATAGCCCATGTCAGAGAAATTGCTGCCTGTGCTCTCTTCCAGGATTTTTATAGTTTCAGGTCTCACATTTGGTTCTTTAATCCATTTTGAGTTAATTTTTGTGTATGTTGTAAGAAAGTGGTCTGTTTCATTCTTTTGCGAGTAGCTGTCCAATTTTCCCAGCACCATTTGTCGAAGAGATTGTCTTTTTCCCATTGCATATTCTTGTCTCTTTTGTTGACAGATGCAGTTTTAAGCAAAGGCCACAGGATCACACAGTTCCTGTGATTTTTTTCCCTCCCCCATAGTCAACACAGGAAGAGGAACAAAGGAGTCACTTTTTATTCTTTCCTGGATTTCAGGGGAAGCAGACACTAGTAATATTACTCACTAACCTCCTACTCCTTCTTTCTCTCTGTGCAGCCTGGTTCCTTCAGCTCTTAAATTTCATCAACTCATTTGGGCTCCAAGTCTTTGGCCCCATTTTTCCAGTGTCCTAATCACAGTCCTTCTTTCCTGATTTATTGGATGTTCATCATGTGCTGGTCACTGTGTTAAGAACTTTGTACATGTAATGGGAAGAAAAAAAATATTGCTGTAGTTTGAGCTTGTCAACCTAGAAAAGTGGCAGAAACTCATTAAGGGACAAACATTCTTTTTGTTAGGGACACACCTTAATGGATTTGTTTGGCTATAAATGCAGAAGTTTCACAGAGGAGAATCAAACTTAGAAGAGCTTTAGCAACAAACAAAAAAAAATAAATATTTCAGTCCTGGCTATGCTTTAAAATTAGCTGGGCGGAGGGGAGGGGAAGGCGCCTGGGTGGTTCAGTCGGGTTAAGTGTCTGCCTTTGGCTCAGGTCATGATCCCAGGGTCCTGGGATGGAGCTTCCTCCCTGTAGGGCTCCCTGCTCAGCGGGGAGCCTGCTTCTCTCTCTTCCTCTGTGACTCTCCCTGCTTCTGCTCTCTAGCTCTCTCTCGAATAAATAAATAATACCTTTGAAAAATAAAAAATAAAATGAAAATTACCTGGGGGAATTGTGGCTTTTAAGACTTTAAAAAATAAATAAATAAGCTTGAAATCTAATGTACTTATAGAAAATTATACAAGTATGTGTACAGCTTGATGGATTTTCAAGTGAGCCTCCCTGTGTAATCATCACTCAGATAAAGAAAGTAGATATTAACGGTATCCAGAAGTCACTTGTTCAAGTCCCCTCCTTGAACAACACTACTCCTCCACGGTAGCCACTATCCCAATCTCTAACACCATAGTTTCGTTTTGCCTGCTTTTGAATTTTATGAAAATGGAATCGTAAAGTATGTACCCTTTCTTGTCGGACTTCCCTTTTTCAACACTACTTTTGTGAGAATCCGTCACGTTGATACACGTAGCATTTTTATTCATGTACAGCATGAATATAGCAAGAATGTATGTAGTATGGATATTCCCCAATATTTTCATCCACATCTGTGTTGTTTTCCAGTGTTGGCTATTTTTCATATTGCTGTTTTGAACACTTTTAAAAAGTGCTTAAATTGTGGAAAAATATATATAACATAAAAATTGCCAGTGTAACCACTTTAAGCGTATAATTCAGTGGCATTAATTACATTCACTATCTACTATCTACTTCCAGAACATTCTTTCTTTATAACAACTTTATTGAGATTAATTCACATACCATACAATTAACCTATTTAAAGTGTAAACTTCAGTGGTTTTTTAGCATATTCACAGAGTTGTGAATCATCCCCACAATCAATTTTAGAACATTTTTATCACCCAAAAGCAGTCCATTTCTGCCTATCACCCCCTCCCCCCACCCACATGTCTTCCTTATGCAACCACTAACCTATTTTCCTTCTCTCTGGATGTATAAATGTTCCTATTCTGGACATTTCGTGTAAACAGAATTATATATTATTAGGTCCTTTGTAACTCGCTTCTTTCCCTTGACATAACATTCTTAGGCTCATCCATGCTACAGCATGAATCAGTACTTCCTTCCTTTTTATCGCTGAATCATATTCCACTGTATGGATATAAACATTTTATTTATTCATTCATCAGTTGACAGACATTTTACAGATGTAGATGATAAGACCTTGAAAGTCAGTTCATTTTATAACAATAGATTAGAAAAAATAATCCCCCCACCCATTCATACCTGTCCCCAGGGATCTGCAGAGAAACGGCACCCTTTGAAGGAGTTGGGGCACTTTGTAGACTAGACTTGGAGCCATGTAGGGAGCTGGGGCTTCTTCAGTGAGAAATGGCCAAACCTGGGTCTGTGACCAACATCGGGAAGTTGGGTGGGAGCACAGTCGGCATCTCCAGGTATTTCCCTTATCCCTCACTATTGGAATACACTTACCACATCAACCATACTATGAAGCCTCGGCAGATGCTCTCCATGCAGTCAAGCAACAATCTTCTTGAACGTCATCCAAGAGAAGGATGTCTGCCTGTGAAACATCACCTTGCTCACCTGCATCCTATGGGCCCCATGTGGACACCCCCATGGTACCAGCATACATACTTGAGTGAGATGGGAAGGTAGGGAACCACATTCCCATTATACAGATGAGAAAACTGAAGTTTAATGTGGTTAAATGATTAAATCAAAATCACAGGGATAGCAAGCGATGGAGCTGCATTTGGATCAGTTGCTTTGAGTACCAACCCCATATCTTTAGCCAATCCACCACGCCACCTGACAAGTTATTGCTACAGGTAGAGGAAGGCCCCTATACTCTAAATTTTTCGTGTGGCCCAGTGCAGGTCTACTTTAAGCCCATCTCCATGCTGCTGCGTGCTCTTTGAGGCTGACCTTTGTGGATTGCATCAAAGGGCTCCTTTGCTTTCTGGCTATAGCTGGGTTTGGCCAATGGGAGGCACAGGCCAGAGGCAGAGGGCAGGAACAGAGTGAGGCTGGGTTACTCATTCTTCTGAGTCTCCTTCTGCCAGACATCGATTGGCTGTGTCTCTAGGCTGACAGGTCCCTCTCCTTTCTCCCTTCAGCCTATGGTGACAATGGTCCCTTCTCCAGAGTGCTTCACCATATCTGTGGTTTTCTTTAACCCTCCTAAATAATCCTTTCCAAAATTCTCTTTATGTAACCTGTTGGGTGGAGGGTAGCATCTGCTCTTTCCTGAGACCTGAACAATCCAACCCACAGCCTCTGTGCTCACTAGACTTGGCTGGGCCCTGGGATTGGGCCAGACTGAAAACCAGAGGAAGGAAAGAAAAAGAGGAACCAGATTTCCAACCAGGATATGGAATTTGCCCTGCTGGGAGCAACGCTGTCAAAAAGCCTGCCCTGCAACTCTTCAGGAGGTCTCTAGCCCCACCCACTTGGCCCTCACACTCGGCACCCTCCTGCTCTCACACGGCTGCAGCCCCTGTGGCCCCACAGCAGCATTGGCCTAGACCTGGGGAGTCCCTGTCGTTCCTGCCCAGTAGATGTGGGAGGGGAACATATGACACAGGAGGACCTAAGGTCTGGGGTTGGAATCCCGGATGGGTTTTTTCCCCGAAGCTTTTTGCATATACTTTGGTGGCAACAGTGTGATATTTTAGATACATTCATTCAAGAATAACATTCCATAGTAAATGAGTTTTGAGGGTGGCTGGGACCTAACATTGTTTCTATGGTGACATGTTTCGAATACATGCCAACCAAGTACCAAAGAAAATAAGATGTCCTCACTTACCAGGTGAAGACCGAACACATGTAACCGATGCCCCTGTCACTTACACAGACACGAAGCTGGCTCCTCCAGGTTCCTGAGTCACGTTCAAGCTGCCTCTACCTTTCTCTCTCTCTCTCTTCCGAGGAGACCTCCCAGCTGCTCTTTGACAGCCTTGTAGGGGCCCCACTGGGTTTCTAGTGGCGTGGGCACATCAGTGAGATGATTCCCTATGCGCACTGGTGGCCCCGGTGAGACTTGGTGGTTCCCCTCTGGCGACTTAACAGTGGCTAGATGCACACTGCCCAGAGGTTAGTGCTTCATCTCTGTCTCTTGTGGTTCTGCTGGAATCCTCCAGCAACACCAGTTTCTAGTATGTCAACATTCAAGCTCCATGGGGGGCCAAATTGCCTTGGAAGTGGCCACAGCCCTGCAATGCAGTTAACTGGCAATGCTTTGATGCTGGGGCTTGCCCACCCACTTGACCAGGGAGCCTTGGAGTTAGCATGTGAATGGCTGTCTCATCTTCAGTCTATGTTGTGGTCAATTTTGTGTTTGAATGTGTGTCTGAAATAGCTCTCTGAGATGATAATGGGTAACAATGGATATATGGGTACACCTGCTTAATAAATTGTCAGGTAATAAGCAAGTTGGAGGCACTGTGACATAGAGGGAAAACTTAGTTTTAATGTTAGACAACCAGGGTTACAATCTCAGGACTTTAACGGGTCGGCTGTGTGTCCTTGGCAGGGTTACTTAACCTCTCTGAGCATGTCTCCTCAAATGTGAAGTAGAAATAATAGCACTTTTCTTACCTCCTGAGGATATAGTAAGTACTGAACGCGTCAAGTCATGTAAAGCATCTACCCATTGCCTGGCATGTTTGAAGCTGCTTGTAAATGGTAGATAAAATAGGCAGGACGTGGGCCCCCCTGTGTGGCTCAGAGGTTTAGCACCGCCTTCAGCCCAGGGCGTGATTCTGGAGACCTGGGATGGAGTCCTGCATCGGGCTCCCTGCATGGAGCCTGCTTCTCCCTGTGTCTCTGCCTCTCTCTCTCTCTCTCTCTCTCTCTGCGTCTCTCATGAGTAAATAAATAAAGTAAATAAATAAAATCTTTAAAAAAAAAAAAAAGGCAGGATGTCCTCTAAAACATAAAATGAATTTGTGGCTATTGACTGCATTGACTATGAAGAGCAGTAGAGGGCAGACTTTACAAAGTTATTCATGAAATACTGTCTTTCAAACCCTCTTCCAAGAGGAAACCCAGAATTCCAGAAATGACTTTCTTAAATGCTTTGGCTGAAAGATGCCTCTATCGCTCCTTATAATTTCTTCACAGAAACTGGGGCTTTCTTGTTTTGCAAGGCTCCCAAAGGAGAACATTGGGCAATATTTAACCGACAACTTTCATCACCATGACACATATGCTTGGTCTCCAGATTACAGTGGAGCGTTTTTGACAGGTTTCTCCCACCACTTCTCTGCCTGTCATAGATTTTAATGATAAATCGAGGAAATAAAAGATGCCAAACTCTCTTGACCTCATTTCAAATTGCATCATGTCAAAATAGCGTGAAGTTTGTGACTAGAAGCATCGTGGGGGATGGAAAGCCAACTTGCTGCTGACTGGAGGTCAGATTGCATTTGGTTAACAATTAGGATTGTGGTGGGCATGAATTCCATTCTATGACAAAAGAATAATGGGCATTTAGTAAATATTCGTGGAAATCTGAAGAGGTTCTGAAGTGTGAACATTTGCTCGTTTACAGGGCCACCCTCAATCTGGGGGTGGGTACTAGCCTCACTCACCCTCCACAGCATTAAGTGATACCATCGCTTGACATTTGTAATAAGTGGGAGATGAAACAAATGGCACCTTGAGTTGCTTAAAACTGGTATTTCTTTGGTTACTGAAGATGAATTCCCCCTGTGGATTTGAACATTTTTGAATGCTAACCATGTGCTATGTGATATGCTAGGAAAATGACAGGCTGATAGAATTGGGTCACCTATGTTTTCCAAGCATGATAGCAATGATTTTACAGTGAACCCCTTGCAGAAATTAAGAAAAAATGGCAAAACCTATAAATAGGAGAGGGAGCTAAAGATATGATCATTGACCAAAGACTGATCAACATATAATTAAACGTTTCCCCTTTTATTTTGTGTTAAACAATGTTGTTACAAGGACAGAAAGGCCAAATTGTAAATATTTGTACATATATTTCTATCCCCCCAAGCCATGTAATCCAATCCCCCACACCCTGCATCTCTCTCCTCCCCACTCCCTGCCCCTACCAGCCCCTACCAGTAGCAGGTGCAGAGGAAGGTGGTTTTGCTTTGCTGAGCTGGGAGGACGCAGACCTATGAACCTGTGAAGCTATGAGGAGCAGTTCCCAAGCTGGTGATTGGGGTTGCCCCGAGGGCACAAATATCAGAGAGAGGGGTTGTAAGCAAAGAAAATGAGAGAGCTGAGGTTTGGGAAGACAGAGAAAGAGGATTAGAGAGGATTTGAAGAGAGTTTTGATGTCTAAACCAGGACTACACATGCTGCTTGTGAGCTATTTGTTGTCTGTCTGGGCTACACTAATTGCAAACATCTGAGAGCGAGCATTTAGAAATTTCAATGGAAGTTCAACATTGCTGCAATAACCCAATGCCTGGTTCAGCTGCAGACATGGCAAGCCACACACTAGTCTTGCACAGAAGGGCTGTATTACAGCGTGTGATAGTCGAACATTATCTTATTTTTAAAAAAAATATTTTATTTATTCATTCATGAGAGACAGAGAGACACACAGAGACACAGGAAGAGGGAGAAGCAGGCTCCATGCAGGGAGCCGGATGTGGGACTCGATCCTGGGGCTCCAGGATCACACCCTGGGCCAAAGGCAGGCGCTCAACCGCTGAGCCACCCAGGTGTCCCAAAGGTTATCTTATCAACTGTAAATCAAAAGTGTATAAATATTGGAGAAAATGTAAGATCATAAAAAAAAAAAAAGAATGCTTTGTGCTTCTGCACCATTAGAAGCCTTTTGGGCCAAACTTTTAAAAGATGGGAATTGGGTAACCAGACTTGGTAATTCATCTGATACTTTGACGAGTTAGGTCATCACAATACTCCCATGCGAGGAGATCACGCAGCAGATATTTTTCAATGGTAGATAAGATCTAAGCGCATTAAAAAAAAGTTAGAAGCTTGGAAGAATGGAGAGTCGCTCCAGATTGTTAGGGCATGTTCCATAATGTAATAACAGTCATCCACGAAGTGCTGAGCTGTTGCTGCACATCTGTGAAAAGTTATCACCGAATACTTGTCGAATTTGAGAGTATGTTTTCAGATGTTACTTTGAATATCAAGGGAAGGCCTATGCAACGGCGATTCATAGATTTATCATTCACTTCCTTTATCGAAAGGTAATTTAAATTTAACCTCAACTCATGGGGATATTTCTTTGGAACTGGCAACTGCCGAAGGTCCGAAGATGACATTTGAAGATACATCTCTGCTTTGCTTAATTTTGCATGAAGTTAAAAGCAAATATCATGTGCTCCTGAAATTGCTTTACATCTCTTCTCCTATATTGTCAACAGACCTCCGGCAGAAAGACTTCTCTACTATGAGTGCTAGGAAACAAGCTATAGAATGAGTCAGGTGGGCAGCCCAGGTGGCTCAGTGGCTTAGAGGCACCTTCAGTCCCGGGTGTGGTCCTGGAGACCCGGAATCGAGTCCCACGTCAGGCTCCCTGCATGGAATGGAGGCTGCTTCTCCCTCTGCCTGTGTCTCTGTCTCTATCTCTCTCTGTGTGTGTGTCTCTCATGAATAAATAAATAATAAAATAAAATAAAATAAAATAAAATAAAATAAAAAAAGAGTTCAGGTAAACATTATCCCCTTGAAAAATGTGTTGTCAACCTAACCTAGATTAAATTAATCAGTGAAGAAGAAGCAAGCTCATTTTTTTACATTAAAAAAGCAAGTATTGGGATCCCTGGGTGGAGCAGCGGTTTGGCGCCTGCCTTTGGCCCAGGGCGCGATCCTGGAGACCCGGGATCGAATCCCACATCGGGCTACCGGTGCATGGAGCCTGCTTCTCCCTCTGCCTGTGTCTCTGCCTCTCTCTCTCTCTCTCTGTGACTATCATAAAAAAAAAAAAAAAAAAAAAAGCAAGTATTTACACCTTTACGTTGTTTAGGCAAGGTTGAGCATAGAAGTTGAATAGGAGTAAGAGTATGGGTAATATTGCTATTTTACTTATAATCGCTTACTTAGTCACAATTACGGAATGACTAAACTTACAAACGTAATAATGATTTTGCCAATCACACGTACGCACAATTTCCATGTGGCATAATTCTTGTAGTTTTTCCCTTTCTTCCTGTGTTGTTTCAGTTCTCATTATATTTATTGACATGTAATGTTTGTTGAATCTAATAATAGAAATTGGGCTTGTATTATGTGTATTCTTCAATTTCATTTTTTCTAACTGCTCACTTTTCATTGCATTTTACCAAAGTATCAGCCCACAATATACTGGAGATTTACAAACCCTGGTCGTTCAGTACAAATGGTTTGAGAAGCACCCATGACACCACTCGTGAGGGTCCTTATGAGAAAGCTCAGTAGAGAGTTTCTGTGAGGGCCTACGTTAGCAATCAAGGCTTCTGGAAGGCAGTTATATTTTATTTCCATGTAAAGCAGAAGCAGGTCCAGGTTGAGCAGGATCACATATATTGCTGTTCTAACCTTAGACTGCAGTTAGTATTACTTCCACAGAATGGAAACCAGGGAAGGCTAATGTATTAATTAACTTCAAAGCTGGAAATAATAGATGCTACAAAATTTGTTTGAAATATTAGAAGCAAGAGACACAGCTCTGAGCCCAAGAAGAATGTGGTCCTGAAGGAGAGAAAGAGCTGAAGTCAATGTGAGCTCTGGGTCCCACATGATGTGCAGCCAGTGAGGACAAACAAGCGTCTCCCTTGATGTTGCTTATCCCACACACCATCCCCATTCCCTTACTGACACAACAGCCAAACGTCTCAACACTTTTCCAGAATGATCTCCCACACTTTCTGCCTGCCATCCTGGCTCTCTTTGGGTCTCCTCTGCTGGCCACTAGCCTCCCCCACCCCTTGCACTGTCTGGCACCCAAGTCCTCTCCCCTCTCTTGGCTTCAGTGACCCTCCTTTGGTTCTCCTCCCGCTTCTGACTTCACATCTTTAATCTCCTTCACCTTCTGTGTCTTTTCTCTCTACCTTCTCAGAAGGTATTTTCTCTGCACTTCTCTTTTCCATCCCCTTTGAATAGATCATTCAACCTCACGGGTCCCGATGCCCATCCCTCACATTCATGTAAGTCACAGAGCGCAGACACAAGTTTTCCAAAATTCTAATTTTCATGTTGCAGTTCCAATTTTGATAATGATCTTTTAAAAGTTATTTCTTTTGCGGGGGGCACCTGGGTGGCTCTGTCAGTTAAGCATCTGCCTTGGGCATGGGTCATGGTCCCGGGGTCCAGGGATGGAGCCCCACATCTGGCTCCAGGCTCACCAGAGAGCCTGCTTCTCCCTCTCCCTTGCCCCTCCCCCCCTGCTCCTGTGCTCTGTCTCTTAAATAAATAAATAAAATCTTAAAAAAAAGTTGGTTTTCTTGAAAGTAATAAGCTTACTACCATTCATAAATTTTCAAGAAAATATCTGCTAAATACCTAGCTCTGAATGATGAGAGTTGATCAATCCTGCAAGTGGTTCTCCATGAAGCAAGTGGCTAGTTTAGCTCTTATGTCAAGCCATTTTATGGCTTTTCCCTGGCAAGCAGCAACCTACGTTCCTTTTTTGGCAGTGTCACTGCTGAAAAATAATTTGCTTTCTCTTGACGTTTAGCCTTAACTATTCCTTTTCTTTGGACCTTGAACTGTGGTGACCTTGTTTTCTGAATCTCAGATCAGAACGCATGGTTTGAAAGAGGGTTTTTATGCCAACCTGAGGTACAAGAGGCAGGCCAAAAGGTAGGTGTGTCTATGGCTTTGAGAGTTTGTGTGATGGACCACACAACATTTGAAATTGGAAATCTTCAAAATCCCTGACATAAGCCACCAATGACACGGGTCAGTGCCAAATGCCTCCAGGAAGGAAATGGCAAATGATGGGACCGTGTTGGTGCTCCACTTGGGAATGGTTATGGAATGCCTTGAATGTCAGATCTAGCAGAGTCTGACTTAAATTGACATTCCATAGTGGGGCCGCTTAGAACTGCCTCATCAACTTTGTCAACAGGCATGGAAATACCAAGTCAAAGAACAGTCTGGTAAAGACCACACCTGCCCTGCCTCTTTGCATACACAGGTGATTAACATTTATACTGGAAATGCTCTGTAGACTATTTATCTGCCTATTTTGGAGGTGGATCTGATATGGTCATGTGATCACAGGTACCACCTGTTGGGGAGACAAGACTCATAATTAATCCATGTTTGGTGGACAAGTGAGAAAAATGGGGCATTGTTGAGAGAGGGAACTGATTATAGTCCTTATGCCTCACCCATCTGGCTGTATTAAAACACTTGCACGCCCCAACATATGGTTACTAGCTTGAGAGGAGGGAGAGGATTACAAGATACAAATGATAAATGGACTCCACAGCTTCCCTCTGTGGCCAATATGGGAGGAGCCAAATGTTTAAATTTTCTTAAAAATGTTCTTGGAGAAAAGGGTCTTTTACCTTTAGTCCCAATTTTGTCATTGGGACATTTGAGGCTTTTGTCGAACATGCTGCTTCTTTATTCCCTTAAACAAGAATCATAAATATTTCTATCCATTTGCCTTTTTTCTTTTTTTTTCCTTAAAGATTATTTTTAGGTAATCTCTACACCCAATGTGGGGCTTGAACTCACAACCCTGAGATGAAGAGTCACGTGCTCTATTGACTGAACCAGTAGAGCACCCCCACTCTTTTCAAGATATATATATGTATGTATGTATATATGCATATATATACATATATAATAAATGTTTATTATATATATAAAGATTTTATTTATTTATGAGAGACACAGAGACAGAGGCAGACACACAGACAGAGGGAGCCTGATGGAGTCCCAAAGGCAGACAGATGCTCAACCACTGAGCCACCCAGGTGCCCTCAGTATACGTATATTAATTGATGTTTGATAATGGTTTGGAATTTTTTTTAATTTATTTTATTTTTATTTTGTATTTTTATTTTTTAAAGATTTTATTTACTTATTCAGAGAGAGAGAGAGACACAGGCAGAGGGAGAAGCAGGCTCCATGCAAGGAGCCCGATGTGGGACTTGATCCCGGGTCTCCAGGATCACACTCCAGGCTGCAGGCGGTGCTAAACCGCTGTGCCACCGGAGCTGCCCATGGTTTGGAAATTTACAGAAGAAATATCATCTATATTTGAGCTATACTTACTGTATTATTATAATTTCTCTTGTACTACTTAATTGGTATAAGGGCAATATTCCCTTATACCAATAGGAACTATTACAGAGAAAAATACTAACGCAGAGAGTGACAAAGGGACGCATCCAAGGGCACAACTCTAATAAATGGTGTTGCTGAGCCTACTTGTCTGATCCCAAAGCCTGTGTTCTTCACCATTTTGCTTTACTGTAGTAAAATGGGAAGAACTTAAGAGAAGACCCATGTCCACAGCCAGCTCCATGGTGAACTAATGTGTGACTTTGGACGAGGCCACTCAATCCTTTGGTTGTAAGTTTTCTCATTTCTAAAATAGGAATGATAATACGTGCCCTCCTTAACGTGGTTGGTGAGGATAAAAAGACTATGGCTTCCTTGAGAGAAGGAATTGTAGGATTTATAACTGTAATTTGAGCCCAACCGCAGTACTTAATAGAGAATATTTTTAATGATTACACACATACATCAATGAATGAATGAGACAGTGATTATATAAAGTGATGGAGGTGAAGGCACCTTGAAAAACTGTAGATCATGTTATAAGAGCTTGTTCTTCACTTGCCTATGAAGTCCTGAATGAAATTTTTTTCATGAAGTTTTTTTAGTTAAGCTTTTAATTTTGAGGTCACTAAGGATTCATATGTGATTGTAAGAAACAAAACAAAGATTCCATGTGCCTTTACCTGATTTCCCTCAATGATGACATCTTGCAAAAACTAGAGTATGATATCACAACCAAGTTATTAATATTGATACAGTCAAGACACAGAATGTTCCATCACAAGGATCCCTCATGCTGCTCTTTTAAGCCACATCCACTTCTCTTCTGCTCCCACACTAATTGTCCTGTCTCCTCCTTGTCTACTAATCTGTTCTCTGTTTCTATAATTTTGTCCACATCAAGAATTTTATGTAAATGGAATCATACAATATGTAGCCATTGAGGTTGCCTTTTTCACTCAGCATATTTCTCTGGAATACCTCGTAATTTTAATCTGAATTTCCTAATGACTAATAATGTTGAATATCTTTTCATGTATTCACTTTCCATCTGTCTCTCATCTAGTGAAATGTCCCTTCATGTCTTTTCCACATTTTCCAGGTGGATTTTTTTTAACTTTTGAGTTTTGAGAGTTCTTTATATATTCTAGACTAGCTTTAGCTATTCTAGACTAGCCCCTTGTCAGACACGCGGTTTACAAATATTTCCTGCCAGTCTGTATTTTGTCTTTTCATCCTCTTCAGAGGAGCTTTTCTAGCACAGGAGTTCTTTTTTTTTTTTTTTTTTTTTTAGATTTTATTTATTCATGAGAGTCAGAAAGAGAGAGAGAGACAGAGAGACAGAGAGAGAGACAGAGATAGAGACAGAGACACAGGCAGAGGGAGAAGCAGGCTCTCCAGGTCTCCAGGATCACGCCCTGGGCTGAAGGTGGCGTTAAACTGATGAGCCACCTGGGCTGCCCTAGCACAGGAGTTCTTAAATGAAATTGGATTTTTAAAGATAATAAATTTGTGTTGTTTTAAGCCACTCAATTTGTAGTGGTTTGTCACAGCAGCAAAAGAAAATGAATACAGCTTTTTCCCACTTTTTACTTTCAACCTGTTTATATCATTCTTGGAAGTGAGTTACTTTTAGGAAGTGAATAGTTGAGCTGTGTTTTTATTTTTTTAATTTATTTTTATTTTTTTATGAGCTGTGTTTTTAAATCTACTCTGCTAATCTTTATCTTTTAATTGTGTTTAGACTATATTTGATATTATTATTAATATATTGAGCTTAAGTCTACCTTTTTATTTTTTATTTTCTGTTCTGTTTTTCTATTTTTGTTTTCCCTGCCTTCCTGTGGATTACTTTTAACATTTCTTTAAATTTCATTTTATCTATTCTATTTTTGAGTGAGCCTGTTTGATGGCTTTTTTAGTGGTCGTTCTAGATATAACACTATATATATAATCTGTAAGAGACAATTGTGTCATTATTTTACCAGTTTGAGTGAAATGTAGAAATCTTATTTCCTTTTACTTCCTTTTACCTTTCCCTGTTTATAAAATCATTGCTTTAAATATTTCCTCTCATATATTTAGGACTATATCAGACAATGTTACTATTTTGCTTCAACCATCAAAGATAATTTAGCAAACTAAAGAGGAAATGCAAAGTGTATTGCGTTTACCTGTATTTTGCTTACATAATTACCCAGAATACAGAGAAAAATCATATTCTTTCTTCCTTATTGATGTTCTAAGATTCCTTCTATTATTTTGTCCTTTCTACTTAAAGAATTTCCTTTAGCCGTTCTTTGGGGTAAGTAGGCTGATGACACATTGTTAGTTTTCCTTCAACTGAAAATGCCTTGATTTTCCCTTCATGTCTAAAGGGTATTTTTGCTGGGAATAAGATTATGAGTTGACAGTTCTTTTCTGTCGGTAATTGAAAAATATTGTGCTATTTTGTCTTAGCCTTCATAGCTCCTGATAAGAAAGTCACTGTTATTTGAATTCTTTTTCTCTTATAGATAAGAATTGTTTTTCTCTCCTTGCTTTCAAAAGTTTTTCTCTGTCTTTAGATTTCAGTAGTTTGACAGTATGTGTCTTGCTTTGGGTTTGGTTTTTTTTTCCCCCAGAAGTTTATCCCAATGGGGTTCCCTAAACTTCTTACATCTGTGGGTTTAGTCTTTTTTTCAAATTTTGGGTGTTTTCAACCATTTTTTTTTTTAAGATTTTACTTATTTATTCATGAGAGACACAGAGAGAGAGAAAGAGGCAGAGACACAGGCAGAGGGAGAAGCAGGCTCCGTGCAGGGAGCCTGACGTGGGACTCGATCCTGGGTCTCCAGGATCAGGCCCGGGCTAAGGCTGTGCTAAACCACTGAGCTACCCGGGCTGCCCTCAACCATTATTTCTTGGAGTAACTTTTGTCTTTTCTCCTTCATCTCCTTCATCTCTTCTTATCAATAACATAAATTTTAGATTTTCTAATAATGCCACACACCCCTATGGTATCCTAGAAAGAACATTCAATAATTGGTTTTGTCATTTCAAAGTCTTTCAGAGATTTTCCTGACAGTTGGTTTTAACAAATCTTTTTTTCTAGTCCCTCTATTACATCCCCTGTGCTAGGTGCTGAGTTGCAGAGATGCATAGGGCACACTCTTTGCATGTAAAAAGCATATGGTCCCCTGTAAGAGTCAGATACATAGACAAAATATCCTTACTGTGTATATGCTAACTAGAAGTATTCATTTAAACCAGAGATGGGCAAAATTTTGGTACAAGTAGTAAATATTTTAGGCTTTGTAAGCCAAGTGGTCTTCATGATGACTATTTATTTCTGCCATTTTAGTGTGAAAGCAGCCATAGACAATAGATAAGTGAGGAGATATGGCTATGTTCTGATAAAACTTTCAAAAAAACAGGCAGTGAGTCTTTTTGTGGTCTATTGGTGACCAATAGAAAGCTTGGTGACCCCTGATCTAGCCTTTATTTTATGCCTTTCTGACTTTCTATGTAAAAGAAGGTGGTTATAAGAATTACATTAGTTAATATTTGTAAAGTGCTCAGAACAAGGTGTGGCAAATATTAAGGTTTGTATGATGTTAGTTTTTAGCTCTCGTTTCCCATCCAGTCCTCTACCCTGTTCACATGGCCCACCTGAGGATTAGGTGTAGGTCATGATGGGTATGTGCTCAAAGACTAAAAGGGGAACCATTATCAATGTATGTGCTCATTACTTAGCTGATCACTTCAACAGTAACCTACATAAAGAGCTTCCCAAGTCCGTTGCTACCTGGAGCATCCATGATTCTGTAAGCATCCCTCTGCTTTCATCTTTCCCAGAGAGGAGTGGGGTTAGGGAAAGAGAATTTGTCCTAGAGTTAGGAGATCCAGATCTGCATCTGCATGCAGATCTGGATCTCCTAACTCCACCCGTTTAGCTTCATCTCATTGACCTATATATCCTTGTGTTTAAAATGAGAATGATGATCCACCCTTCACGGGATGATTGTAGGAATTAAATAAGATGAGGTGTATGAATAGTACTTTGCAAACCATAAAGTACTCTGCAACTGCTGGTAATTATTGGCATTATTAGGCTATAAAGACTCTCATTCATTCATGAGTTCCTTTCCCACAAAGCTTTCAGCCTCTGTGGTGGGAAGGGTGGCACTTACAGAGGCACTAAAGATCCGACACCCAGGGAGAAAAGGGAATTGTTACCTAGCAAGCTTTTGTTGCACTAAATGGTACCTCTGTGACTTTCCAAATTTTACATGCTTCAGTGTAGCCAGAGAGGAAACAATTTACCTTTTTCTTGTCCTGGTGTGTTATATAATTGCCTGCTAAGTGATAGCAATTGTAAGAAAGCTGAGTTTGCAACGAAATTAAAAGACTGCCACTTTGGCAGTGCTGCTGAGGACCTAAAGGTCCTCAGGCTGGGACCTAAAACAGGAATCCAATTCAGTACAGTTCAATTCAATTCAACTCAACTCAACTCAACTCAACCCAACCCAACCCAGTCCAATCCGATCTGATCCAACCCAATCCAATTCAACTTGATTTAGTAAACTGACCTTTGCTATTTGCTAGAGTTTGTGCCAGGCACAAGGGACAAAAAAACTGACTATGACACTGGTGCTGCCCTCCTGGAACTAGTAAACTCCCAGTTATAGTGTGGAAGGAGCTAGGCTAGAAGAAACCTTAAAGTGGGAAAAAAAGACAAGATTTCTTCTTCATGGGGCTTGCTGTCACCTCAGGAGCAGGAGAGCAGGAGAGATTTGCAAGGGTGATGAGAGATAAGGCTGTCTTTGGCTGTTTTTTCAGAGTTGCATTCCTAGGGGTGTGTGACTACCAGCAGGGACTCTGACATTAGCAGGCACCTAAAGAGGTTTTTTTCCCTCCCATTTAAAAAATATGTCTCCACCTTTTTAATGACTATTTTTGTTTCTTCCAATTGAGATGCTGGCCCAATTTTAAAAATACTTGATTTTAACAGCTTCATAAAGGGAAGCTTTATGAGTTTAGTTTTGCTGACCATTTCCTCGTTTGAAAAGTAGAAGAAGGCAAGAAGGTTTATGGTTCAAGATTTACTTCTGTCAAAAAAAGTTGTCAAAAAATGCTTTGCAGTAGAAAAAAATTACTCGTTGTCCTGTCTAGTGCATCCTTTGGTCATCTTACTTTTCATTATAGGTAAGCACATTTACAAATCTTTAGGTCATAGAAAAGTAAAAGCAAATGATTCTTATCTCTAAAATGCAAGTGAATCATGTGGATGGGGTAGTAATATTCCTTATTGCCTGTATATGTGTGATTCTTTGAATTCTCCTTTGAGCCACTTGCCACATCTTACCCTTATTAAGTGAGTTACATGAAACCTTTAATATGTGTTCATTTTTTTTTTTTATGTGTTCATTTTATATTTGTGTGAGTGATGATTTTATCTTTTTTAAATACCTTTTAAAACTTTTCATCTGGAAAAAAAATAATAAAACTTTTCATCTGGGAAAGAACTGGCTGGTGATGTGGAGACATAGAACATGAGGAAATTAAGATGTGTTGGGTGCCAAACCTTTATGTGCATTGTTTTGTTGAATTCACACAACAGTCTTATACCTTTGGGTACTGCTTTTTTTTTTTAAACCAAGGTCCCATATTTGTTATGTTAACAAGGATTATGTTCATGAGAATGATAGGCCATGTTATGGGGTGAATCCTGCTCTCTCAAAGTTCATATGTTGAAGTTCTAACAACCTGTACTTCAGAATGGGACCTTATTTGGAGATAGAGTCTTACAAAGGGAATTCAGTTAAAATGAGGTCATTAGGGTGGGCCCTAATCCAGTATGACTGGTGTCCCTAGAAGAAGGGGATATTTAGAGACACGCACACAGAGAGAACTAACCCATGTGAGGATGAGGCAGAGATATGAATGATGCATCTAGAGGCCAAGAAACCCCATAAATTGCCAGCAAACACCAGGAGCTAGAAGGGAGGCCTGGGACAGATTCTCCCTCCTAGCCCTCAGAGGGAACCCACCTGGCCAACACCTAGACCTTGGACTTTCAGATTGCAGAACTTAGACAATAAATTTCTACTGTTTTAAGTCACCCAGTTTGGGGTACTCTATTACCACAGTAAAACCACAGCAAACCAATACAGGCCATTACAAATTCTTTATATTTTCCTATTTTAAAGAATCATTTATATTTAATTATATATGCAAGGGACCCTCCAGGGCAGCGAGGCCCAGTCCCCACTGTGAGCTCACAAGCTCACAGTGAGGACTCAGTCATCACCAGCCTGAGCATCTGACAGACACTTGACTTCAGTCATGGGGATTTGTAGGCAGGGGATTGATGCATGTGCCACTTAGATGAGGGACCAAAGAGTGGAGATGTATCACCTTCTTCTCATCAGATTCACATGACAAAACAGCCCTGTCCCCTGGTTTTCACCAGCCATAATGGAACACATTCGCTTCTGCCATAAGTTCACTGGCATTGGCTCGATCCAAACAAAATAGTGTTACTTTTTCCTCCTGGAATGCTCCCCAAAAAACAATACCTTTGGGAGGAGTTGTTTTATTCCAACTGTTAAAGGGAAGCACCCTGAGAGCAGGAGAGCGCCCTGAGCTCGTTGATGTTTGTAAAGGGCCCATCTGGTGTGTGCGAGTGTGGGAGGAGAGAGTGGAAGTGGGGACATCACGTTGGAGGCTTAGTCCATCACAGTGGACGAAGGGGGAAAGGATGCTGAGCTAGATCCCGAGACAGCAGTAGAAACAGTAAGAAATTATCAGGGTCGGGATAGTTCAAGGAAGAATGGGTAGGACTTGCTGGAGAATTAGATGTTTCAGGTAAGGGAAAGAAAAATCAAGGATGGCTCCATGTTGTTTTTTCTTTTCCTGATAAACTGGATGGATAGCCAACTAACGAGGAAGGGGTGGGGGGCTTCAGAGGGCTTCATTTTTATGCTTCCTATGAAGGTAAATGCTGGGAAGGGACCCGTTTGGGCCTGGTCTTTGGGAAACCAGATATCAAGCCATTCCTGGAAGACTAAGGGCTCATTCTTCCTTCAGATAAACAATGTTAGTTATACGCTAATTGTGACAAAGTGCTGTGCAGGCTGCCAAGGGTGTTGCTAATCTCCTGGACATAAACCGTGGGATGGGGCCTAGAGATGTGGATTCTGAGGAGACAGGAGAGCCCTTCAGCACACCTGTCTGGAAGAAGTGTTACGGATTCAGAAGGACTGGCAGGTTGATAGGAAGCTTTTCAGCCAGTGAAAGTTCTGGAACAAAGATGGTTACTTCTGGTCAGGGAGCCCCAGGTATAGAATCCCAGTGATGGGATCTCATCCTGACTCCCTGTGCTTTCAGGAATCCAGTTCCCAACTAGATCTCTTGCTGACACCCTACTCCGCTCTGCATTTGAGACTCATCCTTCCATCCCCAGGGCCTACACAGTGCTTCACATAAGGAGGCATTCAATAAACTTTGTCAAACAAATGAAGCAAAGGTGCTATGGAAGTAATTCCTTTTTTCTTTTCTTTTTTTTTTTCTTTTTTTGTAATTCCTTTCCTAATCAGACTAACAAGTTGGCAAATAAATGGATACTGTAGAGATGGTGTACCTTGATTTCAACAACACAGTTGAGAGAACTCTCCTTATATTTTGTGATTATCACGGAAAGATCTGGAAATAAATATGGGTTGGATGATGAGATAATCTGCTTAGGAGAATTAATTACTGTTGGCTTATTATATAAAAGGGACACTGATATTTGAATTACTACACACATGGGAGGCTCCTCAAGTGACCTCCAGACACCTCTGATTTAAGCCCTTTCCTGAGCAACATTCTTAGAAATGACTTGGATAAATATGTAGAAAATCAAGAATCAAAAAATTTGCAGCTATTTTAAAATTGAGAAGCCAGGTAAATGCCATGGAGCTCAGAATCAAGATTCAAAGAAGTATCTAAATGGGGACACCTGGGCGACTCAGTGGTTGAGCATCTGCCTTTGGCTCAGGTTGTGATCATGGGGTCCTGGGATCGAGTCCTGTCTCAGGCTCCCTGTGGGGAGCTTTTCCTTCTGCCTATGACTCAACCTCTCTCTCTGTGTCTCTCATGAATAAATAAATAAAATCTTTTAAAAAGTATCTAAGTGGATTTTGATTCTGTATGACAACTAACAAGATTATATGTAATAAGAATAAAACTCTTTTTAGTGTAGCAAATACATGAACAAGAAGAGAATGAAGGACTCGTGGATTTTCAGTTCATCTAGAAAGAGCAGCTCCTACTGGCAGATTAGGATATACCCCTGCTTCAAAAAACACCCGGGTGGATGTTCCGCCCCCCCGCCCCCCAATCTTTGCAAAAGCATCTCAAGACTCCAGTGTATGAAAGTTCTCTTGCTCTGGCAACATTCAAGATGCCCACAGCTGGTGTTGTGTCAGCCCCAGGGTGTGGTGAGCCACGGTTGACCCAAAAAGCCAGGTGTAATTGCTGGGCACTGCAGTCTGGAGCCCTGGTCTCTGGACACACCTCGGCGCTGCTCACTCCCTGCTCTGACTGACCTTTGAGAAAGCCCCTCAGAAGCAGACGGCCTTCTGCACGGTAGCTGAAGCTCTTCCCCCTACTCAGACCCTCCCCGGCACGGATCCACAGCCAGCTCCCTCCAGGAGCAGAGGGAAGTCACCCAAAGTGACAGCCCTGTGCAAAGTTTCCATTAGTCACCTGGGGTTTCTGAAAGCCAACAGGCCTGGCCGGGGACAAGGAAACGGGAAGACCTGCTGCTCCCCTTTCCTGAGATTAATGGTTGTGGGGTGTTGCGATGGACCCAAAGCCCTTCTGGGAAAGGGTGCGCTGTTTATCTTTGGAGCCCGCCAGCCAGTGGAGTGCAGAGTGCTAACTGCTCAGTGCTAACTGCTCAATGCTAACTGCTTAGTGCTAACTGCTCAGTGCTAACTGCTGAGTGCTAACTGCTCAATGCTAACTGCTCAGTGCTAACTGCTGAGTGCTAACTCCTGAGTGCTAACTGCTGAGAGCTAATTGCTGAGAGCTAACTGCTGAGTGCTAACTGCTCAATGCTAACTGCTCAGTGCTAACTGCTGAGAGCTAACTGCTGAGTGCTAACTGCTGAGTGCCAACTGCTCAGTGCTAACTGCTGAGTGCTAACTGCTCAGTGCTAACTGCTCAGTGCTAACTGCTGACTGCTAACTGCTCAGCACTAACTACTGACTGCTAACTGCTGAATGTTAACTGCTCAATGCTAACTGCTCAGTGCTAACTGCTGACTGCTAACTGCTGAGTGCTAACTGCTGAGTGCTAACTACTGACTGCTAACTGCTAAGTGCTGACTACTCAGTGCTAACTGCTGACTGCTAACTACTGAGTGCTAACTGCTGAGTGCCAACTGCTCAGTGCTAACTGCTGAGTGCTAACTGCTCAGTGCTAACTGCTGACTGCTAACTGCTCAGCACTAACTACTGACTGCTAACTGCTGAATGTTAACTGCTCAATGCTAACTGCTTAGTGCTAACTGCTCAGTGCTAACTGCTGACTGCTAACTGCTGAGTGCTAACTGCTGAGTGCTAACTACTGACTGCTAACTGCTAAGTGCTGACTGCTCAGTGCTAACTGCTGACTGCTAACTGCTGAGTGCTAACAGCTGGGTGCTAACTGCTAAGTGCTGACTAACTGCTGAGTGCTAACTGCTCAGTGCTAACTGCTCAGTGCTAACTGCTCAGTGCTAACTACTGACTGCTAACTGCTCAGTGCTAACTGCTCAGTGCTAACTGCTGAGAGCTAACTGCTCAATGCTAACTGCTCAGTGCTAACTGCTCAGTGCTAACTGCTGAGTGCTAACTACTGACTGCTAACTGCTCAGTGCTAACTGCTCAGTGCTAACTGCTCAGTGCTGACTGCTCAGTGCTAACTGCTGACTGCTAACTGCTCAGTGCTAATGGAGGGTCGTGTCGGGTTCCAGCCCACAGAGCCGGAGAAGGCTGCTGGACAGAAACAAATGCCCCTCCTCTATGGTCAGCGCGGGCTGCTGTCCAGCAGGGTGGCACTGTGCGGCCTGTGACACCTGCTTCTCTAGTCTCTGCTGCAGAGCCAGGTGGCAGTGGCCGGGAGGCGCTGCCCTCTGCTGTAGGGACACCTCGGTGGGTCAAGGCCAAGGAGACTCCGGCTCAGGAGTTGCTGGTGAAAGGCACTTTTCAGCCCTGGGGCATCCGCCCGAGGGAAGGCCTCTCCCTCTGCAGAAGGAGCAAATGCCCCTGGGAACCAAACCTGTTGGGGGCTGGGCTGGAGACCAGGGACCAGAAGAGAAGAAAGTCAAGGTTGTGTGTAGTCTCTCCTCCTGCCTCCCCGTGCCCACCCCTCCCCCCAAGTGTCCTGACTCATCCATAGGGCACTCTCCTGGAATTCCCTCTTCTCACTCAAAGAGATTTGAATGATTATGAAAAAGAAGAAAAGAATAAGGAAGAAAAAAATAGAAAAGAAAAAAAGAAAGGAGAACCATACTTTGGTCTACTTTCCTCTTCGGGAAGTTAGCTCTAGTTACAAACACTAGAAAGCTGTGTCCACACTGTGCCAACACGATGGGCAGAAAGTGAACCAGACAACTCTCTCTCCTCCTCTGTGTGTGTGTGTGTGTTTGTGCGCGCGCACGCACGTGTGTGAATGAATCCCAGTGGACCAATAGCCAGTTTTGTTTTGTTGCTTCGGTAAAAAGGAAAGAAGGTGCCTAACACACCAACCTGCATTAATTATGAATGCCTATCTATTCCTGAATGCAGATCTCAGAACCAGACAGGCATGGAAATTCCACTGAGGAGACTTGGCAACTCCCTGACTTTGGCTAACTCCCATAATCTCTTGGAGGATCAGGTGAGAATTCCTCACTTGAAAATTGGGCTAACAAGCCTGGTTCTTAGCCAATGGTGAATATTAGATGAGATAGCATGTGTAAAATATCCTAACTCAGTGAGGGACGCGTGGAGGTGAGTCTGGAGAGGGACCCCGGGACTGAGTCTGGCAGCCTTGGAAGCAGTAGGAAGTATCTTGTCTTTATCCTTAAAAGCAATGGGAATTCAAAGAAGGTTTTAAACAAGGTGGAGACTCAGGGCTGTGGCATGGAGAAGGCATTGCCAGAGGTGGGCAAGGTCAAGGTCAGCAGCAAGGAGATCTGCGGGGTGTCAGGGCAGTTCAAAAGACTCCAGACAGTTTCTGGGCTTTGACACTCTGTGATTTCCTGGATTTTGGCCCTTGTCTCAAATTCCATGAAACCTTTTTGACCTTCAGTTTCCTAAAATTGGATTCAACCTCTGTGAAGTTTACTCCTTAGATCAAATTCCAGCTTTAGTTTTATTTGCTTAAATCAATGTTTATTGAGTGCCCATCATGTGCTAAGAACTCTGCAGCCTGAGTGTAGAGTTTAATAGAGTAGAGGGATGGCAAGTAGGTTTCAACCTGTGTTGGAAGGATTCTAGGGCCTCACAGTCAAGAGAGCCAGGACTTAGCCATGCTAAGAAGACTTAGCATGTCTTCTACAGGCGAGGGGTGCGTTGGCAGCACATTTGTCACATATTCACCATCTCTGGTCTAATGGTTCCCAGCTCCTATATTCCACCCTCACTCCATACTGTCCCGCTCAAACTCTGTTACCTTCAGACAGCACCCACTAGTCTGCCCAGAAACTATTGGGAAAGAGGCTTTCTTTTACCATGGAGACTGCTGTACTCAAGCAGTGTGTTAGCTGACAGGAAGCTCCATGTGGAGAGGACATGTCTGATAATGAGCACAAAGGAAAGCAGAGTTGAACAGGAGTAATAGTTTCAAGCTTTGAAGTGCTGGATCTAGCAATGCTGGAAGCTTTCATCCAGGGGAGATGCATGGATGTGTGCCCACGATGGGGGGGAATTACTACATCCTGGGGGGAGCTGAAACTCAACCCAGGCAGTAACCACATACAGAGAGCATAGCAACGGTTGGAGCAAGGTAGCTGAGTTAACAACTGACAACTAAAATAGGCTATGGACAGGTGAATGTTTCTTGGGAGATTTTCAGATAAGATTGGAAAAGGGAACCTAAAGGCTTAGGGGCAGCTAAAAGTGGGTATGCCTTCCCATGCTCATTTTTTCCCATCCATAGGGCTGGAAGCAAAGGGTTTGGGAAGGCAAAGTTACAAGACAGAAGTCTCTGGCTTCTTGAGTCATCCTTTGGAGGGGAGCTCCTCAGGAGTCCTCCAACCCACATCAAGTTGTGAAGAGAAACAAATTCTGTATGCCATACCACTGAATGTTTGAGGTTTATTTGCTATGTTAGCTTATCCTGTATTGATCAATCATTTACAAAGAACATCAAGAAATGGCTAAACTTCCATTGCCCGAGGGTTTAGAAAGGATTATCTATATACCGCCCATTAGAAAAAATCTCTACCACTTACTTGCTCATGCACTATTTATTTTGTTGATGATAATGCAAGGTTAAGCTAGGCCAAGAGTTTGGTGAGATGAATACTTTCACACACTGCTTACATTGTAAATTTCTGGAAGGTTTTGGAAAGCAAGCTGGCAACATTTATACCCTCTGAGCACTAATTCTACTGCCAGGAATCTAGCTAAAGGAATGTAAAGCAAATGTACGAGAAATGTGTGTAAATAATAGTGTGCAAAGCCATTTATAGTCATCATGGAAACAATGTAAATTTTCAGTAGTAAATTTTCAGTAGTAGTAAATTTTTCAGGGAAATTGTGGTATCTGCATCAAATGGAATATTATGTGTCAGTTACATTTGTACTTATGAAGCCACCTTAATAGTGTGAAGAAATGTTTATATTATGTTAGTGAAACATCAGGAAAACCCTGCTACTCTGTGTATAATTTTTTTTAAGATTTTATTTATTTACTCATGAGACACACACACACACACACACAGAGAGAGAGAGAGAGAGAGAGAGAGAGAGGCAGAGACACAGGCAGAGGGAGAAGCAGGCTCCATGCAGGGAGCCCGACGTGGGACTCGATCCCGGGTCTCCAGGATCAGGCCCTGGGCCGAAGGCAGGCACTAAACTGCTGGGCCACCCGAGCTGCCCAACTCTGTGTATAATATTTATTAGGAATAGAATAGAAGAAAACCCACCCAATTTAACAGTTACAGTGGTTTCTGTCTTACCCATAGGATTACATGGAATTTCTGTTTTCTCCTGTGGACTTTCCTGTATTTTTAGTTTTAAAGAATGTTGATATATTATTTTCTACAACAAAGAAAAATAATCACAAAAAGCTTTATTCAAAAATATTATGCCAGAGTGTTCCCCAAAGTTTTGCCAGTGAGCTTCTCAGAGGTGAGGTTGTGCTTCTTGAGATATATTCAGGAGATGTCCTTTACCCAGGTCTTTAAGTGGAGCCCTTACCCAGTGGCCACTAAATCATTCATCAGGAACGCCTCATGCCACTACTGAGTGTCTGAGCATGTACTAAAGGCAGGAATCAGGGTAAATGATTTGTCAGTTGGGGAGAATTTTGTTAGTGAGTCTCACCCCCACCTAACCTCTGACCTGTGTTTGGGAAAGACAGAGAGAGAAGGGAGTGCTCAGGGAAAAGATAGGATGGGTGGGGTGGAAAGCAGGAGCAAGAGGGAAAAGGTTCAGGAAGAGAGGAAGAATACGAAGGCAGCAGAGTCTGGAGGAGAAAATGTACTAAACTTCTGGTACTGCAGAGAGATGCCAGTAGGGAACCTGCAGCAGAATAATCAGAGTTATTGAATGACAGGTAGAGGTGCTTGAATAATTGCAAATAAGGAGACTGAGAATTCCTTGTAATTATTTCAAAGGCCTGATGAACCGCTAGATAGAGGTATGCATCCTACTGTAATGGGTTAGGATTACCAAATAATAATTTAAAGAGATGAACATCCAAATATAACTGAAATGAAGATATTCCCTTACCCTAGAAAGGAAAAATTGGATATTAGTATCACATCAGTGTTGTGTGCTTTTCACTACATGTTTTAAGGTTCCATGTGCCTCCAGAGATGTGAAAGGAAATATTTGATAAAGAAAAAACTGGATATAGGGTTTTCCCATAACTAATATACTTAGTACAGTGTGGCAAATCGGAGGGGTGGGTGAAACCATGGAGTCAACAGCTTCGTCCATGCTTTACTCACTCATTCCTTCATTCATTCATCTACTGATTCATTCAGCTCCTGTGTGCTGAGAATCAACTGAAAGGTACTGGGTGCTGGAGACACAGAGATGAATCAGTTCTCTATTTTCAATGAGCCCAGAGTCTAATGGTTAAGGTGACCATGCAAATAACTATTATGTGGTGTGAGAATTACTGTAATGATAGAACACACCAAGTGTGGAGAGCACACCCCTGATGGGATAGCATATTCATAGACTCGTAGGAGTTTCTGGGTCAAGAGAGTAGGAAGGGAATTTCAGGCGATGTCAAGAGCATGCCAGGCAAACCTGGAGAGGTGAGAGGTGGAGCCTGTTTGGGGGACCAAGAGATATTGTGGCTGAAGCTTAGGTGTGGGGAGTGACAGCCTCTGACTCTGGAGCTAGACTGGGAATTATCTCCTGCATACAGTAGCAGTTCTCAACCTTGGTCAAGCATTGATTGGGAAGTTTAAAAAATATTGATATTGGAACCTCAGCCAAAAATTCTGATTTCATTGGTCTTGTGAGTGGCTTGGGCATTGGGACCCTGAAACCTCCTCAGGTCACTCTAATGTGCAGCTAGGCTTGAGAACCATTACTCAAAGAGGTGGAAAGTCCTAGAATCAGTGTATTTTCCTTAATATTACTTTGGCACCAATACAGGACAGAGACTGGTGGCAAAAAAAGCACATTAGATACTAACTATAAATGTCAGGTAAGAGAGGATGAAGGTCTTTTTTTTTTTTTTTTAAGATTTATTTTAGAGTGAGTGAGAGAAAGTGAGAGTATGCACAAGCAGGGGGAGGAGCAGAGGGAGAGGGAGAAGCAGGCTCCTCACTGAGCAAGGAGCCTGATGTGGGGCTTGATCCCAAGACCCTCAGATCATGACTTGAGCCGAAATCAAGAGTCAGATGCTCAACCAACTGAGCCACCCAGAGCCCCTAAGAGGATGAAACTCTTAAACATGAGGAAGAGGGAGAGGAACAGATCTGAAAACTATCAAGAAGGGAGAATCGGTGGGCTGGGGTGGCATGAAGTGGGGAAAGAACAAAATCAGGTATTCTGATTTTCTGGGTGACTGCTGGCGCCTTCCCTGAGATAGGAAACCCAGGAGAGAAAACAGAGTTGGTGCACGCTGAGGCATCTGGGAAGCAGGAGTGGATGTGGTAAGTTCAACTTGTCTTGTTGAGTTTGAGGTGCTTGTCTAAGTTTTCCATCACTTTATAGGCTTTTCCAGTTGGGTGGCTACTGAAGATCAGATTGCTCAATATCCATTCCAATCTTCTTCTAGATGCTTTCTGATAATGCAGAAGGTGGAAAAGAAAAGAATTCTTAAAAAAGTACTAATCCCCCAGGAATTGTGCCTCTCTGCATTTTCTCCATTTGCAGTAAGGGCACAGAGCTGGGTGAGAACCCTCAGTCACTTAGTCCTGATCCATGTTTTATTTGTACATTTTGTATTTCAAAAAAAGGCAATGATAAGCTTCCCATTTACCTCCAAAGAAACCAACGTTACTTTTTTTTTTAAAGTAAAAATGACATGTGAGAGGTAAGAAGAATTTTACATTTTCCAGAACACTTAGACTCCTTTTTATTTGCTTTTCCAAAAAAAAAAGATTATTGGATAATAAATTTACACTATGGCCACAGGAAATAAAAATAAATAAAATCCTCAATTTTTGTTGCAGAAAGAGTATTGAGTCATCAGTAAAGAACTGTAGATTAGAGCGACGTATTAGGCTAAAATCACAGTATGTGAAATGGAGTGGAAGTCAAAACTCAAGAAGAGAAAATCACAATGTTAAATATTAGACAAGTAAAAAGATTTGCATATGTGTTTTTTTTTTTTTACATGGATGACGTGGGAATCAAGGTTTATGACACTTAACGTTCCACTGGCTTCATTAAAAAGAATCATGCGTCAGGTTGATTTTTAAAATTCATATTTACAATGTCTCATAAGTTACATTACTTGCAGCTATTTAACTCAGGAGGAAATATTTCAGATGTCTGCTTAAAAATGTGCAAATGGGTTTTTCGAAGTTCTTTTGGAAGGTCTGACAGTAAAAGAAGAGGGTGACTCCCATGCCCTCCTCCTTCCACCCCGGGTTGTGCCACCCACCCCAGAGCAGCGGGAGCCTGAGTGGGATCGCAGAAGGCAAAATTAACTTCAACAGTGGCTGGAGACAAGACAAGTGGCTGGAAGCATCAGCCTGCTGCTGAGGATCGGTGTTGGGATACATCCCAGGCTAAAGCAGGAGAGTCAGGTCCTTGGCTGTTTGCATTATTCATGCCCACGGTCCCCCCTGGCAGGCTAATCCAGACTTGACAAAAATTAAAAGTGTGGGCACGTCTGGCCGGGATGCGTCACACACATGTCACTCTACCATTTACACACGACTGACTTTACAGCCACTTACAACTTTCAGTTACAAGCAAGAACATGCTGGTTTGTGTACTAACTGCATTTGGCTAAAAGTGTGGAGAGTTTAGGAACGATTGCATGTAATGGAGAACGTGACAAATGGGTGATCAACATGCTTTTCTTCACCTCCCTTCTTTTTTTTAAATTTTTTAGTAATTTATTCATGAGAGAGAGAGAGAGAGAGAGAGAGAAGCAGAGACACAGGCAGAGGGAGAAGCAGGCTCCATGCAGGGAGCCCAATGCAGGACTCGATCCTGGGACACCAGGATCATACCCTGGGCTGAAGGCAGGCACTCAACCGCTGAGCCACCCAGGGATTTTTTTTTTCTTTTTCTTTTTTTCCTTTTATTTATTCTTCACCTCCCTTCTTGCCCTGGTCTTCATCTCGGAAGTTTTCCTCCGTGACCTGTCCTCTTCAGGCCACATCTGGCTCTTGGGGGGGTTCCCGATGTGAGAACCCTGGGGGTGTCACTCGCTGAGGGTTTTTAGAGTGGTCTCCCGGCCGCTCCTGGGCTCAGATTGTCCGGGGGGCGATTTAGAAAGCCCGCTGAGACCCCCTTCAAGTCTTTGTTGGGGAGCCCAGGGCCTCCGGGCAGCTTCCCCAGATGTCGGCACCTTGGCAACACCCGGGTTGGAACACGATTAGAATAATAGCGACTGACTCCCTCGGCGGTGGCGCTGCTGCAAGTGGCTCATCATTTCCCGACAAGTTCAGTCTGGAACCAGATGAGACTATTTTCCCAAACAACAGCGTCGTAGCAGAAAGCAGCCGGGGCATGTCAGGGGACAGCTGTGAGGCTGGTAGCACGGGAAGGTGGGCCGGGCGAGTTATCCACCCTCTGAGATGATTCCCTGCTGAAACCTCTCATGCTCCCTGGAGGGAAGGGGGCCCTTGCAACTCTGCAGGTGCTTCTTGGTACCTTTGTGATGTGCTCAGGGACTAGGGCCGCCAGGGAAGTGGGGGTAGGTTGTTAGAGGAGTCCTTTCTCAGTTCCAGCCCAGGGTTGGGGCTTGGGGCTGGGGGGAGGCACCATCCACAAGCCCTGCTGGACCCATTCAGGCCCGAGGCAGTAAATTGGTCCCTGTTTTTGGTGTGTCACCACTCCATCCTCCCCAGCCCCTGCCACCCACTCGCTGGTCATCGGATGTCCTGCACCCTGGGGGTCCATGCCTTCCGAGTCCTGCTCCATGGCAGGGGGTCACCGGGGAGAGGCTGCCCAGGGACCATGCGCCCGAGGCTGGGATGGTCAGACTCTGGGACGTCGGTGTTGAAAACATACGGCGTTGCTCGAACACCTGTGCTTCACCTGACAGCCGATTATAAACCAACTCCCCAGTTCATTTACTCTACTTGGAAGTTCAGCTTAGGCTCCTCCTGGCAACACGAAAGCACAGATAACAGGACGCAGTGGCGCTCACGGAAAGGCCCTTTCTTGGCTGGCACTCATTTCCAATGATAAACACTATTTCTCAAAATTCTGCTTTGTGGCAGGTTCTTTAAACAGATCGGCGTGAATTCTCATCTTTGGGCTACTAGGCAAATAGTCTTAATCCCTTTTCTCCAGAAGCTGAGCTTCAGAGAGATTATTTAATTTTCCCCAAGTGAGAGGCTTCTATGGAACAGAACCTGCAGCCTGCCTGACCCCGGGGTCTGGGTGCTCCCCACTGCATTTTGCTGCCATTAATCTTGCTTCCCCTGCACATGGATAATACATCCACGGTCCTGATCGTGTGCCTTGTGGTTTTGTGGATTGGCATCTCTGGGTTTTTTCAGTAGTAGAGTCCTGTGGTGTCCTAGAACCCAGGGGCTCTAGGCTGCAACTTCTCTCAGTTGTCCTCTGGAATTTCCCCAGCTTTGCCAAGTGTTCCTTGAATTTCAATGGCCAGGCCTGAAACCAGGGCTTCAGAGGCCAATGTTCTTTTGTTTGGTCCAAGGATACAGAGACATTTCTTACTTGGTTTTTAACTCCCAACACTGACCACTAAATTCCAACATTTTTGAGCTGGAAAGATGCTTAGGAAGCATCTTACCCAGGGGTCCCAAACTTAAGTGTGCCTCAGAATCACCTACAGGGCTTGTACAGTATTTATCTATTGCTGTGTAACAGATTATGCCCAAATTTGGCAGCTTAAAACAAGAAAAATTTATTATCTCACGTAGTCTCTGTGGGTCAGGAATCCAGGAGTGGCTTATCGGCATAGTTCTGGCTCAAGATCCCTAAGGAGACTACAATCAAGATTTTTTTTGGAGGGAGTACAGTTCATCTGAAGGCTTGACTAGGGCTTACTTACATGGCTGGAGGTGAGGTGTCTTTTTTCTACCACGTGAGCCTCTCATAAAGTTATCTTAATGTACTAAAAACCTGGCATCTGGCTATCCTGAAACAGGGATCCAAGAAAGATCAAGAGTATAACCAAGGGGGAAGCCACAAAGTATTGTGTAATATAATCTTGGAAGAGACACACCATCACTTCTGATGTATTTTAGTCATAAGACAGACTAACTCTGGTTCAAGGTAGGGCAAGACTACACAAGGTGTGAATTCCAGGAAGTGGGGATCATTGGGGACCATCTTGGAGTTTAGGTGTTGCAGCTTGTTGAAACACAGATTTCTGGGCCGGATCCCTAGAGTTTCTTTCTTCTTCTTCTTTTTTTTTTTTTTAAAGATTTTATTTATTTATTTATGAGAGAAACACAGAGAGAGGCAGAGACATAGGCAGAAGGAGAAACAGGTTCCATGCAGGGAGCCGGATGCGGGACTTGATCCCAGGACTCTGGGATCACACTCTGAGCCAAAGGTAGATGCTCAACCACTGAGCCACCCAAGCGTCCCTTTTTTTGGAGGGAGTGCAATTAATTAATTAATTAATTAACTCATTTTTTTCTATCCCTAGAGTTTCTGATTCAGTAGGTTTGGAATGGGGCCCAAGACTTTTCTAACAAGTTTGCAGGTAGTGCTGATGCTACTCATCTAGGACACATACATGGAGAACCACTGATCTATCCCTGATTCTGATTTTGCAGGCAGTGAGGTTGAGTCTCACAAAGATGGAGAAAATTGAGGAACAAGGAAGTGTACCAATAATTGTTTATTGAATACCTATAATGTGTCAGGCACTAGGCAGGAGACTTTATATACATTTTCTTGCTTAAATAGGACCAACCCTGTGCCTTGCTCACCATTTCATGGCAAGGAAGCAGTAACTGAGAGAAGGTAAGTAGCGTGCCCCAATTCACACAGATACAGTGCACTCACAGGGGCAGGACTCGAAGCCAGATCCCCTGACTTTCAAGTCTGAGCGCTTTGTATAACTAAAGAGTCCTCAGCCTACTATCCTATTATAAGTGGGATGGTTCTCCCTGAAAATGCGTTAGCTGCGTTACTACAGCCCTATCACACAACACTAGGGAATCACCCTGTAAGCTGTACCCATTGCACTTGCAGCTCGTAGACTAAAAACTAACCTTAATTTCATTTGAAGACTTAAAGATTCAATATTCATGGTGCTTCCTAAGTCTCCTAGAACATGTCTAAGGAATACTGGCTCCAGCAGGGATCCCCAGGGCACTCTGACGATGGGGCCAATTACCCACAGGATGTAACCTCAGTCTCCTCGAGTCCTGAGTTGCGCTGAAGTCACAGTCCCAACATAACCTCGGGCAGATCTCTTAAAAGCCCATGCCTTCGGTTCATCATTTGTAAAACAAAGAACAGTAATTGTGGTTTGTTTTTTTTTTTGTCTACCTTCTGAGGTTATTATGAGGTTCAAATGAAATAAAATATGCAAAGTCCTTTGCAAATTGATAAAATGCCTTGCACAGAGGAGATCCTATTGCTGGTACCAGACTCATCCATCCCATATCTGCTGAGTTGTCTCTGGTTCTCATCTCCTATTTTTAAGAGTAGGATGATAGACTTCATTAAATGCCCTGTAGCTTTCTATTGAAATGATTTTTTTTCTTATACAACAGATATTTCTCCAGGCAGAAATCAGCTGCTGGGTAAGAATTTTAGAAAACATAAATGAGAGAAAAAGCCAACTCTCACTTTCTGCAGGGCCCTGTGCTGGATGCTCGTAATGAGTCTGTAAGGGTGATATCAATATCTCTGTTTTAGAGATAGAAGCGGAGGAGAAGAAACATAAGGTCATTGCTGTAAGTAGGAGAGGTGGGACTTTACTCACCACATGCCCTGGCTCATAGAAAATGTCCCATGAATGGAAACTTTTTAATATCATGCCGATGCACTGGAGGCCTACCCTCTCACCACGCTGGATGGTCTTGCTGGAGTCAGATGGAAAGCAGCCATCTGAGAAGGGCTTACAAATCCTCTCTTCTCAGCATGGAGCATGGTGGGGATGACTTTCTCTAGTAGAGGGTCAGATTTCTATTAAGTCTGTTATTGGTGACTTTTTCTTTTATTACGGACCATACTGGGAGCAGAATTTCCCAACGCTGACCACTTGGTAACATTTTAGAACATCCAGAGAGTGCAGTGGTCACTAGGAGGCAGCATGGGTTAACTAAGAACCAAAGTGTGTAGGGGAAGAATTCTTAGCTGTGTAAATTAGAAAAACGCCATAAATGCCGTACCTCTTGATTTCCCCAAGCACTTTGAGGCAGATGGAGAAAAAGTCACTGGACCCAGGGGGCCTCAAGCAGCTGGTTGAAAATTATACTCAAGAAAATACAGATCCAGTAGCATGTTTTAAGATTCCACTCTTGATCCTGTTCTCCCTGACAGTTTCATTAGTGCTTTGTCAGAGGTTAATGGCCTGCTTATCACACTTAAAGACATAAGTCCTCAACCCAGATCAACAAGCAATTTCTACACGTGGTATCATAAAGACAAAATGGAGAATTAGTTTGTCTCTAGTTCATATAATGACTTGAGCATTTTAGTTAATTATAGCTACAGTCAGTATTTTTTTTTTAAAAAATTCCATTTAGTGAGTTAAGAAGGTAAGTAGTTAAAGGGCTCGAGGTAATACACCTCATCATTAGGTTCTCATTAAGTGGTCTTGGGCTGTGCTGATGGATGAGCGGGCGAAATGTAGTCAAGAATTTTCAACACAGCCCTGCGACATCAGGAGGTTTTGACTGCTGTGTTTCCAGAGGTATAATGACGTATTGTAATATACAGAAAATGGAAATTGAAAATTTTAGAGACACGAAGGCTGGGAACTTCCGTAGGACCTCAGACTCTCCAGTGAGGAGAAGAAAAAGATTTGGAGTGGGGGGGGGGGGCAGCTATGCTCACCTGGCTGCTGGAAGTGCTAGGGCCCCTCATGGACCACAAACACCAAGTGTGTAGGTCAATATGACCGGCTTCACTGCTTTCGTTTCTGGATCTATTTTCTCAGCCTCATCTGCTTCTCTTTTTTTGTATCTTGTTTTTAGTTCAACACTTTTATTGAGATATAACGTACCTGTAGTAAATAAGGGTCACACGTGATGTGCACAGCATGATGGATTTTTACGTATATATATACCTGTGCAATGCTTGCCCAGAACAAGTTTTAGAACAGGTTCCCTTGGGTCCCAGAAGTCCAGACTTCTGACAATAGATTAGTTTTATCTGTAGCAGAATCAGATAGGATATATTCTTTTTGTCTAAGCTTTTGCGACCCACCTTATTCTGAGAGCTTCATCCATATCATTGGGGGGAATGGTAGTTTGTGATTTTCCATTTCTGCACAATATTCTGTTTGTATCAATGTACTGTAATTTACTCAGTCTACAGTCAATTCACATTTGGGTTCCTTACAGTTTTGGGCTACTTTGATATACCCTCTTGTAAGCTGTATCAACCTGTTATAAATATTTATAATTTACTTTATTGTATTATTTATCATTTATAACTTCTTATAAATATTTATAATTTAGCTTAAGTATATTGGTATTCATATCAAAATACTTCTGTGCTGTGCTCAAGAATGAGACCTATCCTGTGTTCCTCTGCAGGCAGCAACCAGTAGTTAGTCTATTTCCTGGCACCATAATAGGTGCTCAACAAACATCTGATGAGTTTGATAGATTGTTGGTTAATTGTTCAGAGCCAATGACTGGAAGTTACAGAGATACACATTTTATTCCCTATAAAGAAGAATTTTCTTAATATTAGCCCTGTTGAACCCTGAAGAGTGATGAATCATAAAGAGTAGGTTCCCCTTTTTTTGAAGGTGTGAAAGCAGGAAATAGGATCCTCCATCAGGGGACTTGGAGTAGGGGACACTGTAATGGCTCTGCCCAGATCTCCCTGGACCCCCTTTGTCACTTCTTGTACCTCACTCCCAGCTTAAATGATCTTTTGTTTCTAAGGGCCGGCAGTATCGTTATTGGGAGCCCAGCTCCCTTGGCTTGCATTCAGATAACCTCTGAGTTGTCATTTGTCTCCCGGAGCCCCCTGTGGCATCAGGCTGAGGCTATGACTTGGTCTCAAGTCTTGCCCTGGTTGTCCTCTTTCCCTTCCCTGCTCCTCCTATTCATTCTCTTACTGCTTTCTCTCAGGAATGCATCCTTAATATATCACCCGGATATGAATCCTGGTCTCGAGGTCTGTTTCTAAAGAATCTTAGCCTAAGACATTTGGTGATGAATGAATTGATCTGATCAATTCTGATGGATGACAATTCAGTCCAAATAGTATGGAAATAGAGTGATTAAGCAATTCCACGATAGCCTTCTTTCAAAAACTTAAATGATTATTTGCTTCTCAGCCTTTTAGCTAAGATCAAGTGTAGTATCAAAAACCTAGAGGATGCACAGTCTTGATCACCTCAGGTCAGTGTTCACTGTTAAAACTCAGAGGGGCTGAGTCACTAGGCAATGCTGAGACCTCAGAGGTGGATCAGCCCACAGAGAAGGAAAAGAAGCTGGGGCCAGAAAATAGCAATGTAGGGATGACCCTCCAGGAGGATGTAATCAGGTCCAAATTACAGGATCCAAACCAGGTGTAAAATGCAGACCCCATCATTTATCTCCCAGGGAAATACTCAGAGTCCATGGGAAATAGCATCAAGGTTCATTGAGTTTAGATCAGGATCCCAGCTAGTGGCTGGTTGCCATCATCCAAGGCAAAAACTAGACATAAAGTCTAGTGCTGGCTAGACATAAAGGCCAGGACCAGCGGGATCTTGTGACTTCAGGGACACAGAGGTGCTCAGCTCTCCACAGAAGTACCCCATGCTGGACTTGTGAGCAAAGCAAAATTCCAGCTTCTCATGTTGATGGAGCAGAGATTTCAGATAGACTCTGCCCTGGTAAGAGTTGGACACAGGGAGCAGGAAACAGGCACGGAGCTATGCATTAGGACTCCCACGCGCTGCGCACAGTACGAGGCGCTTTTCATACACAATCTTTCATCTTCACAACAACTCTGTGAAGAAAGCATTATTAACCTCATTTTTCAAACTCAGAGAATGAGGCTCAGAGAGGTTAAATCAAGTGCCCTAGGTCACCGGTTAGGGCGGAATTCACACGCATCAAACAATAGCTAATTGAACAATGCCCTCTGTGGTCTGTGCCAGGGGAGTGGTGCAAATGATAATTGCCACAGGGGTGTAAACAAAAGAGGCAGAGGTGCCAAACCAGCTTTGTAATAAATGAAAAAAATATATCAGTCATCCTCATGTGTCGCCCCTTAATGCCAGCTTATTGGGAAATAGGGCATTACTTCTCTCAAATCATTTTTCTAGACTCATATAGTCCAGAAATTTTCCTTAATTATTCATATAAACTCCTCAACTGGCTTGAGGCAGGGGAGGAGGAAACAAATTCTTTCCGTCCTTTTATCTATGTTGCATTATTCAACCACCTTGATCCCAGTGAGGAAGGTAGACATCTTTTTGTTTAAGAGATGGGGTTGATGAACATCAGAGAACTGAAACTTTCCCCAAATTTCAGCCTGTAAATAACTCTACTTTCTCTGATCTAGAGTCTGTGTGGGTTATCCTTCACCTGTGCCTCCCTCTCTGTGACATTCTTGAAACTAGGATGGAATTTATGTGGCTGGGTGGTTGGTTGAGCTCTGTGACTGCTTGTCTGCAAAATGAGGGATTGTTCTCTGTTCTAGACTTCAGAATGACTGTCCTTGCTGTACGTTTCCTCCACAGGCCACAGCATAGTGACTCCTGGGTTAGCATTTGGGTCCTTGGTCAGTGTAGACAACCAAACAAGGAAACTTTGGCTACAGAATCTGCTTTCAAATTGAGGATATCCAGATAGATGGTTTATTCTGATGAAATACAGATGTTTTCAAAGACCTCTGTTGTGTGTATTACTCTGTCCATCCAGCCTTCCTCTCTTCTTCTAGAAATAGCTCCGCCTTCATCTGGAGAACTTCAACCCCATCAGGCCAACAGGGTTTTGGAGGAGACTGCCATCCTCCCCTTGGCCAGGGAAGTTGGTCCAGGAAATGGGGATGTGACCCCAACCAGGCCAATCAGAGGAGTCTCCTGCAATTTCTTTGAATTGGAGCCAAGAAAAGTTTTCCTTAGATGGCAAGGTAGAGAAGATGTGAGACTGCAACTTTGGGGACCATAGGTCCATCTTTGGAGGGAAAGCCTGTTTGAGGGGCTGAGGCTGACACATAGAGAGAAGCTGAGATCAGGAGAGAGAAAGGCTTATGTGAGCAATGGAGTGTTGATGGAGTCCTTGTCTAGGTGTCACCCCATGGCTACATGACCCTCTAATTTGGTCACCTTGGGGTGACATGACCCCCAGAAAGTCTCCTTGCTGCCCAAGGTAGTTGAGTCATGTTTCTGTTACTTGCAACCAAATCTGGTGTAACATATCCCACCTTTTTTTCCTATTGCTTTTTCTCAGCCAAAGACCAAGACAACACATGACTCTGAAATAAGTAGTTTTGATTTCAGTTGGGACTATGGGATTGCTGGGTCCTCTGAAGCTAGAAAATACCCTGGTCTGCTCAGGACAGCCTTGGTGTGTGCCTGTTGCCCTGGAGTAATTATTATCAGTGATCCCTTTCAGTTCATAAAGGCCTGACTTAGGTGATAAAGCATACAGGTACTTATTTCAGGTTCATCTCAACCTGTCCCTTTTTAAAAAGTCTTTTGACACCTATCCCCCACCTTGAGCCGTCCTCCTATAAGTTGGAGCCCTTGGGAGACAGAGATTAAGCACACCTCCCCCACCTGTGTCACCCAGTAGAGTTTTGTGCAGCACCGGGCACACCATATTGGCTACACTGAATGTTTACACCTTAAGGCAACTATTAAACAGACTTACCTAAAAGAAATTAATTTGATTGATTTGCATTAAGCAGGATCTGGGTTCCTAGTCTTTCAAGCTTAAAGGGAACCCAACCTTTATGGGTACTGATGATGATGACGATGGAAACTTTGAATATGTACTTTTATTTAGTTCTCTCAGGCAAGCCTTATCTCCATATTTATAGATGAGGGCACTGATGGTGAAAGAGGTGAAGTGCATGCCCCGAACTTGAGCTCACCGCCACACCACTGAAGCCTGCACTGTGTGGTGGGCTCACCCCTTCTGAGTGCCATCCTGCACTACAGAGACCACACTACACTCGCCACACTCTTTCATAGCGAGGGTCCTGGGTGTGATGTAGGCCTCTATCTGATGCCGTGTTATACTGAACTGAATTAATCCCATAGGGTGAGTGGCAGATGCAGAGCATCCATTTTGCTGGTGCAGCAAATCTTGAGACTCAAATCTAGAGTGTGGCTCTGGGTGTCGTTCCCGGAAGCTCAATGTGGAGTCAGTTTCTTCAGTTCTGCCGTTGGTTCTGTACTGTTAGTACCATTACAGGCAGGTGGAGGGAGAATTCTTTCTCCAAGTGAGCGCTGGCTATTAAATCATGTCAATATATCCCCAGAGGGGGATCCCTGGGTGGCACAGCGGTTTAGCGCCTGCCTTTGGCCCAGGGCACGATCCTGGAGACCCGGGATCGAATCCCACGTCGGGCTCCCGGTGCATGGAGCCTGCTTCTCCCTCTGCCTGTGTCTCTGCCTCTCTCTCTCTCTCTCTCTCTCTGTGACTATCATAAATAAATAAAAATTAAAAATATATATATATATCCCCAGAGGGCATCACAATTAAGTTCTGGGGAGCAAGATGGGTTGATTTCGCTTCTCCCTATATATGCTTTACTTCTCTCTTCTTCCCTTTAGTAGTGGAAACAGAGCCTGAGGACTCTCATCTAAGCTTCTGGCCCCTCATTGTATAATATGGAGTTTAATATTTGCCCACTTCCTACTGCTATTTGCCTGGGGAATCCATGGTCACTGCCCAGTGTGATTCAGATGCAGGTATATGGAGGAAGAACCAGCATAATCATGACCCATGCTGTATTAATATAACCACAGGAAAATCACTTGGAGCTTTTTTTTTCATTGATATATATGTTAGGCTAGAACTTTTTCCCCCCTCCTTTATATCGGGGCCAAGTAAAGGCATATGTCTTCTATTTATTTCCTTGAAATGATTCTTAGATGATAATTTTGCTTAGTATAATCACAGCTTGGTTCCATATTCTAACAACCGGGCATTTTCCTTTTCTTTTTGGAAAGAGGTGACTTGGAATCATAGAGAAATATTAATCATTTGGTGTGGTTTTCTTGATTAAAGGAATTGTAAATGGCCATTCGAAAAACTCAAGGAAGGCTCATTCTTGGATTAATATCAGATAAAACTTGTGTCTATAATTCATCTTACAGAGCAACTGGCTATTCTTTAAAAGTTCAAACAGAGTAAAATAGGGAAAATGAGGATAATCATCTGTTCAGCCTCAATTAGCAAAATGTCTCAGGGAATGGGCTGTCCAACCATTAGGGTAAGAAGAAGGACTTTTACTAATTTCTATGTAGTGTAATTTTGGCAGCCTCTAGAAAGACCCATACATCCAAAGAAATTCCACTCTTCTGGCTCACAAATTGTTTGAATTTCTTTAGAAAGGTGTAATGGTTAATTTTATGTGTCTTAACTAGGCTGTGGGGGTGCCCAGATATTTGGGCAAACATTATTCTGGGTGTTTCTATGGGGTGTTTGTGGATAGAGAGTAACATTTAAATTGGTAGACTGAGTAGCGCAGATTGTCCCCACCCTACACCCCAGTGTGGGTGGGCCTCATCCAATAAGTTAAAGGCCTAAACAAAACAAAAGTCTGACCCTCCCCTGAGTGAGAGGGAATTTCTCCTGCCTGACTGCCTTCAAGCTGGGACATGGTTTCTTTATCTTTGCCTCCACACTAAAGTATTAGCTCTTCCTGGGTCTTTAAGCTGCCAGCTTTCAGACTGGAACTACATCATTGGCTCTCCTGGGTCTCCAGCTTGACGATGGACCCTCCAGATCTTGGGAATTCTCGGTCTCCATAATCATGTGAGCCAGTTCCTTATGACGTATATACGTAAACTGTCTATATGTTTATCCTACTGGCTCTGTTTCTCTAGAAAGCCCTAACTAATACAGAAGAACACCAAAAAATACCCATATATCCCAGAGGGGAAGCAGGACTCATACACACATCTGCACACTAAGGAGCGAGTAATTAATCTCCCCATCGCTCATCTTTCTAGCACACACTTGAGAGAAGGAGAGGATGGAGAAGGAGCCGACCACATGAACCAAAGGGTGAGAGAAAACACCTATGGAGGAGATACTTGACATAACAACCAGAAGCTTCATTTGACCATAAAACAGATCAAAGTTTTTTCAGCAGAAACTAAGCAAATGGTAGAGGGGTAGGGAAACATTTCCATTTAGGGGACATGAACTGGGTAGTCTGGTTAAGAGAGGGCCATGGTTTCCCAGTGGCAGCGCAACTTGGGAGGGTTCACCCCATTATGAATGAAGGATTTCCTACACTGCCCATGACTTCCCCTGGCAAAAGCAAAGTATAGGTTCAAAAGTCCAAAGAAGCAGACTTGCATGCGAGGCAGGCAACCAAACACCCACGTTCCAGACCTGTCCCTCCCACCTCCCCAATGATTGCTTTCTCTCTGTGTGCCTCAGTTTCCCCATCTGTAAAACGCATTGGTCTGACTTTCTGCTCCTTAGTTTTAGTGATAGTTGGGCATTTTATATAGGTGGAAACAACAACAACAACAACAACCCTATGTGTCCCTGTTTGAAGCAGAGACAAAAAGAGGTTAGAATTGTGTTCTAGAGGTAAAACCATTCTGTGCTGTAGTCACCATGATGTAGCTGATCTGGAATCAAAGGCCACAGAAGTGCAGATTTCTGTTAAAATTAAAAGGGGAGTTGGAGGATGGCCAAAGCCCTTTCTGACTAATTTGTCTTCACTCTGAAAATGTTTCCAACAGCAACGTTGAGGAGGCTCATCTCTTCCCCTGGCCAGGCACCTCTCTCGTCTTCCAGAAGAGAATTTGGTCTGAGACACAAATGGAAAGCAGATTCTTCCTCCAACACAGGAGCCTGTCTTGGATCTCAGGGTCGCGGGCACCAGGAGAGGCCACAGGAGACAGCAGGTGCTCCTGAGTGAGGCTCAGAAGCAGATACAATGTGTGGCTTTAGGGACAGTTTCATTGGCAAAGGAGGCTGGTGTGACTGACGGCTCCCCACTGAGGTCAGGAGCAGACATTGTGCTCAACAACACAACCCTCTTTTTCAGAGGAAACTAGGTAATAGTACGTGTCCTTATCTGTTCTGTTTTTTTAGGAAAAATGTGGGTAGCCTCATGTCGTTCTCCTGCTAATTACAAATTGCTTAGATCTGGGAACAGGAGCCACTCAGGGAAGGGGAGGGTCCCCGCTGAATATGGTTATCACAGGGCATTTGCTCCCTGCCCTGACCGCCCTCCTCTGCCATCTCCCCACACATTCTTGCTTTCGTGACTCCCTTCCAAATCCCAGGGTGTGGCGCGACCTCCTCCAGAAGCTTATGTTGACCTATAATATTAGGTTGAGTGCCTGCATCAGACGTTGAGCTCCATCCAGATCCCCTTTACTATTTTTCTGTGCCCCTCCCTGGCTTCCTGGCTTCCTTGTTTTCCCCTTTGGAATGTTTGGCTTTCTGCAGCTGGCACCTGTGACCCTTCTCCAGAGGAACTGCCCTGGGCCCGCTGGCTCCAGCGTGTGTAGGACGCCTGGGAATGTATGTGCCTGCCCTCACAGTCCTCCTGAGCCTATGACTGGCAGGGTAGGAGTCTCAAAGCCCAGGTTCTTCCCCTCCTGCTGGGACAAGACTGAGGCCTGGCCTACACCTCGGAGTTCTCTTGAGGGGTCAGGTGGAAGTTTCTTGAAGCAAAACTGTGCTGCAGATCTCAACCTTGTTGAGTCTCTTCTCCTGTCCTGCTTCTTCCATTCTCTTACTGGTTCCTCCTGAGAGCATTACTTGAAACATCAAGAACATATCAGACACACCACTCTCTGGAGGATCAAACCTAGGATGGCACCTGCCTTGTGCTCCCGAGGCCCCCTGGGCATGCCCCTATTATAGTACTAGCTGGCTTCCGCACTGGGCTGGGAGCTTTCTGAAGGCAGGGTGTGTGTTTTGTCTACAGCTGTACCTCAAGACCAATTCAGGACCTACCAGTGGATTCCAGGGAGCCTGTGAATGAATGTATGGAACCATGAACTCCAGCTATTGGAATCAACCCTGAGGGAAGGTTGAACCCAGGAAAACATCTGGGCACTTGTGGAGAAGAGCAGTCCTAAACAGAAACAGACGTGTGCTTTCCTAAGAATGGAAAGAGAGTGGCAGGGGACCCCAGTCCCTGGGCCTGGGACCCGAATGACCCCTGCTTCCTCGTGTCCTGCTTGCACATCTTGGCCTGCACACTCTTGGCCTTTGGCTGTTGGTGCCGTTTCCCCAAAAGGCCTTACTTTTGAAAATGGGCATGGCCATGTATGATTCCACTGTTTTCTTAGTTTTTCAATCCTCCGAAGCATCTGCTCTCAGACTCTCACATTCCACCCCAGTGTCTACAGCTACGTCCTAGCTGCTAGCTCACTGTTGGACACGGACCTGCCTCAGAATTCCACCATAAGCCCTGCATCCTCCACCCCCCATCCATCCTGTTGTCCCTCCCGTGTCTCCAGTCTCCAAAGAAGCCCCACCTTTCCAGATGGCCGGACCCAGAGCATTGGACTCTAATCACAAACCCCTGTGCCCTGCCTGGCCTTCTGCCCCCTCCCAGGGCCACCACAGTGTGGAATGTGGTTGTGACAGAGAAGCCGAGTCTGTTACCACCACACCATCTCTAGCACGTCCAGGCAGGCCCAGGCAAGTTGCCAGGGGTTTTGTTGACATGAAGGACAGCCCCTGGGTTTCCCAGAAGAAACTGTGAGGAAGGCAGACTGGAGGGCCCCTACACTTAGTCATTTGGGGTTCTGGAAGAGGCTTGGCTACAGGCTGAATTTGCCTTGAGGAAGGATCCCAAGGCCCCATTTCTCCAAGGTATTTGGGGTGGGGTAAGGGACAAGAAGAACAAGTCATGTAAAGGAAATGAAAAAAAAAAAAAAACGTGAGAGGAAGCCCCCCTGCTGCAAGTGAGGCCCATGGGCCTGGAAGTGGTCTAGGAGGGGATAGAACCATTGGGAAGGGTCATTTCATTGCACAGAAGAGGGGCCTAAATCTCATGTACTGAAAAGGTGCTTGAAAATTAACCTTGTAGACTTGTATTCCTTCTCCGTTGCGAGCATGGGAGCTGCCATCCTTCCATCAAAGGTTCACAGGGGAGCGTGGGCACTTGGAAGCCAATGACAGTGACCTTGGCTGGGCAAGCAGAGGGCAGGGGAGCTGTTATGCTTTACAGCCAGGAGATGTGGGGAGTCCTTCACAACAGCTCGCTGCAGATCATGGCACAGGGAGCTACTAAAGGGCCGCATAGATGGGAAGGATCTGAGGAGGGGATCCAGGAGGACCACGGGGGCAGACAAGTCTCACTGTGAGTGTCCTCTGTCTTTGGCTCTGTCACGTCCCCCATTCAGGATCCTCAGGTCCACACAGCTATGAGGCTCCAAACGTCCTTGCCTTCTTTTTTCCTGCCTTCGCTTAACGGACACGGGTCCAAGTTCTGCCCTGGCGGAGCTTGCACTCTCAAGGGAGGGCCCAGACTCTGGTGGAACATGTCAGGAGCCATAATAAGCCCACAGAGGGAGGGGAAATGGGATGCAGCTCATCACCCATTGGGGGGGGTACTCTGATTTTAAAGACAGGGGTCAGGGAAAGCTTTGCATTTGGCATTTCAATCCAGCTCCTCTCTATGCCAGACTTCATGCTGCCCACTGGGCAGGCAAATGCCGACTAAAAGGCCATGATTGCCACCTTTATGAAGCCTGCAGTCTTGTCCTTTTTGTCATACCTTGAATCCTCACTACAGCTACCCTGCAGGTCCTCCTACCACACAGAGGCCATCGCATCGCTGGGGGGCTTCAATCCCTTTCATACCATTCCGGCCCCCTGAGGATCAAACCCTGGTTCCTGGGCAGGTTTCCAGGCTTCAGTCCCCATCCTGCCCACATTCCCAGCTGGTGTGGGTCACAGCCTTCTCCCCTCGAGCCAGGGAGCCGCACAGCCCACTTGCCTGGAATCGTCCTGGCGTATGCCCGGCGCCCTGCCATCAGTACTAATAGTGTGCCACCTTACTCTCAAAAGTCTCTCAATCCAGGCCATAAACTCTACAGTCCTCCTATTTGTAACACACCCAGTGCTTCAGGTGCACAAGGTATTGCTCTGCACAAACAGGTCCTGCTTCTAGCATCTACACTGTGCATGCTCCCGCCTCAGTCTGGGTTATCTTTTCCTGCCACTGACGGATGAACTTCTCTTTAGCCCTAAAACCCAGCTGACATGTTACCATCTCTCTGTTTTCTGGGCCATCTCCCCACCCTCAGCCCTCTACTTGACAACACGGCTTGTTCCCTCCTCGGTGGGCAGCCTTTCTCTAGAAGGCACCCTTGTCCTGGCACCGTCTCCACTTCTGCACTGGAGGTAGGGCCTGTAGCCCTTTCAGCCCGACATCCGCTGGCCTCGCACAGTGTCTGAACCACCCCAGGTACGGAGGAAGCGTTGATGGGGCCAAATGCAATGTGGTGATGCTCGAGTGGCAAATACAATGACCGAAAGCTTTTAATGCTTCTGAGGAAACCACTAGAACGTGACGACTGGGTCCACTAGGAATTTTTTTTTCAGCCTTTCATGTAATTTCTTAAACATATCGCTTGCTGACCCACATGTGCTGGCTCACCTGGACTCTGTAATGGCCCGCCCTTCCGGCTCCCTGTCTCCTGGGTGAGAGCCACTGTGAGATGTGCCTGAGTCCTGGGTGCAGGGGAGCAAAGAAGGGAATCTTCTCAGCCTACGAGGACTGGGACAGAAGGGAAGTGAGATGTGGTGATGGGGAGACAGTCCAGAAACCAGAGTAGGAGCAAGAAAATAGGCATCCCTTATCCAAAGCTGACATGAGAAGTTTCTAGTAAGGGAAACACGGAAGCAGAAAGTTTTGGCATCTGTAGCAGTATTTTAAGCAGCTGGAAATGACAAGAACAATTCTATGCTATCAGTCCTGTGCCAGGGAGGACCATGGAGGAAGTCCAGACAAGACCTTTAAAGCGAGGAGGCCAAGGGTTGGAGAGAAGGTGTGAGGCATGGAATGAGCACAAACCGTGTTTAAATCCTGGCTTTCCATCCATGCAGGTGTTCCATCCATCCTCCTATTCAGTCATAGGGCCTGGTACTGCGGTAGGTGCTCAAAATACAACTCACGAAAAGGACAAAAGTCCTAGTCCCTGCCAGTCTCGTGAAGGGGTCAGAAGATAATCATAATGCTCATGCCCGTTTGAAATGGTGGTAAGGGCTCTGAAGGAAGCATAATGGGACTCTAAGGGCAGGTGACAGTGCTGGGGAGCATGTCTGGGCTTGGCTGGGGGAAGCGAGGGGTGAGTTATGACCTTAAGGGTGAACACCAGTGAACGGGGACCCGAGTGGTGCCCAGAAGCGGGGCCTGCAGTGGCTCTCTGGGGGTAGGCGAGAGCGTGAGAGGTCCTGGGCCAGGGAGAAGCATAGTGCAGCCCAGCTGTGAAGGATGAAGAGGGAGCAGGAAAGAGGAGGCCGAAGCGACAGGATGGGCAGATGGGGTACCATGGGGTACCTGGTCTTTGTGCAAAGAGCATTGGATGACCAGGGCGGGGTTCTGAGCAGTGAGTGTGAGAGTAAAAAGTATGTATGTGTCACCTGACCACTTATGTACTTTGAAAACTTCCTTCTAGCTGCAGGTGGAGAGATCATTTGGAAAGCCATTGCCAGGGCAGCCTGGGTGGCTCAGCAGTTTAGCGCCGCCTTCAGCCCAGGGCATGATCCTGGGGACCCGGGATCGAGTCCCACATCGGGCTCCCTGCATGGAGCCTGCTTCTCCCTCTGCCTGTGTCTCTGCCTCTCTCTCTGTGTCTCTCATGAGTAAATAAATAAAATCTTAAAAAAAAAAAAAAAAAAAAAAAGGAAAGCCATGGCCAGAATCCAGGCCAGAGATGGGTGGGAGCTTGCCTAAGGAGGGGGCCGCGCTGCCTTCCATAACCTCTCTGAGTCTCAGTGTGTGATCCTGTAAAAGAGACAAGAAGTTGTGAGGCTTAGCATGAGTAAAGGGCCACGGTGTCTGGTTCACAGAACGTGCTCGAGACATGTGCCGTGGCCTTCCCCGCTGACGTGAGGGGGCAGCCGACGTTTGGCTGAGGTTCCTGGGCCCGTGAGGCCCTGCTTTCTGGGATTCTTGTTTTATTCACAGAAACAACCCCGTGTTTGTGCAGGGAAATGGGGACAGGAAACAGCCCAAGACACATTGTAGACAAGTTCCTTTTTGAAATATTTTTGAGGTACAAGAGGACAAACTATATGGATCCCAGGAGTGTCTCTCTCTCTCATGTTCACACACACACACACACACACACACACACACACACCCCTACTGTGAGTTCCTTAGGTAAAAAATGACGCTGGTCTTTATCACAAGAGGGAGGTCCAGCGCCCCTGGCTAAGGAGGCTGATGACCCCTGGGAGTGCTGCTGTATCCGAGCCTTCCTCGGAAAGCCCTTCTTGTCTCTCGGAGCTAATCAAGTAATGAAAGTTGCAGAGGACCACGATCAGGTAACCCAGATAAAGGCCTCTTGTGTCCATCCCGGGGGTGTCGTATCGGGTGATGTGCTCTTCCAATGAAAATGAAGAGGAGCCACCCTCCCAGCAGCAGAGGGAAAGCGGCCTCCCCTGGCTCCCGCGGGCAGCAAGGACAAAGGCCTCATCGCTGGTTCATTTGCCAAGCGCGCAGCTAAGAGAGACCCACACGTCCGCATTAATCAGATGGTGGGGGCGAAGGCGCAGTCAGAAACGCTCCTGGCTCAGAGGAAAATGGCATTTTATTGTTTTCCCCTCTCTTAAGAAACGACCCGCAAAGGGAAGCTCACCTTGAAGCATTGAAAGCAAATCATTCATTCCTGAAGACAAATTTAGGCAAGACCATTTTGCAAAACTTCCCTGGAACCTAAATGATTTGTGCCTCAAAAGCCTGTAACCAGGAAGGTCACACTTCCTTTTAGTACCCAGATTATGACGGCATTAACCCAACAGGCAGCTGGATCAGTGGTGAGCAGCTCTCCTCCAAGTGTCCCTTGGTTATTGCAGGAGCTCCCCAAGGGTGCTCCCCGCGCAGGCTCTCAGCCCAGACGCCTTGGGGAGGGCCCTCCTCCTCCTCTCCCGGTTGGCTTCCCATTCATTCCGAAGCTACCCTGCTGTTCCAGCTGCTCAGGAGGTTGCCAAGGACCCCATCAAGAGGGCTTCTCCAAAGACAAACATTATATGGTCTCATTCATTTGGGGAATATAAAAAATAGTGAAAGGGAATAAAGGGGAAAGGAGAGAAAATGAGTGGGAAATATCAGAGAGGGAGACAGAACATGAGAGACTCCTTAGGGGTGGTAGAAGGGGAGGTGGGCAGGGGGTGGGGGTGACTGGGTGACACTGAGGGGGGCACTTGACGGGATGAGCACTGGGTGTTATTCTATATGTTGGCAAATTGAACACCAATAAAAAATAAATTTATATAAAAAAAAAAGAGGGCTTCTCCATGGAGTGGCCAGGAAGTCACTGGAGGGTTCTGAGGCCAGGGACACACACTGTCCTTCAGCTGGATCAAGTGTGGTTGTGCCAAAAACAAACTGTAGGGGGTGAGAGTGGCAGCAGGGAGTCTGGGAAGAGCCTACTGATGTGCCCGGGAGAGATGTTGGGGCTCGGATGTGGGTGGCAGCTGTGGAGGTGACAACATGTGGTATGATTCTGGATATATTTTAAAGGTAGAACTGATAGGATTGCCTAACTGGAATGTGAGGGAGAGAGAGGAGCCGAGGGCAATGCAAAGGTCCTTGACCAACACCCAGCGTGGATGGAGCTGCCATGACTTTCTCTGAGCAGAGAATCAGCGCCATCTGTGTTGCCTGCCTGCCTGAGCCCTAAAATTGTCACTAGTCACTAAGCCCAGTGTTAGGAACAATGAAAGCTGTTTTTCTACCTTCTTCACAGAAGGTTATATTTACATTTAGCAAACAGATGTCACTTGTCAGGCCAAAACATATTTTTTTAAAAAAATATATATTTTTTAAGTAGCAATTTTACAGGTAAAATTTCTTTTCTACTCTTTTTTTTTTTTTAAATCGTGGTATAACTGACATATAACCAGGCAAAATTTCTGATAACAATCTAATAACTTGAAAAATAAATCATTAAAAGGTGGGGATCCCTGGGTGGTTCAGTGGTTTAGTGCCTGCCTTTGACCCAGGGTGTGATCCTGGAGTCCCAGGATCAAGTCCCCACTTTGGGCTCCCTGCGTGGAGCCTGCTTCTCTCTGTGTCTATGTCTCTGCGCCCCCCCTCTGTGTCTCTCATGAATAAATAAGTAAAATCTTTTTAAAAAATTATTAAAAGGTGAAAAAAAACCTCTTTATTTAAGAATTATGAAGTATGCACCTAGATAGGTTTTTGGCTCAATGAGGAAATTGAAAGGGAAATTTTTATTGCTAAAGATCAACAAAAACCAATGACCCAGCAAAGGCTGTCCTGAGAGGAAAATTGATAGCCTGTCATGCTCTCGCAGTTACAGCACAAAGACTAAAAAGTGAGAGAGCTAAGGACTTGTCTTAAGGAACTAGTGAAATAAAAAACTGAAGGCAACTAGGGAGAGGAGATTTATAAAAATAAAATCTGGGCAGCCCGGGTGGCTCAGCGGTTTATCACTGCCTTCAGCCCAGGGCGTGATCCTGGAGACCTGGGGTTGAGTCCTACATTAGGCTCCCTGCATGGAGCCTGCTTCTCCCTCTGCCTGTGTCTCTGCCTCTCTTTCTCTCTCTCTCTTCTCTGTGTCTCTCATGAATAAATAAAAATAAAATCTTAAAAAAAAAAATCTAAATTTAATTAGATGAGTTTATTAAAATGTACCATATTGATTTGTTACAATTAAATGTTACACTTATTTAAAAGCTTAAGCTAAATCCTTAAGAGACTTGAATAAGTAAAAAGAGAGAACAAAAATGGAGATTCCACCCTGTGGTGATAAACCCAAGGATTTAGAGGGAAAGGGTGACTTCCTGGCACATGACCTAAGAGAAAGAAGGAAACGTGAACAGACCAGTTACTGTCACTTTGAAAGGTGATTGAGATGTACAGTCAAGGGGCACCTGGGTGGCTCAGTCAGTTAAGCGTCCGACTCTTGATTTAGGCTCAGGTCATGATCTCAGGGTTGTGAGATCGAGCCCGGCATCAGGCTCCTGTGTTCAGCATGGAGTCTGCTTGAGAGTCTCTCTCCTTCTCCCTCTGCTCTTCCCACTCTTGCTCATTCTCTTTCTCTTTCAAATAGATAAATAAATCTTTTCTTTTAAAAAAGATGTAAAATTAAAAAAAAAAGATGTACAATCAAAGGAGTTCCCAGGGCCAGAGGTATTCACAGGTTAGTAACAGACCATTGTGGGATCCCTGGGTGGCACAGCGGTTTGGCGCCTGCCTTTGGCCCAGGGCACGATCCTGGAGACCCGGGATCGGATCCCACGTCGGGCTCCCGGTGAATGGAGCCTGCTTCTCCCTCTGCCTGTGTCTCTGCCTCTCTCTCTCTCTGTGACTATCATAAATAAATAAAAATTAAAAAAAAAAAACCAGACCATTGTTTGTTCTGTTTCCCTGCCTAATAACCAGCCACAACACATGACTCTCTAGCAAACAATAGTTGCATAGTCACACTATTTGGATTCTATTTACTGGTTTCGCATTTTAAAAATCAACCCATAGGGCAGCCCGGGTGGCTCAGTGGTTTAGTGCCGCCTTCGGCCCAGGGCCTGATCCTGGAGACCCGGGATCGAGTCCCATGTCGGGCTCCCTGCATGGAGCCTGCTTCTCCCTCTGCCTGTGTCTCTGCCTCTCTCTCTCTCTCTCTCTGTGTCTCTCATGAATAAATAAAATCTTAAAAAAAAATAAAAATCAACCCATAGACCAAGTAAGCTCAATTATAATTATTGTACAATATACAAATATTTTGACTATCTTGACATGTTAAAATGTGGTTCGTTGACAAAAATAGGAGAAGTAGGTGGTGGTCTGGGGGCATTTACTAAAGAGCAAGTGTAAAAAGCAAATTTGATAGATCAAGCCATAGAGGTATAGATATATTATTTTATTATAATCGTCAGAAGAACTCAAACTAAGGCTATCACAAAGATCAAGAAAGGAAAAAGGGAACAGAAAAAATAAGTGGGAGGTAGAGCATGTGTGCTAATTTCACCATATTTCATACTGAGGAGTCAATAGATACTGTCTCAGATGGATAAATCATGAAATAAAGACCTAAGTATTAGAAATGAATGTTATGTTGGTAATCACAAAAAATAGAGTTCAAATCAGTCATTTCTGGGAAGGGGAAATTAGGTGTAAAAGAGATACAGCACTTTGGGATGCCTGGGGGGCTCAGCGTTTGAGTGTCTGTCTCTGGCTCAGGGTATGATCCCGAGGTACCAGGATTAAGCCCCACATCGGGCTCCCTGCAGGGAGCCTGCTTCTCCCTCTGTCTCTGCCTCTCTTTCTGTCTCTCATGAATGAATGAATGAATGAATGAATGAATGAATAAATGAATGAATAAATAAATAAAATCTTTTTTTAAAAGAGAGAAAGAGATGGCCCTTTAATTTTATTTTGCACTCATATTCTGTTTGCAACTTAAAAATCAATTCTTATAAATAGCAAATTCATATACATGTATTCATATACATGTACATAAAAACAGAGGAGAAGAGTGCCTGGGTGGCTTAGTTCGTTAAGTGTCTGCCTTCATCTCAGGTCATGATCTCAGGGTTCTGGGATCGGGCCTTGCATTGGGCTCCCCGTTAGTAAAGAGCCTGCTTCACCCTCTCCCTCTCTGCCTGCTGCTCCCCCTGCTTGTGCTTGCTCTCTCTGACAAATAAATAAATAAAAAATCTTAAAAAAAAAAAAAAAAACAAGAAGAGCCAACACAAAATTAGTCTTCAGGAGAAGCTCCTGGTTGTAGCTTAGTCAAAGAAAGAATTTCATGGGAAGACATGTGATGCATAGTTTTTGGTTGTCTGTGGTGGAGTGTGCTCTGTGAGTCACTCGTCACCACTCCCACACAGTCTACCTTCCTTCTGGATGGGTCAGAGGTCTAGAGCTATGGACTTGGGCACCCAGGTGGCCTTGGGGTAAATATAGACAGTATCTGGGGACTCTGGGGCTGTAAGACAGAAAGATAGCCAGCACTCTGGTTCCACAAAGATGGACACAATAGTGTCCATCTTGAGGAATTCAGTCTACGGGAAGAGCCAGATATGGAGACAGAGCTTTGCTTGGGGCATATGGAAACAAACCACTTGATGATCATAGTAAAGGAAACTTCTCAAGAGTCGGGGAGGTCACTGTGGAGAAAGTGACCTCTGAGTTACATGTTCAACATGAAGGTTGAGGAGCAAGGATCTTGCTGAGAGAGAGAGAGAGAGAGAGAGAGAGAGAGAGAGAGAGAGAAAGGGCCTTCCTGGCAGAGGAAGAAGAAAGGATGGGGCTTGTTCTTGGAATGGTGGGTGGGTGGCATGGCAAATCAGAGGCTGTGTGGGGTGGGGAGATTGACAGGAAGTAAAGCTACAATGATAGGCTAAGGGAGATCATGTAGATGCTTCTATAGAAGCAAAGCTCAGGCATTAGCTTGTGGGTGATGAAGTATCCGTGAAGGGTGAGCAGTGGGAAGATGTCATGAGCAGATTTGATTTTAGAAAGATCGTTCTGGCTGGAGGCTGGGAGACCAGATGAGATTGTGACAAGAGAAGACATGATGAGAGAAGTCTGTGATGTGGGAGGTGTGAAGCTCAGCACTTGCCAGCAACACGTAGGATGCCATCTAGAGACTTCGCCCAGGGTCCAGCACAACGTCCCTGGGTACCACAGTCCCAGGTGTGGTTTAGGAGATAGTGGGTATCAGTGATTCCGGTAATAATGGCTCTCTCAACAGAGTGGACACCAGACTGGGGAATCCAGAGGGGAGATTTCAGAAAACCAGGTGGGCTGAAGCCTCAGCTAGAATAGGGCCACCACATGCAATAAAAGCCCCCTCAGTGGTTAACTTTGTCCCCCTTTCTTCTAAACCACAGTCTGAATCAGTGCTGGGGCCTGATGAAGTCATGTGGCTGCCCCAGTCAGATCTAACTTGCTTTAATATTTATTTCATATTCATTTAATGGGGTGGAAATAGAGAAAACAGATTTTCAATAAAAAGTGCAATACAGATCCCATGGGAAAAAAGGTCCTCTTTATTTTTAATACAAAGCATTGCTATGTATTAAATAAACACGATTTTATTTTCATTTATTTGAGTTTTTTGTTTCACTCATAACTAGATGGCATCAGGTTACTCAACAGAGAGGGAAGTAATTTATGATAATATAGTCACACAAATTCTCCCTCCTGCCCCTGGGTTTTGAATAAACTGCTTTTCAATCCCTTTGTCATTATTGACTAGCTATATAATAAACCATGTTACTTAACTGCCTGAGGCTCATCTTTCTAATCTGGAAAGCAGCAGTATTATTATCTTCCTCTCAGGATTGCTCTGAGGATTAACGGAGTTTACTGTGTGAAAGTTCCAGGAACATAATAACTACACAATAAGTGTTGGCTGCCTTGCTTTCCCAGGAATGTGCTACAGAGGGAAGTGGGATATGGTCAATTGGCTCAACCCCGTGAAACAACGTCCTTCACCCCTGTGTCCTCAGAAAAATTAGGAAGATAGGGAAAAATCATTAAGCGTTATTCAGGATGCACGTATTGAAAATGTACCATCTGGTAAGTTTTGACATACATAGGCGCCTGTGATCACTACATCACTACAAGCAAGATAGTGAACATAGCCATCACCCCCAAAGTTTTCTTGCAATCAATCTTTAGGAATTGCTCCCCTGTGCCCATCTCTACTACTCCCATCCTTCTGGTTCCAGGGAACCACTAATATGCTTTCTTTAACTATCTAGATTATTTTCTTCTTATTGAGTTTTGAGAGTCCTTTACATATTCTGGAAACACGTCCTTCAGCAGCGATATAATTTGTGAGTGTTTTTTTCTCCTAGTTTGTGTCTTCAGTTTGAGTTTGCCTGCCATTTCCTCATGATCAAACTGGAGTTATAGGAATTGAGGGGGGATATGGAATATTACAGAGAATATCAAATATCTCATGGCTTCTTATTAGGGTACATGCCACAGAGATGACTTATCACTGGTGATGTTGACCTAGATCACTTGATTAAGGCAATTTTTGCCAGGTTCCTCTATTGTGAAGTTACTTTTTACCCACTTCTTTGGAAGTTGGTAAATCTAACCCATACTCAAGGGGATGAGAATTAAGTTTCACCTCTTGAAAGGGAAAATATGTATACGTATTACTTAGATTCTTCTGTAAGGAAGTTCATCTCTCCTCCCTAGTTGTTCATTCACTTATTTATTTAAGTAGGAACTTTTGGAGATGTTTTGCATTCTTTTGATATGTTCCCATCCTTTTGGTTTTTTTACTTCCTTATTTTGTCTGCATTATAAGATGTTCCAAGCTCATCTCATATTTTTTCTTATCCAGCCCTAGAGTTGGCTGTTTCTCAAGGGTCTTTGCTTCCTTGTATCACAGAATGGTATTTAGAAATGAAGATTGCGGAGCACCTGGGTGGCTAAGTGGTTGAACCTCTGCCTTTGGCTCAGGTCCTGATCCTGGGGTCCTGGGATCAAGTTCCATATCAGGCTCCTCACAGGAAGCCTGCTTCTCCCTCTGTCTCTGTCTCTGTCTCTCTGTGTCTCTCATGAATGAATAATAAAATATTTTTTTTAAAAAAAGAAATGAAGATTGGGATAACAGACCTGCTCCTTGCTTGTGGTATTACTGCTTCGAGGAATGGGGGTTATTTCTTATTTCCTATGGAAGTTTCTGTGTATTTCAAAGGGAAATGGAGCAATTTACAATTAGTCAGTCATATAAGAGAATTCTACTAGAAGTATGATCCATGATCCATCAGCATCAATAGAACTTGTGAATTTGTCAGAAACACAGATCTTGGGCCTTACCTCGGACTTACTGAATCAGAAACTGAGTGTTCGACCCAAGACTCTGTGTTTTAATAAGCTCTGTAGGTGGGGATCCCCGGGTGGCACAGCGGTTTTGGCCCAGGGCGCAATCCTGGAGACCCGGGATCGAATCCCACGTCGGGCTCCCAGTGCATGGAGCCTGCTTCTCCCTCTGCCTGTGTCTCTGCCTCTCTCTCTCTCTCTCTCTGTGTGACTATCATAAATAAATACAAAAAAAACTTTTTTAAAAGTAAAAAAAAATAAGCTCTGTAGGTGATTCTTTGGCACATTACAATTTGAGAACCACCGATGTGAGAAGTGTTTTGCAGAAGTCTGAATGAGCTGTTGTGTTTTGCACTTGTTCCAATACCTCCTACAGGGGGCACTCCAGACAATTGTCAGATTGGCTGGCTCCTTACTCTAGCTGCCATCACAGCCCTTCAATTCTTAATATTCCGATGATGACACATCATACAGATGAAAATACACAGGCTACATAGAAGAAGCAAAAACAAGAACAAAAGAACCAATTTTCAACCAAATACCAGCAAACCAAATATAGTAGCTATAAAAAGGACAATAAACCATGACCGAATAGGACTTATCCCAGGAATGTAAGGTTGGTTTAACATCTAAAAATCAATTAATTTCATACAATATTAATGGGATAAAGGATAAAACCACATGATTATGTCTATAGATAGAGAAAAGCATTTGACAAATTCAGTACCTCTCCATAGTAAAAACACTTAAACCAGGAACAGAAGAGAACTTCCTGACCTAAATAAAGAGTGTCTATGGAAAAACTCACAAATAACATCATACTTAAAGGTAAAAGAACGAATGCTTTAACTTACAGATTTATTGTGAAGATTGATTGAGTCATAAGGTGTGTAAAGTACCCACAACAGAACGAGGCATCTACTGGTACAGTTATAGAAATATCTAGCTTAAAAAAAAAAAAAGAAAGAAAAAAAGAAATATCTAGTGTAGGGGTGCTTGGGTGGCTCTGTTGGTTAAGTGTCTGACTCTTGATTTCAACTCAGGTCATGATCCCAGGTCATGAGTTAGAGTCCTGCGATGGCTCTGCCCTGAGCATGGAGTCTGCTTAAGATTGTCTCTTCCCTTCTCCCTCTACTCTTCTCCTCACCCACTTGCTCACTCTCTCTCTCTCTCTCTGTAAAAAAAAAAAAAAAATATATATATATATATAAATATATATATATATATATATATATATATATATTCATATTCAGTGTAGTTTCTTTTTTCTTTTAAGATTTTCTTTTCAGGGGATCCCTGGGTGGCGCAGCGGTTTGGCGCCTGCCTTTGGCCCGGGGCGCGATCCTGGAGACCCAGGATCGAATCCCACATCAGGCTCCTGGTGCATGGAGCCTGCTTCTTCCTCCACCTGCGTCTCTGCCTCTCTCTCTCTCTCTCTCTGTGACTATCATAAATAAATTTAAAAAAAAAAAAAAAAAAAAAAAAAGATTTTCTTTTCAAGTAGTCTCTACTCCCAATGTGGGGCTTGACCTCACAAACCCAAGATCAAGAGTCACATGATCCACTGAATGAACCAGCCAGATGCTCCTAGTGTAGTTTCTTTTTTTTAATGTTTCTATTTTTTTTCCTAGTGTAGTTTCTTAATATAGTTTCAACTTAGTATAGTTTCTGACACTAATTAAGGGCACGATTAATATTACTGTTATTATTAATGTTATTTCAAAAGAGTCTTATTATCTTGAGGCAAGAGAGATGGCATATAGAAGTTTCTACATGTGAAAGGAATCCTTGAGGGACATAGCAGATGCTAAGAGGGTTAAAATGCCCTTTGGAATTTTGATAAAAAGGTAATGCTGATTATCAGCCAAATTCCTACTATAGGGGAATACTCCATGGCCAGTTTGAACTGAGTTCTGACTGCTGGTAGCACTGAGCTGGAGTAGGGGCAGAAGGGGGCACAGCAACAGCAGGAGTCCTATAACCAGGAGAAGCCGCCTTCAGGAAGTGAGGTGTTAGCCAGCCCCCTCACCTAACTAAAGAGTCTGATCCCCCCTAGCCCAGTCCCAGCTCTGAGTTTTAAGTGTTGTCTTCTCAGCACAGCTGGCAGCACCTGTCTTCATAGTCCTCAAGGTCATGCTCAGTCGAGAGGCACCCAGAGTCACCATCTGTAGGATACAACTACTCAATTCGCTTTTTAACAGATCAGGGGCCAGGTTTTTGTTTTGTTTTGTTTTGTTAATTGCATGCCAAGCTGTCACCTAGAGCTTAGTGAAAGGGTATGAATATACCCATAAATTATCCAGTATTCAAAGGTAATTTTGATATTCCTATCAGGAGCCTCTTTATGCTCAAATGAGCATGTGGTATTTTGCAAAGGTAAGCATTCCGAGGGAGCAGTTAATTATTTGAAACTGGGTGCTTGGGTGAGTGCAAACAGCAACTGATAGATCCCAGGAGTGGGTCAGCATGGGACAGGAATTTACAACTGTTAGTGGGGGGGCTTGCTTGGGAACTATTCAAAATATAAGAGTGACCCCCTGGGTATTTCACAGTTCACAAGTGCCTCCCTGTGGCAGCAATGTGGTCCAGAGGGAATCCTAAGGATTTCTATGTCTCTGATGGGAGGCACTGGTATTATGGGGTTTGGGTGGTGGGATGAGGACACTGAGTCCCAACTATTGAGGGAATGGAACCACACCGAGATTCTTTAAGGGCATGGGTGAAGGGGACATTTAATCTCAGGTCCATCTCATTTTATGGCTTTCTCTACTCCTTACAGCTGGACCTGCTGGTGGTTCTAACTACAAGGTCAAGCCTGTCCCAAATTCTGAGCCAATCTCAACAGGCAAAGGCAAGGCCTTTCAGTCCTTCATCTTTTTATCCTTTCATTTACTCAGCAAAAACATGGTGACAGGCATTATTCAAGGCATGAAGTGCTACAAAAGACAGAACAGAAGGCATGATCCCTCCCTGGAAGTAGCTGACTGCCTTGGGCTGGAAATGGACACATAAATCACCCTAATCTTCAATTTGCCCTGCCCTAGAGTTAGTCTCTGCCTGACTCTCGCTTGCTCAACAAATCTAGACCTACGCACCCTCCATTCCAGCCCTATGCAGCCAGAAAGTCATAGTGCCGCCTTGTGCCTCGCTTCCAAGTTATGGGACTGTCTCACGCATGGTAGAGTGAAGGAGGAAGGTCAGAAGGATGAAAGAGGCAGGACCTACCAAGAAGGCAAGGTTGACAGGAGCAGGTGCTGGACAGGAATAGAACACTTGACAGGACAAGGAGGAAGGGGCAGTGCAGCAAGTCTACTCACATCAGCATCTCTAATATCTAAAGTTTAACAGGTTAGCTTTGTCATAAAAAAAGGAGTTTTGTGTGATTCCCGGTATTTTATAGTGGTCAGAATGAGTGATCTGAACTCATTCCAACCTGAACTCAAGACAGTACTTTTCTTAGATTCAGGTAAAAGGAGCCCTTGCTCAGGCCCCACACCTCTGGACCTCCCCCCACCAACACACACAAAGACACACTTTACAGCGAGTTTCCTGAAATTTTCTAAGTGCCTGTCTGGTGTTTGGAACCAGGAAGAACCGGCGATACTGTCCAGGTGGGATGCCACGATCCCAGATGGGACCTGAGTGGGTCTTGTCCTTGTTCCTCCCACTGGGGGCTATCTCTGACCCTCCACCCACAGCATGGGGTCAACCAGATGCCCCCTTTCCTTTTTCCAGGAAAGCAGTCTGGCAATCCAGTTACTTCTGGTGGCTAACATGGTATTTCTTTCACATGAATTTGAGCTGCCTCTATAGTACCAACATGCTGATTTGGGTGTCTCACTCCTGTACCACAAAGGATTACTTCGTGGCTTTGGGCTAGTGACTCCCACTGCTGGCCCTTGGGCTTGAGCTGTGTGTGCTTGCCTCTGCTTAGACTCACCTATCCGCGTTCTGACCACAATGCTGGCTCCAGGCTACAGACCCATGGGTGGTGGGGTGGTAGCAGGCTTCCTTTACCCTGTGCACACCTCCTCAGGCTTCACACTATGTGCAACAGACATTTGCTTCCCCGAGTGGGACTTCAACTGTGTTGGACCATGCAGATATTCCTGTGAGGAAGGGACTGGTCTTGCTATGCCAGGATCAGTCACCCATGATAGGAAAAAACTATCCTGGCCCTATCATTCCGTTTCTGTTCTAGTTCATACATTGGTATTAACAGAGAAAGAAGAGAGAAAGGAGTGGGGGAGGAAAAGAGAGGAGGGGGGATTAAAATGACGTTAAGGAGTTAAGGTTGAGGGAGAGACAATGGATTTATATGAGAAAACAAGGAATCAAATTTGTTTTCTCTGTAGAAGAGAAGGCAAATGGGTGGTTCGATTCTTGCTTTCAAGTATAGGCAATGATTTTATGCAGGGGATATAGGTAAATTATTCTCTATATCTGAAAAGACTAACAAAAAGGGACCAAACTTAGATTAGAACCAGAGGGGTTTCAGAATGATAAAGGGTAACCTGAAAAAGCCTCCCCCTCCTCCGCTTCCCCCAGAACATTCGGAGGGAATTAAATAACCACTCAGTCCACTTGTGTTCTTTGTCAAAGGGTTTTTTTTCCCGGGCAGGGTCAGGGGAGTGAGATGCAATTGTGGTCCTAGCTGGTTTTCTCCAGATATTCAGCTTCAGCAGAAATGTACTGTATAACTGGTGGCCCCGAAGAGGTGAAAGTTTGAACCCCAGGAGCAAAGAGAACTAGGATTTTCAGGGAACATCCTGAGCAGCAGAGTAGCACTTTCTAGACTTACATCTCCCCTTCCCTGACTATAAAAAGGGATCACAAACTTACTTCTTGCTCTTTTATGTCTGGGAAAAGTTGAGATTTACGTACAAAAATAAGTTCCTTGCAGGATTCAGAGTCTGATGACCCCAGCCCACATTAGCTGAATTTCTGTACATGATAATCTGGGCACACAAAATATCCCCACCATTTCCCAAATATGCCTTGTTCCTTGGCATCTTCTTTGCTTAAAATGAGTTTCCCTACCCTGCCCCCTCACTCTTCTGGCCAATTCCTACTCATCCTTTAAGGCCTAGCTTAAGTGTCATTGCCTGTGTGAAATGTCCCCTATGACCTCAGACTGAGTCAAATTGGGTCCTATTTCTGTGATGCTGAGTTTTTTGTCCACACTACTGTTTCCCCTCTGGACTGAGCTCATTGTAGAGAGGAGTCATGTTTCCGTCTGTCAGTTGGTCAGACAATAAGTAAATGGTGGTGGGCACCTAAGTCCTAAGCACTGCAGATACACCCATGAACAAGATAGATCAGTGTATCTGCAGGATACAGTCTAGGAGCCACTAACAGAAAAAGACAATTTGGTGAGTAAAAGTCATGTGGATGAAGAGGATGGAGAAGTGGGTTCAGATTGAGGGAACGGCATCTATAAGTATTGGTGGCCAGATAGACTTGGCTGGTGCATTTCAGGAAGAGAAAGAAGCTCAGTACTGCTGGAGAATACTACTGGCAAGAGGCTGGTGAGCGATGGGAATGGAGAGGGGACCAGGGGCCACATTACCCTGTGCCTCTTGAGCCCTTTAGAGGAACTAAACTCCATCTTAACAGCAAGGAGGAATGTCTGAAGGGTTTCAAGGAGGGAAGAGGCATCTCCTATTTGCACACTAACAGATGATCCCAGCTGCCATTTGAGGAACAGCTGAGCAGGAGGTGTTATTGGAGGCAGGGACAGCAGTTAGGAAGGGTTCTGTTGGATGCCTGGGTGGCTCAGTGGTGGAGTGTCTGCCTTTGGCTCAGGGCATGATCCCGGGGTGCCGGGATCAAGTCCCCATGTTGGGGTCCCCATGGGGGGGCCTGCTTCTCCCTCTGCCTATGTCTCTGCCTCTCTCTCTCTCTCTCTCTCATGAATAAATAAATAAAATATTTTTTAAAAAAGAGGAAAGGTTCTGTTGAAATAAAGGCATCCTGCTCCAAGGTGGTAACAGTGGGAATGAAGACAAGTAGGTTGTTGGCAAGGTGTCCTGCAGGTGTAACATAGTTTAGTGGTTTATTGTTGGTTTACAGGTGGAGTGTGGAGGTGTTGATGGAGGGGAGGACACAGTGGAAGCTTCCAGGCTCCTTTCTTGGACAATGTTTAATGGAGGTGGTGTTCATTTCCTAGGGCTGCTATCACAACGTACCACAAACTGGATGGCTTAGAAACACCAGACATTTATTGTCTCAGTTGTGGAGGTCAGAAGTCTGAAATCAAAGTGTTGGCAGTGCCGTGTACCTTCTGAAGAAGGCTTTGTGGAAGAATCAGCTCCAGTCCTCTTTCCTGACTCCTGATAGCCATAGATGTTCCCTGGCTCATGACGGCCATTTCCTGTATTTCTTCTCCTGGTGTTCTTCCCATGTCCGTGTATCCAAATTTCCCTTTTTTATAAGGACGCCAGTCATATTAGAATAGCCCCCCGCCCCTGAACTTCAGTATGACCTTCTTTTAATTACATCTGTGATTAACCTATTTTCAAATAAGGTCACATTATGAGGTATTGGGGATTAGGACTTCAATATACGAATTTCAGGGGGATCCCTGGGTGGCGCAGCGGTTTAGCGCCTGCCTTTGGCCCAGGGCGCGATCCTGGAGACCCGGGATCGAATCCCACATCGGGTTCCCGGTGCATGGAGCCTGCTTCTCCCTCTGCCTGTGTCTCTGCCTCTCTCTCTCTCTCTCTGTGACTATCATAAATAAATAAAAAAAAAAAAAAAAAAAAAAAATATTTAAAAAAAAAAAAAATATACGAATTTCAGGGGGGCACAATTCAACCCATATAGAGGGGTAGTATCATTCACTAAGACAAAGAGCTCATGTGGCAAAACAGGTTTGGTGGTACAGGGATGCAGCCTTGCGCTTGGGGCACATTGCATTCAGTGGGGCCCTGTGGAAAATCCACAAGGAAGTTCTAGAAAACGATTTGCTATATTGGGTTGAGGCTTAAACCGGGTTGGGTTAGGCATATAGATTTGAGTGATCAGCAGAGTGGGTAAGACAGTGAACCTTTGGGGAGGATCAAACCACATGGGAAAAATGACCAGCTCATCTTTGCAACCCCACACCTAGCTGAGCCCCTCCATTGATCTAAACGTTGAATGAATATGTGTGTGATGAAATAAAAATATTCCTTCAACTCTCCATTAGCTGGAGATCAGAAGGCTTTGCCTGGGTGACAGCCCGCCCTGCTCTGGCTCCGTGACAGGAAGGGAGTGTACTTTGTAGGAATGAGAAACAAGCATTCTTAGGCTTCACCTTACATTCTCAACTCCAGCCTAATTTACTAAATGTGTCACATGTAGCATCTCCCAGGGAAAGCCAGGAGGTCAGGGTGAGGGGTCCTCGGATTGTGCTCATCTCCCGACTTGTAGGAATGGAGCCAAGGAAAGGTGCATGAGCCTGGCTGTGTTTTGCAACAACATTTCTATCCTTCTTACTTGAAAATCTTCACCTTTGCCATCAGCCCAGCTCTTACTAAACCAAATTTGGTACTAGGTCCCAAATAAAGCCTTTTCTATACCACTTCCTTTCCCCCTAAAATCTTGAGACTGATGGCAATTTGATGTTGGGGGACTCTGGGGCTGAGTGGCTCTCCCACCTGGCTGTGCTGGAGCACACACTGTGGGGGGGCCGCTGTCACCGTCTGCTGGGCGGTTGCTTGATCCAATCTTCTTTGTGCCCGTTGCCTGGTGACATTCAGAGGCCCCTATCTCAGAGCCACAGTCTGGCCTGCTATTGGTCCGGTGGTGGCATTTGTTGACAATAGACACTTCCCTGGCCCTGGACTCCTTGGGAGCTTGAGTTTCAGGCTACAGTGCTTGTCCAAATGCAGTTCTTTAACCCATTATGTTCCCTGCTGGGAAGGCCGAGCTACAGCCGCAAGGCCAGGGCCAGTGTGCCCACCTCAGCATGGCAGTGTTCTCTGCTCCAGGGTGTGCAACTGGTTTTGGGGGGTTCTTCGCTGATCTGCTTCTGTGGCAGGACAGGGTTTTCCTCCCTTTTCACCTCTGCCTGGGTTTCCCTGTACCATAGCTTAAACAGACTGTTGGCTTAACCACATCTGGGCTGAGCTAAGAAAGGCAGTCACCAGTAGCCAGAGATTCGTGTGGTTGCTGTATGCCACAGAGTCAGAAAGAGTTAAACCTCTTGCCGGGGTGCCCAAGCACCTATGGAGGAGAACTACATCTTCTGGGGGTGGATGTGGGGTTAGGCAGGTGGAAAGAAGTGAAAAGAAGACCGAGGTGATTCTGGAGGAAGTAAAAGGGTGGGTAGCCAGACAGAAAAGGGATTCTGGAGGCTTCCAAGATGAACCTTGTTGGATCAATGAGTGAATCCAAGGCCCAGAAGGGTGGTGCCATTTATGGAGGCCAGTTCTCCAATTGGATGAGCACTGGGGTATCTGGACTCCTCAGGTAGCTCCCCGGGGGCCTCCCCACCTTCTGCCTCAAACACTCTTTAGAGAATGGGTCAGCTGAGGGTCAGGCTGGGGAGGAGCTGGGTCAGGTCTGTGGTGAGGACCTGAGGTTGCCCAGTTAATGGGAGGAGAGTTCTGGCTGATTCCTCAAAGGGCTTAGCTCTGATCTTTTCAACCTGGTCTCGGTTGGAGGAATGTAGAGGCCCAGCCTCCTGGCAAAGTCCCCACTCCCACTCCCTACACCCCCTTGCCTCTCCATTCTTCCAGCTGTAACAAAACCATTCACCTTGAGGTGGGGAAAGCAGAGGATCTTGCAAAGACCAAGCAAGGCTGTGTGTCAGGTATGAGGCAATGGTTGGAAACAGGAGAAAGGAGAAGTCTTTCCTTCCTTCTGTTGACCCTTGTCGCCAACTGCCCAAGCCTGACCTACACTGCAAGAGTAGGCCACAAGAGGCTCTCAGGACAGAAGAGGAAGTCCTAGGGGTTTCAAGCTTTGTCTTCCAGATTAACCGTTCTATGTTGACAGTGGCCAGCACTCCAGAGTAAGTAAGGTTTGGAGTTGGAGCACAAGTGCCAGAACCCCATGGCCATGGAGACGTGTGTCCCAGTGACCCTTGGGTCACAGGAATTCCTGCTAGGACCTGCTGGACCCCAGGTCCTGGTTGTCTCTGCTGAAGGGCATAGTTGGGTCAGATGCAGTGAAAGGATTCCCCACCACCATAAATACGAATCATATTTATGCAGCTCCTGTCATTTCCTTAGGTCACCTTTCTGCCAGCAACAGTTATTCTTCTGGGTTTGTATGTGATGCTCCCTTTCCCATGCATCTGAGAACCAAGGTGAAAAGAGCTATTTATGTCCAATGCAGGTGCAAGGTGCCTGCTGAGAACACATTGATACTCCTCCACCATCAGTCACCTTACCCATTTGGGCTAAGAACCAGCAGGAAATATCTCCTGAATAGCATGTATCTAGGTTTTAGTTCTATTTGTTTTGTTTTGTTTTGTTTTGTTTTCAGAAAGAGGTGACCGGCTCTAATGTAAGCATCACCATCAGACATTTTAAGGGTATTTGTTTTGTTTGCTTTTGCTCGTAGACATTATTGAGAACAGAAGTGTTGGGATAATAACTACGGTAAGATCCGACTCCAGTAATGAAAGTGGAAAGAAGGTAGACTTCATACAACATGAATCAGTGACCTTGAAATCAATTCTGAGAAATATTTTTGAAACAAAATTTTAAGAGCTTGTATTGGTTGGCTAGGGCCATTTTAACAAAGTATTAGCAACTGGATGGCTTTCAAGGACTGAAATTTATTGTCTCCTAGTTCTGGGGGCTAGAAGTCTGAGATCGGGGGGTTGACAGAGTGGATTCCTTCTGGGGGTTCTGAGGGAAAATCTGCTCTATTCCTTTCTCCCAGCTTCTGGTGATTGTTGCCATTTTCAACTTTCCTTGAGAAGCACCACCCCATCTCTGCCTTCACCTTCACATGAGGGTCTCCCTGTGTGTGTGCTTGTGTCTAAATTTCCCTTCTTGGGGTTCATCTCCTCCACTCTACTCATCTTTAATTATATCCACGATGATTTCCAGGCAAGGTCATATTCTAAGGTGCTGGAAGTTAAGACTGCACCATACGAATTTGGGGGGAATGCAAGCATAACAGAGGGCTTTGGAGCATTTGGTAGAAAATCAGTCATCTCTAGGAACATTGGTGCATGTCAGTCTACCTGGATTTCCTCTTTCACAGAGTTGAAGAGGAGTAACTAGATTTATCTGGAGATGTGGGCAGGGGCCAGAACCCCATTGCCCTTATGGCCACACCAACAGTGGATGACTTTCTCCTTTATCATGTAAGGCCTGACTTCTCATTTGTTCCAGGGTCTCTCAAATTCATAAGTGAAACCATTTGGAAAAGAAATTAGCCCCTCATGGCTTCGACCTCTGGCCTGGTGAGCAAGGAGCAACCGTAGTTACTTGCATGGCTGTCATTACAAGCTCCGGGAGGCAGTTCTCAGAATCATTTCTAGCAAAATCTCTAAAGCTTGGAAAACAATCTCCTATCACTTCCCTTGTCATCATACTACTTCCTTTTAATTTCCAAACCTCATTTGCACCTCTTCCCACAGAGTCTGCCTGAATGAAAGCAAATCTCCGTTTTCGCCAGGAATAACAGTGCAAGAGGAGTGTGGGCGTCAGGGCCCTAATGCCCAAGCTTGAGCCTCCACTTCCCGCCATTGTTCCCTGAGTCAGGGTCCCAAACACTCATTTGGGCTGTCCTGGGGGGAGTTTTTCCAGATAAAAATGGCCTGGTTGGCTGCCAGTGATTCAGGCAGGTTCACAGCCCTAAACCTGTTTTATCTCCCATGCTTATCACTTATCATCAGCTGCCAGGAGACAGACAATAGGAGCAAAGAGGCATTTTGGCTGAGCTAGATCTTAGGCAGCCCCAAGGGTTTTAGAGGCCTCCAGACAACCAGACTCAGGCAGTCTGACCAAGTCCCTTTGGGGTCTCCTGCTAGGAGTCCCCTCATGTTAAAGCAGCATGGATGCAGTGAGGTCCCATAGCCATAGAGCATTTCCTTGGGGCCATAATGGCAGAAATGGATCTCTTTGTATTGATTTGTCCTCTCCCCATACCTGTTTCAGGAAGCATAGGACCTTCCCAAAGGTCTTGGGAAGAGGGAGTTTCAAAGGATCTTTCAGAAAGTTGTTTTGTTTCTTTATGGTTGGGGTTGGGGTTGTTTTGGTTTTTTCTTTTTGTTTTTGTTTTTTTTTTTTTTGGTTTTGTTTGGTTTTTCCCCTGAAAACTTCACTAACTTAAAAAAAAAAAAAAAGAAAAAAAAAACCCACCCTGATGGTAAAATTAGTGAAATCTGAATTTCAAACTCAAAACTCTGGATTTTACTGTCAATTCCCTGTTTTTGATATTGTATTACAGTTATGCAAGTGCACATTTTGTGCAACTTCCTGTGAATCTGTAATTATTTTAAAGTTAAAAAAAGTTCCTTAAAAAGTAATCCTTATGGTTCTCCAAAACCCAGTCAATATGCCCTGTCTTTGAAAAGCCCCAGAGCTTGCTTACTTACTAGCTGAGAACACAGGATTTAGTCTAGACAGACTTCAATTCAAATGTAGCTTTCACGCCTACAAGCTGTGTGATTTTGGGCAAGTTACTTAATCCTTCTGAGCTTGGTCTCCTTATCTAGAAGATAAATCTGAGCGCTTCCCTAATGGGGTGAGGGTGGGGATTGAATGAGGTAACTCATGGAAAGCACCTAATGGGGTGAATGGTAGTGTTTTAAAAGGTAAATATTCCTTTTAAAACAGTAATCTATTGAATAGAGGAGCCATGGATGTGCTTTTACCAAGATCGAAAGTCATGTGTCTGGCTGAAAGAATTATTCTAGAGGCCTCAATGGTGAGTCAAGAGGGTCCACACCTGGACATGATTCAAACACGAGTCAAATGCCTGTGGAAGAAGTGTTTGAATTCTGTCCTAATTTTTTTCCCTATAAACTGTCCAGAGTCCCAAATTTCCTAATGTGGAACTAGAGGAAACAATTAACATCAGAGAATAAGCAACATTCCATTTCCACTGTGAATAGGGATTGGCAACAACCTTCCAGCCAGGTGCCTGGGGCTGGGGTGGGGCAGGGAGCAGCCAGGGTTGAAAGGTGGTAGGCCCTATTGGTGCCTAACTTCTGTGCGAGAGCTAATGAAGGGGCACACATGTCTGTGAAATACCCCAGGTAGCAGCCCTCCAGGAGGAGAAGGGCTGTCTGGTCCAGGAAAGCCTCTTTGCCACCTATTAGCACCTCTTGGAAATTTAAGAGAAGGTCCTAAAATCAGCTCATGGCACACCCTTTCAAGTCTACCTCCCTGTCTCAAGCTCTGTGTTTCAGACATCCTGGTTGCCCATCATTTCTCAGACCCAACTGGGGTTTCTCCAACCAGGTTGTCTACCTACTTGGAAAGTCCTTCCCTCCACCTGCTCCTTTATTCTCATTCACCTTCAGTGGTTCCACCCACTCATTTTTCAAAGCTTCCATCCATCAAATGCTTTATCTTCCTAGAAGCTTTCTCTACACCACCATTCAGCAGTCCTCCTCCTCCACTGAACAATCTCAGCCCCTGGTTTGTCTGCTTCTCACAGCCTTTACCACATTCAGCCAACAAAAATATACTGTGTCTACACACCATTGCCCTGCGCTGGGCTCCAGAGACATGGCGGTGGGTAACAGAGTGCGCATGTGCATGTGCTAGGGGTGGGGATGGGGGAATAGGATGGGTGTTGAACACACAGTCACACAAATAAGTATATTTGCAAATTGTATTCGGTGCTCTACAGGAATAAGGGGATTATGAAAGAACTGTGATGTGTGCTTGAAAGGCAAAGGCCCTCAACTGAGGCAGGATGGATTAGTTGGAGTTGTTAGTGACCTAAGTGAAGATGGCAGGTAGGAGCCTTTCATGAAAGACAGTAGATATGAAGCCCCCAGGGCTGGAGAAGGATGGGGTGTTTGAAGAACTGAAAGGAGGCCAGTGAGGAAGCAGAGGGAGTGAGGGGTATAGCAGGACATCTAATCGTGGAGGACTACAAGGTCATGCATGGTAAGCATTTTGAAAAACTTCCCAAGTATAATAGGAGCCATTGAAGGCTTTTACACAAACAAGTAATGTGGTCTGATATGTAATTTTTAAATACTCCTCTGGCTGCTACTTAAAAACAGAAGCAAGTGGGCAGCCCTGGTGGCTCAGCGGTTTAGCGCTGCCTTCAGCCCAGGGTGTGATCCTGGGGTCCTGGGATCGAGTCCCACGTTGGGCTCCCAGCATGAAGCCTGCTTCTCCCTCTGCCTCTCTCTCTCTCTCATTCTCTCTCTTTCTGTCTCTGTCTCTAATAAATAAATAAAATCTTTAAAAAAAAATAAAAACAAAAGCAAGAATACAAGAGTGGCTAACAAGAAGAGCTTGTACCCTGTCCATAAGAGCGATGGTGTTGAATGTAGGGATATTGTGACCAAGGAGAGATCCCAGATCTATTTGGAGGTCTGGTATTTTTTTGGACGTGGAGATTGAGGGAGAGGGAAGTATTACAGGTTACTCCCTGATTAATGGTTTGAACATCTGAGTGGATAGTGGTGCCACCCAATGAGAAGAGCCATGCTGGAAGAAGAGCAGGTTTAGGTGGAAATGTCTGAGGTTCAATTTTAGACATAAAATTGCCAGTAGAGATGCTAAGTAGGCAGTTGGATATATTGATCTTGACTTCAGAAGAGAGATCAGAGCTGGAGACATACATCTGGAAAGCCATCAATGCCTAGATTTAAGTCACATGAGTGAATGAGATGCAACTGACCCAGTGAGGTGGGTAACAATATTCTCATTTAATAGGTAAAGGAGATGAGGTTAAGAGAATTTCACCTGCCCAGGATCACACAACCAGCTGGTGGCAAAGCAAAGATGTGACCTTGGCCTCGCCTGGCTCCAACTGTTGTTCTGGGTATCACCCTCACAGTCTGTTAGAAGCATGTCTTGGTTCTTCTTCCCTGCCTTGCCCCTGCTGCAGAAACTCTTGGCCTGCCTACTGTACACCATGGTTCCCTGGGATACAATCTACCTCCTTCTAACAGGGAGAGCAGAGGCGTTGGCTTCTGGCAAGAGTTGATGTACTTTAGACTAGTTTCAAGGAGCCAACAGTCTAGAAGAAGAGATAGGACACATGCACATATCTGGATCATAAGAATGATGAATCTATGGCCCATTTTATATTTTTAAGACAGTGTCAGCCTGGCAGCAGACAGTTGTCTCCCCACAACATTTTTTCAATCTCCCTAATGGAGTCCCTACGTTGCCTTGTGTCTATAGTCTACACTTGACTCCTGAAGCCCTGCAGAACATGGACTTTGATATGATTTCACATCCTGTATATTTCTCAAATCTAGTGTCCTCACTCTTGGGGCAGATTCACTGCCCTGTTATTTCATGCCTGGAGCTCCTGCCATAGCCTCCTTCCAGCTAGCTCCCTGCCTCCAGTCTCTCCCCACGTGGATCCATTCTTCCCATTGTAGCCAGAGTGCTCTTGAAGGGCAAATCTCGGGTTGATTCCTTGCTTAAAACCCTCAAGGGCACACCACAACCCCCAGGATGAATCCAACGTCTAAACCTAGTATTCCAGACTCTCCCTTTATATCTTGCACATTCCATGCTTTTGCAACATTCTCTGTCCCGGCAAGAGGGGGCTGCTTAGGATTCGTTCCACACACTCAGCTGTTCCCCGGCTCTGGGCCCCTGTTGTGCCCTCGAAAACATGCTTTCTCCCCACCTTCACCCAATCAACTTCTGCTCATTCATCAAGACTGAACCAAGACATAGGAAGCCTCTTGGCTCTGTACTCACCCTACTGTATGACCACCATCTCCTCATGTGCCGGCTTCCACCAGTCGGACTGGATCTCCTGAAGGCCATCAACGTGTCTTCTTTGCCCTGATACCTCCAGCACCTACCATGTTTTCAGAAAAATAATAGTCGCTCAGTGAATACTTGTTGAAATAAAATAAATGAGTGAACGGTTAATTATAAAGTGCTAGAATGTATTAGGTGCCAAATGAGTAGTACAGAAAATAAGCATAAGAGAAAGGAGGAAGTGGTCACTTCCAGTGGAGACAGTCCCAGAAAGCTTCACAGATAAGAAGCATTTCTGTTGCACCTTGCAGGATGAGATAACACACACGTTGAAGAATGGTGAAATCAGTCATTTGGCGAGGTGGAAAGAAATGGGGAGGACATTCCATGGGGGCAGGTGGTGGGGGCAAAGGTTACCAGGTGGCAAAACACCAGGCAAGTTTAGGGAACAATTGCGAGACTGGTTTGACTGGAGCAGAAGATTTGCAGGTGGGAAGACAAGTAGGTTTGAAACACAGGTGGGGGGACAGTACAAAGAGGCCTCATACTTTTGTCCAGAGTGGTCCACATAAAAGAGCCACAACAAGAAGTCCCTCCCATCAAGAAGGCAGAAATTTGAACTTGATTAAGGGGGTCTTCGGACAATGCAAGCAAAACAAACATTTGGAGCTGTGAGATAGGGCCAGGGTGGGTGAGGCGCAGGATTAGGTAATTATTTGGTGTCTCTGTAGTGTGAACAATAGGCCAAAATAACTGACCAGTTTTTATTTTTCTTTGTCTCTTTGGTTTTGCCTGAATCAGAGAGCAGCTGAACTGACCTAGGAAAAAAGTTATTTTAAGCAGGAAATGCAGTAGGGAGGAGAATGGGAAATCCTAAAATCATGCCAGGAGAGGAAGCAGTCAGTGCTGATCAGGCTGAGAAGAAGGGGCCTGCTTGCCCCACTGGGCTCATGGCCTGCTCTTGGGAGCAGCCTACTTGTGAGGTGCTCGACAGCATAGGATAGTGACAGATGGGCAGGTGCCCTGGTGGCCACCACAGGCTGTTTGGAGCCAACACCAGTAGTATGCTGTGTTTGGAGAAGGAAAGCAGAGAATCTATTTGGGCAGCACACAGGAGAGCTCTCTGTCCCCTCAGCAACTCCAGCTGCATCCTGTGTGTGAGTCAAAGGGGATAGCAAAAAAGAGATTAGAAAGGGAGTTTCAAGCCAGCAGCCAGTCTACCTCCCCATTGTTGACTGGCTATCTGGTCTTCACAAGCCACTGCAAGTCTCTAAAACATGGTCTTCTTTTCTTTCTATCGTTCTAATGAGGGCAGTGGGTTAAGGGTTTTCTCCAGATCTCAAGTTCTAGGACTTTCTCATGATTTAGTTCTAAAAAACAAAATCAATAGGATGCGTATAGAAATAGATCTAGGGCGGCCCCGGTGGCTCAGCGGTTTAGCGCCACCTTCAGCCCGGGGTGTGATCCTGGGGACCCGGGGTCGAGTCCTACGTCGGGCTCCCTGCATGGAGCCTGCTTCTCCCTCTGCCTGTGTCTCTGCCTCTCTCTCTCTCTCTCTGATGAATAAATAAAATCTTAAAAAAAAAAAAAGAAACAGATCTACTATAAAATATTGGCAATTATGGAAGCCGCCAAGTCCAATAACCGCAGGGTGGGTGGACAGGCTGGAGATCCAGGGAAGATGAGTCTGAAGGCCTGAAGGCTGTCCCCTGTGGAACCAGGAAGAGATGGTGTTGCAGACGAAGTCTGAAGCAGGCTGCTGGAGCCTTCTCTCTTGCTTGGGGGAGGCCGATCTTTTTGTTCTATTCAGGCCTTCAACTGGTTAAATAAGATTCAACTCCAAAAGGGAGAGCAATTTGTTTTACTCAAGGTCCACTGATTTCAATATTAATCTCCTCTAAAAACACTCTCATAGAAACACCCAGAATAGAATTTGACCAAATATCTGGGCATCCGTGACCCAGCCAAGTTGACACATAAAATGAAACCATTATATCAAGTTATCCAGCCTTAGATTCCTATGCCAGATCTCACTCATTCTTTTGATGAGAACAAAGGCGAAAAAAAAAAAGGTAGATAAAATTAAATTCCCTTACAATGTACAGCCATTTGACAAATACTTGAGACAGCCAGAGTATGACATTCCTCAAGGAACTCACAACTGTCCTAACGTTAGTGCTTTTCTAGAGGCAAAAAGCAACCTTGACAATAGCCAGACCTCTGGGATCCTGTAAGTCTTCTTTAACATAGGAACATCCTTTTGGAAACTTCCTTTATCTCTACCCAGCCTCCTCCTCAACTTAAAAGTACATCATCAAATGCTCCTCACAATCCCAGTGCAACTCTTTCTGCCCATGGATCCTGGCCCTGAGCATCAACAAAAAAAACACCTTTCTGCACCGAAAATGTCTCAAGAACTCTTTCTTGACTGTTTGCTTGGGCCCAGCTGTAAAAGCACATCCCCCATACCCTCCCTGTATTTTTCATCTCTATTCCTTTGCTCATAAGCTGCCTTTCACCCCAAATAGCCTCCTTCTTCTATCTCTTAGTTCCAGTTAAGAAAGGATTCAAGAAAGGATTCAAATCCTGCATTTGAAATCCTGCGTTTCCTTCACATATAACTCATTGACCACGTCCTCTTGGGAGCGCTGTCACACTCTATTAAGAAACCTCAGATAATTCCACAACCTCTGTATATACCTCAGTTTCCCCTTCTGTAAAATAGGGACAATTCCCGATGTAGTGAGCATTGCGTGAGCTAATACACATAAATGGTATCTCGCTGTCACGAGTGTTGACCCGATATTATTATTCTCCCGCCTGTCCCTCATTTCCTACTAGAGATGGGCAAACAATAGTAATGTGGCTGGGAATTTAGCAGTTATCTTAAAGGTAAAATGCTTTGAAAATGGACATCTCTGCGTAGATGTTACTTTTGCTCCTCCCTTGTGTTTGTAACCCAGAGGTCTTGAACTCCCCATGGTTATAAGAATTACTGCCCAGCGTTGTAAACACATAACAACGTCTGCTCTCGTCACAGGCTTTAAAGGATAATCGTGACCATATGTGATTTTTGTTGTCTGCACGGACTCTATGTGGAATTTAAGCAGGGACACTGCTTTTGTGGGTTTGGTCCTAACTAGGACGAAATCCTTTCTCCCTGGGTTACTGAGGAAGCCCTGGGGTGGTGGTGGTGGTGGTGGTGGGGGAACATGGCCAGCAAAATGCCAGCCCTAGGCAAGCTTGAGTTACTTTAAGTTTTCCCACACTCCCTTCACTTTCAAAGGTGGTCCACAGCTCTGAAACGCTCCAAGTCTTAACCTTAAAGGGTGGCTTTCTGGCACAATTACTAGCTCTTTAGCAACTGTATTTCAACAGCGTGTAAGCCATTCACTATTGTGGGGAAATGTAAATGAGGGTCTTTGAGCCCAGAAGAGGCAAATGCCTAATTAAGTGGGTGTCACCCAGACACGAAAGCCAGAGATGCAAATGGCCAACATGAGACAAAGGGGCACCTATTGTTGTGCCTCGATGTCCCCTCTGGACAACGATGGAGAAAAAATGGCCTGGAAGGGCCTTTGATATCCATAGAGTCAGAAGCAGGGGAGGGGAGGGCAGCCTCATCCTTAGAGGTTAAAATTCCCACAGGCTTTTATTTACTGCATTTTGGGAAGTACCAGCAAGTCTGGCCCAGAGGAGAATAAAAACTTGTAAAAGTCCAGAATCTGTGTTATTTCCCTATGTTTGCAACTTATTTTCCCTCTGGCTGTGCTCCTGCTGGGAACAGCAGGGAGCTCCCCCCCCCCACACACACACACACATCTGACCTGTCTTTAAGGGGCTCCAGGAGAGAGAACTGGGGTGTCTGCCTCTCTCCTCATCAGGCTCAGGTGGGGAAGAAAAGGGCCTTCTGGAAGCCAGGAGGTCCAGGCAGCCACTCAACGTCCTCGTCCGCAGTCCTGGGAGCTGCTGTAAACCCGCAGGGATTGCTTAACTAGCAGGCCCAGGGCTGAAAAGGTCCCAGTTCCAAGCTGTATGACGTCCCCTGTGAGTGGCTCCTCAAAGCCATTGCAAGTTTAACATTAAACTTTAAAATACCTGTCCCCTGAGCACCAAAGTCCCCTACCAAACTTACTTCTGCACACACGTGTGTGATGTCCCGCTTTCTCTAAGCTCATGGAGGGCAGGAAACCTCCTTGGTTACCCTGTCACTCCCAGGGTCTATCATAGGGTGTCGCCTGCAGGAGGCACACATCTATTGCTGTGTAACAAACGACCCCCAAACTTAGCAGCCTGAAACAACAGTCCTTTAGTGGTTCTCTTGGTTCTGCCATTTGGGCTGTGTTTGGCTGGGTAATTTGCTCCACAAAAGCATAGTGTTTGCTCCACAGACACTAGTTAGGCTGTGTTCAGCTGGCCACTTTGGCTGCATTGGAAGGCCCTGGAAGGCTTTGTTCAAATGTCTGGCACTTAGGGGCTCCTCCACAGGACCACATTCTCTCTCTCTGTCCATTTGGGAGTCACGCTGTAGCTCCTTTACAATATAGTGGTGGCTTCCAAGAGCAAAGGTAAAAACGGATATATTATATACATACGTTTAGATACATCACCTATGTCATTTCACAGGTTATCAGCCAAAAATGATTGAGGAGATATCTTACATTCTCTTTTAAATTTTTGTGCCAGGAGCACCTGGGTGGCTCAGGGGTTGAGTATCTGCCTTTGGTTTAGGTCATGATCCTGGGCTCCTGGGATTGAGTCTCGCATCGAGTTCTTTGCAGGGAGCCTGCTTCTCCTTCTCTCTATGTCTCTGCCTCTCTCTGTGTCTCTCATGAATAAATAAATAAAATCTTTAAAAAAATAAATTTTTGTGCTAAATTTCAAAACTTGTGTGTGGCTTTTATACCTACGGCACTTCTCAGTTTGGACTAGCCACTTTTTTTTTTTTTTTTTAAGATTTTATTTATTTATTTGACAGAGAGAGCAAGCAAGAGAGCACAAGCAGGGGGAACAGCAGAGGGAGAGGCACAAACCGGCTCCCTGATTTGGGGCTCGGTCCCAGAACTCCAGGATCATGCCCTGAGCCGAAGGCAGACACCTAAGGAACTGAGCTACCCAGGTGCCCCTGGACAAGCCACATTTTAAATGCTTACTAGCAACACGTGACTAGTGGCAATCATACTGGACAGTAAAGAGCTAGACAATCCCTTAATTTTCCTTATTTCTAAAGGAAAGTAGAACAGGTGAGCATTATAGTGTGTATATATTTTAGTGCTATTGTGAGCATAAATGAGACAATACACAATGCACTGAGCAAGTACCTTGCATGCAGTGAGAGCTTATTAAATGTTTGTCTTAGTACCTTTGGGCTGCTTATTTTTTTAAGATTTTATTTATTCATGAGAGACACACACAGAGGGAGGGGGGACAGAGGCATAGGCAGAGGGAGAAGCAGGCTCCCTGCAGGGAGCCCGGCATGGGACTCCATCCTGGGACTCTAGGATCACGCCCTGGGCAGAAGGCAGGCGCTAAACCACTGAACCACCCAGGGATCCCCCTACCTTTGGGCTGTTATTACAAAGTACCATAGATTGGGTGGCTTATAAACAACAGAAATTTATTTTGCAGAGTCTGGAGGCAGAAGGTCCAAGATCAAGGTGATGGCAGATTCGGTGTCTGGGAAGAGCTTGCTTTCTGGTTCCTTGACAGCAGTCTTTTTGCTGCGTCCTCACCTGGTGGAAGGGGATGAGGCTGCTCCCTGCGGCCTCTTTCACGTGGTCACTAGTCTCATTCACGAGTTCCTGCCCCCACGACCTAGTCCCCTCCAAGAGGCCCCACCTCCTAATACTTTGGAGATTAGGTCAACATGCTAACCGAACCGGGGGACATGAATATTCAATCTAATGTTAGTCTCATTTCATTGTGTGTATTTTGTTGCCAGCCCTGGAGATGCTTTCAGGCTTGGTCAAGTAAGGTTACCCGTTCCTTGAGTTGGAGAGTTGGGGAGCATTTATAATTTGCTTTTCCCTGGTGCTCTTAACCAGGTTTCTCCTTCTTCTCATTTCTCACAGTTTTGCTGAATTTCTGTTTCTCTCTCCACTTATCTGCTCTGCTTTTTTCTCCCCACCCCCCAGCATCTTTTGCCTACTTGTGGTTCATCATACCTGGCCTCGCCTTTCTTGCCAGGACATGACCTTTTGATCAACTGTGACTGATTGATAACTGGTTTGGGTTCTCCATATTTCCCAATTTAAATTCCCAGGAGAGGTAATCTGATTGGCCTGCTTCATCTTTTCATGCCCTGTCTCGTCCCCTACCACCTGAAAATTGGCTGCCTGGGGTTCAGGTGCCCATCCTTAGTCAAATCAGCGGTGGCCAGGGATGTGCCTTCTTATGGCACATCATATGGTCACGTGGAAATCCGGGGCTGTGGGTGGGGTCGTTTTCTTAGTGGGGGTGTGGGCAGACAGGCGCTGATTGCTATCACAACGCGCTGTTTCTCTCTGTCACTGCTGTTTCCCAGTTGAGCTCATCAGTCTGATGTCACCTGCCAGAAGGAAGGTTTCTTCTCTTGCTACTGTCCTTGACCTTTGGGAGAACTTCACCTGAAAGCAATGTGTATTATTGGAGTCTGCAGGATCCCTGCGTGCTGAGGCGGTCCAGTTAGGTGCAAAGCAGTTCTCAGCCTTCCAGTGGGAGGGTGATGCACATAACCTTCCTTTTGTTGTTCCTGAGGAACCCATTCTTGGTCCACACACTTAACATAACAGATTTTTCCAAGTATTTACTTTGCTGACATCCCCCTAAATCAATGTTTGATTTCTAAGTGGAATTTGTCCTGTGACCCTCTTGCATTAGGATCAGTTGGGAATGCTCATCTCAACCCCAGACCTATGGGTAAGGAGCCCAGGGAATGTGGCTTAGGAACATGCATGTTTGTTAGCTCCACAGATAAGTCTAATGCACAGTGAGTTTGAGAAGCATTGTGTCAAACTGCCCTGTGAACTTCATTTATTTCGGATGGCACTTCCATTCCCTAGATTTCAAGAAAACCTCTGAGGACGCTTGGTTCATGGAACCTAGAATTTTTCTAGAACTTTCCAGTTAGTCTAAGGTCCATCCAGTATCCTCAGAAGCAGATATAAACAAACACGAAGGTCCTGGCCACTATCCATTCTGACCCAAACCCCCAGATTCAATCAGACAGGACCTAAACTTTGCCCCTGACGTGACATTTCCCATGGGACAGCAAAGGGATTTACCTGGCAGCTCTTGTGTAATAAATCAGCAGAAATCTTGAGGCACCACCCTGGATAGAGGCCCTCCTGGCTGGCTGCCGGAGTCATAGCTCAATGGGATAAGCCCAAAGAAGCCCCAGGCGGGTAGAAAGCAGTGTGTGGGGCTGCCTCTCTGCAGAATCACAATGAAGCCAGTGTTTGCATTAGAGCCAGACAATGACTCTGATTCAAAGGACAGGATGCCAAGGCTGAAGGGTGCTCTGGGTAAAGGGGAGGACATGGGCCCCTTTCTTGGCTCTGTCTCTGCCTGGAAATGATTCCACTTTTGTTTTTAATCCTATGTCTTTTTTTCATATCTTTAGGAGTTCGAATAAATAGCCGTCCATTTCTTCCAGGGCAATCGCATATTTTTCATATTTAACCCAAGAATTTAGACGCTGTACCCCAGCCAGGCCTTAATGTATATGAGCAAGAGATATGCATTCTCCAGATTCTGGAGAAAGTGAAGTAATCTCCTTAACAATGGCTCGGAACTGACTTTCAGCCTCTCTCTGCAGCCAACACTGAGCTCTTTTGCAATCAGTGCACCACTGCAGGCAGGTATCACAAAGTTCCAGCTCTGGTCACTCCAGATAGTTCAATATCTACTCTAGGACAGAAACCACCATTTGATTGGTGGACACTTAATGGATTATGTGCTTCAGACAGAGGCTTTCCCCTAAGCATCCATCTTTAATGGTGTCCAGAAAGTCTTCAGAGCAGGTCAAATGTACAAATAGGGTTTCCTGCAGGGTGCCTAGCTTATTCATTGAACAGAAAACCTAATATCCTCTCTTTTTCCAGCGTGGAGTTGGGTGAATTATATTTAAGACTCCAGCCTCGTTCTGAATATATCTCACTCTAAAAGGATAACCAAAGAGGGAAAAATTAACACAGACCGATGAAAATCAATGTAACATAAGAGAAAAATGGCCCAATATTCTGGAGTAGAATATAGCATTTTCTCCTTCTGATGTAGATTTTTTTGGTATGGAATAAACATATTTTTAGAAACTACTTGCCTTGTGTTTTCAGTAACTGTTACTGAAATTCTCCTACTAAATAGGAACAAGACTTATTGAGAATACAATCGGCCAAATTAGAAATGACTCCATGGAATTGAAAATGCAGTACAGATCGGCATCCATTCTGAGTGCAGAAAAGTAATAAATACAGCGCTGCCAAAAAAGCGTATTAATGAGAGGATAAACTGAAGAAATCATACTGGAGAACAGGAGAAACGTAAATATAAAAAACTGAAGTGGATAATTATATTTTAAACAGTTTGGTTAAAATTACTGGAAATGGGGAAACATCGACTGAGGAAGAACACTTGAGTCCTCACTCCATATAAAGAGGAGTGAAACATTAATAGTCACTTTTGAATGAAACAATAAAGATCCTCTTCTGGCATCTGTTATCAACTTGCTATCATTCTGCGTGGCCGCAAAGAAGAATCGCCTCCTCCCGATGGTTCTAGGCTAGATTTTGCCCAGGAGAGTCACACTCCAGAAGACAGGTTCATTGTTCTCCTGAGACGGTTGCCACCACAAAATTGGGCAGTCCTGTGACTTCACAGTGGCTTTGGACCTCCTGGCTCAGATCAGGTTGGGGGATTCACTGCACTGTTCTTCCAAAGTTGTGCAGGCCCCTGGAGTACACTTCCATTTCTAGAACACCTAGACATTAGTTTTCCTGCCTGAGGCATTTGAATTTCAGAATTATTTCCTAATTTAGTCACCACTTGTAGATTTTTAAATTTTTTTTTTCACTTGCTGAATTTAAAGCAGGAAGTCTAGCTTCCCAGTTATTGCCGAAGACAAAAGCAAACAAAATACCACCTAGTTAACAAAGAACAAAATAGAGAGGAAACATGGTGGAAAGCATGAAGCAAGATGACAGGAGTTAACACCCCACATAACGGTTATGTCAACAAACATCAATGCTTTTAAACCCCTTTCAAAACAGGCAGAGGCTCAGGTTAGAGTAAAAACAACAAAGCAATCCAGTGACTGCTCACCAGCGAGGTCTTCTAATGATATGGAAAAGCTGAAAAGGATGGGGGCGGTGGGGGGAATCTGCAGGCAAAGGCACACAGAAAGAAAACCAGAGAGGATTTAAGGGTGTCAAGATGAAACCGAGTAATTCGAATTTTAAAAATGTTTACACAACCACTTCACAGATACATTCTCATAAAAACTTCAAACAATACAGAGGTCAACAGAGGTAAAGGGAAGTATTGTGAACGTTTGATGCTTATCCTTTTAGTCTTTCATCATATACTATTGATCATCTATTTACCCATCTGTCTGTGCTGTACTGGGTCTAAGGTGCATCTATTTTTATTTTATTATTTTTTAAAGATCTTATTTTGGGGTACCTGGGTGGCTCAGTCGGTTAAACATCTGCATTTGGCTCAGGTCATGATCTCAGGGTCTGGAGATCAAGTCTCATGCTTAGACTCCCTGCTCAGCAGGGAGTCTGCTTCTCCCTCTGCCTCTCCTCCTTGCTCGTGTGCTCTCTCTCTCTCAAATAAATAAAATTAATAAAAAGGATCTTATGTTTAAGTAATCTCTCCACCCAACATGGGGCTCGAACTCACAACCCTGATATCAAGGGTCGCATGCTGCAGGAGCCCCAGATGCATCTGTTTTTGAAAGTACCATTATTGGGGTGCCTGGGTGGCTCAGTTGGTTAAGCATCTGACTCTTGATTTTGGCTCAGGTCCCGATCTCAGGGTGGTGAGATGGAACCCTGCATCAGGTTCTGTGCTGGGCACGGAGCCTGCTTAAAGTTCTCTCTCTCCCTCTGCCCCTTCCCCTCCCTCTCTAAAATAAATAAATAATAAAAGTACCATTATTTCCTGTATATCTAAGGGAAAAAAAATGGTACCAAATTATGACATGCCAGAAATTGAGATGTATTCTAATTTCACACAGTAAAAAATATCTAATTCTTTCAATAGATTTATTCTGTTTATTTTTGTATAAGAATTGACATATCATTTCTCTTTCTCTCTGCATAGATAGGTTTCCTGTGATTTTCTTTCTTTTCCTAATGATATAACTAGGGAGACTTTTCTACTTTGGGTCACAATTACCTAGTTAAAAATGCCACAGAGTATTTCATAACTGCAATCTACCATCACTTATTAATATTTCCTATAAATGTTAAAATTAACATTTAGGTTATTTCCTTTTTTTCCCCCAAAGACAATGCTACAATGACCACCTTCATACAGTCCTATGGAGCCTTTGTGTGCACATTTTTCTAGAATAAATAAGTTGTATTGAGGATAAGCACCTTTAAAACTTTGGTAGATGCTAACAGATTGTCCTTTGACAAGATCATACCAATTCACATTCCCATCAATACTTGCTTCCTCATCAAAATGAGCATTATTATAATTTATTTTTAAAAAGATTTTATTTATTCATGAGAGACACAGAGAGAGGCAGAGACACTGGCAGAAGGAGAAGCAGGCTCCATGCAGGGAGCCCAACGTGGGACTTGGTCCCTGGACCTGGGATCACGCCCTGGGCTGAGCCACTCAGGTGCCCCTATTATTATAGTTTAATTTTTGTCAGCTCGATAACCTATTTTCCTCTTGACTTTCTTGATTACCAGAGAGGTCTACCACCTTATCATATTTATTACCTATCACATTTCTTCTTCTGTGAAGTGACATTTATATCCTTTGCTCATTTTTCTACTGGAGTATTTTCTTTTACTTTTCCTATGATTTGTGGATCTCCTTAGGGATAATAGTTCACTGATCTGTTATGTACCTTGCAAATATTTTCTCCTCTTCTGCTGCTTCTATGTCCATTTTGTTATGACGAAGTTGGCCACCTGATTTTTAAATATAATCAATGATATTGATCTTTCACAGATTTTAGGGTTTGTGTTCTGATGAAAAATTACTTAATTCCAAATTATTTAAAGTATCCTCCAATGAGTTCTCACAATAAGGAAATGTATTATTTACCTTAAGATGTCTAGGATTAGGTGGATTTTGGCACACTATAAACAGTAATCCATGATGTTTTCCTGAACTTGACTTCTTTGCATCCCATCTTTGGTTCTGTCTTTATTTTAGGCTGCTAGCAAGACTGCGAGAGCAGGCACAGATTTCATATGCAGAGTTCATAGAAAATCCAGAGGAACAAAAGAGACTGTATTTTCCTGTTTCTCTTCCTTAGAAACATGAAAAAATTTTCCCAAAACTCCAACACACTTCCCCTCATGTCTTGGCCCAATTACTGCCCAAGGAAATGTGATTATCATAATTACATTAAACTAACCTTTGGGTAAATAGATTGGGGGTCGGGTAATCAAATATGATCATCACCACAAATACTTCGTTAAAATTTTAATGCCAAACTCTTTACCTGAAATTAATTTGTGTAAGGATCTAACTGAATCTTATTTGCTTATTCATTATCTAATTATTTTAATATCTTTTATTGATTGTGCCATTGTTTTGTTATTGATTTGAAACGCCACTTATAATATGCACATGCAGGCACATATACACATAGATACAGATGTATGGGGATTTTGGGACTCTCTTCTCTTCTAGGTCACTACTTGTCTATTTCTACACCGAAGTCACCAAATCCATTGTGTTTTGCTATGTGGGAAAACAACCCCACTCACATTATTTTGTTTTTCAAAAAAAAAATTGTTATTTTCACATAATTTCTTGAGGCATTATTGAATAAACTTGTCAGGGTTAAAAAAATAATCTTCTGTAATTTTAAATGGGATTGCATTAAATATCTATTACTTTGGGAGAAGATCACTATTTTTATAGCATTGAACTTCCCAATCCAGGGATATTTGGTTCATTTTTTTTTTTTTTAATCTCAGAAAGATTCTTTCTTCATATTAGGTTATACATATTTGTTATTAGATGCATTAGTCTGTTGGGGCTACCATTACAAAATACTATAGACTAAGTGGCTTAAACAAAAGAAATTTATTTCTCATAGTTCTGGAGGCTGCTAAATCTGTAATCAAAGTGCTGGCCCATTCAGTTCCTGATAAGGACTGTGTTCTTGGTTTGCAGATGGCTGCCTTTTTGCTGTGTCCTTATTTGGCAGAGACAGAGAGAAAGATTTCTCTTTTTATAAGGCCACAGTCCTACTGGATTAGGGCCCCACCCTAATGACTCATTTAACCTTAATTACCTCCCAAAGAACCTATGTCAGATACAGTCACAGTGTGAGTTAGGGCTTCCATATATGAATTTGGGAAGGGGTGGGGGGAAACATAATTTAGATCATAGTATGTGAAGCTATTGTGAAGAGAAAAAAACTGACAGAGCAGATTCAAGAGGAGCATGGGGAAGAATAGAGTTGATCTCTGCCTTTGCCCTATTCCCCAATAAAGATCTCAAAGTTTTGCATTTTAATGCAGCCATATTTGTAATTCTTTTCTTCATGGTGAGTCTTGTCAAGAAATTCTTCCCCACCCCAAGGACATGAAGAGAGTCTCACATGTTTTAATAGGTTGAAAGTCTTACATTGGGTCTTTTTTTTTTTTTTTTTAAGATTTTATTTATTATTCATGAGAGACACAGAGAGAGAGAGGGGGGAAGAGACATAGGCAGAGGGAGAAGCAGGCTCCATGCAGGGACACCCTGGGCTGAAGGCAACGCTAAACCACTGAGCCATCCGGGCTGCCCTTACACTGGGTCTTTAATCCTTCTAGAAATTACTTTGGATAGAGAGTAAAGTAGAAATCTAATTTTTCTTACATTTAGAAATGCAATTGCCCCAATACCATTGACTCCTTTGTCCTTTCTGCACCGCTATACCCCCTCTGTTGTATTACACTAGACTCCTTCCACTTGTGCTTTATTGTCCAGGCTCTATACTCTCTTCTTCCAATCTGCTGGTCTCTTCTTGCATCTATAGGCAACTTGCCCCATACCAGAGAGGGTTGCGCATGCACACACGTGTGTGTTTGTGTGTGTGCATGCATGTGTATGTTTGACAGAGAAGGGTGGGGTTCAATCCTGAGGTAGAGTTTCATGTCCAAAAGGTTTACTTGGCTATCAAAAGGCTATCCCTTTTAAAGATTTATGATAAGGGCCACATGTGCCAAGAACTGTCATTCTAATGCTATAAAAACCTTGACTTACAACATCCAGATTTCTTACAAGGAAATGATGTGAGCAAATAAATCAAACTCATTCTTTTGGGGCTTTATACTCAGAAATATAATCACAGTTACCTTGTAATGGTCCAACCAGGATAAGTGTGAGGGCAACTGAGAGTATCTTCTTCATTCTGTGACACATGTTTACAGGTGGTTAGACTGTGTATGATTTCCCCTCACCTTTCAGCTTTTCTGTATTTTCTAAATCTTCTATTGTGTGCATGTGTTGTTTTTATGTACCTATTAGAAGTGTGTTTAGCTACAAGAATGGAAAACCTAACTAATAGTGGCTTATGCAAGTTAAGGAAGCCATTGGGTAGAGAGCCCAAGGCTGAGCCAGTGCCACACTGCGGCCAGAGACTCACACTTTGTCTTAGATGTACATCTGCATCTTCATGATTGTATCCTCACCATCACTGGACAGCGGCTGCTCCTCCAGGCTTTGTGTTCCTGTTGAAAGGAAGGAAGAAAAAAGAAAAGAGAAAGTAAGATCACCTTCATTAGGAAAACAGAAGCTTTTCCCGAAATTCACTGTGGTAGTCTGCTAGTGTCTCATGTGCCACAAATATCCCTAAGTGCAAAGGAGTCTGGGAAGGTGAGAATTTTTGTAAGGTTATGTTGTTGTATGGAACATTCTAAAGCAGAGGTTGGCAACGGATGGCCCCCGGGGCCAAATCTGGCCTAGCGTGTTGTTTTTTTGTTTTGTTTTGTAAATAAAACCTTCTTTTAAAAAATTGTTTTGGTGAATAAAATGTTATTAGAACACAGCCACATCCATTTGTTCATATAATGTCTGTAGCTGCTTTTGCTACAACAGCAGAATCGAGCAGGGGTGACAGATCGTATGGCCACAAAGCTGGAAGTATTCGGCAACTGGCTCTCTCCTCAGGAAGTTGGTGGACCTCCAATCTCAGAAGAGAAAGAGGGCAGATGTTGGGAGGTGGCTGGTAAGTAAGAAGCAAAATCCAACATGATGTCAGCAGCCAGTAACCTTTGAAGAGTGACTCATGCCCTGAGGCGGGCAAGTTGTTTTAACGAATACATCTCACCAAGGAAAGGACAGATGTTTTGGTTTTTGAACCAAAAACCGAAGTTAGAAAAGAATTTACTGGAACAGATACATTTCTGTAGAGTGTCCAGGTCCTGCAGGGCACCAGCCCTGATGTCTGAAGGGCAATGGTTTAGTCTCCACCCCTGGCATTTTTTTCATAGTTTTCTCCTCATTAAGACAGAAGAAAAATCTCCTCAGGTTTCGGAAGTCCCTCCCTGGGTCCGGGTGGAGGAAGGCAGTAAGGCCAGAAGGCTGTGTGAAGCCATCTCCATCCCCTATCCTCACCCTGCAGTGGAAGGAAGCAGTGACTCTGCCCTGGGAGTCCCTCTGGGAGGAAATAGTCCTCATCATGTCTGAAGAGTGGTGGTGGCTAAAGAGGAGACCACAGGATCCTGAAGAGTGTGTGCCCCGGGCTAAGGTCCCCTTATAACTGTTTCACATACAGACCGTGGGACACTCTTGATTCGTTTCCGAAGGATCAGCCCAAGTCACCTGGCAAATGAATGGTGCTGGTCTTCCTTGATCCCAAATGAGAAAAGTAAGTCCATCTTGACATAAAGATGACACAAAATTCTCATGACAGTCCCGGATCCTCTTGACTCAGTAATGAGGATAGAGTAGCCCACTTCCAGGCCACCGAGGCTCAGGTTCTTTCTGCAGTGACCATGCATCTACAGTGACTATCAGGGCAGCTCTTCACAGTTTACATTCCAGATGTCTGATGTAGTGTTTTAAGACGGCAGCCAACCATAAGCCCATAGCTTATAAGGAATCCACCTTCCTCGGGGCTGCCAGAGGGATCTGTTCCCAAATGCATATCTGATGAGGCCTCACAGAAAAGATGCTGCTCCACCTGAGTTGTATGCTTGTTTGTTTTAAGGTTTTATTTATTTATCTGAGAGAGAGAGAGAGATAGATTGCAGAGGGAGAGGGAGAAGCAGACTCCTCGATGAGCAGGGAGCTTGATGCTGGGCCCTATATGGAGCTCAATCCCAGGACCCCAAGGTCATGACCTGAACCCAAGGCAGATGCTTAACTGACTGAGCCGTCCAGGCACCCCTCCAGCTGAGTTTTGAAGGGCCAGGACTGCATAGGTAGAGGAAATTGGGGAATAAGTTTACTGCAGAGAGAAAGTGATGTTGCAAATGTGGAGGCCTGAAACAACATATGGGACCAGGAAACTGCAAGGAGCTCCATCAAGGAACCCCACAGGGTGGAGGAGCAGAAAGAGGCTGGAGAGGCTGGTCTGGGCCAGATCAAGAAGAGTCCTGTGAGCTTCCAAACCTTGTTTTAAAGCTGTAGGGAGGGACGCCTGGGTGGCTCAGCAGTTGAGCATCTACCTTGGGCTCAGAGCGTGACCCCGGGGTCCTGGGATCGAGCCCTGCATTGGGCTCCCTGTGAGGAGCCTGCTTCTCCCTCTGCCTGTGTCTCTGCTTCGCTCTCTAGGTCTCTCATGAATAAATAAATAAAATCTTTAAAGCTGAAGGGAGCCATTGAAAGTTTGTGAGCAGGTGGCAACATGGTGATATTGGAATGTAAGAAAGGTCACTCTGGGGAATCCCTGGGTGGCTCAGCGGTTTAGCACCCGCCTTTGGCCTGGGGTGTGATCCTGGAGTCCCGGGATTGAGTCCCCTATCAGGCTCCCTGCATGGAGCCTGCTTCTCCCTCTGCCTCTGTCTCTGCTTCTCTCTCTGTCTTCTCATGAACAAATAAACAAAATCTTTAAAAAAATTAAAAAAGAAAGGTCACTGTGGTTGCAGAGTAGACAATGGCATCCTGAAGGGGATGCTGGAGGCAAGAATCTTTTATGACAATAATCCAGAGGAGAAATCTGAGTGGAGGATGTTGAGGAGCATCCGATAGGAGAGATTTTGAGTGGTAGAAACTGTAGGAATTAGTGTCTCTTTGGATAGGAGAGTTGAGGAAGGTGCCCTGAAGGAGTTGGGCTTGGGTCACTAGGTAGACAGTGGGGAGCTGATTTTTGTGGTATGATCTTGCCATCAATTTTCTCAAGCTGTTGGAATGAGTGGGACTTGTATCATCCCCTGCAAAATAATGAGCAGCTTTTGACCGAAAGCTAAATTCATTATCTTCTAGTATCTATCATTGCTGTTGAGAAGTTTTACACTCATCCAATTTTTGTTCCTTTGTTTAGGACTGTTTTATTTCTTCAGAAGCTTTTACAATGTGTTAGGTGTGGAGTTTGGGTTTCATCTTGTTCAGAGTTCAGTTCTAAGTCTCAGGACTGCCTTTTACTGTAGAAGATAGTCTTGTACTGTCTCTATGAATTCATATTAATTCTCTGGAGTTTTGAAGACAGAATAAAAATAAAAGGACTTGAAATGTCCCCTTGGCAGTTTTTTATATTGATTACATGTTGGAGGTGGTAATATTTTAGATATGTCAGATGAAATAAAATATATTTTTAAAATTAATTTGACCTGATTTCTCTTGTTTTTGATGTAGCTATTAGAAAATGTAAAATTAATATGTGACTTACAGTATATATCTATTGCACAACATTCTTCTTGATTAAAATTACAAGCTAGGCAAAGTATGTTTTCCAATGGTATGACAAGACGGATATTTTTACGGCTTACCTGCAGGTCAGCATGCAAACTTTTTTTTTTTTTTAAGTGTTTTTTTTTAAATTTTATTTATTTATGATAGTCACAGAGAGAGAGAGAGAGAGGCAGAGACACAGGCAGAGGGAGAAGCAGGCTCCATGCACCGGGAGCCCGATGTGGGATTCGATCCCGGGTCTCCAGGATCGCGCCCTGGGCCAAAGGCAGGCGCCAAACCGCTGCGCCACCCAGGGATCCCAGCATGCAAACTTTTAAGGGACAAACCGACATCATGAACCTCTGATGAGATACATAACATCATTCATCAAGTATTCCTGCCCAACATATATGGCCAGAATCTAATCAGGAAAAAATCAGACAACGCCAAACCAAGGGACAGTCTAGCCTGTACTCTCCAAATATATCAACACCATAAAAGATGAAGAAAGGCTGAGAAACTAGAAAATATACACACATTGAAGTATTTAGAGATTAAGAATTACAGTGTCTGTAACTTATTCTCAAATAGTTGAGCACAAGTTTTTGTAGCTACATAGAGAGAAAGCACGGGGGAACTCATTGAACTCTTTGGCATCTTTTCCATAAATCTGAGATATTTTGAGAGTAGAATATTCAATGATTTTATTTTATTTATCTATTTGAGAGAGTAAGAGAGAACATGAGTGGGGATGGGGGAAAAGAGGGCAGAGGGAGAGAGAGAGAAGCAGACTGCCCACTGAGCAGGGAGCCCAATGTGGAGCTCAGTCCCAGGATCCTGAGATCACAACCTGAACCCAAGGCAGATGCTTAACTGACTGAGCCACCCAGGCACCCCATATTAAATGATTTTTAAAGATAAGTTTTTTTAAAAGCTTATGAGAGGCAGCACTGTGGAAAGTGCCAGGAAGTTCTCATTCTTAGATCCAGTCAAGAATCTTACATTGGGCCTGGCACTTCAGAGGGCTCCATCCTACCCTTCTCTGGCTATGCCTCCCTCAACAAGGCAGGGAGACTGTAGAGCCACAGGGATGCATCTAACTAGAGCCCATTGACCCCATTTTAGAGCCTCCAAGTACCCAGAACCTTGCAATTCCCTGCCATGTGAACCTGAACCCACTTCTGGATTGTGTGTGCCTATTGCCTGGATCCATCTTCCTGAGAGTGGACCACACCAAAGGGATACACATTCTAAGGCTTGAGGGACAGATATTTGCAGGGAGCATTGCATGAAGCTTAGACATGTAGGCCAGAGTGTCTACATGCATTCAAGGGACACCCCTTGCAATTCAGGGTAGATGGGAGGAGGAGTAGGGGAACAGGGCTGGAGTTGGGGAGACAAAGCAGCTGTTTGCACCAGCTATTCAGGTGTAGAACTCCAAGGAGTCTGAAAAGTCTGAATTCAGGCCTGGCCTTGTAAGTCACTGTGATGGTCTGTTTGTCTAAGTCAGATAATAAAGCCCATTTTTCATATAGTTGGCTGGCTCGATGTGATGTATCACTTTCAAGTGTTTAGCCGTATGGTATGTGTGCTTGCATTCGTGCTCATTCTCCAGGCCCTGCCATGCTAGGCACGTGACTAGGGCTGGGAAGCCTAGAGAAGCCTGCCTGCACAGGCTCAGCACTGCCACCACCTCTTGGCTCTCAGGAAAGGTGGCAGAGGTGGGCACGGGGGGGGGGGGGGGCGCACCTCCCTGAACTGTGGAAAGAGCAGACCCTACAGCAATATGGGAAGATTGGCAGGAACCTGGACTGAACACATGGGGAGACAGAGAACTCAGAAGACCTTGAGCAGTGGCCCCTAAGGGAAAGCACACACTTTGTAGGAAAATCTCTCACAGGTAAGGACAGGTCACAGTGAGAACAAAGCACTTTTACTGTGGTGAGGATCTGATGACCAGGCCCCAAATGGTGCAGACTACGTGGAAAATTCTTGAGGGGGATTTCCAGTCCTTTAAGCCTCATATCCCAAAAGGGGTTGGAGGTGGGACTAGTAGTGGGACCAAGAACCCAGCCTGGCCTATACCAAGCAGGCTCCTTAGAGAGTTAGCAGTACTGGTCCCCAGGAAAGCCTCAAGGGGTAGCCCTGGAGCTTGGGAGTTCTGACTGGCTCCTTTCAGGTACTGATCCCCATAGGAAGGCCCACATGTCCTACAGCTGACATTTCTCACTTTTCACTTGGCTGGCTGCTTCTCATTACCCACGTCTGAGCTTCAATGCCATCCCTCTCAGAGGCCGCCCTAACCACCCAGCTAAGGCCATAGCCTGTAGCCTCAGCCCTACCCAGACATGCGTTCATTCACCCTCTTCCATGGTTTTCACAGCACTTTAGACTCCTGAGAGTGTCTTGTGTATTTATTTGTTCTCTTGCTTCTTCTCAGTCTTCCTCCTAGACTAGAGCTTTTTGGGAGCAGAGAATTTTACCTGTCTCACTTATCACTATAAGCTTAGTCCAATACCTGACAAAGAGCAGACATTCACAATAAACATTTGTTACAAAATGCAAAAAAAAGAAAAGAAAAATTTTGTCAAGTTTCTTTCTGTGGGAAACATAAACAGCAAACCTCTCAGGGTCATGGAACATAGCTCAAATAGCTGACAGCAAGCCAAAAATTAATATATTTTTAAGCTCAAAAGTCAATGTATTCATTTTTTATTGCTGTATAACAAATTACCAGAAACTTAGTGGTTTAAAGTAACACAAATTTATTACCTCAGCTTCCATGGAGTCTGGCATGTTTCGGCTGAGTTCCCTGCCCAGAGACTCATAATGTAATGAAGATGCCAGTGGGCTGTGTCCTCATCTGGAGGTTTGACTGGGGAAAGGTATGTTTTCACACTCTCCCTGGTTGTTGACAGAGTTAAGTTCCTTGTGCATATAGGATTGAGGTCCCTGCTGTCTTGCTAGCTGTAAAGTAGCAATGCTTTTGGCTGCTAGAGGCTTCTCTCAGCTTCTTGTTATGTGGCCCCCTCCACCTCAGCTATGGAGGACACTTCACACAGGCCAGTCCTTTTCATGCTTTGAATCTCTCACATTTCCTTCTGCTACCACCCAGAGAAAATGCTTTGCATTTAGGAGACTCAGGTGGTGACATCAGACTCATCTAGATAATCTCTTTATCTTAAGGTCAACTGGCCATGTAATATAATCTAAACCCAGGAGTAAAATCTGTCCTATTCACGTTCCTGGGGACTTTTCAGAACATATACACTAGGGCCAGGAAGTTTTTGGGGGGCATCCTAGAATTCTATCATGGTCAAGTTCACTTTCCTGTCTACTTTATTACATATTAATTTGTTTTGGTAAGTGTTTATGGATATTTGTATATAAGTACAAATATATGTTTTATATGTTCACATATTTATATATTATATATAATTATGTCAAATTATATCATAGTTAATATATTACATACATCAAAATTATATATTATGATGTATTATAAATATAGATTTACATATACAAATATATAAATATGTATATATCAGAAAATATGTATCAAAATATGTATTTGCACATAATTTGTATTAAGCAATATTTAAATAAAATTGACTGGCTAGGAAAATGTAGGATAGCTTCCTGTGGTGTGGCCTGTCTTTTCACCATGGCATACCCACTTTGAAAAGCCTAGACAGAATGGGTGCATCACATCATGTGATGCTGTGAGTATCACATGAGGCAAAGCATGAGAGAGAAAGGAGAGCAGGCTGTGGTGGGTGCTACATCCACTTTTGCTGAAGTTGAATCAATAGCCTTAGCCTCCATCGCTGGAGAGAGCCCTAGACTGAGACAGGTGGCAGGATGCTGGGGCATGGCACAGGCTGGGGGAGGGTCTTCGACCCTATATAGGGTAGGGAAAGCCAGCTGAACTTCTGACTTGGAGTCAGATAGACGTGAACTTTAATCCCATGTCTTTCATTTGCCAGCTTTGCAACCTTAGGTAACTCATTTGTTTTGAGTTTTGGCATCCCCAGCTTAAAATGGGAACAATTAGACTTACCTGAGAAGTTTGCTGTATCAAATGAAACAATGGTTAAGGAAGTTTTCGGGGTTCAGATTAAAGTAGATATTCTATAAATGCTTGTGGATTCCAAATCTGGCATTTTCCCCACCAAGCTTAGCCTTTGGGTTAGGACATTATGTCTCCATGGTGCTTCTATTGCAAGGCTAATATGTTTCCAGAAGGTAAGACCTTAACTTGGCTCTGTGTTTGGCACCTGCTGGACAAAGAAAAACTCTTTTGTCTTGAGAAGTCAGCCTGGTGAAAGGAAGGACATCCTGGCAGAGAACTGGTAGCAGAGGAGATGGCCCCCAGGGTAGAGAAGCCTGGGGGTGGCAAGGGCATGCAAGAAAATCTAGATCAAGGGTGGCTGTTCCTGGGGCTTAGGTCTTAGGCAAATTCAACAGTCCGCAGGAATCATGGAGGCAGATGGGAATCTCTATACACACCCTTCCTAAGGAGTGGTGTTGATGCCCTGCAGGCCAGAAGCACATTCTGGCATCCCAAATGTCCAGTCATTCCACTCAACAGTCCTCCCTCCCTTGCCCTAATTCCCTCCACATCCACTCACTCTCTATCTGCCATCCTAGCACATTTGCTCTGACCTACAAATCCAGCTGCCCTCCTTTGGGGAGCTCTCACAACACTTATAAATAATTGTAACCTAAAGTGATCCATTTTTCCAGAGGTACCTGTGCAAAGTGCTCTTATAGCAAGCAGCCTGGGGTGGGAGTGAATTAGGGAGGGGAATGTCACCTGGAAAAGACTTCCAGGGGCTCTTGAAGGCTGAGGAGCTTGGATAGCTGTGGAGTTGGGGTAAGACTTCTAGAGGGAGTATGGGCTGTCCGCAAACATCCTGGCTCTCCTTCTGGGCACATGGTCCAATTGGATCTCTTGTTATAGAACCAAGGAGGGAGAGAAAGAGGGGACATCCTGGCTCTCCTTCTGGGCACATGGTCCAATTGAATCTCTTGTTATAGAACCAAGGAGGGAGAGAAAGAGGGGACAAAGGGATGGAAGGGAAGAGGACATGAACAAGAGGACAAGAAGGAAGAAATATTTAGCAGTGTCTTCTCAATCTTCTTATATAGATTGTGCTGTGAAGGAAGAAAAGTTTTGTGAGGAGTGTGGTGCTGGTGATGTATGGAGGTAGCCTGGTGTGTGTGTGTAAGAGAGGGTACAGGGGAGAGAAACTAGGTAGCCAGAGAGTTGTCAAAAGTGAGTCAAGCAAGAACCAGGCTGATTAGCAGGCAGGCAGCCAGGAGTTTCCTCCTGTGGAAATAAGTCAAGACATCTGTCTTATGTAGGCCATTACAGATGCTAATACTAGCTCTGGGTCCAGGTGCTGTTGCTCAAGCTTATATATATATATATATATATATATATATATATATATATATATATATATATATATATATATTTTTTTTAAGCTTTTATGTTTTTTAACCACATCCTGCCTGCTGAAAGTCTAAACCCCAACGAGGAAGTATTTACAAGGTCCCTACTTTCTCACTACAGAGGCATTTTTTTCTAGGATCAGGGCTTGTTGAAGTTTGGAGCCAAAGGGAGTTAAGACTCCCCAGAGTGGTAGGATGGTCTAGGCCTTCTTCTCATCAATGCCACCAAACACTGCTCTCATTGGTAAAAGACTTTCAGAGAGAGGAAAGAACAACCCCTCCTCCCACCCCACCCCCAAGACTATACCAAGAGTTAGTAGCCCAATAGGAATACTAAGGAACCAACCCTAAGATTGTTTGGAATCAGAAACAGGTCCCAGGTAGAGCAATTGTCCCAACACTTCGCTTACTTGCATGTGTTCTGACCTGAATAGCACAGTCTATAATTAACCATGCTGAATGTATTGGCATTAGCAAATTAGCTAATCAAGTCATAGGGTGATTAGTTGTAAAACAAAACAAAATCCCAGGATTGCAAAGTCTTTAGCTCCTTAGTGTAGCTTTAACTGCTCCAGGTGCCTGGCTTGGTGTTTTGACTTGCCCTCCATCCAACCTAGAGAGGTTTGTGTGCATGATCCAACAAGGAGGAGAAAAGGGAAAAGGGAGGTGGGAGAGAGCATGGGAGAAAAAAAGTGTGACCAGATGTTAGCTGTGTTTCTGAACAACCAGGATGTTGCATAAGTTGTGAGGAATTGTGGGATGGGAAACCTGGAGTCTCCAATCAGCATAAAAGTGTGAAGGAAGGGAAGGAAAGAGGATCCCAAAGGATCTGGCACTGGGACACTTGGAGGCTCTTGTGATTTCTTTGAATTCTTACCATCCTGCTCTGAACTTGAAGCTTTCTGGGGACCTTGACAACTGGGAGAGGAGGGAAGGGAGAGAGATCAGACTGGACAAAGAATGTAAAATAGAGAGGACAACCAAGAAAATGACCTGCCCTCTGAAGCAGCCCAGAGGAAAGCACCCGAGCAACCAAGTGTGCCCCACCACCCAGTCCTGGATAGAAGCTTGTTAAAGAGGGAGGAGCTGGGCTGCCAGCCCTGGGCATGGAGGAGCTATCTGCAGCCTGCCAAGGAAGTGTTAGGGCCCATGTTTTGTATGATGAAGGAAGCTATCTTCAGCTCCAGCTCCAAGAAGGAAGTGGCCCTTCACAATTAAAGAGGGGTAAACTGGCACACCTGGGTGGCTCAGTTGGTTAAGCATCCAGTTCTTGGTTTCAGCTCAGGTCATAATCTCAAAGTCATGAGATTGAGCCCTGTGTCAGGCTCCATGCTCATCATGGAGTCTACTTGAGTTTCTTTCCCATCCCCCCTTCCCTCTCTGCTTCCACTGCCACATGCTCTCTCTTATAAAAATAGATAAATTGAATTAAATTTAATTTTTTAAAAAAGAGAAGTAAATCCCCTACTCATTTCCATTATCTCACAACACAGTCCACGGAGAAAATGGAGACCTAAAGCCAGCCCAGAGCTAGCAAGAGGCAGTATCACACAGCAGTCTTGAGCATAACAAGCAATAAAATCAAGAGTATTCTTTCAATTGGACTAAGTTTCTGAAGCATAAAATGGCTGTGCACCTGCTTTAAACTAAGTGGGTCAAGAGCAGTGAGAGGCATAGAGGAGAAGTTGAGCCCCTCCTTCTCCTATGTAGCCTCAGGATACCCCAGCAACGGGCAGCTGGGCTCCCTCATCTCCCTCTTGCAGATCCAGACCGTGTAGTGATCCTAAGCCAGACAAGACATGGGTCATCATCCTTGGCCCTCTTATCCATGATCTTGTGATTGGTGACAATTGGACCCCATCTTGGGTTCCACTCTTCTCTTCCTGACGTCATACGTGCCTGCCTCCAAGCACTTCTGTCCCCATTGGGCTGCCATGTTGAAACAGTTCACAAGACTGAGCTTCATCTTCTTCCCTCCCAAAGTCCTGGATCAATTACACTATCTGCTACTCCATTCCTTACCCCCGAACACCAGACTCTGCATATGCTCACCCATCTCCTTCTCAGGGCTGGGTTCTGGTTTTCTGCCTCCCTTGGGTTCAGCCACTACTTGGGTTCTCACTGCTCTTTATCTCCCCTGTCCTGGGTGCTATTTCTTGATGCTACGTCTGTGAAAGAGAAAAGCTCCCTCAGGCCCAAGTTTATTGAGGGGAATTTCCCCCCTCATTTGCCCATTCTAGAACCAAAAACTTGCTTCTTAAACTCAGGTAAGGCATAATTTCAGCACTCATATTTAACAATACAGAATGTTGAAAATGAGACTTGAAATGTCAGGAAGAGAACACTGACATTTCTGAGAACAACTGCATCCATGCTAAGGAGAATCATGCCTATGAACAAAAAGGGCATAGAGTAGCCCAGGTTCCTCATTTCATTGGCAGTTGATAGACTTTTGGCCTTTGGCCTTATCTTGGGACATCCTCCCAGTGAATTCTGATGTGATGAGGGGGCCCTACACCCAGTTCTCATCTTAACTCCATCTCTTTCTGGATCTGAGTCTCAGGTTTGGATAATATATTTTGAGGGTACATTCATCCATCTATTCATTGATTCATTCATTCAATATATAATTCCAATGATCTGTTGTGTATGAAACCCCAGCCTGGGGCTTGCACCTTCTACAGAATGGCAGCATTACACGGTGGCTACAGTGCAGGCTTATGCTTGGGTTTAAATCCTGAAATTTGTACTCATGAGTTGTATGATTTTGAACTATTAACTTTCTGAACCTCAGTTTCCTCGTGCGTAAAAAGAACACATGATAATAGTAGCTAATTTGGGAGTTTTGTTAGGCTTGGCATATAGTGACTGCTCAATATCTGTTGGTTATGATTTTGTTTTATGCTAATTCCACTTGGGTTACCAGTCACTCCCCACCACAAAACAATCCTGTAATTCTCAGGCAATAAAGCAATAAGAATAAAAAGTCTTTGACTTCTCTGTGACAACTGAGACAGCCTGGGCTATGTTCTACCAGTAACAAAGGGGCTTCATCATTTAGGTAGGAATGAGTAGGATTCCAGAGGAACTTTCTTTGGGAATCTTAGCAAACAAGAGCCTACTCATTACCTAATACCCTTCTCCACCCCACCTCCGCCCCACCCAGCTTCTCAATTTGGGGATCCCCATGCTTGCCTAGTTCAGGAGCTCATCCAAAATGAATCAGGATATCTACCAGTGGTATCTGGCTCCATAACTGGAAGGGCTTATGATGGTAGTATTTTGTTTTTGTTTCTTTGAAAGTAGGCTCCATGCCCAGTGTGGAGCCCAACATGGGGCCTGAACTCACAACCTTGAGCTCAAGACCTGAGTTAAGATCAAGAGTTGGACACTTAACCAACTGAGCCACACAGGTGCCCTAGGATGTAGTTCTTAATTCATTTTGAATCTAGGGCCTAGCCCCATGTAGTGGCACCTCTTATGCCTCCTCTTCTAGGTCTTCTTTTGTACCAATACGCTCAACAACTACTGGATTGGAGATTGTACTGGGCATCTGTATCCTTCCTACTCTATCACATCACAGCCACCCACTCCTCTTCCTGTGTTGGCCCACTCCAAAGACTGGGCCTCTGCCTGTTTCTTTTCTTTAATTCCCATGCGGGGCCATACCTCCTCCCTGGAACAGGGGCCCTGCTCTGCATTTCAGCCAGTGGCCAAGGCCCGAGTTCCTGACCTAAATTTTGAATGCTCCTCCTCAAGTTGAAGTCTCTTTCCCGTTCTTCCCACTGCTCCACTTGCATATCCTTGGCTCATTTGTTTAGATCTACCGCTGCTCACCTCCCGGGCTGAATTTGGAAATTGTCTATTTGCCATCATCTTCCTTTTATTACCAATGGGGCTAATTAAACCACTTGGGGTTGGATTCCTGAGTCTCTGTATCAGGCCAGTTCTTCCAACCCTGAGGCCACTCAGTCCAGACACACGGGCTTTCGAGAATCCAGAACCTACTAGTGGTATGACCTTGGGAAAGTTAAAATTTCTATGCCCTGGTTTTCTCAAGTGTAAAATGGAAAAATAAGAGGTATCTCATGGGCCTATTGTGAGGTAATATATGTGGAACTCAGTACAATGCCTACAACAGTCTAAGCCATCATCAAAAGACACCATGAAAGTGTTCGAAGCAATGGGATGAAAAGGTATCTGTTCACTTCAGGGTACGTGGTTTTGCGCTCACATATTCCTCATTGCTCCCTTCTCTGTGCAGTTCACACGGTCTGTGACTAGTATCCAGGACCCACGAGGGAGTCTGAAAGGCTCCACGGTGAGCAGGACAGAGTCTGTGCTCCCAGGTACTGGGCAGAGTGGTCTGGTGGTCTAGCCCCCTTTTGGTCACCAACGATGCAGATGCTGCTCAGGACTCCAGCCCCAGCCTTTGTGTGCGGATGAGCATAAATCAGGGAAGAAAGGACAAGGGAGGGACAGAGGATGGAGGGGAAAGAGGACCCAAGAAATGAGAATGTGGGGGCACCTGGGTGGCTCAGTGGTTGAGCGTCTACCTTCCACTCAGGGTGTGATCCCAGGGTCCTGGGATTGAGTCCCACATGGGGCTCTCTGCAGAGAGCCACCTTCTCCCTCTGCCGGTGTCTCTGCCTCTCTCTCTGTGTCTCTCATGGATAAATAAAATCTTAAAAAAAGAAAAGAAATGAGAATGGGGACACCCAGCAATGGGCCTCCTTGCAAATAGGGCAGAGACAAACCTAAAGGCTCTTCTGTGTGAGGATAAGGCGACCTGACCACACACTAAAGCCAAGCTGCTTCTCCATCCCTTCTGTTCCACATGTTCAAGCCCCGGCGGGACAGGCCGGGCAGATGGTGATATTGATGCTACCTGCCCCGCACTTGGCCAAGCTCTCATCAGCCCCCCAAGGCTTCACCAGGCTCTAATTACACCTCCCACCAGAAACACATTTCACAGATGGGAGCAGTGATAAGAGCAATTAGCTTTGGCCTGTGTCAAAGTTGCCTCTGATCCCAGCCTCTCAAATCACAACACTCCTCCTCATACCCGAGGAAGACAAGCAGAAGGGATTTGTCAGGTCATGAAGCCTGGAGCAAAAAAGGGCACAGAGCAGGTGCCTAATATGTCCTTCCTCTTGTCTCAAGGTAGCTTAAGTGTATGGCCATAAAGAGAGGCAGGAGAGGGCCCTGTCTAGACTAGAAATTGGGAGATTGCGGTTCAAGGGCTGGCTCTGCCTCAGGTTCCTCATGGGAGACGCTAAACTAAACTAAAAATGCACACACTCGTCATCACCATGAGCAATGTCAACCCACAGCTTTGGGATCGTCCCCGTGGGCAGGGTTGTTAGCACCTGCTCCATACACATCTCTCCTGCCACTTGGAACTCCTGCCTCTGGGACTCAGACACGAGATGACCAGCAGCCTGATGTGGATCAGTTGTGTGAGGACAGTCAGCTGTGCACGTGTCATATAAAACCAGGCAACCTTCCAGGACTCTTGACCCATGCTCGCCAGCCTTACTCACCTGGAGCACCAGACGGGCTTCTGTGGGGCTCACCTGTGTTTCCCCAGGAAAACCCCCTCTACTAGAATGGAAGCTCCACCAGGACACACAATTTTGTTTTGCTCACTTTGGTATCCACAGGACAGGGCACATAGGAGACAATCAATGAATATCTGATGAATGAATGAATTTCTCTGCATCACATGGCCAGGCCCATAAGTGTAGGCCCCGGGCCAGGCACTCCCTGGCTTTGCCGACAGAACTTTGCCTCCCTGTCTTCTCCAACTGGACACACTGGGCCTCTGCTTAATATCCTCCTCAATCTTCCAGACCTTAATTAAACATAAGAGTCATCATGAGAGTTTCTTTAAAAAAAAAAAATAATAATACTTGTGCCCAGACACCACTTCCAGAAATTTGGTTGAGGGTAGGTAAGACCTGGGCATGGATATATTTTTGAAATACCAATGAAAAAATCAATGATTCTAATATGCAGCTGAGGCTGACAACCTCTGCTCTAGACAGAGGGGAAGGATTATTTCCCAAGGACAGGATGAGCATGGGGTAGGGAGATAAGGCTGGGGAGGGGGGTGTCAGTAGGTGGGAGGAGGGCAGGCTTACCTGGATTCATGCCAAGTCGAAGTTCTTTAAGAACCTGTTAATTAAAAGTCAGGGTAAAAATTGGGGCTTTTTTTCCCCCAGCAGGAACCCAAGCCACCTGAAGCTGCTCCGGGAGGGCCCATTGCCTTTCTTCCCACAGATACCCAAAAGACATGAACTTCCTCAAAACCCTACTTAACGCTTCACTCAGGATTGCTCATAATCTACCCTGCCCACCTGTGGCCCCCAAACAGGGACTATAATCTTGACGGGGTCCATCTGGCTGAGGTCCTCCTCTTTACCGATACCTGGGGATTCTTCACTGAGGACCAGAAGTTAGAGACAACAGAACTACTTGTTGGCTAAGAAATAAACTCACACCGTGGGATGAGCTATGAATGGTGTTTATCAATATTGCACACCCCTGGACACACACACACACCAATGATAAGGGTAAGTATGGTGTAAATCTGGTGTTAACACCTATAAACCTGTTTATTGAATGGGCTGAACTCCTTGGTTGTATAAACAGGAAGGAGTATGGTTTTCTCCTCTTAGCACTGCCTTCAGCCGCCCGGCCTTCCCTTTATGGCTTTCTGGTCACTTTCGAGAATGTAAAGGATCTACCCTGATTTAAAACACAAAATAGGGGATCCCTGGGTGGCGCAGCGGTTTGGCACCTGCCTTTGGCCCAGGGCGCGATCCTGGAGACCCGGGATCGAGTCCCACGTCGGGCTCCCGGTGCATGGAGCCTGCTTCTCCCTCTGCCTGTGTCTCTGCCTCTCTGTATGTGTGTGTGACTATCATAAATAAATAAAAATTAAAAAATAAATAAAAAAATAAAACACAAAACAATCATACACCCGCTTCAAGGCAACTCCCTCCTACTTCTCTTTCTCTAAAATGTAGGCTTGGAGGAGCCTGCATGGCTCAGTCAATGAAGCTTCCAACTCTTGGTTTTGGCTTAGGTCATGATCCCAGGGCCCTGAGATGGAGCCCCATATGGAGCTCCGGGCTCAGTGGGGGGTCTGCTGGAGCTTCTTTCCCCTTCCCTCTCTACCTGGTCCTCCCTCTGTTTGACCATACAAGTGTGCATGCACACGTGTGCTCTCAAACAAATCTTTAAAAAACAAAATAAAATGCAGGCTTGACCTGTGCCCAAGGATGAGCAGTGGGGAGGAGAGAGGCTGTGTTTTGTGGCCGGGGGTGGTGGTGAGGTTTACCCTTTCTCCACTCCCTTCCACTTCCTGCTGCATATTCCTCCGGGGGTTGGGCCGGGGAAGAGAATATCTTTATCCTTACCTGTCCTCAGGTGCTTCTTCTCTCTGGAGTGTCCACGCCCTCTGGGAGCCATAGGTGTTGACTGGCGAGCCCCACTGCAGGTTCTCCCATCGCGGATGCAGGCTCTGGCCAGCTTCTTGCAACCCCCTTAGCAACCCTCTGCGACACTCTGCTCTGCAGCCTTTTCCTGTCACCTCTATGCTGGCAGGTGACCCTCTCTGGCAGGGTCCCAACTCCGTGTTTTCCAGCCTCATCTTCCCAAGGTGTATGTTTATCCCAAAGGAAAATCACATTTCCTTTCCATACCCTCAGCTGGTGTTTTTCTGCTCCCTCTCCCCTGCCTTAGCGGGTGACTTTGGCTACCCTCGTACCTTCCAAATTTAGCAGGGGGCAAGGCTGGGAGGAGGCACCAGTCCCTATGTTCAAATATACCTCCAAACACATCGCTTTCAGTGTCTCTCTCACGATAGACCCACATTTTCTGTGGCGCATCAGGACTGTGAGTTATCAGCTTTCTTTCTTTCTTTCTTTCTTTTTTTTTTCAATCTATTTCCTTAGTGCCCCTTCACCTGTTTGGGGGTTATGGGAACAAGAAGAGAAACAGCATAGCTCTCCCAGCTCAGCTGGCAACTCTCACCTTGATGACTCTCCTAAAGAGCCCCCTTTGAATTTCTTGTTTTCTCCATAAACCTGGATAGGTTAATGGCTGCTAGAGCTATTTTTGTTAGCCCTTGAGAAGTCCTGGATGGATCTGTTTAGCACTTCTTTCCAGAGAACACGGTACTTCTCACCTCCGTTTTCACATTAGGGCTTCCTCACCAACATTTTGGATCAATAAGAAGAATTCCATTAATACCATTTTATGGTACCAAATCCAACTCCCTGGGGCCCTCAAACAGGGGAAAGCTGGCAGTTGTAACAGTGCTGACCCACCCAGACCTTCCTCTGTAATTATACGCTGCTTGTGCCGTGTGTGTGTGTGTGTGTGTGTGTGTGTGTGTGTGTGTGGACACACACCAGAGACCCACAATGATCTGTGTCCCTGGAAGCCACTGCTGGTCCGCATTACACTGGACACCATCCTGACCTGAGATCTGCTGCCCGGACTTCTCAACCACCTAGATGACTGTGGTTCTATTGCTTTTGCCCTAACATTTCTATTCTTAATTGCTAATTGTCCCATCATGGATTGTTCGAGTTGTAGCTCTTTGTTTATAACAGACCTTGATCTTCTTGGATTCACCATCACTCCCCCCCCCCCCCAAAAAAAGAGAGAGGTGTTCTAGATTAAATGCTACCTAGAATCCTTTGGCCAACTATTCAGAAACCTGTCCCTCCATGGCTGTTTCCTGTGTCACCTTCCCAAATGTCGACCAGCCACGGCTCCTGTGTGGCCCACCTCATGTCTCATTGGAGTTTTGCTGATTGTGTATTTCATGCTTCCTTCTTGGCGGGTAACGTGTTGCTTTTCTGTCTCTTTTTGCCCTCTGCATTCTCTTTGAGGTTGACTCCCTCTGTCCTTCCTCCCCTTTTCCCATCTGTGCTGGCATCCTTTTCAACCAAAGATGTTCCTGAGCCCCGGCTATAAGCTCAAAGTGGTTACACCAGCACGTCCCAGATCCTCTGTGGTTTTGCTCCTTCTGGCTGGATCAGGTGCCCCATGCCCAGCTTTGGGCCGCTATCTGCCCTAGTCACTTTGGCAAAGGCTCTCAATGTCCCACCCACGGCTCCTCTACTCTCCATCCCCATGCGTGCCAACCTATTTCCAGCTCCAGCACCTGGCCTCTGCACCTGGAGGCTAGCACCAGCTGCTGAGCACACCTGGAGCAGGTCAGGTGCTGGGGATGCACACCCTCCCTCTCCCCCACAAGCAGCTCTCACCCCCTCACGGATGGGAAGCCATTGCCCTTGATCCTTCTGTAGTTACCTCCCAAAAGCATATTCTAGACTGGCTCCCAGAGTTGCTCAGCGGGATCAGGCTTCAGTTGCCACACCTTTATTGGCTGCCTTCCCTTCCCTGCTCAGCTTTTCTTACCACATCCCCTTCCCCCTGGGCAACCCCCCCCCCCCCCCCGCCCGCCCCCCACACAACCTCACCAGCACTCAAGGTAGCGTCTCAGGATGTGCTTCCAGGGCAATCCAGACTAAGAAAGTGTCCGAGCCAGAAGTGAAGATAAGGTGAGCAGATCGAAAGCTCAACCAATTCTGACAAGACGGAGAAGGCCTGAGGTGTAGGCCGAGTCTGTGCCGCTTCTCTCAATCTAAGGCTGTGTGTCAACAGGACATCTTGAACAGGGCAAGCCTGGGAGCAGGCACCCAGGAAAGGGTGCTCTTCCTCCTTTGTTCACTCTTTCACCTCCTACCCCTCTTTGTCCACTGACCCGTCACCTTCAGAGTGCGACCCCAGGCTGCAGAACTCAGCCCGTCCTTCCTCCCTTCCCAGCTCCCATCGAGCTGACCTGGATGCAGGTGTCTGCCCTGCAAACCACCCTCAGGAGCAGCCAGCCGGCATGCATGCCATCATCTGTGAGCATGGCCCTAAGTGCCAACCATTGTCTCGGGTCTTTTGGAAGGAAGTCAGGTGAATGATTCACCGATGAAAGAATCTGGTCTTAGGAAATAAATCCAAAGTCAAACCCAGGCTTTTTTTTTTTTTAATTTTAGTTGATGGGAAATCTCTTATCTCTCTGTCAGCTGTGTAAAGAAAGCAGCTACCTCATTATTTAATATTGGCAAAAGTGATTTAAGGGCTTTAGCTGGAAGCCAGTAAAAGTGCATATACTACAGCAGTGATGGGGGAGGGAGAGGGGACCTGCTCTTCCCGACAAGCACACGCGTATCAGAATCACACAGGCTGCTCTTTCACTCTGTGCGTGAGTTCGTGCAGAACCTTAAGCATTTTAAGATGCACTGTGACTGGGGTAGCAGTGGCCTAAGGCTGGTTCCTGCAGCCAAAGCACAGCCATTGAGAGCCACTTCCACTTCTGCTCCCAGAAGGAGCTTGGGGCCCAGGGACTGCCACGAGGGGAGGCCCTGCAGTAGTATGCCTCCTGGCACCCTCTGCATGGGGTGTGGGTCTGGCCTCAGAGCCCAGGAGCCGGAGGGATGCATCGCCTGCATGTTTTGTTGACACACACAAATTTTCTCTGCCGGGTAGGATGATTTATCTGTATGTCTTCATTGAGGGCAATTATTTTTTAGCATCTTGCTGGGCATGCTGGGTGATCTCATCATGGGGAAGAGCCCATGAGTGCCTGTCTCACTTGGAGCAAAAAGTGTGAAAAAGAGCCTCCCTTCTCTTGGCTCATAGAGAAATTGTCCTTCTCTGGCACCTTCACACAGAGATGAGGAGTCTGTCTTCTTCTCTACTGAGAGACACTGGTTTGCCCACAAAACTCATCAAGGGTGACTTTTAAAAAGCACCTCCCCGGGGTGCCTGGGTGGCTCAGTCAGTTGAGCATTCAACTCTTGGTTTAGGCTCAGGTCAGGGTCTCAGGGTCGTGGGATTGAGCCCCGAGTAGGGGCTCTGTGCTCAGCGTGGAACTGGCTTCCCTCCTTCTCTAAATAAATAAATAAATAAATCTTAAAAAAAAAAACCCACACCTCTCTTTTGGAGACAGTTTTTCTTTTTTAAAGAGAAAGGGGGAAAAAGAAAAGTATTTCATCTCTCCCGCTTTTAAAATAAAAGCAAGTCGCATAAATGTTGTTCAGTAAGTTAACCTAATGCTAGAGATGTCTTAGATTTCCAGACATAGATAGTTGAGTCGGGGAAGAGGAAAAAGGGGAGAAATGGGGACATAAAGACACAGAACGGGCCCCGGCAGCAGAGAAGAATCCACGAGCAAGGGGAGAGACAGACAGAAGGGAAAGACAGGGAGAGGCAGCAGGCCGGGAAACGGTGATGGGCGGGCAAACAGTAGGTGCTGGGGGGGTGGGGGACACCAGAGGGAGAGGGCACAGCCCCCCACCCACAAGGCTCCCTGGTTCTCCTCCCCCTTGGGTCTCTTCTGGCTTCTTCCACCTTCTCAATACCCCCTCCGTTCCTCACCAAACGACCCCTCAGTTTGGATCCCCCCACCCACTGCTCCTTCTGTGGGCCAGAGGTGCTTCCTCCGTGAATCAGGCCAGATCCGACAGGGTGGCCCCCACCCATGTCTTCTCCCTCTTCGACTTCAATGCTGTGCACCATGTGGGCTGGATGGTGCTGGGTGCGCTGGCTGCCGCATGGGGGTGCGGGGTGCACGCCTGTCCCTCTTGCAGTCTTCGCCTCCGGAAACTGGCGGGAATGATCACACCTGGCCTGCTCCCAACACCGGGTTTGGAGGCCTAGGGGTGTGTGCGTGCCCGGGCCTCTACGTGATCGCCGAGAAACAAGGCACACGGTGAACTAGGAAAGGATGCACAAGGTGGAGTTGTGGTGCTCCTCCTGCCACCTGTCTCTGTCCCCGCTGCCCGTCTTGTCCCATCCTCTACAAACAGACTTTTCCCAAGGCTTGGCTTGGCTCTTTTGAATTCCTAACATTTCCTCACTTCCCCTTCTTTCGTGGCCTCGACCCCTGGCCACAGCTGCTGGCTGCTGGGATGACATCTGTCTGGAACTGTGGCCCCAGTGCGGCCCTGGAGGCCCGGGGGTCCGTCCCCCTAGAGGAGCGGTAGAGGCAATGCTGTGCCTTACAGGAAACTTCCTTCAGTTTGCTCCCTTACAGGAATGAGAAAACCCAGCTAAGAAAGCGTGACTTTACTGCTTACTAGCTGTGTTGCTTTGGGGAAACCACTTAATTCCTCTGTGCTTCAGTTGTCTGTTTTTTTGTCTGTAGAATGAGTTTTCATGAGGATAAATCATCAGATACATCGGATAAATTCATGCAGGCTGCTTACAACGGTGTCCGGCGCGAAGCAAGTTCCATGTAGGTATTTTATCTAATTAAGTGCTACGTTAGCGAAGAGTGACATGATTTGTCCACATTTGCATGTTCATTTCTTGCTCAGGAGGCCTTGGGGACTCTGTGGCGGCTCACAACCAAGGGGCCTGAGGACAATTCCCCACTGCGCCTTGTGCCAAGTCTTGTTTCACCTTCCTCCACGCTGGAATCATCTCTCTGAAGTGAAACCAGGTATTTATTGCTTGCCACCCCGTCCCCTCCTCCCCCTTGGAGCCCTGGTGCGCGCTACCCAGGCCAGTGACATCACCAGGAGAGGCAGATGTGCTTGTTCGGGCAAGGGGATGACGCCAAGGGAGGGGTGAAAGGTGCCTCCAGGTCCCTGTTTCCCCTGCCAGGTCATTCTGGCACATGGCATCACGGGGGACGGCGGAGGGGGGAGGAGAAGTAGGTCTGAGTAGATAAGGATGGAGCTGTGTGGGGGGACTCAGACCCAGTGCAGGGGCAGGCATGGATCTCAGGAAAGCAAGGAGAGAAACGAGCAGTTTTATTTAAGAGAGATCTCTCTCTGGGATCTCTGGGTGGCTCAGCGGTTGAGTATCTGCCTTTGGCCCAGGGCCTAATCCTGGAGACCTGGGATCGAATCCCATATCGGGCTCCCTGCATGGAGCCTGCTTCTCCCTCTGCCTGTGTCTCTGTCTCCCTCTCTCTCTCTCTGTGTCTCTCTCTCATGAATAAATAAATAAAATCTTTAAAAAAAAAAGAGGTCTCTCTGACTCTTGGATGGAAACAGGGCTCAGTGCAGGGCACGACAGGAAATAAGGAGAGCAAGTACATGGCTGTCACAGACAGGAGGGACAGAGCGCTGAGTCTAGGTGGTGACAGTGGGGAAGGAGCAGAAGGACCGGTGAGCCCAACTGTAAAGGAAGAATTGGCCAGACTTGGTGACCACTTAGGTGCCAGCGGCAGGGAGGGGTAGAGAATCCTGGGTGGCCTGTGGTCTCCAGAATAACGGATGGGAAAGTGCTTGACTGACTGTGACAAGCTCTATGCTGCCAAAGGGGTCATTTTGCACAGGAAGACCTCACAAAGAAAAGGGGAAAATTGTAGTGTTGGTTGCTTCCTTAGAACATAGATTGCACCCCATAGCAGGAGCTGGCAGGTCCAGACCGCAGGCAGATAGGGGTCTGGTTTTGAGGTACTCCCATTCAAGCTGGGGAGGTAGGCCCTTTGGCTGAGGGGGCCCCGTACTTCCTGCCTTGACCAGGCTTGGTTGCAAACCAGGGAAGACCTGAGCTTTCCCAAGGGAAGAGACCTCCAGGCCAGCCTGAGTTGCCACCTCCTCTCAGTCTTCGACCCTTCCCCAGAGGCACTGGGGTGACCTGTAGCTTCAGATTACAGTTACTGGCTTATCAAGGCATTTGTCAGCTGGTTGCTTCATCTGTAAAATGGGGATGATGAAAAAAAAAATTGGGATGATGATAAGAGGAGGAATAAGCTAAGAAATACATGTAAATTTCCAAGTACAACGTTGGCACATAGGAAGTGTTCAGTTAAATGAGCCACTCTATCACTGTTACTGCTTATTAGTATACTTATCGCATCCCTGTCTGGTTTTTTTCTCCCCTTTCCTCAATACCTCCAACACTTCCTGGTCGCTCACCTCCCTGGAAGATTCCCACACGCACACCTGAGGACGCAGTGGGGATCTGAACACACCGCCACAGGTTCAGGGCAGATCTGCTTCCTTCTTTGAGTGGATCTACTCTACTGTCAAGAGAGGAGACAGAACCAGGAAGGACAGAGAAGCCCCCGGGGCGCTGAGGCCTCTGCTCAACACCAAGTGCATCACTACCCCACCTGGTGGAGTCCTCACAGCCCTAGGAGAGGCATCATTGCTATACTTTATAGAAAATGTAAAATGATAAGAGAGGTCAAGTGGCATGATTAAAGGTCACACTGAAATAGCCATGGGGATCAGGACCAATTAGGGGGCTGTCTGACTCAAAAATCTGGGCCCTTACTTCTAAGGCCCCCACGATCTCATAAAACCTCCCATCTCTGGATGGCCCCCTCCTACCCAGGAGCAGCCATCCCCTTGATTATTTAGCTCAAAGGAGGAAAGTAAGTCATTCAGTTCCATGCGGCCTTCCAGATGGAGTCACCAAAGGAACAAAGTGTGCCTTAGACCTAGAGAACCCGGACTGGCTGGGTGTGTATCCCATTCCTTCTGGGTGTGGCCGGGACACAGCGATGCTTGTGAAATGCAAGGGCTGTGAAAGGAGTCAGGTTGAGGACGTGGCTGAGCAGACACTGACCTGCGCAGCATCTCCAGTACACCTCGGGCTCCAGCCCAGGCCGTGCCATAAGCAGGCTGTGAAGCAGCAACAATTGCACGTCATAAACCCCCGTAAGGGCACAGAGCACCTACTCTGCCCTGACTGATGGGAGACACAACCTCAACTGCTCCCTCAAGCTTCCCTAGTTTCCAGCACTGGGAGGAGGCACCCACAGTTCCCATAGCCTGCACTCCCACGTGCAGCTTAGATACCTCTTTTCCATCTATGATCTCATTCGACCACAAGTGGAGGTAGAGTCAAGAGTCCTGGGTTCAAATCCAAGGTCTTCCATTTACCAGCTGTGGGCTGTGAGTCATTTACCACTCTCACTACAGCTCCGTGAGATTTTCACTGGGTAGGTGAGGAGATTTGGCTCATAGAGGGCATGAGCATAAATGACAGAAAAGGGTTTTAAATCCAGGTTTGTGTGATTCCAAACCCAAGGCTCTTTCCAAAAGAACCTCTGGGCCATGGAGAAAGGGAAACCTCAGCAAGCAGAGCTTCTCTACTTCTTCTCCTACTACCATCTGGAACATAACCAAACAACCAAACTCAATCACTGGCCAACTCAACACGTTGGGCAGAAGGACAAAGCTCTCTGTCCCATTCAAGTTTTATCAGTAAAGACTCCGCTGCCTGTATGAGATTGTAGCTCCTGTGGGGGACTCCGTGCCGTCTTCTGGACAGCACAGACTAGCTATGTGAAGGCCTCAAACCTTGGGAGGTACAGCCTCTCTGTGGGGTGCCAATGCTGACCAGGAATTCAAGTGGCAGGATGTGAAGAGTGGGGCTGAGGCAATCCACGTGCCCCTGAGGATGATCCCAGTAAGGCACTGGGTGGCTGAAGACCAGGCACAAGGCTTGTAGAAATGGGAAGCCTTCAGCTCTGAGAAATTCCTGCCCTGTTTTCTGTATCCATAAAAGGATCAAGTCAGTGTGACTTCTGGAGACCAGGCTGCTGGATGAGTCCGAGGATGGACCCTCTGGGTTATTTATCTTGGTGTCCTTTTTCTAGGAGGGGATGGAGCCACACTTTGCATTACCTGGTTGCAGAGTCCAAAGAGAAGTAGCTTATTACTCATTCATTCATTCACATATTCATTCATTCTCCCTGCCAGGCACTGGGGATACTGTGTAGCAAGACAGAGCATGGCCTCTGCCCTTCCACGCTCAGTGAAATGACATGAGATTTGGGGCAGGTGGACCAGGGCTCTGCTCCTAGCCCTAGCATTTACTACCCGGATGATCAGATGGTCTTACCTGTTCCTAGACCCTCTGAACTGCAGTTCTCTTGGGTGTCAGATCTGTGTAATGATGCCTTCCTTCTGTCATTTAAAAGAGTGAAATGGTTTAATTGAGCTAATGCAAAAGCCATCGAGATCATGTCAATTTTGGTTATGACTGTGAATAATGTCACTATGACACTTTTCCACTCAGGGTTTTTTCTCTGCCTAACCTGTGTTTATTGTACCAGAATCTGGGTGAAATTTACTGAGACAGCAGGCTCTGACAATATTGATTGATCTACTCCGGATCATTAGCCTGCTTCTTTTTAAGTATTAAAATTCATGTACTATAAAACTTGCCAATTCAAAGTACACGGTTCAATGTTTTTTAGTATATTCACAGGGTTGTATAACATCACCAAATATAATTGTAGAACATTTCCATTCCCCCTAAGAGAAACCCCACAGCCATTAGCAGTCCTTCCCATTCCCTCCCATCAACCCACCACAAGCAATCAGGAATCTTTCTGTCTCCATAGATTTGTCTATTCTGGACCTTTCACATAAATGGAATCATCTTTTGTGACTGGCTTCTTTATTACTTAGCATAATGCTTTCAGGGTTTCTGTTGTAGCATGTATCAATAGCTCCTTTCTTTTTATTGCTAAAGTAATACTCCATTTCATAGATGAAGCGAATTTTATTCATGTAATCATCAGTTAGGAGACATTGGGTTATTCCTACCTTTTGGCTGTTAGGAACAATGCTGCTATGAACATTAGAGTATAAGCTTCTGTGTACACCCATGTTTTCCTTTCTCCTGGGTATATTCCTGGGCAGGGGGCTGCTGGCTCTGTGTGTAACATTTGGAGGAACCGCTGGAGTGTTTTTCAAAGCAGCTGTACCATTTTACATTCCCACCAGCAGCGTTCAGGGGATCCAACTGGTCCACGCTCTCACCAACACTTACTACGGTCTTTTTGCTTAAAGTTATCTGGTAGGTATGAAGTGATATTTTCTTAGAGCTGGGATTCACATTTCCCTAATGACTAATGATGTTGCACATCTTTTCATGGGCTTATTGTCCATCTGTATATCTTTGAGAAAAGTCTATGCAAATCATTCGCCCAATTTTAGATTGAGTCCTTTGTCTTTTTATTGAGGCAGGAATTCTTTGTTTATTTTAGATATGAGCCCCTTAGCAAATATATGATTTGAAAATTTTTTCTCCCATTCTGTGACTTGTCCTTTTACTTTCTTGATGATATTGTTTGTAGCATAAAAGTTGTAAATTTTGATGAAGTCGGGCATCTGGTGCCTCAGTGGTTGAGCATCTGCCTTTGGCTCAGGTCGTGATCCCAGGGTCCTGGGGTTGAGTCCCAAATTGGGCTCCCCAGGGACTTCTCTCTCTGCCTATGTCTCTGCCTCTCACTCTGTCTCTCATGAATAAATAAATAAAATCTTTAAGAATAAATAAATAAGTTTTGATGAAGTCAATTTAACTGTTTTTTTTTCTTTTGTTGCTTATGCTTTCTGTATCATGTAAGGTCTACCTAAATGGGCTCTGCCTTTTAAAATCTTGCGTGCCTATTTTTTAAACAAGACTTTGATACTACCCAGCATTATTTCCAAATCAGGGAAAAAATATCAGTGAATCATCACTGTAATCTTAGACAAGTTACAATAATTCAATAAACCCAATTAAAACCTTATTGTGGAAGAAATCGGGGAAGGATGATGTTGTGTGTGTGTGTTTGTGTGTGTGTTTCGGATGGTGTTTTCAAGGTAGTAGGATGGCAGTTGAGGTGAGCTAGTAATGCCCCGGCTCCCCTCACTGTCACCAATGCAAGATTTTGCAGGAGGGGCTTTCTTTAAGGGAGGAAAGAGTGAAAATGTCCTGGGACTGAGATACGAAGGAGTGAAGCAAGACTCTTAAGTGTGCTGCATTTGGATCCAAGGGCCAAGCAAAGCCAAGTCTGAATTCCTAGCCCCCCAGGAGGACCTATGGGGATAAGTAAGCTCTTCATGATGGCTGAGAGGACACCAGGCCCTTTGAACATGCTCTTCCCTCTTCCATTCCTTATCCTCAGTCCTTCACCCAGCCAACTTCTACACCTCTTTTCATTCCTATTTCATTGTTGACTTCTAAGGAAAATCTTCCTTCACCCCTACCCACTCTGCCCCCTATAAGATCGGGTACCCCTGAATACATATGATAGCTACCTACACTTCTCTGTGATACTTTTCACAATTTTTAATTGTATATTCTTTCCAATTACATATTTCAGCATGTATCTTTTTAATAGGCTGCTAACTCCATTAGCATAGGGCTTGTGTTTCTTTTGCTCTCAATTATAGGCTTATTGCAAAGTGTGACATCAAGTCGATTCTCAAGAAATATTTGTAGAATGAATGAATGATGACAGGAATGAAAACCCCCCCCCCCAATGTTTGTTTTCAGAGGGGTTTGTTTTCAGGGTCCTTACGGAATGAGAGTAATATAAGAAGGTCAGTCCCCTGTAGAAAGAGCAGGAAAAGAGCCTCCTGTCTGTCAGGTGATTTCAGGAGTACAGGACCTGCTCTGCTGTGGGGACTGATGGGTCCTCGGGATGGGCCAGGAGAATGTGGAAGCATCGTCTTTCTTCACTCTTCTTCCCCTCATGCTGGTCCCCCTCTCCAGCTGGTCATCTCCCTTTGGTGGCCACACAGCCACAAGGTAGCAGGCTTCCTGCTTCAAGAGGAGCAGAAAGAGGACTTCTTCCCAACAGAGCCAATTACAGTCCAAGAACTGGGTCTCACCAGACCGCCAGGGGCATATGCCCATCTCTAAATCAACCCCTTGGGATAAAATAATGGAATACACTGGCCCGGGCTGAATCAGAGGCCCACTCAGGAACCAGAAGGAACCAGGTGCAGTGAGAATAGGGATGAGGCGCTGCCCCAAAGGAAAACAGAGATGTTATGATCAGCTGAAGGGTGGATGAAGGTGGGAGACGCAGAGGGATAGTTGTGCCCTGCGTCACTGTGCCCAGTGATTGTCTGAAGCACAAACCTGATCATGTTGCTCCACTGCCTTCAAGACACAGTGAGCAAGGCCTTCAAGAGGCAGCTGTGGCCCACATCCCTAAAATGAGTCCTTGCTGCCCACACGTTTCCTGCTTCCCACCGTCCATGGGTGGGCCTGTCCCTCCATCGCCCTTCAGGTGCAATGCAAAAGCTCCCTCCTGCGTGGAGTGGCATGCTGCGGCTCCTCCTGGTTGGTCCTCACTGAGCCAGTTGCTGCTTCCTCCACACCCTACCTTCCCCTGCTAGAACACAGAGGGCATTATTCTGCCCCTGAGCACTTACCCCCTCCTCGACCTGGCCCTGCAAAGGGCCTCTTGACACATACTAGCTGCTTGGTGAATGCTGGTTGAATTAATTAATCAGCCATCTAAAGGCATTGAAGAATGTCCTGAGGGTCCTGGCTCCTCTGGATATGATTTTAGTACAGACTGGCCTCATCAGGGCACTTGTATTGGGAAAAATGCAAACCAATCAACCCCAGGCTCTACTTCAGTTTTCCTTAGGTTCACTGAAGAGAAAAGCGATTTCATTTTTCTTTTCACGTATTGTGCATCCTCCACTTATGCACCAAGACCCTGTATGTTCCCTGAGAGACTCCCACCTCTGCTAGCAGGCAGTTCCCAGGCCCAGCCACCCCATCACTCTAGGGGCCTGCTCCAGGCCTTGGGCATCAGTGCAGGCCTTAAAGCACATGTATCAGGGCCTCTGGGGGCCAGAGATGCTCTCCACCGCTGCCAGGGTAGCCTGGATGTCTGTCTGCCACATTTTTGCCTCCCCCTGCCCACCCAGAGTCTGTCAATCAGTCTGTTTGTCTGTCTCCAGGTCTGAAGCTGCCTGCTGCCAGCAGCAGCCCCAACACCCATGGCCCTTCCCTCCCAGGTATTATAGAGGGAGGTGAGAACGCTTGTATCTCTAACCCAGGTGTTGTGCAAGTAGCTATTACTGTCTATTTTCCCAGAGATGGAAAGGGAGTCTCAAAATGGCAAAATAACTTGCCTGGTGTGCTTTTGTCTACATAGCTAGACATTACACTTCACATTACATAACTACACATTAACTAGGCTTTGGAGAAAGGAGGCAGGGAGGCCAACCATGTCTGGTGGGCTCGTGGATCTCTCCTCAAGACAGCACAGGCCACCCACCACCACTAGCAGTAACACTCCACTCCCCTGACCTCCCTGCCTTATCCTCCACATTGTTCATACATTCTCGAATATTTATTTCCTAGGCACTGTTCTAAGCTCTGGGATACAGCAGTCAACAAGACAGGCATCAGACCTTATCATCCAGTAGGCATGACAGACAATAAATACGGGAATAAGTACATTATAGTTTTAGATAGTTGATAAGTGCTAGGCAAAAAAAAAAAAAAAAAAAAAAAATCAGGTAATTAAATTAAATTGGTTGGTGGGTTCATAAGTATTTATTATGTTATGCTTCATAACTTACCTATTCTTTCCATGTATTCTCTGCATAGTCTTTGTATTTGAAATTACATCATTTAAAAGTTCTGCTTATAAAAAGATTGGAGTAAGGGCACAGAGAGTGATTATGATGGGGAGTGAGAGTGTCTCAGAGGAAGTCACCAGGAAAGGTCTCTCCTCAGACGTTTATTTCAGGTGAAATCAGAAGGAGAGGCAGCCTGCAGAGCACAGGTCCCAAGGAGGAGTTATGGGGCATCAGGAAGGGAGGATGAAGACCCTGCCAGAATGACTTGGGAGTTCTAGAAACACAGAGGCTGGCGAGCCTGGAGCCCAGGGACTGAGAGCTCTGGACAAAGGGAAGAAAGGGACAAAGGTCACATAGGAAGCATGGACCTTGGGTGTAGGGCATATGGATGTTCTGAGTGTAATGGGAAGCGGGTTTTGTTTTTAAAAGATTCATCTCTCAGGAGCACTGAGGGAAACCACAGCTGCTCCCTTTGTCCCCTGAATCCTCCCCTCTCTCGTCAAGAGGTCAGGACTTAAGTGGAGATGTCAGAGACTAGCCTGCCCCTCTTCCCAGACTCATCAACCCCCAGAGCTTGTGATCTGTTTTTATAGCGCAAGGAAGCAGAACAAGTAAAGGTTTAACTTTCTGCTGCATTTACAGGTGACAATTAAATCTGTGTTGCTAGTAAGTTCCAAGTTCAAGTATGTCTGTAAAATGATGCTCTAGTCACTTGGTTTATTTACACTGACTGTCAGTGTCTTCACCAGACCATTCTGCTCCCTTAATTAGGCTAATTGCCTCACTCTTGCCATCTTGACCCAACCATTCTCTAGCCACGTATGCCTGGACCCCAGCCACGTATGCCTGGACCCCAGCCTTTGGGTAAGAGAAGAGAATAGAGTCTGGGTGTCTGACCTGAAGACCTGGCTTTAGCATCTGCCACATGTCTTATCAGCCGAGTGACTTTAGACAAACCACTTAGCCTACTCTGAACTCATATTCTCATCTATCAAACGAGAATAAACCTTTTCTCGCAGAAATAAAGTAGGGGAAAAATGCCTAGCACAGTGACTGGGATGAAAGAGGAGATCTGTAAAACTGAGTTCAATTCCCATTACATTCACATATTAAAATTTCTAAATCTATTTTTTTTCTTCTCTTTTTTTTTCTCTAAATCTGTTAAATCAATTTCACCCACATTAGTGTAGGCTCATTGATCACTCAATATTTTTCCTAGTTTTTTCAATAATTGTGCATACTCAATGTAGAATATTTGTAAAATCCTACATAGCATAAAGAAGGAAATTCTTTTTTTTTAAAAAAGATTCTAGTTATTTATTCATGAGAGACACACAGAGAGAGAGAGAGAGAGAAAGAGAGGTAGAGACACAGGCAGAGGGAGAAGCAGGCTCCATGCAGGGAGCCCGACGTGGGACTTGATCCCGGGTCTCCAGGATCAGGCCCTGGGCCGAAGGCAGGCACTAAACCGCTGAGCCACCCAGGGATCCCCAAAGAAGGAAATTCAAACCATAATTCCACTACTCAAGAGTTAATTACACTTAAAATACCCATGTGTTTTCTTCTAGGCTTTTTTCTCTGTATATATTTTCCTATTTGGAAAGTACTGTTTATTCTATTTTATTTCTGGCTCTTTTCATCAAGTACTTCATTTGATCAATTTCCTAAGCCACTAAAACACTCTTTGAAAACATGAGAAGTAAAACAGATCTCTTTTCTGTGGGTATGAACAGTAAGGGGTCAAGAGCAGACATAGCAGCCGCAGATCTCAGGCCACTTCAGGGCGACAATGGTGACTGGGACTAGGGTGGAGATGGTGGGAAATATTCAGATTCAGAGTGGTTTTGGAGATGGATCTCAGGTGAGCCATCAGAGAGAGATTATAGGCTAATTGTTAGTGTTTAGACTAAGCACTTGGGTGAAGAGTGGTGCCATCTACTGAGATGGGGGAATGGCAGGAGCTACAGGTCTGAGAGAATGTCCTTGACTGTGGGACAGCCCAGCCTTTTGGGTCTTTCAGGAGACTTCGATGGTGAGAGTGGGTGGTGCAGGCAGATCTGGCCAAGTGTTCAGAAGCAGCTGACACATGATCCTTGAGATGGTATAAAATGCTTGACCAGAAAGCACCCCGTGAGCAATTCAGAGGCAGCTCCACTGACTGAGTGCCAGGTGACTTTTGGAAACCAGGGTCCACCTGTTCTGTAGAAGAAACTCACAGACACATCTCTCAGCAGGTAAATGCTGACACAGCATGTGTTTCTTATTCCTCAAATAATTACTGACCTCTCACCAAGTGCCGATGCTGTTCTAAACACTTAGTATTCAGCACTCATCAGACACCATGCCCTGCCCTTATGGAGCTTATATTCTAAGGCCAAAGTCAATAAGTCGTACGTACATAGTATGTTCAATTGTGGTAAGTGCCATGGGGAAAAATAAAATAGAGAAAGTGGCTCAGGGTGTAGAGGGGGTGGGGCTGCAATTTTAATTAGCATGGTTAGGAAGGTCTCACCAATAAAGTGATGTCTGAGCCACATGGGGATGAGAGTCTAAGGATGATGAATAACCAGGCTCCTTGGGCCTCTTGTAGTTACTGGAATAAAAATGACTAATGACATAAGTTCTGATAGTTTCAAGGCAGACAATGGTGGTAAGGCTGCAATGGTAGAGCCAGACAGGATGTATTAACCTAGGCTTTTTCAAGAGAAACAGAACCAATGGGATATATCCTTTTATTTTTATCTATCTCTAGATACATGCATGCACGCACACACAGAGATTTATTATAAGGTATTGACTCGTTCGATCATGGATGCTGAGAGGTCCCACAATCTGCTGTCTGCAGACTGGAGACCCAGAAAGCCAGTGGTGTAGCTGGAAGGCTAGAGAGCCAGAGAGCCAATGGTACAGATTCCAGTCTAAGTCTGCAGGCCTGAACACCAGGAGCGCTGAGGATAGATCTCTGGTGTAGCCCAAGCAATCGGACCGGGAGCAAAGTCGACTTTCCTCTGCCTTTTTGTTCTATTCAGATTCTCAAAGTATTGGATGAAGCCAAGGCACATCAGGGAGGGCTATCTGCTCTACTTAGTCTACAGATTGAAATGCTAATCTCTTCCAAAAATACCCTCACAGACACACCCAGAAGTAATGTTTGACCAGCTATCTGGGCATCTCATGATCCAGCCAAGTTGACATATAAAATTAACTATCTCACAGGAGTAGGGAGGAGGGGATGTTGGGAGAACAGAGATCTCTTGACTGCTCTCTGGACTCTTGACGATGGTGGTACAGAGGGCAGGAGAAGAGCCTCTCACAGAGAACAAGGATCCTGTAGGGTGCTCTTTGGCAGCCTGAGAGGCTAGGGGAGGGCATCTTTCATGTGCAGATGATGTCTGCAGAGAGAACTCAGGATGGGAATCCAAGTGAGAACGCAATTATATTGGATGTTATGAATTTTATTGTGTTGGGTGCAGGATATTTTTATATTCCTGTGAGTATTTTTGAGCTTTGCTTTAGGATACAGTTACTTGGAAATAGTTTGATCCTTTCAGGTCTTGCTTTTATGTTTTGTTAGAGGGGTTCAGAGCAATAACCAGTCTAGCGATAATCTCCACTACTGAGGCAAAACCTTCTGGGATAGTCTACTTAATGCCTCATGAATTACGAGTTTTCCCTGTGTGGCTTATGGAAGCAGGACTAGTTCTGTCCCTAGATGTGTACCAAGAACTATTCTTTTAATCTTTTTGAATGCTTCCTTCTCCGACCATTGGTGGTTCTCTCATACACATATGCTGATCATACCCTGCTAAAAACTCAAGAGGGCCTCTATGTGGATCTCACGGTCTTTCTCTCCATGCAGCTTTCTCCTCTTTAGTACTTTCCCAATGCATATTCTTGCTGTCTTCATCTCCCAACTCAGGGCATCTGCTGGGCTTTGCTTGGGAGCCCCCTCCCTGAGCTATGGCCTAAAAACCTTCAGTCAGTAAGCTTGGGCAACTGTAGGGCTCAGCGTTTCTTCCTTGTATCTCTGGGACCACCATCTTTCTTTGTCTGCTATCCATATCTTGAAAATTTTTGTTTTCTATATCTTGTCTTAGTTATTTCAGGCTGGAGGGTATATCCAATCATTATTATGCCATTTGGGTCAAAACTGGGGTCTCTCTCCATTTTATTTCCCTTTCTCTACAATGAGATTTGTGTTGGAAGATTCCTTAGAAATTATGCATAAGGCTCATATCACTCTCCATTGACCCAGATCACTTTAATATTATGACAGCATTTGATTTAAGAAACAAACAAATGAAAAAATGCTCTTGACTCTTCTGGGAGCCTGAGGAATTTTTAAAAGGCACAGCACTTGGTTACTGACCTCTAGAAACTCCCACTCTCATGGAGCCATAGTTACACTAATAAATGGCTCTGACAGGACTAATTTACTCAGTTATCCAAACTGTTTGGAAGTTGATGTAGCACCTCTCCCTGCAACCTATAGGCTGAGAGAAAGTAGGGTGAGGCCTGAAAGGGGCACACAACCCAGCATATTCATCCCTAAATTGGATTTCAAAAGACTGATAAATGTAGAGGCATAAATATATCTGTAATGCTTATCTTCAGAGATTCAGAGCAGTGGCTTGAAAGACACTAATACAGATGTAATCTTAGTTTCAAATAGTCCAAGGTGGCAGCTGGGTTTGTAGAATGTGAGATTAAAGTCTTCCTGGGGCCCCTAACAGTGCCATCAACATTCTTGCCTGCAGGCAGCTGTAGAGCTAGTGGTTAGGGTGGTTCACTGAGTGGCAGGTGGCAACAGGGAACATGTGTGGGCGTTAGGCTTTTAGGGAAGACAGCCTTGGGGTGAAATCCCAACATCGCCATTTACTTTTTCTATGAGCTGGGGCCCATCAGTAGTTCTCTCTAAACCTCAGTTCCTTCAGGGTATATTTTTTCTATGACTGTTGAAATCATTACATCTCAAGTTATACAATTACATCAGTAATATCTCCCTTTTAGAAGTCCCAATCAAACCATCTACCTTCTGTTAGCAGTCCTATCCCACATTGTAGTACAGCATGGTTTAGCCTTCAGCATTCTTATTTGCAATAAAAATATATATATATGGGCTTAGCAGACTTGGGCATCTTAGCTGAATTTGTGTGTTCCTCAATCTCAGCAAACTTTTCTCAGCAGATTTGCTTTGGGTTACTTCTAGTGATGGTGACTCTCATGTGTGCCATCTCTGACTTTCTAGTTCCACTTTGGGAGACTCCTGTTTCCAAAGACTGGGCAGATCTTCATTATAGTGCTTGTCACATTGCTTTGGGAATTATTTGCTCTTTTTAGTGACTGCTCCAGTAAAAGACGAAACCCTTAAAACTAGGACTAAATATTATTTATGTCGATATTACTAATACCTGCTATCTAGAAGGAAAGGACTAATGGAAGAGCAAATTCTTATCTGGTAAGAATAGACCTGAAGTGGATCAGAGGTTGAAGACTAGCTAACTAAAAGCCCTACTGAGAAGAATAATTTAAGTGAGGCTAGTTGGAACCCAAAGAACACATAAAGCATCCTTTCTGCAAAGCAGTTCTGAAAAAAACAGTAGGACCATAGACTTCACTCTCAGATTGGCTTCAGTTCAAATCCTAGCTCATCTGTGGTTAAATGTGTGACCCTGGACATGTTGTTAAGCCCATCTGAGCTTTCCTTGTATTTAAGAAGTAAAAAGGGAGAAATAGTAAAAACAACATGATAATTATTAATGCTCTTCACTAAATATTTTTTGTTCTTCAGGTACTTGGTGAGACTACATTTCCCTTCTCTCTTGATTTCAGGCATGACCAAATAATTCACTTTGGCCAATGAAATATGGAAGCTTTTAGGCTAGTATAAGATTTGCCACTGTTTCTTTCTCTTACCCTAAAGACTGAGAACGTTTCAGGGGTGACATCTTCATCACCTAGGTCTCTAAATGGGTACAAAGTGTAACAGATCTCCCACTGACCTGAAAAAAAAATAACCTTTTGTTGTTTTGAGCCACGAAGATTGGGGGTTGTTTGCTACTACAGTTTAACCAAACTCAGTCTTACTGATAGAAATATTCATAGGTTGTTGAGATAAGTAAGCGAGTTGTTTTCAAAATGTGTCAATCTTTAAGTCTTTGTGGGCTTGACGTGGCTGAGTTGAAAAATGCAAAAAAAAGTCACACATTATTTAGTTTGGATATGGAAATCTCTCTTTTAGTGAGGCAATAGCACTGTGAAGCCTATCAATAAGAGAAACCCCGGCCTCAACAATTCGCAATTAAGTGAGCTACTTACAGTCTAACTGCAAAGGACACACACACACACACACACACACACACACACACACATGCATATTTTAAATAAAGAGCAATCCAGTGTATACCAAAGAGTAGCTACCTAGAGCTGGCAATCAGCTTCCAGCAAGATCTAATTAGGTGTGAACCCTGTGGAAAGGGATCTAGTAAAGGGAGAGGCCAGTTATAGCTGGAGGAAATGAGAAGGGAGTTGGAGCGAAGTCTTAAAGGTGGGTAGGCTATGAACAGATGGAGGATAAAGAAGACTGTGAGTTTCTAAAAACTGTAAGACACGAGGTCTTACTCTTCTCATTGAAACCTTCTGATTAGAAGTTGTATTTGCATATGAAAAGCTGCATTTTTACCTTTCTTTCCAGGGAATATGATATCATCAAAACAGTGCTTGGCACGTATTAGAGATTCAATAAATATTTGTTGGTTAAATGTATGAATGGATGGATCACCGGGCTTTATAGAAAGACCAGACCTGGGTTCAAATCTCAGCAATCTTTCTTACTGTGTGACCTTGTAAAAGCTACTTAGCGTCTCTGTGGATTACTTTCCATACCAGAGCATACTTTTAAGTTCAGATGTATCACTGCTTCTCATGGTGGCTGCTCGTCTTCTGTTGCAACACAGCTCTCCTGACGATCACAGTTGACACCTTTCACAAAGTGGATGTACGTTCTTGGCTCAAAGGGAGTTTTCTGATGTATCACTATCATAAAATACGTTGATAACATCATCATGCCTACAGCATCTTCCTTTTATTGGATATTTTCTTTGGGTTAAGCTTTAAAATTCAGATTCACTGAGTCAAAGGCAATGAACATACCGGTGGAAAACTCGGCACCGTCTCAGCCAGTGGCAGGATGAAGCATAATAAGAAGAGCCCAAATCAACTGAAGAACTTCGATTGGACAAAAAGGTCTGCTTGGGCTTGTCAGCAGATTCCGCTTTGCAAAGTGGTTTTCTGGTAAAAACTCTTTGGCCGTTCTAAATTAATCTTCAGTCTTTCATCCCGCCGCTCTCTCTCGCCTCCCAAACCTACCCCCATCACCTCTGGAGTTACTTCAGTCCCGGATTAGTGAGCGATACCATCTGAGGGTGGTACAGCTGGCTGGGGTGTTGACTAATTATTTCCTGGGCGGTGTGTGGGCCCATCCTCACTGCTTAGATGCCTGAGTTCCTTTTGATATCTTTCTGCACTAAAGCTTTCCAGTTTGCTTATTGGGTAAATTATGGATACTGATTCAAGTTCCAGCAAAAAAGGTAAAGTCCACAGTGCTTCAACAAGGGATGGCATTTCCAAGAGTGAAATGTAAGCATACAGGATTCTTCTTGAAACCAAATCGTGTGTGTGTGTGTGTACATGTGTGGTTTCTTTTTTTTAGGGTTTTTACTTCCCAGAGTATCTAGGTCATTCACTAATATTTCAGCCTTGCAATATGGGTCAGCTGAGGCTCTATCATGGTGTCTCCTCCTGGAGGACTCAGCCCGAAACAGCCCCCATCCTGTCTCTACCCCTGTACAACGTAGCCACAGGACAGGGATCTGAGTGCAGTGTGAGTTGAATGATAGCAGGTAAACTCCTTAGTATTGCCCCATTGCTTTAAGGTTAAAACCCCAAATCCTGAACACGGGTATGTGGCCCTTCCTACACTTGCTCTCTCATCTCACACTCCTGCCTTGTTCTCCACTGTGTAAGTCGGCCACACTAGGCTCTGAAAGTTCCCTGCGGCTGCTGGAAGCAAGTACCACAGAGCTGGTGCCTTACACAACAGAACCTCATCGTCACACAGCCCTAGAGGCTAGAAGTCCCCAAACACAGTGCTGGCGGGCCAAGCTTCTCCCCCAAACTGTGAGGGAATTCTTTCTTGCCTCTGCCTAACTTTTGGTGGTTTGCTGGCATCTTGGCTTCCTCAGCTTGCAGATGCATCGCTCCAAGCTGACATCAGCACATGGCATTCTTGCTGGGTCTCTGTCTTCACAAGGCCACCTTCTTATAAGGACAGCAATCACATTACATTAGGCACCTATAAATCCAGGATGTCCTCATCTTAACAATCCTATTTGTTGGTCATATTCGGAGGTACCCAGGGGTAGGACTTCAACATATCTTTTTTTTTTTTCAATATATCTTCTTTGAGGGGACACAGTTTAATCCTTAACAGTGGCATTCATTCAGTTTCTGAAAGAAGCCACACTCATCCTGCTTCAGGATGAGTCTGCTTCATGTTTGAGTCTCCTACCCAAACCTGTCATCCTCTTGATCCCAGGTGAAGATTCATTCTCCTTAGGCAGACTTTTCTATTTCACGTCCTCCTGCAAGCCTGGTCAACTCTGTACTCACATAACTTGGAATTTTTTCCGCAGCATTTATGACTACTTGTAATTATATATTTATTTGAGTAAATATCTTGACAATGGCTGTCTGCTCCATTAGCCCATAAACCCCAAGAGAGGAGGGATTGTGTCTGTCTTGCACACTATGTACCTCCAATGCTGAGCCTGGTGGCTACACATGGGAGGCACACAATATACATGTATTAAATCAGTGATTAGGTTTTCTCTCTCCTTACAGTTTTAAGTATCAGGCGTCCTTGTTTCCAGGAGATATGGTGCTGCACCCAGGCAGTGAAGACAACACCTTGTGAGGAAGTGGGGGAGATGAAGAGAGTAAGTCGCAGCTAACGGTACTTGAAGTTGACTCCTAAGATACTCCCATGAAAGAGAGCACAACCCTAGCAAACAAAGCCTTCTTCCAGGGGCCATTTGCAAATCTGCTACCCAACATGGAAAATGGGCAAGAACTATATGACTCTGCTGAGTTGTGAACTTTCCTGCAACCAGAACCCTGCAGAAACCCAGGCTCCTGCCAAAAAGCTTAATGAATAACGAGAGCAATATGCTATTCCTTAAATTTTCCACCTAGAGGGGAGAGGGTGCCTCATTCATGCAGGTGACATTTGGGAAGGTAGAGCAGTGGAAACAGTCCAAATACATGAAAATGACTATTTAAAGAAGGTTGAGGTTGGGGGAGGTGGAGAAGAAAGTTCTAATTAAGATGTTATTAAAAAATATCTACTAAATGAAGGGTGACTACTGATGAGCTGTTATTTATTGAGTAGAGGAGTGAGTAGTTCTTATTTGATGAAACCCACTTTAGCTCTTTATGTGCTATGCTTTCTACAGGTTTTTTTTTCCCCTTGAAGATGCCCTTTGGGTAAGGTACTGTTCCCTCTTTTTGCACTCAGTGGTTCTTATCTCCCTTTGTCATTGACTATAGCTGCTGTCATCCCATCCTTGCTGGGTACCAAGATTTATCAGGCTAACTGGGACAAAGACGTTTTCTAGTTGGAGGTATTCTCATCACACAATGCTGCAGTGTGCTCAAGTGGAAGGACCTTTCCAGAGAAGCAAGTCTAAAAAGAGTAATTCATATTATGAATTCTTTAAAATTGTTCTTCTTTCTTACCTTCCTAAGTACATGACCTTTATCATAAGATGCCCCCAGAAGATTAGATATTGTGACAGAGAGAATGTAAAAAGAATTACCAAGGTAGTAATCAGCCTAGCAATCACAATTTAGGTAGCAGGATAATAGCTTTGCACCCAAGGCTACTGTCTTGAGAGATGGTTTTCCAAATTCTTTTGTCTCTCTCCCTAGGTATCAGCATTTAAGCCTGAAGGACCTGGCTCGGAGAGTGCTTCCATGGGATGGAGAAGAGACTCTTGTCATTATGGGAGCCAACTGCACTCTGTGCAAGAAGAAGTGGAGCAGAAGCAAAAGACAAGCCCTCCACTTTCTAATCCAGGGAATAGCAGGAGGCAGAAAGAGCATATGGAGGTGGCACAAAGCTGTTGGTCTAGCTGGTTACCTCCCGGGGGACTTAGGAGGGCCATGTATTAGGTAAGTCTAAGAGAGCCAAGAAGACTAGAGGCTTGTTCTGCAACTTATTGAAGAGTAGGAGGAGGAGGCTAATTCCCAGGCTGTCCACACTAAGCTGGGAGGCTGACTGCCTTCTCACCCCAATGGCCTGGCACGGTCAGGCAGAGGCAGGCCCAATGGCTCAACTTTCCAGAGTCATCCTCGTCCCCAGTGTGGTAGAGACAGGTTTCGGAAATACCTGAGAGTCCATTGGAGGAATTTTCCAGAAAGATCACCATGGAAAGGATGAGGGATCTCAGTACCCAGTCTACTGAAGGAAACAGTCAAGCCAAAGCTAAATGGCACTCTCATCAGAGGAGTTTCTGATGCCTGAGAGAGCCAAAGTAAGGCCAGAGGGTGCTTGAAGGCCCTGACTGGGCTGTCTGAGGGGGCTGAGGGATATGCGACAAGGAACAAAGACCCTAAATCTTCCCTATGGCCATAGATTGCATAAACCACCACCACCTCTCATATACACGTCTGGATACATCTTTGGGAACAAAAGACCGGAAGAATTTTATCTGAGGGACCACGCAATTTTATTCCAAAGAGGTTAATCTAAATAAACCTGGGTTTAATATCGAGTTATATTTAAATTTGAACACTTACATTTCCTCTTCGCTAGCCAATTGGCTGTGGGCTTGAAGCAGGAAAGGCTATTTTAGATATAAGAAAAATAATGTAGGGGCAGCCCGGGTGGCTCAAGCAGTTTAGTGCCGCCTTCAGCCCAGGGCCTGATCCTGGAGACCCGGGATCGAGTCCTACGTCGGGCTCCTTGCATGGCGCCTGCTTCTCCCTCTGCCTGTGTCTCTGCTTCTCTCTCTCCTCTCTGTGTATTCTCAGAAATAAATAAATAAAATCTTTTTAAAAAAATTTAAAAAAAAGAAGAAAAATAAAGTATATTTTCTCTCTGCGTCCAAGTTAGAGTGTAGAGTTAATACAGGAATAAAGGAACCATGAAATCCCATGTCAAAAATCTCAGCAGTGTCTAAAAAACCAAGCAACCAGTTGCTCCAGGGTCAGATGGTCACATTGCAAAAGCCCCCACCAATGGGCGTGACTGCAGTTTTCACAACTGCAGAAAATATAGGAGGAAATTCAAGGAGTGACCGGGATGGTGGATTCCTTCAGGAATTGTTCTGTTCTCCACTTCAGAGAGAGGTGCCCATACTCAACCCTCAGTCAGAACCACCTTCTAAGGAGTAGCTCAACCAGTCTACACAAGGTGGACATCGGGTAACTTCCACAGACATGGGACCTGCCCATTCACTTCCCTTCCCTGGCAATATCTATAGCAGTTATATCAGCAAAACGGTTCGTTTAAAATGACCGAGCCCATTATAGGTGACAAACTATACACACGTTACATTACAAAACTGTTAACGTAAGCATATATTTATAGTAGGAAAACATAGTATACAGCTAAAACAACCACATGGTCTGGTGTTAACTCCCTGTCCCTCCCCACTAGGACAAGCCACCGTGACTTTGGCAGGCTCTTCCCTATTCCTTTCTTTAGTTATCCTTGTGATTCTTCTATGGATCTCTTGCATGTCCTGCTGGGCCATGTTCCACCATGGTCCTGTCTGGTTCCCGGGGGCCTGTCCTGTCCTTGGAGGAGGACTTTGTTTCTAGTTGTACAACTACCTTATGTGTTAGCTGTAGTTCTTCTCCAGTGAAAACCCACTTGGTCAGGTGACTATTGCCAAAGGTCAGGGAATGTCCACTTGTCATCAGTGCTAAATATAGTCCTCTTTTAAACTCTTGGCAGGAAGAGGACAACTCCCAGGGAAGGTGCCTTCACTCCTACATCCCATTATTCAGAAGTTTTTACTCTGAATAGTGCCTATGTCTCACCAGTAAGTGTCCTGCCAGATACAGCATGGGTCTTAAAATTGCCCACTTGTTCTCTCAGTGTTTTTTCCTGCTTAGTCTATAATTGTCTCTGCATATGTAGATGAAACCCATTCTTGCACTTGCACACTTACCTGCATGCTTATTGTTAGTGATTTTGAGCACTCGATATTGTCATTAGAAAACTCTACAGAAAAAAAAAAAAAAGAAAAAGAAAACTCTACAAAAGGGGGACCTAGGTGGCTCAGTCGGTTAAATATCTGCCTTTGGCTCAGGTCCTGATCTCTGGGTCCTGGGATCAAGCCCCATATGGAGCCTCACATGGAGCCCCATGTTGAGCCCCCTACTCAGTGGGGAGCTTCCTTCTCCCTCCATCCCCTCTCTTAATAAATAAATAAAATCTAAAAAAAAAAAAAAGAAGAAGAAAGAAAGAAAACTCTACAAGAGTACAACCCAACTCTAGAGAAAATTCTTTAGGGACAGGGATGATGTTCTATACTTCCTTCAGTTCCCTCAGTGCCAAGCAAAAAAGTTACTATTTTGACTTGAGATCACTTCATATTCAATTAATATTTGATATCTAACCAGTGTTTAGTAAGTGTTCCAATAGGCCTGAGCCTTTCTTATGCATTATATTATTTAGTCTTCACAACAACCTTGTGAATTATGGACTATAACATATTCCAAAACACTGGTTGAGAGAAGTCAAGCAATTTGCCCAACGACTCAGCTAACAGGCGGCAATCTTGGAATAGGAACACCCTCTCCTCCTGCTTCAGACTACAGTGTTGTTTCCTACACTACACCTGTTCCTGCCTGAAATAAGGGGGGCCCCAAACTCAGCAGACTTGCCCATTCAAGAGGAAGTCCTTGATGAGGAGAAGTAAGAACTTGGTTTCATGGAGAAGGGCCTGGAGGTCCTGGCTTATGATAGACACCATCCCAGCAGGTTCCCAGGTGTTAGAGAACTGGCCACAGAGTAGGGTCTGATGCATGTGTAAGGGCCGTCTGGGCTCATCCCACCGCTCCTGCCAGGGGTGGCAGAGAGAGGGATGAGGGTTGGTCTGGTGGGGTCCTCTCACCCACACGCCTAGGTTAAGGCTTTGGCATTAGCCCTCTCCTTTAAGAGAATAATATGGAATTCAGTCTCCTACCATAAGGAAGTTGTAGTGGGGGTGACAAGCAACACTTCCACACCCTGCCTGTCCTTGACCGTGATGATGCAGAACCCCAGGTACCATTCCTTGAGCAAGCAATGGGGCCAACCAGGTCTAGCAGGAGTTAACAGGGCCAGAGATAGCTAGGACACAAGTAGGTCTGTCCTCTCCCCCCAGCACCCAGCATATGAGCTCCATGAGAGTGAGGGTCTTGAATGTCTTGTTCACTGCTGTGCCTGAGTGCCTTGAATTGTGCCTGGCTTACAGTAGGCACCCAATAGATATTGGTTAACTGCATGATTGGATGGTTGAGCAAAAGAACCAAGAGGCATGGTGTGTCTTGTGTTTATAAAATCCCATCTGCAAGGGAAACCTACACACAAGCCTTTATTAAAAGGCCTCTCCTTATGCCTTGCCAGTCCCAGTCCTTCTCCAACACATACTATTTCCTGAAAAAACATCTCTGAATGATCTCTAAGCATTGGCCTTATGCTGGCACCTTCTTTTCCAAAGGCAAGAAAAACTGGTCTATCAGGTTTCCTAGTTTGAGCAGAAGCAAATGTCTACAGCCTCAGAACCGTGGCCCTCTCCCCAGCTCTGAGGCCTCTCTGCTTAACACCCACCCCCACCCGAGCTGGAGGGGCTGACACTAAGGTCAGGTTTCCCAGCCTCAAGCTGCCTGAGGCAGGTGTGACCGTCAGGCCAGGCTCCCGTATACAGCTAAGAGAGGTCACAACTGGATTCTGGATTCTTCCATTTTCATATATACTGCCTCATGGTTCTTTGTCTGAGGGAGTCTAGAGTAAGTGGCCAAGAGTCTCCCTGGATAATTGAGCACAGGAAAGTCTCTTTACTTAGCTAAGCCTCAGTTTTCTTAATTATAAAATTAGAATAACAGTAGTATTTGCCTTCCAGGATCTTAGGAGAACTAAATAACAGAATATATATAAAGTGTTTAGGGGGTGCCTGGGTGGCTCCGTCAGTTAAGCATCTGCCTTTAGCTCAGGCCCTGATCCCAGGGTCCTGGAGTCGAGTCCTATATCAGGCTCCCTGCTCATGGGGAGCCTGCTTCTCCCTCTCTTCCCCACTCATTCTCTCTCTCACTATCTCTCTCTCTCTCAAATAAATAAATAAAATCTTAAAAAATGAAAAAATAGAATCCATTAAAAAATAAAGTGTTTAGTACAGCACTTGGCACATAGTAAGAGCTCAATAAATGAAAGCCATCATTAATCCTATTTGGCATGGTTTGTTTCTGTGCTTTTGTTGTAACAAGCAAACAAGCACAATCCACAATCTGAAATAAATGGAAACAGTTCACTCATCCTTAGTAAAGCACACAACACTGTGTCAAGCCCTAGATGAATCTAGATGGGACAGGGAAGGAAGGTGGGACCCAGAACACCTGAGCTAAGTCTTCAACTTCTCTGGTCTTCACTTATGTTGATTACTGGAATGAATCACACATACTCTTGGTTTGCCTGTCTCACTGTTAGTCTCTAAAACTTAGCCAAATGTAACCTCTAGGACGCTTTCCCTGAATGCTTGCATCCCAGGCTGGATTCTTTCGGAGACAAATATTGAGATTAGCCTACAGAAAGTTTATAAAGCATTACTTTTGGGATTGATACCTGTGGAAGAGAGGAGGAAGCAAATTAGGTAGAGGGAGAGGTTGAGCAGCAATGCAGTCCTAACAGAAGTCTCAGCAACCCCACAGACCTGTCCCAAGTTGCGGTGATGGGGGCCAAGCTTTTGTATTCCCAACTTGGATCAATCATTGAGTGCAGGCTGCCTCTGGAAGGTGAAACCTCGAGCAAGATAGTTTCCTTCAGCCAAGACAATTCCCAAAGAGGGCTGTCAGCTGATGGTGATCTTCTGGAAGATGCACAGCTGGGAGGATGAGTCCTTCCTTCCTGAAAGGGGTCTTTGATTGTGCAACATAGCATCTACCAACATTCTCCAACTTAGATGTATCGGTGATGAAGAGATGTCAATTTTCATCTGCTTGACTACTGTCTCTCAGCTGGTATATTACATGGTAAGAAAAGAGGAAAGGAATTTATTAGGCTCCTAACAACCCCATTACAATCTGTATTATTCCCATTGGGAGGGTCGCCTCTTCTAGTCCTTTCTTAAATACTAAGTATTCCTGCCATCAAGGCTAGAAGTCAACAAATATAGAGGGATTTATGATAAATGAAGTGAGTCAAAAAATGCAAACTAGTAATTATGGAACAATGGTTGGGGGGAGGCGGACAGGGAGGGGGTAAGTAGGCAGGGATTAAGTTTATCTCCAGATTGGCCTGGGTCTAGTTTAAGACAATTTTTAATGTTTCTGTGGCTTTTTTGAAGAGCAAAAGGTGTAAGTAGATTTCAGTCTCACCTGAAAGAGCAGGGAGTTGTTTCTCCGGGCAGTCAAGTGGATACTGCCGTGATCAGCTTGGCACCATCTCTCTTAACAAAATGTAGCTGGTGGTTCTGCTGTCTGTTGGCGTGCTCCAACAAGGCCAAACCTGAGACATATCGAGCATAAACGCCTATTTGAATGAGTTCTGGGATCACACAGTGGATTTGCAAACATGTCTTCAATTAAAGGCTACTCTCAGGAAATTACAGTTGCCTTTCCACCCTAGAAAGAAAATATCTCCAAATCTAACTCCAAACCAAGAACTGAACTTGTATTTCAGGCTTATAAAAGATTTTTATCAAAGGTTTCTGAGCCCCCAAGGTATTTTTCAGATTTCTCATTGTACCCATTAAAAAACTTCTATGAATTTTAAGAGTTATAAATAAATCCTAAACTCATTTTCATAGGTTTGTTTTCTGTAATGGTACAGATGAAGCAATTCTGAAACTATTGGATATGTATTATAAGATTGAGAAGTGAGGGAACAGATTGATGTGGAGATCCAGAGTTTCTACTACAGAAGAAAGAGTATACGAATGTGGATAGATACCTATGTGAAGTGATGGATGTATTATTTAACTAGATCCTATATACACACATATATATCAAATCACCATGTTGTACACTTTAAATATCTTACAATTTAGTCAATTTTGCCTTGATAAAGCTACGAAAGAGAGAAGGATTGGGGTGTGTCACAAGGACATAGGAGCCAGAGTAGAGGAACTCCCACTGGCTAAATCAGTTAAGTACAGTAATGAATAATAGAACATTGGAAAAAACAGGAATTCATATGTTCTTATATTTAAGGAACAGATACATAAATAAATGAGGAAGGCAGGGCTCTTGCTTACAACAAAATGCCAAGAACGAGCTGATAAACATGGAGGGAGGGCTGTAGCTGGAAAATGCTCACTTTGCAACCATTGTGATTGATAGGATTAGGCAAGAGCCATCAGTGGAAGCAAAATCTAGGAGAAATTTTGACTAAGAGTGGAATATTTGAGCTATCCTAAAGCGTTTCCCCACAGGTGTTCATTAGCAGCAAGGAAGAAAAAATAGTAATTACAGGGTGGAGAATTGAACGACACCTCAATTGGATGATCAAAATTAACATCACCAAGAGGGACAGATGGACAGCATGAGCCTCCGGATGTGACACCCTGAGAAGGACACAGTACACCTATGCAGCGTTCTGGCCAATCGTGTGCAACCTGAATCTCATCATGAGGAAACATCAGATGAACCTAAAATGAAGGCTGTCCTGTTAACACTTCAAAATTGCCAGTATCATAAAAGACCAAGAAAATCTGTGGATAAAGACCAAAGACCAGAGACAGACAATAACAAGTGTGAGGGAAGATGTGCAGACCCTGGAACTCCCATTCAGGGTTGATGAAATGTAAAATGGAGCTGCTGCTTTGGAAAATAGCCTGCTGGTTCCTCAGATTTTAAATGTTGAGTTCCCATGTCACCAGGTTCCCCTTTCTACATGAATAACCGAAAGAAATGAAGACATACGTCCCTATGAAAACTTATGCATGAATGCCAACAGCAGTATTATTCATACTAGCCAAAAAGTGAATAATAGGCAAATATCCATGAATAAATAGATACACAAAAAGGGGTATATCCGAACAATGAGGAAGAACAAAGTGCTGACACATGCTGTAGCATGGATGACCCGTGCAAACATTATGCCAAAGGAAAGACATGTGTCATAAGAGATCACATTCTGTAGGATTCCATTTACGGGATATGTCCAGAACAGGCAAAGCCCTAGGGACAGAAGATGGATTGATGGTTGCCTAGCGGTAGGGGAGAAGGCTAATAGGGAAGGGTTTATCTGGGGGCAATAAAAATGTCTTAACTGGGGCACCTGGGTGGCTCAGTTGGTTAAGTGTCTACCTTCGGCTCAGGTCATGGACCCAGGGCCTTGGGATCAAGCCTCACATAGAGCCCTCTGGTCAATGAGGAGTCTGCTTCTCCCTCTCCCTCTGCCTGCCACTCTGCCTGCTTGTGCTCTCTCTCTCTCTCTCTCATTCTCTGTCAAATAAATTAATAAATAAATAAAATCTTTTAAAAAAATGTCTTAACTCAGGTTGGGGTGACGGTTGCACGATTCTGTGAATACACTAAAAACAATGGAAGTGCATGCTTTATATGGATGAATTTTATAGTCTGAATTATATCTCAATAAAAATGCTTTTAAAAGTTAGGTGTGTGGTTTGTTCTATTTACATTTAAGACAAGATGATCTGGGTAGCAACAACATCTAGCAGTCTGATTTATCTCTATAAAGAGCAATTTTTTAAAATTCAAGGACTAAAACACATACATGCAAGAATGGATTGCAAGCATGAAGGCCATTCGTGAACTTGGCAGGAGCAGCTCTGGTGGAGAAATACAGGCAAGAAAGCAGAGTGGACTGGGTCCGAGGAACGGGACGTGAGGAAGCAGAGTACACTGGGGTGTAGACAATTCCTTCAAGGAGCTTCCACATGGAGGGAAGAAGAGGGATGGCATGGGAGTTACCAAGGCCTGTGGGGCTGGAGGGTTGAGTGCTGCTGGGAAGGATGTGGCGGGAAAGCCCCCATTGGAGTAGCAGGACCTGAAGGAAGATAATCCATACAGCATACACCCAGATCCAAGAGACATTATGGGACTCCATGTGGTACCGAGAAGCACACTTTGTCCAATTGAGCAAGAGGAAAAAGAACAGGCTAGAGGCTGGTATAGACACGTCTGTGGTTGGCTGTGGTAAGGTGAGGAAGCTCCTAACGGCTGGCTTCTAACTGTGGAGACGGAGAGAGGATTGGAGGTTTGAGATTTCAAATCCTAAATCAGCTCCATAGGAGCTGTGTGGCCTTGGCAAATGCAGTGAGCGTCTCGGAGCCGGTTTCCTCCTCTGTGAAGTGAGTAGCACCTTGGAGTGTCCTTGTGAGGATAAAATGAGATAACCGATCAAACACAGAACAAAGTGACTTTCACCCAGCAGCCTTTCAACGAACATTATTTTTTAGTTCATTTCTATATCCTCACTCACTTTGCTACCATGGCCAAGCGCGTGCAGAAATGAGTTTCTTCAAGGCAATAACCTTATTTTATTAATCCCCATGTTGCCACCACTTCTAACGTCACCTGGCACATTGAGTAGATGCTCAATAAATATTTGCTTTCCACAGTCAGATCGAACTTCTCTCCATGGAGTAGCTGTCAGGCTAGGATTTTCACCAGTGTCACTTCCCCTAACTCCGTGGAGGCCACATGGAAGGGGCTGGTGGAGCTTCTGAAATGGACAGGTGTCAATCATCCAGCTGTTCAGGATAAAGGTGAACCTCCAAGCAGACCCTTCACTCTAACATCGGTATCTTTTCACTGTCTTCCAGCTCCTTCATTTTGATTTTGCCTTTTTTTAAAACAAAGATTTTATTTATTCATGAGAGACACAGAGAGAGAGAGGCGCAGAGGGAGAAGTGGGCTCCATGTAGGGAGCCCAATGTGGGACTGGATCCCAGATCCTGGGATCATGCCTTGAGCCAAAGGCAGATGCTCAACCACTGAGCCACCCAGGCTCCCCAATTTTGTCTTTTGTTTTGTGCTCCCCTCCCCTCAGGCTGGTTTCTAAGCCAGATACTGCCTAGAGGACAGTGTGGGAGCCTCACAAGGGCGTGGAGCCTGGTGGTACCCTCACCCCTCCTCACTGCTCCCCCAACCAGCATCACCCTCCTTCTTTCTCCTGCTCACCTCCCCCGCTCCCACCCGATCAGAGTGTCTAGCACCATGATTAGAAGGTTTCAAGGCTTCAATCTATTTTCAGACCCGATATATAAAGAGAATAAGCAATCGTCCTAAAGACTAGTAAATTATCACTGAGCAAGCGAAGTTCACCGTCTAGTCCTGGTGTGATTGAAAAGTCCCTGGAGAGCTGAGCTGCCCCAATTGACTGCAGCTAGAAAAAGACGAGTAGCAAGATCAAGGGAAAAACTGAATCTTGTGCTTTTTAAGTTCTGCCTTTTTTTTTTTTAATTTCTTAGCATTTTAATGAAAAATTTTGAACATACAATTATGTATAATGTATAATTGCATAATGGTCTAGTAGAAAAACCAGTATAATAAACCCATGTACCCAGCAATTAGCAAGATTCTGCTGCATTGGCTGCATCTGTCTTTTTTTAATGCAATTCCTGACTTCCTGTTATTTCAGTCTCCACTCCAGTATGCATTTTTTTTAAATGAGCCTTTTTTTTTTTTTAACCTAGACACAGGACCATTTTTACACCAGCAAGCTTGACAACAATCTCCTGATATCACCCAACACCAAATTTATATTCAAATTTCTGTCTTGCTTTTTCTCTTTCTTAGTTTTTGTTTTGTTTTGTTTTTTTTTGTTTTTTTTTTTACAAATGGTATGTTTGAATCACAGTTCCAAACCCATACTTTCCATTTGGTTGTTATGTCTCTTTTTTTAAGATTTTATTTATTTATTCATGAGAGATGCAGAGAGAGAAGCAGAGACATAGGCAGAGGGAGAAGCAGGCTCCGTGCTGGGAGCCTGATGTGGGACTTGATCCCGGGTCCAGGACCACACCCTGGGCAGGCACTAAACTACTGAGCCATCCTGGGACCCCCTGTTGTTATGTCTCTTAAAGCTTTTTAAGCTTGGGAGTTTCTCTTTCCCAAGTGTCTCCTTGATTTTTGATGCCAACACTTTGAGAGAACTAGATCCATTGTCCTGAGACTGTCCCCCCATCCTTAATTAGTCTATTTGTTTCCTTGCAGTGAAAATTTAACTTCCTCACTCCCTGTGCCCACCTGCCCGCCTTCCCCTGCCCAAACTAGAAGTTGGCATTTAACATTTGACTCCTTTGGGGTTTTGGTGATGATTCTTTGAGGTGGTGCTGTGTGCTTCGCATTGGAGGCAACCATGCTGACTGTCCCACTCTTGGCCATGCTGAGGTTGATCAGTGGGTTCAGGTGGTTGGCCTGTCCTTTTCTGGGCAATAGCAACCATTAAATGCATTACCAAAAGTCTAATCAAGAGTATTCTTTGGGAGCACCTGAGTGGCACAGTTGGTTGGGAATTCGACTTGGTTTCAGCTCAGGTATTGACCTCAGGATCCTGGGATCGAGCCCCGCCTCGGGTTCCATGCTCAGCATGGAGTCTGCTTGAGATTCTCTCTCTCTCCCTCTAGATCTGCCCCTCCTGCTGGTTCTCTCTCTTTCTCTCTCAAAATAAATAAGTAAATCTTTAAAAAATAAGAGTATTCTTTAATGTATTTAGGAACCATCACCTGAGTCCCAACCATGTACCAAGCCACTCCATTGAGGAGATACGGAAATAAATTAAAAGATACCCTTCTTCCCCCACTGAGAAAACTCACTGGGATGAGGGCAACAAAGTGTGAACTGCCCTGGCCTCACCGCATGAATGGCTTCCTCCTCTGTAAGCCTATAAACACTTACAAAACACAGCCTGGAGGCCAGCAAGCACTAACATTGTCCTCTAAGACATCATCTTGCTTGGAGCCTGCACACTTCCCGGACTCCCAGTCACGATGAGCTTCCTTGTCCTCCCTACAGGAGCTGGGAGTTTTCTCTAAGAGCCACAAGGCCACCCTAGTTGAATCCTGAAAAGTTTGACTTCCTAACTCAATAAGCAACTGGGTTTTTTGCTTTGTGTGTCAGATTTTTAAAAGTAAAAATCTCACCTCCTATGGAGTGAAAAGGTCTTGAATGCAGTTACTTTAAAACGTCTTTGTCTTAAGTGCCATGCAGCTGCTTGGGAAGAGGGAGACTTAAGTCTGTACTTGGCAAAATGAGAATTTTAGAATTGGGTCAACTCAGCTTTTATGTGCTGTCCAAATGCCTCGCCCTTCCATGGCTCTCACTCTGCTCAAAGCCCCAACAAGACTTCTCTGCTGGAATTCAAGAGTACTTTGTATTCCGCTCTTGTGTTGGGAAAAATGAAAATGGAATCTAAGTTGCTGCTAGTGCCCACAGCTGAGAGAAAGTATGTCAAGTGTACTCCGGAGCTCTGCATCCGTTAAAAGAGGCTCTCCTGAGTCACCTGGTGCCAGGTCCACTTCCTGGGTGAAGGGAGTGGGAGCAGCTGAAAGCTTCTTTGTTTCCACAGCAGTGTGAACACTCTACTTGGGGCCACTTTTTTCTCTGAGTATTTTTATTATGGACACATACATCTTTAAAACATGATGAGAACACTCTTTATTGCAAGAACTCCCTTTGTTTGCATTTCTAGCAACGTTTCCTAGCCAGCTCTGGAACTGGAACAAATTCTTTCCTTCACCTGCCCCTCCTTCTCCATTTCTCCTCCTGAATGCCCTGCCAGCCCTGGAGACTGAAACAACACATGACACATCCTCCTGGGTGTTGACAGAGGAGGCTGCAGCCTCCCTTTGATGGCCCAACCCACCGCCTCAGGACCTCCTTCAAGGAGAGTTCACTAGGACCTTGACAGGGGTCAGGGCCTCCTCCACAGGTGGCTTGATCAGAGTTCCCTTGACCAAGTTCCCTTGACAACTGCCCTGGAGCCTGAAGAAAACAAAGGTGGGGATTTGCCTTCCTCACCTGCGAGGGAGCCCAACCAGCCACCAAAGGCCAGCGGCTCCCATACTGGTTGCATCATCCTGTCACCTAGTTTCACACAGTCTCTTTCTTCTGTTTTGTTAACTTACATAACATTGGCTCATGTCATGAGCTCATGGCTCATGAACCAAATAACTCACCGGGAGGACTCTGAACTTGTGTTTGGGGATTTATGAGAAGATTCTGATGAACATCCAAAATAAGGGAAATGAAATTCCCAATTGTTGGAGTTGTAGAGTTAAGGTGAGAGCCGGCTAGTTTTGCATGTGTGTGGATATCTGACTTACATTATAGATGCATATGCCATGTATCCCTCCAATGGCACTGAAGGGACAGACAGCTGGAGGGGGAAATCATCAGTCACACAGAAGGACTTTTCCACCAGCTGGTCTCTTTTTTTAATTATCTTTTATAATAAGATATTTTGACTTACTTGCAGGTTCTTACATCTGGGCCATAAATTAATACCTTATTTAAACAAATTTTTAAACTCTTATGAGTCAACCATTCTCCTACTGGATCATATGTGTATCCTTTGCATTAGAAAGAGGAAGCAAAAGAGGGGAAAGACCTATAAATCTAAGGCATTAATGAGGACCTTCCACATGTTCAATCCTTTTCTAAAGAGGCAAGATGGTCCCGCTCCTTCTACTGAACCTGGGTTTGGATACTAACCCAGACACTTGTCTGTCTTCTGCAGGTGAGCCTTTGAGACTTCATTTTCTCATGCATAAATTAAGGAAGATGACAGAACTCATATAAATGTGAAGAGACTTATGAAAGAGATCATGGGGGCACCTGGGTGGCTCAGTCAGTTAAGTGTCAACTCTTAATTTTGGCTCGGGTCATGATCTTGGAGTCATAGGATGGAGCCCCACTTCAGGCTCCACACGGGGCATGGAGCCTGCTTGAGATTCTCTTCTACTCCCTATGCTGCCCCCCCCATCACTCATATGCTGTCTCTCTCTCTCTCTCTCTCTCTAAAGAAAAAAAGAGAGAACGTGGCTTTAATGTTAGCCCATAGTGGGTGTTGATCACAGGTTAGTCCTCTTTTTTATCTCATTGAAAATTTGGAAGATTTTTCAGAACTCATTAAAGCAGTACAACAACTTGGGAACATGAGCTTTGAAGTCCACCTCCCTGAGCTTTAAATGTTGCCTCCCTCTCTTCTAAGCCCTATGACCTTGAACATGTTCATTAACGTTCCTAGGCCCCAGTTCCCCTATCTGGGAAAGTGAATATTGGCAATACCTATCTCATAGGGTTGTTGTAAAGCTTGAGACAGCAGTCCATGGCACATAAAGAGTGCTCCATAAATATTAGCTTAGGCTTTCCAGAAGCAGAGAAGTATGAGAGTTGGAGCAAAATCACACTTTCTATTTGAGTTGGTCATTATGCAAAAACTTTCTCAACTGGAAAAACAAAAGTGGTGTCGCTTTGCCCTAAGAGGAGCAAAAGTCACCCATTAAGGAGCTACTTGAGTTAAAATGTGCTATCAGGAAGCCTTACTTTTGATGGAGTGTGGAAAGTTCTGTACAGCAGGCAACCTGTGAAATGAAATAGGTTACGTTTCTGTGAACTCTTCCTACTCCAAACAGGGTAGTGCCACTTGGGGCTCTCCAGGGACAATGCATGCTTTTGTTGGGGATTGACATTTAAAAGTGTTTGATTGTTCAGTACATGTTGTTTGAAGAGTTGCTTTACTAAAATTTAATGGCAAATTCCACTCTGGATTTCCTGCCAAGAAATCTATAAAGCTTTGTTTGAGACTGAAAGCATTCAGACATTTAAAAAAAAAAAAAAAAGCTGGGAGGTGCTGGGTGTACATTAAAAAGGAAAAGGAAAAAAGGAGGAGGAGAGAAGTCCTGTGGATGCAGGATGAGTGTTTGATGTAGGAACTGGCTGGTCGGCTCCAGAGTCAAGCAATTAAGAAAGGTTTAAAAGGGCCAAGATGAAGAGGGGCCAAGGCCAGCAAACAGCTCCATCAACGCCCAACCCAGAACACAGCCCGGGCTGTGCTCTGAGCTTCTCATTCAACAGCTTTGTTCCTGCTCTGAGCCGACGTGATGAGAGAGCAGCTTCGCGTGCGTTCTTACCAGAATGCAACATTACATAACACCTGCTCCGCGTGGCCCACTGCGGGCATCTCGGGATAATATCCAAGACTGGCATTCCAGTGTTAGGCTCGGGAAGTTAATTTGTAGTAGTTTTCATGCCAGTGTTCATAGATGGCACCTGGCTGAAGAGCTTTTGGGCTTACATCCCCGAGGTTGTGTCAATCACCCTATATTCTATGTTGGAAATAAAGTGTCTGCTAATAGAGGACTTTTAAAAGATGGATCAGTGTCATACATATAATGTGAAGTGACATGTACAGTTGCAAAAGGGCATACATACCTCTGTGAAGCAATTTATGTGAATTTAAAAATAAGACTGTATTACATATTATTTACAGAAGCAAACACATGTCAGCAAGTACAAAAACATGCCCAGAAATCCCGCATACCAACCTCAGGATAGTTAATTAGTTCTGGAGAAGGATGATGGGGGTGAAGGAAGGGAGGCAGAGGGATGAGAGTAGGGCCTTGGTTGTCTCTAAACATTTTTTTTTCTTGAAGTCCAAAATGAAGGGATCTGAGTCTAATATGTCAAAACGTTACCATCTATTAAACCTAGGTGATGGGTGTATGGATAGCTGTTATATATTTTGCACTTTAAATTTGAAATTAGGAAACAGTGGTGTATTCCTAGTTGGACTATCATGCAGCCATTAAAAAGAATTTAAAAAATTGTGTAGGTTGTCAGAGAAATATGTGCAAGCGGTATTTTAGATCAAAATAATGGGTTGCTGTGCCGTATGACAGCATGATGTATTTTTGTTTAATATAACACACACACACTCTCTCTCTCTATTTTAAACCTTTCCCGTGGGCTGTACCCTCATATTCAGTGCCTGCAGTCTCTATTTGGATGTCACTCAAGCCATCAAAAAAATCCTATAACCAACCTCTTGATCCTTCCCTCCAGACACTGTCATCTCCTTCTCTTCCCCATCTCAGTACATGACACCATCAGCCATCAGTTGCTCAGCTGAAAATCCCAGGAGTCAATGATAAGTTCTCCCTGGCCCTCAAGTCCTGTGAGTCCCAACTGCTCACCTTCTAATCCTTGACTCCTCTGCACCCCTCTAGCCTGTCCCTAGTCCTTCGGTAGAGTCCTGCAGGGGTCTCCCAACCAGCTTTCCAGGTATCAACTGCTGCTCCCTACAACCCATTCTCCACGTAGCCGCCAGTGGTCCCATAAATCATCCCCTACCTAAAACCCAGGAATGTTCCCATTGCTCTCAATTCCTTAATTATGAGTGGGGATCTCCCATCCTCCCCTGCCTCATCAGATGCCACCTACCCACCCCCCCACCCCTGCACTCCAGCCACTCAGGAGTAGTTCCATGCTCCCACCATGGCCACTGTTCCTCTTGCTCCAAATGCTTGTTTCCTTCTCCTTTTGTAATAAAAAATAACCATTAATTTAATTAAAATGTCCACATTGAGAGATCAGATCAATTTAGTTAACTTATTTATTTGTTTAATACGTTATTTATTTACTTAATTCAGCAAACACTTATTGAATACCACCTGTGTTCCCAGACCTGCAGGAGATGTAATGTTGTCCTCGTTTGACTTTCACATCTCGAGCTCAATTGCTTCAAGGTTTACATAAGCGCTTTCATGTTGATTATGATGTTCCTTAGTACAGGAACATCTGTACTGAGCCTAGCTCTGCTCTGTGACGGGTGAGATTCAGTGGAAATGCAAACACACAACAGAGAAACTAGATTATAATAAACCACCTTCTTGGGAGGAACAAGGCCTAAGTGGTTCCCGTTGCCATCATTTTCCTCTCACTAGAGACAAGTGCAAGTCCAGAACACAAAGGATTTTCACTATGTTCCCACTGGCCTCTTGTTCAGAGATTTCTACATCAGCCCTATTGACACAGAACTTTTTTTTGTGTCTGGAGGGTTTGCTGGGTGCCTCACTGAGGAGCTTTGTGGTTGGAGCCTAGTGTGAGCAGCTTCTGGGATACACGGACAAGTGCCCAGCGCACTGTGCACCTTTCCTGTCTCCTTGCACACAGTTCAGTTAAATGACTCATTTCAAAATCCACAGAGCAGAACCTGCAAGGAAAACATGCATGTGTAAGACCTGAATTCTCTAGGTTGGATACTGCTATTAACTCGCGCCAGTTTCCCTTCTGTCACCCCAAAAGACCTGGGTGTACAAGAAAAATACTCAGCAAACATCTGACTAATTATGACACGAGTGTAGGTAGTCAGTTTAACATAGTGTTTAAAGCATGGGCTGGAGAGTCAGAGAAAGCTTGCTCAACATGCTCTTTCCTTCATGCCCTGCCCTTTGCTTCCAGACAAACTCCTACTCATCCATCAACCCCCACCTTAAATATCGCTTCTGGAAAATTTCCCCAGTGCAATCTTTCTGAGTAGGCAGTTCTTTCTCTTCCAGGTTCCCAGAGCATGTCTATCATGTATAGGTTACATACGTCTGACAATTATTTGTTTGCTTTTTATGTGTCTTGCATTGAATAGCAAGGTCCTCCAAGGGCCGAGCCATACCTTACTTGGTTTATCATGAGCTCTGTCATCATAATCGTAGTCAAATATGAGCACTCCGTAGTCAGTCAGACCCAGGTTCAGATCCTGCTCCACTTCTGACTAGCTATTTGTGTGAAGTTACATAATCACACACCTCAATTTCCTCACTGAAAAGACATTTACTTGTACGTTGTTGAGAAAATTATATTGGGCATTGCACATAAATGTTCGACAAGGTAAGTGAGCCTGCAGAGGCCTTTTTAACTCTCGTTTTTATGATTAACTGCATCGATGTTTGCTAGCCAAGCTAATAAACGAATGACCCAAACTTCTGATCACAGCCCCTGATGCCAGCCAAAGAAGGCATCATGGATAAAGTGTGGGAGGAGAGATCCTTGATAGGATGTTCACTTTTCCATAAAAATACAGCTAAAAACACACTGGTATTTTACATGACCACTTGTGAAGGCTGCCTGTTGGGAGAAAATGGCCTAACCTTTCCAAACGGCTCCCTGAGTTATGGTAAAAATGAAACTCAATTTAAATGCTGAAGGTCTTATAATGTGCACTTCATAGTCTACCTGTTTGGGCAAGCGATTTTCTCTGGGTGCCTGCAAGAGACAGCTTAATTAGCGGTCATTAGAATAGATGCAGCTGATTACACATCACTTGAAAGCATTTCAGGCCTTTTTTTTTTTTTTTTTCCACTTTGTAATCTACTCTTATCCTTCCCTGGCAACTTTTCTGCTTACTTCTGATTGAAGTTTAAGAGATAGACACATTTTCATAAAAATTTACAGCCTGTTACTCTACCTCAAGCCCTTCATCGCTTCCTTAATTATGATAATAATAGCACCGATTCCTGGAGTACCTACTGTGTGCTGGCCAGACAGTGTGCTGAGTGCCAGATATAACCTTATCTCTCCTTTTCCTGGAGCTTATCACCATCTAACATACCAGATAACTTGTTCCTTCATTATGTCACTATTGATCATCTGTCTCTCCTCCCTTCCCGCCCCTTGCCCCCTAAGAAGGTAAGAGCCCAAGGTCAGGGACCTTTGTTTCCTGATACAGCGTAAGAAATGAGAACAATGCCTGGCACATAGCAGATGCTCAGTAAACATTTGTTGAATGAACACATCTTCACACAACCCTGAGATACTTAGTATTGCCTTCGAGTTCCAAAATAGACCATAAAGAGCCCAGCATCACACAGATAAAATAAGTAGCAGCCGTGACTTTGGGACTCAGGCATGTCTGACTCTAACTTCTATACTTTCCCCACTAGGGAATGCTTTGTTAGAACTGGCTATCTGGTGGGCTGGGATTTAGGACCAGGAGGGCAAGTGATTGTGTTGTCAGGTCTAGACAAGGAGACAGGGTCAGAGTGCTGGCCACGAGGAGGGGGCTTGGAGCCAGGTTGGTAGACCATAACACTCTCTGGCTCTGACCCTATCAGAACTTCTGGTCTTCTCAGAACCCCACTGTTACTGTGTGTCAAAAGTTAATATAATCTCTCCTGCCCCTTACAGAACTCCTAAACTTTCTATGAAGGTTCATGATTTAAGAGCAGAGGGATCCCTGGGTGGCTCAGAGGTTTAGCACCTGCCTTCAGCTCAGGGCATGATCCTGGAGTCCCGGGATCGAGTCCCACATCGGGCTCCCTGTGAGGAGCCTGCTTCTCCCTCTGCCTGTGTTTCTGCCTCTCTCTGTGTTTCTCTCATGAATGGATAAATAAAACCTTAAAAAAAAAAAAAAAAAGAGCAGAGATTCCAGTTCTTTGGAGAAAGGTACTCTTTAAATGCCAGGTATTATTAAGTATTATTATAATGATCATTTACTGCTTCCATTTCCTTTGATATTCTATACAAGGCCCCTTGGTTCCTGGACCCCTCTAGTCAAAAAACGAAACCTATTTTATTGCCAGTTCCTTTCCTTTTGTATACTGAAAGTTAAGAAAATATTGGGCGAGTTCCATATTTCCATCCGGGATGTGGATTTTGATGAATGAGCCAAAATAAGAGACCATGACCTACTGTGGGAGGTGTGACACCCTCTCCTCTTCACGTTGTGCATACTTGTTGGGCAAGACCTTCCAAATCCACAGCTTCAGCTGCTGGTCACAGGTGGATGGCTGCCCAATCAGTATCACCCTCCCCCACCTTGCTTTCCAAACTCCGAACCTGTTTTTGCAACTGCCTTCCACACACCTCCACCTGGATGTCTGAAAAACATCTCATACCCAGCATGTCTGAAGAGCAACTTATCATCTTATCCCCAGTCTAAATACACCTCTCAACTCTTTGTCCAAATGAATGGTATCTGTCATCTTTTACTCCTGTTCAATCCGCTTATCCTCACCGCCCACCTCCAGGCATCAAGTTCTGTCTGTTTCAGATCAGAAATGCCTCACATCTGTTTCCTCCTCTTCGTGTCTACACATACTGCGCTAGTTCTGGCCCCAAGCCATTGCTTACCTCTTCCCTGGTCTTTCTGCACACAGTTTCTCCCTTCACACAGGGCCACCACAGCTGTCTTTTAACATGACTAATCTGCTGATGGTACACACTCCAACAATGGGATCTTCGGAGGTGGCCTCAGTTTCATGCTAACACCATGTACCCCATCGTGTGCTATCATGTCCTCCCCACCGACTTCATGAATATCCTACACTTCATATCGCGGTGGTTTTATTTCTCCACGGCTTCGTACTCTCTGTGCCCCTCGTCTAGAATGCCTTTCCCCCTCTTTGACATCCACCACATTCACATACATCTTTTAGGTCCCTTCTCCTCTGCTTTGCCAAATCCCTCCAGGTGGAGTAACTCCCCTGCAGTTCTGTAGCACTCCGGGGTATCCAGAAAAATAGCACCAATAGGAGATATATATGGGAAGAGATTTATCCTAAGGAATTAGCTCACATTATATGGAGGCTGAGAGGTCCCACAGTCTGCTGTCTGCATGCTGGGGACTTAAGGAAGCCAGTAGTGTGACTCATTCGGAGTCTGAAAGCTTGAGAACCAGGAACAGCAAGGACAGAATAAGATAGATGTCCCAGGTGAAGCAATCATACAGGAAGGGGTGAATTCTTTCTTCCTCCGACTTGTTGTTTTATTTAGGCCCTCAACAGACTGGATGATGCCCACCCACGTTGGGAAGGGCAGTCTGCTTTACTGAGTGCACCAATTGAATGCTAATTTCACCGGGAAATGTCCTCACAGACACACCCAAAAATAACATTTAGCCAAATACCTGGGCAGCTTGCATTCCAGTCAAGTTGACACGTAAAATTAACCATCACACCTCTCAAAACAATTCTAGTAATAGCCGTCCTATAGCACAGGTTTTACGACAGGCGCTTCTCTGACCTCTTTATATACTCATCTTATCTTTGCAACGAACAGAGGGTAATCATTATCTTAATCCTCATTTAATGGATCAAGAGCCTGAGACCAGAGTCAAGTCACTTGTCCAGGGTCACCCAGTAAGGAAACAGAGTTGCCACTCTGATAGAGATAGTCTGTGCCAGAGTACGTACTTGACCACTCCCCTTTCTGTGCCCCACTGAGAGATTTATGCACCTGTCTAGACTGTAAGCTTCTTGGTCTCCCCAGCTCAAAACCTGGACAATTGTGGGATTTCTGGGTGGCTCAGCGGTTTAGCGCCTGCGTTTGGCCCGGGGCGTGGTCCTGGAGACCTGGGATCGAGTCCCACATAGGGCTCCCTGCATGGGGCTGCTTCTTCCTCTGCCTGTGTCTCTGCCTCTCTCTCTATCTCTCTCTCTTGTCTCTCATGAATAAATAAATAAAATCTTTGTTTAAAAAATCCTGGACAATAATTATTAACACCTATTCCTCAGGCTTTGGGGAACCAGTAGCAAAACTTAAAAAGTAGGTATAGATATAGGTGACAAAATGCTAATTGAATAGTAAGCTATTATGATTACTGCCCTCAACCACTGCAGCAAGTCTCCTGACCATCATTTATCCTTCCAACCCATCCTTCTCTTTGCTACGAGGTTAGTCTTCTAGAACAGAGATAAAACGCTGTCATTCTGCTGCCTAAAGTCCTTCAGTGACTCTGTATTGTCGAAAAGGTGCTATCCAAGCTCTTTTTGTCTAAAAGATTTTATTTATTTATTTGAGAGAGGAGAGAGAGAGAGAGAGCAAATGGGAGGAAGGGCAGGGGGGAGGGAGTGGGAAGGGGAAAGAATCTATAGTAGACTCCCTGCTGAAAAAGGAGCAGGACACAGGCCTTGAGCTCATGACCCTAAGATCATGACCTGAGCGGAAATCAAGAGTCAGGCGCTTAACCAAATGAGCCACCCAGACGTCACTATCCAAGCTCTTTAGCTAGAAAAATGGGCTCTTCCTAAGCTGGCCCTGCCATGCCCTGCAGTATTTTCTCCACTGTTCCTTGCAGGCAACTTACTTACACTCTGCATATGAAATCAGCAGTCATTTTCTGAACACACCCATGACGCAGTTCCTCCTATGTTTTTGCCCACTCTGTTCCCGTAACCCGAAATTCCCTCTCTCTTTACCTGTTCAATGAACAGCTACTCTGTTAGTAAGACTCTATGATACCTCTTTGTGAAGCTCACCCTGACATCCTCGGACAGGATTAGGTCAATTTCCTTTCTGCTACCACAGCCCCTGGGATGCAGTGTTTCATGAACACCCCACCAAAAAGGAAGTTTCACGAATACAATGCAATTCAATTAATTTTTGTAGCCAGGTGTCAGCTGAGTCTCCCTCTCTCATGGATCCACGGGTCTCTGAGGGCTGCCCTAACAAAGCTGTACCAACTGGATGGCTTAAAACAACAAAACACAGTTGTCTCAAAGTTCCAGAGGCCAGATGTCTGAAATCAAAGTGTCAGCAGAGCCATACTCCCTCTGACAGCTCTAGGAGAGTGTCCTTCCTTCCTCTTCCAGTTTCTGGTGTCTGCCAGCCTTCCCTGATGTTCTATGGCTTTTAGATGCATCACTCCAATCACATGACCATCCTCCATGGTTATCACATCATCTCCCTTCTTTTTTTTTTTTTTAATTTTTATTTATTTATGACAGTCACACAGAGAGAGAGAGAGAGGCAGAGACACAGACAGAGGGAGAAGCAGGCTCCATGCACCGGGAGCCCGACGTGGGATTCGATCCCGGGTCTCCAGGATCGCGCCCTGGGCCAAAGGCAGGCGCCAAACCGCTGCGCCACCCAGGGATCCCACATCATCTCCCTTCTGTGCCTGCCTGTCTCTGTCCAAATTTCCCCTTTTTATAGGATCATCTTTTCATAAGGTAGGTTGGGGCCCACCCTAATGATCTCATTTTAATGTCATTACTTCTGTGAAGACTGTATTTTTCAAATAAGTAAGGTTGCATTCTGAGGTACTAGGGGTTAGGACTTTAACCTATATTTTTTGAGGGGACATAATTCATCCCATAACAACGGGAAGTTGTGCTCATCTAGAAACTTGAATTTTTTACCCTCAGTCTGAAATCTTCCACCAAAGTTCTGTGATTCTCATGACTTACTTTCTCCCTATCCCACGTTCAGACTATTTCTGAACACGCGGCCCCCATAACTGCATGCCTTCAATATTTTCAACAACTAATCCAACAAGATCAGGAATTCTAAGCATTTAGCAGCTTCCCTTCAGATGAGGAGCTGGGTACGAGGAAAGATCTCATCAAGCACCTGCCATGTTTCTCATTCCGTCTCTTTCCAGAACCTTGGCCAACTGCCAACCCAGGATCCTCCCAAGAGACCTTCTTCATTGCCTCTAGCTCGCTGGGAGACACAGGCCAGTTCTCGCTCCCATTTCTACTCAGACTGCTTCCCTCACTGGGACTACCCCTGGCAAACCAGCCTGGTTTCCCCAGTCACCCCATCCCAGTATTTTACAAAAGAAAAATTGTCTCCACTTGTTGCATTTTTCATTGATCACTCATAAGCTGGCATTAAGTTGAATGCTGGTCATACAACAGAAAGCCAACAGATATATCCCCAGTCTAAATGGGTGTAGAGTCTGGTGGGGAAGAGATATGCGAGTATGGCTGCAAGTGCAATGAGTATGATGACAGAGGGCACGTGTAAAAAACAATAACAGTGCTGCAGCTTCTCAGTGAGGATATACCGCGGGCCAGGCACTGCTCAAGTCTCATGGAGCTTACATTCTAATAGGAGACAGAGACGAATAAAACTGTCAGGTAGTGGTAAATGCTATAAAGGAAAAATCAATCAGGATAAGGGGATAAAGCAGTCTGGGGGTTGTATTGGTCAGGATTAGGTTCAATTGCAAAGAACAGGAAAAATAAATAAGGATGGCTTACTACGAGGTATGTTTTCTTTTCTCTGAAATGAAGAAATAGAGGTAGGCCGTCCAGCACTTTTAGAATAGTTTCCAAGCTCCCTCTTTCTTCTCTGTCACTTAATGTGTCTCATATCTTCAAGATTCCCTCATTATTCAAAAATGGCGGTGAGAGCTCCATCCATCACAGTTGAAGCCCGGAAATGGGGCTGGAGAACAGAAGTGAGGGCAAATAGAAGGTGCCTCTCAGCTAAGTCCCCTCTTTTAAAGCCATGTGCCAGAAACCTCACCCAACCTGTTCCTCTTACATTGTAGTAGCCACCCCTAAATGTAAGGGAGACTGGCAAGTGCAATCCATCAGCTGTGTACAATGCTATCCAGAATATGGATAACCATACACCAGAGTTGATTCATAAGGAAGAAAGTTAAATGGCTTTGGATAGACAAATCACCCTACCTCCTGGGGCCTATCAGAGACTTTCCAGAGAAAAGAGGCCTACGTTGGCAGCCAAAAAACAAGTAAGAGTGCCCAGGCCAGGAGGAGATCCCGGGGAAGAACACTGCTGCAGGTAGAAGAACCACAGCTCTGATGCTCGGGTTGGGTCAAGTTTATCTTTGTTCTGCAGTGTCTAGCTCAGAACCGGGCACAGGGCTCATCTCAAGAAATATTTGTTGACTAAATATTGGCCTCTGATTGAGCGCTTATATCCCCCAACATATAATCTCTGCCACAAGAAGAATGCCCCCAAACAGAGTCTCTCGGTTATTCCCATTCCGCTTACAGCAAAGCAGATGACTGTTGATGGAAAACCATCTGGCATCTAGCTACAGACAGGGCTGTGCACACAGGTACCCAGAAATCAAAATAGGAAGCATGTACTGCAATAAAACCTGACCATAACTTCCTAATGAATCAGGAACCGTGCTTCACAGACTAATGCATCTCACATATTAAGTACCCTTTGTTGTTTATAGCTGTAGAAGGTGCTGAGGTTGGGTTTAAGGGAAGGGAATAAGAAGAAACTTGTCCAGCCCTTCCTGTTGATGAAATTCCAATGGAGCCTGGTTCTCAGGTTCAGTGATTATTGAGCCAAATCTGGAAGCTCTAACCCTGGGCCTATCTCTACTCTGCTGGCAGACCTGGACAGCTTGGATGGAGCAGCACAGAGGGCGGGCCAAATGACTAGGCCTTGCTCAGAGCCTGGCACGTGGTAGATCTTCAATAAATATCAGCTCCCTGAATGGCTGGGGCATTTGAGCAAAGGTGTGTGGAAATATGACATTTGATTAAGTCATAAAGGGCAAATAGAGGTTCTTGCAAGGGTGGGAAGAAGGGACAGACATGAAAGGAACAGTGTATGCAAAGGGAGTGAGGTGCGAACAGCAAAACTCAAGCAGTTCAATGACTCTTGGGGGACGGTGGAAGTAGGAGATGAGGCTGTTAGGATGCCTTGAGGAGGGAAGTGCTACGATGTTTGCACTTTCTCCGGTGGGTAACAAGGAATTTTTTTTCTTTTTTCTTTTTTTTTTGTAACAGGGAACTTTTGAAGAATTCTGAGCAGGGGAGGGACACAATCAGAGTCACAGCATCACTGTCCTCCCCAATCACTGCTCTGCCACAGCCTTCCCTATATTCACAGTATCGCTTCCATCGATTTACCTTTCCCTGTTCCTTCACCCCAAAACCTTTCCTTTCACTATCCCAACTTCTGACACTGTTACAGATGTATCAACAGTCATGTAGACATATTTCCCAAAACCTTGGGTCTCCCAGCTTTGATGACCTTGGCCTTAGGCCATTCTCTTTAGCCATCAACTGCCAGAGCCACATCATGGGCCTTCTCCACCTCAAGAAACTCAAAGCCCAGTTTTTCCCTTCCTTTGTCCTCCTCTGAGCAGCTTGAGGAATCTAATAACATCATTCTCCTGCTTCAGGGATTCCCAAGGCATTGCAAATAAAAATCCAAGCTCCTTCTGGCGGCTTTCTGAACTCCACGTGTTCCAGCCCCTGCCTACTTCTCCAATCATATCTTGGGCCACTCTCTCCCTCACCTTCCATTCTTCCTTCCTTAGACTACAGTTACACCTCTATAGTTACCCTCATCATACCAGACTTCTCAAATGAATTGTCATCCCGTGCTGTCCCCACTTTCCACTTCCCACTCAGTCGTCAAGCCACGAAATGTGGCTTCATCTCCCATCAATCCACTGTTACTCCTCTCTCTCTCCAAGGTTATCCTTATAAATGGCCAATTCACATGGGTCCAGGTGGCCACCCTTGTCTTGAAACTCACTCCTCCCAAACGTGGTCTCTACGATGTTACTTTCTCTTTCTTTACTCCCTTCTATGTTATTTCTTAGTCTTTGCAAATTTTTCTGTCTACTATTCCAGGATTAGTCTTGTCCAGAGCTCTGTCTTCAGACCTCTTATATTCCTACTCTGCACCCTTCCTTAAGCATCTGATCCCCATCTATGGCTTCCCCTGCCCCCCATCAGATGACACTCATAGGTACCTCAGCTCAAGTGAGTACAAACTGAGTTCACCACTTCCCTCTCCCGCCCCTTGTCAAGACCCATTTCACACCATCCAAGGAAATCACCCACCCTTATCCTTCCATTTGCCCAAGCTGGAAACCTGGGAGTCATTTTAGGTTACTCTTACTCCTTCATCCTCTACCAATGATAAGTCACCACACGTGAGTGAGTCTAGCTTTTTTTTTCCCTTTTTCAAAAATGTTATTTTGTTTAAATCCATTAATTAACATATAGTGTGTCATTAGTTTCAGAGGTAGAGTTCAGTGATGCCTCAGTTGCTTATAACACCCAGTGCTCTCTCTCTGTGCCTCTCATGAATAAATAAATAAAATCTTAAAAAACAAAACAAAACAAAGAACACCCAGTGCTCATTACAGCACGTGCCCTCCTTAATGCCCATCGCCCAGCTATCCCATCCCCCCACCTACCTCCCCTCTAGCAACCCTCAGTTTGTTTCCAATCGTTAAGAGTCTCTTATGGTTTGTCTCCCTCTCTCATTGGGTCTTATTTTATTTTTCCCTCCCTTCCCTTAGTGAGTCTAGCTTCTAAAGATGTCAGATCTCTGCTCTTCCTCTTTTCCTAGTTCAATCTCTCATTTCTCTTCCAACTGTTGACCTGCCTGATTGCTGTGTTCCCTGCTTTTGTTTTTATTTTTTTTCCTGCTTTTCTTTTTAATTTCTCATCTTTACTGGACTATAAGGGACCACATCTTAAATTTCTTATCCTCTGGGCCTGTCCTTGCAGTGGCACATAGTATGTACTTAAAGTGGGTGTTTTTGACTGTGTGAGTGAAATGAGCACATGAACGTGTGAATAAAAAAGAAACAAATGCGATAAGGCACTTGACGTTGTTGTCCAGCTCAAAATAATATTTTACAATATTAAAATTCACAGATCACTAGGGTGTCTGGGAGGCTCAGTGGGTTGAGAGATCGACCCTTGATTTTGGCTCGGGTCCTGATCTCAGGATTATGAGACCAAGCCCCACATTGGGCTCCATGCTCAGAATCTGCTTGAGACTCTCTCCTTCTGCCCTTCCCTCCCTTCTAAAGTAAGTAAATAAATCTTCAAAATTCACAGATCACTTGAACAACAACCCTGTGAAGTGATTTTTATTATTCTTAACCTCTCTGGTTAAATGATTTGACCAAAACCATAGAATTAGTGAGTCACAGTTAGCCAGTGGAAATGCCTTGATTTAAACCTGCAGGTCCAATTCTTAGACTTTCCACCAAATTATAGAGCTTTGCTCAGTGACTGCATTCTTTTTAGATCCTTCCATAAAGCTGGTATTAGCAAAACTGATTATCTACTTAGCAGCACTGTTTCTAAATGACACATTTTGCCCTTGGAAAATGAAATGTATTCATTTTTTTCAAAGCACAGACGTTTGTCTTCATTCTTGTTGATCTAAAGAATGTGTGATCATGTATAACTTCAGGCAGAGATTTCAGTCCTGGTGAGTATATTCAAAATTTAGCCCCACTTACCAAAGGCAGGAAGATTTATATGCTTTTCTTTCTCTCTCTCTCTCTCTCTTTTTTTATATGCTTTTCTTGAGATATTCACTTCCTTGGTGATTCCAGCATCTCTTAGGCTGAAATAGATAAAACATCAGCAAAATAGAGTTAACATCCCGCACCATGTTTTCCCAAGCCTCCCTGTCCTCCCATATTTCCTATCTCAGTGAATAGCCACCCTTTTCCCAGGTCAGAAACCTGGTCATCATCTGAGTCTTCCTGAGCCCTCCCTTTGTGGATCTAACTCAGCACCAAGCCAGTCCATTCCACCTCTTCATGTACACTGGGTCTATTACCTCTTCATCCCTATAACTACAACCTTTACTCGGGTGTCCACCTGGATCTTACCTGCATGAGGAATTAGCCCCCTGACACTTCTGCTCACTTCCAGTTTTGCACACATCAAGCCATCATCCACACTGTAGCCCAACTCCTGATTCAGGTGGGCAAATCTGCTTGGTCAGGCTTCTGCCTTCAAACTTCCAAAGTCTTCTAATTTTTCCTCAAGATTAAGTCTAAAGTCTTCATCACAGCACACAAGGCCCACATGGCCCAGCCACCACCAATCTCCCCACTTTTTACTTCTTAATTCTGAGGTGGTCTTTCTTCCTCTGCACTTTGCACTTACCGGTCCTTCTTCCCTCCCCAACTTCAACCTGGCCACCTCCAACCAGCCTTTCAAATCACACCTTCTGCTTCATCTACTCCTACTATCTGTGGCTCCCACAATCTGAGTTAGATGCCTTCCTCTCCCATGGAAGCCATAGTGCCTTTCCATACTGTATTGTGATGTATTTTTCCTCGTCTAACCGTCACCACCACACTCCTTACTCAGAGAGCTCTGCGACAGCCTGGGATGTATCTTGTTCATCTCTCTGCCTCTAGCTCCTGCTCCCATTTGCCCCCTGGATTTGGACCCCCTCAGGACACTCACTGACAAAGAAGTCATGGTTGGAAAATAAATAACTGACAACACCCTTATAACTAAATATTTCCATTCAGGCATTAAAAGATTAATTCAAACTATACGAATTTGTATTTTAACCCAGAATGAGCAGGTTAAATATGTTTCTTTAGGTAATCATGGGGTCACTCTGCTGGAAAGCCTGCTTTGCTGCCACACGATGAGATGAGAAGACCGTCTTTTCTAGAGAGTGTAGATCACTTTGTTAATCCCTTAAGGCATAGCACGTTGGTTGGCTGGGGGGTCACACCAGGTAGCCATACCCTACTCCAGTTATTCAAGTGCACCTTTTGTTTTTATACTTTTCAGTCCTATTTTCAGCAGCCATGTTCAACCAGGACACAGTAAACAATCTACAGTACGTGGCTCATACCTTAATTATGACATCTTATTCATTCTTTTTTTAAAAGGATTTATTTATTCATTTATTTTTAGAGAGAGAGTGTGTGAGCAGTGGAAGAGGCAGAGGGAGAGAAGTGACTCCCCACTGAGTGCAGAGCCTGCCATGGGGCTCAGTCTCATGACCCTGAGATCATGGCCTGAGCTGAAATCAAGAATGTGACTTTTTTCTTTTTTTAAGATTGATTTATTTATTTATGATAGATACAGAGAGAAGGAGAAAGAGAGAGACAGAGACACAGGAGGAGGGAGAAGCAGGCTCCATGCCGGGACCCGACGTGGGACTCCAGGAGCACGCCCTGGGCCAAAGGCAGGTGCCAAACCACTGAACCACCCAGGGATCCCCCAAGAATGTGACTCTTAATTGACAAAGCCACCCAGTGCCTCTCATTCTTTTTTTAGAGTAAGTCAAGTTATATGTACCTATTTCAAATTCAAATGATCCACAAGTTTATATTTTTGGAAAAATAGTTTCCCACATCACTCCTTGATCCCATTTCCCAAATATAACCACAGATAATAGTATAATATAGTATTTTGTTCTGTTTGGTTTATTAAAAAGAAAAGTACATAAACCATTCCATACATATTGTTCTACAACTTGATTTTTCTTTTTTGCTTTCTCTTTTACAATTTTTTTAACCTTTTTTTTTTAAACGATTTTATTTACTTATTTTGAGAGGGAGTGAGAGCATGAGCAGGGAGAGGAGAAGATGGAGAGGGAGGGAGAGAATCTCAACCAGGCTCCCTGCTCCCCAGTGAGTGTGCACCCCGAGTCAGGGCTCCGTCTCATGACTATGAGATCATGGCCAGATGATCAAGAGTTGGATGCCCAACTGACTGAGCCAACCAGGTGCTCCTTTTTACTTTTTATTATGGAAATCGTCAAACCAATACATAAATACAGAGAGCAGCATAATGGATTCCACATACCCATTACCAAGCTTCAACAAATATCCACAATTGGTCAATTTTGTTTTATTTATCTCTCCTCCACATCAAAAACTTTTTTGTGTGTGTGTGGTTTTTTTTCTGGAATATCCTAGCAATTCCCAGACATTTTAGTATTTCACTATAGTACTTTGTTTTATATTTCTAACAGGTAAAGTCTTTTAAAAACATGGCCATTTTGCTATTATCATATCTCAAAACAATAGTCTCTTATTTGTCTATTCTCTATTTTCCTTGATTGTCATTGATTTTTTTTAACCTTTGGTTTATTTGAATTAACATCTAAATAGTCTATTTTTTTTTTATATTTAATTTTTTAAATTTTTATTTTTTTTTATATTTTTATTTTATTTTTTTATTTTAATTTTTTTTTTTAAAAATTTTTTAAAATTTTTTTTTTATTTATTATTTTTTTATTTATTATTTTTTATTTTTTATATTTATTATTTTTTTTTTATTTATTTTTTTAAATTTTATTTATTTTTTTTTATTTTTTTTATAATTTTTTTTTTTTTTTTTTTTTTATTTTTTTTTATTTTTTTTTTTTTAAAATTTTTTATTTTTTTTATTTTTTTTTTTTAAATTTTTTTTTATTTATTTATTTTTTTTTTTTTTATATTTATTTTTTATTTTTTTTTATTTTTTAAATTTTTTTAATTTTTATTTTATTTTTTTTTATTTTTATTTTTTTTTTTTATTTATTTTTATTTTTTTATTTATTTTTATATTATTTTATTTTTTTTATTTTTATTTATTTTATTTTTATTTTTTTTTTAAAATATTTTTTTTATTTTTATTTTTTTAATTTTTTTATTTTTTAAATTATAAATTATTATTTTTTATTTTTTTTAATTTTTTTTATTATTTTTTTTATTTATTTATTTATATTTTATTTTTTTTTATTTTTTTTTATTTTATTTTTATATTTTTTATTTTTTTATTTTTTTTTTATTTTTTTTAAAATTTTTTTTTATTTATTTAATTTTTTTTTTTTATATAAATTTTTTTTATAATTTATTTTTTAATAATTTTTAAAATATTTTTTAAAAATTTTTTTTAAATACTAATTTTTTATTTTTTAAATTTTTTTTTAAAATTATTAAATGTTAACTTTAATTTTAAAATTTAAATTTATTTTTTAATTTATTTTTTAAATTTTTTTTTTTAATTTAAATTTTTATTATTTTTTTAAATTAAATTTATTTATTATTTTAATTTTTTCCTTCCCTTTTTAAAAAAAAAATTATTTTTTTTTAAATTTATTTATTTTCAAAAAATTTTAAAAATTTTTTTTGGATCAACTAACCCCCATCTGACTCAGATGCATGAGAAAGAATAAATTATTATTTCAAGCCACATGAACTTGGGGGTGATTTGCTGTACTTTATTATTACCTTATTCTTGGATATAATGACTCTACATCATAAAGATGTCAATTCTACTCAAGAAAATGTATATATTTATTACTATCCCAACAAAATATACTGAGAAGGATTAGTATTAGCTAAATGAGATTTTCTATAACTGAAATTGTAGACGATACCAAAATGAAAAGGGAGAGAGACCAGAGAAGTGAAAGTAGTACATTAAGGTTCTTGTCTTGCTCAGGAAAAATAAGTTTAAGTATGGCTCCTAGTAAGTTTGGAGAAACAGAAGAGCAAAATTAAATGCACAAGTCTCAAACCAGCCAAAGAAAATTCTATTCATCTAATGAAAGAAGGAAAAGGCAATGGGGGGGGGGGGGGGGGTTAGGGGCATCAGAATCCTGATTAGTGACATAGTGGGAATTGCAGGGTAAGGACCAACAGCCTCCAAAAAAATGACTCATAAAATAAAAACAACAAGAATAGTGGCAAAAAAAATGTCAAGAATTAAATATAAGAACTCAAAACCATAAAACTCTTAGAAGAAAACACAGAAGAAAATCTTCATGACCTTGGATTTGTAAGGATTTCTCAGATACGACACCTAAAGCACAGGCCACAAAAGAAAAAATAGGCTGGACTTCAGGAAAATTTTAAAAACTTTTGTGCATCATAGACACTGTGAACAAAGGCAACCAATGGAATGGGAGAAAATATTTTCAAATCATATATCTGATAAAAGCTTAATATTCAGAATACATTAAGAACTCTTACAACTCAGGCAGCCCAGGTGGCTCAGCAGTTTAGTGCCGCCTTCCACCCAACGTGTGGTCCTGGAGACCCTGGATCGAGTCCCACATCGGGCTCCCTGCGTGGAGCCTGCTTCTCCCTCTGCCTGTGTCTCTGCCTCTTTCTCTCCTCTCTCTCTCTCTGTCTCTCATGAATAAATAAATAAAATCTTTTTTAAAAAAAGAACTCTTACAACTCAACAACAAGAACAACAACAATAAAATTCAATCAAAGTGGGCAAAAGACTTGAAAAGATATTTCTCTAAAGAAGATAACAGAGTTTGCCAGGATCGGGGGCGGAGGGGTGAGAGAGAATAGGCAGTTATTCTTTAAAGGATACAGAGTTTTTATTTGGGATGATAAAAAAAGGTTCTGAAAATAGATAGCAGTGATGACTGTACAAGGTTGTAAATGTACTTTATGCGGATGAATTATAAACTTAACAAGTATTAAATGGTAAATTTTATGTTATCTATATTTTACCATAATAAAAACATTAAAAGGAAACAAAAACCATTGTATTAACTCCTTTACTTCTACTAGAAAGTGCTAAAAGCAATCGCCAGCCGAGTGGCAATGAGCATCTCTGGTACCCAGGCTGTGGTTTCTAAATATCACTTGCCATTGAAAAAAAAAATCAAGGCTCTGTGTAGTGATGGCTGATTTCCAGTCTGGCACAGTAAAGGTACAGGATGAGCCTGGAACATCTTGACACACTGGAGAAAAAAGGAAGCTCTCAAAGACTATGAAAAATATCTAGGAAAAGGATCCAGGAGCCAACTTGAAGAAGCTCCCACTAGCCAAAGATGGAACAATAACTACAACGGTTGGAAACACATTCAATATTTTAAATTTGAAATTTCACAATGATCCTCTAAAAGATGAATAAAGAAGAAAAAACTCACTAGTCACCCTGGAGAATGCTAGGGAATCAATCACACTAGTAAATAAAAATAAAAGGTAGGAACCTTGCTTTTAGCCTATTTTTCAGGATTATCAGGATTTAAACTTTCCTTCAGAGTGACACTTGATAAGGGGAAGGATCTTTCTATAGAAGGACTCCAGTTCATCGATGATGAAGAAATGGAAGGGGGAGGAAGAAGTAGGGAGGGAAGGAAAAAGAGAAAGAATGGAAGAAAAAGTATGAGGCTAATAGAAGAAAATATAGAAGTCTATCTTTGTGACTTTATTTCTTAAAGGAGAACCTTTAAGTGCTACAGTTAACTGTATTATAATTAGACATTTTTCAACAATAGCCACCATAGACACAGTTAAGATGGAGTCAAAGTAGAATAAAATATTTATACTTGCTCTAAGTTAACAAGATACGAATGTTCAGAACATGTAAGAATTCCTGCAAATCTGCCAGAGAAGGGACACCCTAAGGAAAAATGGTTGATAACAACAGGCAATAAACAGAAGGGGGACCCAAAGAATAAGCATATGAAGGTCAATTTCACCAGAATTCAAAGAAATGAAAATTAATTTTTTAAAAGATTTTATTTATTTATTTATGAGAGACAGACAGAGAGAGAGAGAGAGAGAAGCAGAGACACAGGCAGAGGGAGAAGCAGGCTCCATGCAGGGACCCCGACGTGGGACTTGATTCCAGGTCTCCAGGATCAGGCCCTGGGCTGAAGGCAGGCGCTAAAGTACTGAGCCACCCAGGGATCCCCAGATATGCAAATTAAAGCAAATTTGTAAACAGAAAGCTGGATAATATCAAGTGCTGGAGACCTATGGGGAAAATGGGGAGTCTTCACAGCCAGTGAGAGCCTAACCCAGTGCAGTCATTTTAGAGAGCGATCAGCCATTCAGCGCTCAAAATTCTGGGTTTTAAACCTCAACGTTTCATATAGCAGCACTGATGTCTGCCTGTGTTCATTGTAACACTGCTTGAGAAAGCAAGGGATTGGTAAGAAAAGTAGACAGTGATGGAATATCATACAGGTCAGAAAATAATGAACCAGGTTTACATATTACAATGTGGTGTGCTCCCACAAACATCATGTCATGAAAAAAATAAATATAGTAAGCTTTATAGTTCAATAAAGGTCCTGTATATTAAATATAAATACACAATCATTTCATTCTTTTTTCTTAAAAGATTTCATTTATTTATTTATTTGAGAGAGAGCAAGCATGTGCATCGTGCGGAGGGGCAGAAAGAGAAGCAGACTCCCCACTGAGCAGGGAGCCCGAAGCAGGGCTCGATCCCAGGACCCTGAGATCATGACCTGAGCTGAAGGCAGAAGCTTAACCAACTGAGCCACCCAAGGGCCCCTCATTCCACTTTTCAAAGATACGTATAAGCACCTGAACAAGTGTGTTGTGCTGACACATTGCTCAGCTTCAGGGTTACCATTCACAGTTTCCCACGTGAATGGTGCCCTCTGGAGCATGACTGCAGACCACAACGTGAATGGTGCCCCCTGGAGGTGTGCAACATGACAGCCCTGAATATGTAAGATGGCTTGGAAGGTCACAGATTGAATACACTAGTATAATAGCTTATGGTGGGAGGAAGAAGAGAAATGGGGGTGGGATTGGGGGAGGATGGGAAACATGAAGTAAAATCAGAACAAAAGGGCCCTTGCACAAACAGGGTGGTGATGCGACCTGAATGAAGAAACAGGATCCATTTGCTTCTGTAGTTTGAAGGCAGCAGAGAGATCTTGAGCTGGATAACCAACAACCTTGTAAATTCTGCTAAGAAATACAGATTTTATCCTGAAAGCTATGGGGAACCCTGGAGGTGACTGAAACAGAAAAAAATTTAAGGGAAAGAAGAAGAGTGGCAGAGGCTGGGTCACCAGTCCTTCAAAGCACTCCACGCTTGGGCTACACGTGTTCAATGGAGCGAGTGTGGCCACAGATGCCCTTACTCAAGGAGGCAAGCCTAACTCCATGGACCCCCCCGCCCCTGCTAATTCTTGCCCAGAGGCCCAATCAGAAACAAATCTTGGTTAAAAATGCTGGGGCAGGGATCCCTGGGTGGCTCAGCAGTTTAGGGCTTGCCTTCCGCCCAGGGCATGATCCTAGAGTCCCGGGATCGAGTCCCACATGGGGCTCCCTGCATGGAGCCTGCTTCTCCCTCTGTCTGTGTCTCTGCCTCTCTCTGTGTGTCTCTCATGAATAAATAAAAATTTTTTTTAAAAATTGGGGGGGGGGGATTTTTTTTTCCCCATGGCCAAGGGCTTCACCTCTGACAGACAGACGCCCAGATATTTACACAGGAATTTCTCCTCCTTTGTCTTTTCCTAAATCTTTTAGGGTGTCTTTTCCACCCACCTAGTGGATGTTCACTGGCTCCATGATTTTGAGAAAGTCACCCACCTTCTTGGTGGAAACACCTGGACAAGACTTGATCATCTCTGAGGCCCTTCCAGCACCAACAATCTAGGACTTGTGAGAAATCTCTTCTCCCAACAGGCTGAACCCTTCATGGGTATAATGTGCCTGACATAGGTGCCAAAATGGGCACAGCTTTTGGATTCAAGCCGGGGTTAAAGTTCTGCTTCTGCTACTTATCAGCTAGATGGCCCCCATGTCTTTATCTGTAAAAGTTGGAGGTTTCAAAGTTCTGTCTCACAAGAAGAAGAGAAAATTGCATGGGATGATACTCAGCACAAGCATCTGGGCTCGGAAAGCACTCAGCCAGAAGTACTTTCTCCTCGTCCTCCTTTCTTCCTGCTCAGGACAACACAGTTCCCAACCATTCCCACACTGGAAATTGTACAACTTTTCATGGCCAAATGTTCCCTTTCTGAGGGAACTGTGAAATAACCCCTGAGCTCATCTTAAATTTAAGAATTTAAAGAATTTAAAGATGAGCTCAGGGGTTATTTCACAGGCAGCAAAGAAATTCCCGGAAAAATCAAAACTGTTAATGAGAGGCTGTTAGGAGGCAAGTGGGCTTACATATTTATTTTATTTTGATTTAATGTTGAATAGGAGTGGGCAGGGAGAAGTACAAAATCAAATATATTTTATAACATCACCTTCTAAGAATAACCTTTTCTCGTGGACTCCAGAGGAAAAAAGATAATGAATATTTGCTCTTTATAAATCTGTTTCTCTTACTTGCTGATTCTCCTAATCTGGCTCGTGTGGCGTTTTTGCCTCTCCGGCTCAGACGGATTGTTGGCCAGCTCTGATAGGAGGTGGGATCGCTAGTGCGAAGCAGGTGGTCCAGGAGGACAAGGAAAACAGGAAGGAGAGAAAGCCCCACATCCTCTTAACACTTCTGGTCGGACAACCCACATTCCGTCGTAAGGGTATCTGAAGCCAGTGGTTGCCAGCCCCACATTCCTGGAGCCACAAAGTACTAATTAATTAAGTTTGGTTAACATGTTTTCTTAACAAAATGTACTGTCGAATGAAAGCCAGGGCGTGGGGAAATAGGCCCCATCACCCACGGCAGATTGTTACTGGAACAAATCCTCTGGAAAGCGATTTGGTGATTAAGTATCAAGTCCTTAGATGGTGGTCCTCCTTGACTTGGGGAGCCTCTTTCCATCTTACGGGGGGAAATGGACACGTGCACATAGGAGCCTGTCACAATGCTGGGTTATAACAGTTAAAAAAATACTGAGAACAACCTACTCGTATGAGAACAGTTATATGCACGATGGTGCATGCACCTGACACATGGAGGGAGCCTTTACAAGGTCAAAACCTGAGCATAAAAGCATCCATACAATCTCATTTAAATTCTTTTTTTAAAGAAGCAAAATATGAAATCTCCATGATTCAAAAGGTCAGGAGGGAAAATATGCCCAATTTTGGTAGCGATAAGCTTCTGGTGATGGGATTTTGAGGGACTTGTCTTTCTTTTTACTTAATGCTGTTTTCAGTTTCCTCCTGAGGACCCTACTATGTAACCTGTCATTAGCAGATTGTCACCATCATGTTTTATAAGCAAACAGAGATAGCAGATGAAATCCTTCCAGTTTGGGAGATGGTTGAGAACGGGATACTTAAGATCAAAGCCACGATACACTCTACTGACTCCCAACAAGGATGGGGCCTCGTCTTGTCCTCTGCCAGCTTGCTGGTTTCTCCCCAGGATTTCCCTCCTGCTTGGACACCAGGAGAGGGGTCACTGCTCCCAGGGGCTCTGACATCCTCAGTGCTGAGGCTTTCACCTCGATATAGTCATTCTCACTCTTAGTGCCATGATGATTATTTTTTAAGTGAAATGACAATTTTCTTCAACATCTAGCATCTATTAGGCACTTTCTAGGCACAGGTGCTGTGTTGGTCCCTTTACACCCATATTCCACCTTTCTCAGGCTTGCGAAAGCTCTTAGTAAAAGGAGCTATTGTCTTCTTTCCACTTTGGCGCCCCCCCCCCTTTCTCCCCCTCCTCCTTTCTCCTACCCACACAGAGAGTGCCCTTTGGGGACATAATTGATTTGGATGAAAGGAGAAATGGGCAGACTGGGCCGCCCTTTGTTATAAACAGAGCCTCCTGGCAGCCTGAAGAGTTGACTGGAGAAGCATCTTCAGGTGGACAGCACAGGAAGGTTCTGGTAAGAGGGCGCCAGAAAATTCCACAGGCCTTCTCCCTGTGATGTGGCTTAATTTGCTTTACAGGCTCCAGGCATATTTGCTGATGTCAGCAGCCCGTCAAAGTTTAAAATAATAATAGTGAAAAGGAAAACAGCTCCTTTCTGCCAGGCAGTCCTGTTCTGCCAACTTCTGTGTTCTCTTTTGAGTTAATAAATGTCTAAAGAACTACCTCTCCTACCATTCTAGGGGACCCCCCCCCAAAAAAAAGCACAATAATTTAAAACCACCCGATTGCCAGCATCAACCATTCAGACAAGTAGCATTTGTCACACTCTAATGAGGATTTTACCTCTGCCTCCAAAGGGAAGCTATCATTAGGCTTTGTGTTTACAGATCAAATGATCGTCTAGGGACAGTGGCTTTCTTTCGGTCCTCTCCTCATTTTAATCATGCTCAAGACCAAACGCATAGATGTTTTCTGCATCAGGCGAAACTAAAAAAACCGTAATTATGCCAGCTAATGCCTTTTGAAAACACCAATTAAGAAAAGGGTCTTTTCAATCGCATTTTACTTGAAAATCTCAAATATCCCCATGTGATGTAATAGCATGGGGGTGGGGGGAGGGCTGTCTCCAAAAAGGAGACAGTTCAAATGGTTCCAGGAGGTCAGGTGGGCTAGTCCCCGCTGGCAATAAGCAGACAGAGAATCTCTCCAAGGGAAGCACCTTCTCGATAAAGTAAGACCTTTCAAGCGATCTTCACATGCGGTGTTGAAACTGGAGCCAGCCCCTCCATGGTGAGGCTGATACCAGGCTTCTGCAGCAGGCTGGCACCACACACACACCCCATTGTTAATAACCTCCTCAGGACAGATTAGATCCCACATTCCTCAGAAGTACTGAGCTCCAGAGGGAACACCGCCAACAGGTTCCTTCCACGGGGCAACAGCCAGCTACAACTGATAACTTTTCATTGAAATAACTGGAACAATTACACTGGGTCCCCACCAGGGCTCCGCCACCAGCTATTAAGAGAGAGGTGCTGCACTTCTATCTCCTGGCGTGTGCAAAGGCAGGAGCCAGACAAGAGGAATTCAAGTCGTCTTTAGGCTCACTGTTTTATGCTTTTATCTATGGTTGCGTGCCACAGTTAATCAAATTGCTCACCCAAGGTGTACTGTTAGATTGTTGTGTTCTATGTTTTCTTTGGGGGGCCTTATCTAGTAAACCTTGACATTGGCGCTTTCCATTTAGGCTTGGACAAGTAACTAATTAATCTCTGAGCACAGCTACTGCAGTCAGGTTTGGGTTGGGGTAAAATACCTTGAGGTCATGGTTGGTTTTAATCATATAACTCAGTTCAAACGCTGAACACTAACAAAGATCTTTGCTTTCAAGTCTCAGTTCCAACCAGAGGGCTCATTAAATAGCAACTTTAGTTGCACTTCGCTTGAATTCTGCAACTTCCCTTTTCCTTTTCTTGGAGTAACAGTGATTCAGTGGATGAAGTGACAGCATGAGTGGAAAGAAAGGACAGCACAGGTCCCTTTGCAGGAGCAAGTCCCAAATGGTCCAGATTAAACTGTAACCAGGAATTATGTCCACCAGGTTTCCCTATCTCAAATGGGTTATGTTCGGCTTTTGTAATAATAAAAGGTTATTTTAGGGAAAGGATTCTATTTGAACACATACTGTATTTGCTAGGAGGAAATGCAGGCTTAGAGACTTTCATACAGTTCGGCCTTTGAAAGAAAATAAAGGATGAACAGTGCGGCAGATAGGTAATTCCCCAACCTGCAGAAATGTAAAGAGCCAGGATTTGGGTGCCTGTGGGTTTTATCAGAGATGTAAGTAAGGCTGAGACCAACACCAGTGTTCCTCTTTGGCTAGTTTTAACACGTTCACAGTCACAATTAACATTCAAGGAATTTCCTTTTCATCCAGGAGTTTCTTTTAAAAGCACTTTATGCCACAAACTAAAGTTCTAGCTGCCATCAGCCCTTCCCATACAGAAGACTGCTGAAATCTTCCTAACACTTTTTCTCTTTTTTTTTCCTTTTTTTTCTCGAAAATGGGTTCGGACCACGTCAGTTTCCCTGGGGCGTTTGTTTTCCAATACAGGAGGTTCTCACCACCTCCCTCCTTCCTTCCCCTAAGAAAGCTTGGAAGGGAGACCCCGGAGGCTCCCCCTCCTGCACCCCTCCGCACTCACTGGGGAGCCAGGGCAGGTGTCCCCAGCCCTCCCCCCGCCCGGTGGAAGCGATGCTACCTGGCAGGGCTCCCCGGCCCCAACCCCCCCTCCCCCCGCAGCCTGGCTGCAAGTCCCTGAGCCGGCCAGGCCAGGGGATTTCCGCGGGGAAGGGAGAAGGGCCGTCCCCGTCTCGCACCCCGCTCCCCTTACACTAGAGATTCGCACACGGGCACCGAGTCCGAGTCCTGGCTGTGCATGGAGCTCAGCCCGGTGTCCGAGTCCTCGTCGTTGCCGGGACAGCTCTTGGCCAGTCCGCGGGCCTGGTCCACCCACCCCTCGGCGCAGCCCGGAGGCCGGGCGTCCCGGGAGGGCCCGCCAGCGCCCAGAGCGCCGTCGGGCGCCCCCGTCAGCTCCAGCGTGTGCAAAGTCTGGAGGAGGCCCTGCAGCTCGCGCTCCTTGCTGTCCCACTGCTGCTGGCTGTAATCCAAGTCCGACTTGACGGCCTCCAGGTCCGTGTTGAGCCGGAGCCCGATGTAGAGGCTGGTGCTGAGCTGCGTCCTGACCCGCTCCTGCTCCAGCAGCAGCTCGCCGTCGAGGCCGCCGCCGGGCTCCAGGGGCTCCTCCCGCGCGGCGAGCTCCTCCTGGCGCCTCCGCATCCACCTCTGGTTCAGCTCCTCCTGGATCTCGGCCGAGAGGCGCTCGAGCAACTCCTCCTGCTGGGCCCGCTGCTCCTGCAGCCGCAGCAGGTCGTCGCACCGCCGGGCCAGCTCCTCCAGCGCGGCCGCCTGCGCCTCGCCGTCCGCGGGGGCCGCCGCCGCCGCCTCCTCGCCCCCGGGGCCGGGCCCGTCGACCTCGCCGCCGGCGCCCACCAAGTAAGTGTCCTGCACGTAGTTGACTCCGTGCCGCCGCACGCGGTCCAGGTGCACCTTGGCCTCGTAGCGGTCGATCTCGCGATCCAGCTCGCGGAGCCGCTGCACCTGCTGGCGGATGGTGTGGTCCTGGGAGAGCACCAGATGCACCAGCGTCTCCATGCGCTCCACCGACGCGCTCTCGGCGGCCCGCGGCGGCGACGAGCAGGACGACGCGGTGGACGACGAGGTGGACGAGCGCGGCGACGACGGCTGCTGCTGGCGCCGCCGGTTGAGCTTGGCCAGCTTGCGGAAGGCCTTGCGCACCACCCGCCGCTGCTTCTCCTGCGTCAGGGCCGGGCTGGGCCGCGCCGGGGCCCCCCGGGCCGAGCAGGGGCGCTCCCGACTGAGCACGACGCGCGCCTCGGCGCTGCGGGGGCCCGCGTTGGGGAGGGACGCCTCGCTGCGCACCAGCACGAAGCGCACGTTCTCCTGCTCGTCGCCCCAGGCGGCCCAGAGGCGCAAGATGCGCGTCTTGTTGGGCAGGATGCGCTCAAAGCCCCGCCACTTCTCCACGATGCAGTAGCACTGCGGGGGCCCGCACAGCAGGCCCTGCGGCGGCGCCTCCTCGTCGTCCTCGTCGTCCTCGTCCAGGAGCTCCCGCAGCTCGTCCCGGCCCGGGGAGTCGCCGGCCGCCCCCCGCCGCCGGCCCCGCCGCTGCCTCCGCCGCCGCCGGCAGCCGTCCTCCAGCAGCACCCGCACCACGTCCGAGCAGGTGGTGCGGCGGGAGAGGCCGGACACCAGCTTCTCCTCCTGGCAGATCCACACCGATATCTTCCTCTCCGAAGGATCCATGGCGCCGCCGGGCGCAGGTGGGGCGGCGGGGGCGGCGGGGGCGGCGGGGGCGGCGGCTCCGGAGCCCGGGAGCCTCAGCCCGTCGCGCCGGCCGCTCCCGCCCGGTGCGCACGGGAGGCGGGCGCCGCCGCGGGCTGCAGCGCTGGGGCTCGGCCCGGCCCGGACGGCGCGCTCCCCCGGGCCCCGCGCCCGGGATGGGGCTCCGGCCGCTCTGGCTGTGCCCGGGGATCCCGGGGCCTCCAGGTTTTGCTCCTCCCCGCGTGGCTCCTCCCCCGCCCGCCCCCAGCGCCCAGAACTGGCGGCCGGAGCGCGGGAGGCGCGGCGCCCAGACCCGCCCCTCGCAGCCTCGCCGCGCCCCGAGCGCCCGGGCCGCCCCGTCGGTCGCACCGCCCGCCGCGGGCAGCTCGGCCCCTTCCCCCGGCGCGCCGCTGCCTGGCGTGGGCCCCACGGAGACCCCGAGCCCCCGGGGCTGCCCTCCTTGCGCGGAGAGCTGTGCGCTCCCGGCGCCCCGGGGCCCTCGAAGGCCGCGCAGCCTGGGGACTGCCCCTGGCGCAGAAGACGAGGCCGAGACGTGCGGGGTCTCCCGCAGAGACACCCCCGCCCCCCGCCCCGAGCGCGCGCATCGGGTGACCTCCGGCTGGGGGCTGGGAGCCCTAAGCGCCGCCCTCCGCAGCAGGAAGCAATACTTGGTATTTACGGACCAGTGGGCCGACTACCAGGTGTCCAGATGGAGAGGTCTCCGGGGGCCCCCAGGTTCCCCCCGTGGTCTGTGTGTGGCTCCGGGTATGGCCTTGCTTCGCACAGCCCTCGTGGCCCGAGGCGCCTAATGCTGGTGGGATTTCGGGGCCTAAACCCCAGTCACAAGCTCTCTTCCACCTTCCACCTCCCTAGGAGAGAAAACTAGTCAGGACCGTGACCATTTCTGGCATATCCACGATCCAGAAGTGGTCAAGGAAAGAGCCAAGTTTCGTAGCTCCAGAGATCCAAGACCACGGTGCAAACGAACTTTTTTCATCCTCACATGATGGTGAGGATTGCCTTTTGTGTGCAGGACTTGCCCTCAGCCTGTCCTCGTAAGCACAGGTCTGAGAAGGTCACTCCCACCCTTCAAGACCTTGGATGGCTGCCATTGCCTCCCAAATAAAGTGCTTTTATCCATTCACTCATTCACTCAGTGAATACTTACTGAGTACCCACTGGCTCCAGATACAGTGCTAGGGATTTGGTGATGAACGTATCACAGTCTTGGCCAGCAAAGAGCTCACACTCCAGTGAAGAGCCCCTGAGTACACGTGTCCAACACAGGGTCTCCTGTGCTCTGAGAGGGGAGGTATGAGGTGCTAGGGGAAGGTGGGTGTAGTATCTACCCAGCTTGGGAAAGCCAAGGAAGACTTCCTGGGGGAGGTGGCATCTTAGGCAAGGCCAAAAGCATCATTTGGGTCAGCCCCAGGAACAACAGGGGGAAGAGGCGGCAGCATCTCAAGCAGAAGGAGTCATAAGTGGAAAGTCAGGAAACTGAGAGCGTGGCAGTTACTGGAGCCCCAAGGAGCTGAAGTGAGAGGAATGTGGAAGAGTGAGGTTGGACGAGTGAGCAGGAGCCGGATCAGGAAGGGTCTCTAATTCCTCGCATAGATACTTCAACTTCCTCTAAGGGCAATGAGAAGCCATAGAGTGTGGATTCTGAGTTCAGACTGAGTGAAAATCTCAGCCCCGTCACTTACTAGCTTGGGTAACCTTAGGAAAAGTATCGCATCTCTCTGAGCCTCAGTTTCTTCACCTGTGAAATGGTGATGATAAAATACCCACCTAAGAGGACTCTTATAAGGATTTAAATGCTGAGACCCTGGTGGCAAGTCCACGAGGGAAGTTTCTTTGGAGGGTTAGAAGCCAGGGGGTGTCTTCGTTTTCTGGTGCGTGGAACACATCACCATAAATAGAGTGGCTTGAAATAACACACACGATGAGAGTTCATAGCCCTGGAAGTCAAAAGTCCAGTATGACACAGCTGGCTTCTCTGCTCAGGGTCTCCTAAGGCTACAGGCAAGGTGTTGGTTGGGTTGCGCTCTCATGTGGAGGCTCTGGGAAGGAATCCATTTGCAAGCCCACTCGGGTTGTTGGTAGAATCCAGTTCCTCGCAGTTGGCGGAGGGAGGTCCCTGTTTCCTTGCTGCCTGTTGGCTGGAGCTCACTCTCCACTCCTGAAAGACTTTCTTAGGTCCTTTCCACATGACCCTCCTTCGTCTTCAAGCCAGCAACAGCATGTCGAAGCCTTCAAAACCTTGACTTTGGATATCTGTGACTTGCCCTTGACTCACTGGAGAAACTTCCTGTTTTCAAAGGGCTCACTTCATTAGGTGGATTCACCTGGATAATTTCCCTGCTTTAAGGTGGGCTGATCAGTAGCCGTAACTATATCTGCAGAATTCCTTATGCCGTGTCACATAACGTAATCACCAGAGTAACACCAGAGTGATGGAGGTTATGGGGCCCTCTTAGACATCTGCCTACCACCGAACCATAGCGTCATCTTCTCATTTTGAAAATTCACCTCTTTGCATTGGAGGTGATGGTGGGAGATGAGAGGCAAGGAAGGCCTTTGGAGAACCTGTCACATGCCTTCAAGGAGGAGGCGGTGGCCTGCACCGAGCATAGGGACAGTGAGAGGACTGGACAAAATTGAGTGCTGTCGGGGAGGCAGGGCTTGGTCAGATTGAGGTGGATTTCCATCTCCCTGGCACGGTACCAGAGGTCTCTGATAGTCTGGCTCAGCCCACTCTCCCAATTCCTCCCTCACATGTCTGGCCACCTTCCTTTTTCCTCCAACACACATGCTTGTTAGAGCTTTGTTATCAGCCACAGACCCTACTGGATTCAAAGCTCTACGAAGGTAGGAATATACCTGCCCTGCTCACCTATGAATCCTCCTCATTTACAATCCTCCTCATGGTACATTCTAGGTTTACTCAGTATCTGTCAAATAAATAAATGGTCGAACCAATGAATGAATGAATCCTACAGTCTAGCAAGTCAATGCCTTCCAGATCTCCAAATATGGCCATGCAGCTGCTTGCCACACAGCTCCACTCAGGTGGCTCCCAGACACCCCGAACACTCGTGGAAAAAGATCAGCTGAACCCAAACCTTCCTTCCCAAACCTGCTCTGCCTCCTGAGCCTCTGTCTCAGACAATGAATGGTCTACCACTCTCCAAGGGAGATCTGAAACCTGAGGAACACCTTCTATTGCTCACCATTGACCTCCTTTCCTACCGTATATTGAAGTTCTGTGAAGGCACGGATTCTGTTTGCTTTGTTTTCCGCACACAGTAGGCACTTGGCAAATGTTTGTGTAATAGGTGGATGAATGAATGAATGAATGAATGAATGAATGAATGAATGAATGAATGAATGAATAATTGTCTTAGATCAGACCCTCCATAATTCTTATCTGGAGCCTGCACTTTCTTCATTGGTTTCTTTGTCTCTGGCCTGTGTTTCTCCCATATCCCCTACTGACAAACATCTGATGACCACCATAAACCTCTGCAGAACCTCTACACCCCTTGGGACCTGATGTCTGCTTTACCCCCAGTCTGTCCATTCCAGTGCCCCCCCCTTCAAACCATCCTCTGTGACCCCCTAGCTAATTCCTATCCACTCTCAAAGTTTCAGCTGAATGATCGCCTCCTCCTAAAAGTCAACAACATCCTCTCTAGGAAATAATCCAAGCAAAACTGTCTTTTAGGATGATTAATCCACATCAGTAGGTGGGAACCATTGAAATTATGATACACTTTTGGTAGGAAGAAGACTGGGCTGCAGGGGAGGGTGAAGAGTGGACTTAACATTCAGACTGTGGTCACCTAAACGTCTTCATACACACAGAGAACATACCTCCCAGCACATTATGGACATTCTGCTCTTAATCGTCAGGGTTGTACTTTTCACTCCAGTAGCCACAGGACATACGTGGCTACCGAGCACTTGAAATGTGGTTATCTGAATTGAGATGTGTATATCTGTCTTGGGTTATGGCCATCTCCAGAGGAAGCCGTTGCATACCTTTTCTGGATTGGGAGTTCGACTGTTTCTTTTTGTTTTAGGATGTCCCTCAGAAAAGCTTCTTGCTGCCACACAAGCCAGTTCCAGTTCCCTTAGGCAGCCTAAGAAGCTCATTCTTAAGTCATGCCCTGCAGCTGGATCCCATTGAAAGCACACACTGTTGCTTCCTGGACAGCAGTTCAGCATCCTTGCTCATCTACCAGCCCTAGTGGAAGATGCGTACATACAGGCAATGGTCTGAGCCAGAAGAATACACAAGCTTCATAATAGAAGAAAATATACAAAAATATATTTATAATCTAGGGGAGGCATTCATAAGAAAGGATGTTTAAAAAAAAGCAAAATTTATAAAAGAAGGGATCGCTAAATATGACCACAACAAAATCAAACTTCTGACTCAAAAAATACACAAGGATATCATAAATAATATTGAAAAGTTAAATACTAACTCAGGAGAAAACACAGTATAGATTAGGTAGGGTTTAGGATATATAAAGAGCTCCCAAAATTTAGTTTAAAAAAAATCGTGCAAAATCATTATACACTATGTAAATGGGTAAAGGATACATTACAGGTAGACCCCAAGAGAGGAAGAATAAGTGGCCAACAAACATGAAATAATGCCCAACCAGACCAGAAATCAGGAACATGTAAATTTAAATAAAACAAGATGCTCTTTCTCTGCTGGCAGATCAGCAAAATTTGTTCAAATCAATAATGACACTGTTGGCAAACACGAGGAGATACATCCTCTCATACACGACTGGTGTAAATCCATACGTCGACTTTGAGACAATTTGGTAATATCTTATTAAAAATAAAAATATGCAAAAAAAATACACGTACCCATCTCCCATCAGTTCCACTTTATAGCATCTACCTTAGAGAAACACACATATGCTCAGGAGGCCCAGGGCTGTGTATACCATTTTTGTTTTAGCAAAACCATGTATACAATTCACGTGTCCACTAATAAGGGATGGGCTGAATGGACTGGGGGACACCCATCATTTGGAAGGCTTGGCAACAGAGCCAGTAAAGTAGATTTATACGCACAGGCAAGGGCAGATCTCTAGGATGCGTTGCTCTGAGCAAAAGGAAAGATTCGGAGTGATGTATATCCTGGGATCCCATTTATGTTTAAAGACCATATGCACAAAACATCAAAACACACACATGCATAAAACCACATCGTATGTTTTCCAGGGGTACCGATAATCTGCATGTGTGTACGTAGGGCCAGGTATCAAAGGGTATTCATTCACCAAACTGAAAGCTGTGGATCTGTCCTGGGAAAATCAGGCATTTGCAGAGGAAGAGGATGAAAGAGGAATTTAGCTTCATCGGTCATGATTTTACAAGAATAATTCAGTCACGTATTGCCTAATTATGCGATTATGGTGTGTGATTTTTAAAAACTGGAAGGGCTCAGGTTGGATCAGCGAGTTCTGGGTCTCTTTTAGACCTTGTCTCCACCTGCCAGTGTCTCCTTGCTGTGGACACAGCCCCGGAAAAGGTGGCTTCGCTGTTCCCTGTAATCTGAAGGAAGTTATATAGCCCACTCCTTTATCTTAAAGGGTTGTGAAGATTAAGGGTATTTCTGGGGAGCACTTGAGGGGGTTCAGTGGGTTAAGCATCTGCCTTCAGCTCAGGTCATGTTCCCGGGGTCCTGGCATCGAGCCCTGCGTTGGGCTCCGCTCAGCTGTCAGTCTGCTTGAGATTCTCTCTCCCTCAGCCCCTCTCCCTGCTCATGCTCGTTCTCTCTCTTTCAAATAAATAAATCAAATCTTAAAAAAAAATATCAAGTGTACTGCTGGCTGAGGAGGAGTCCAGTCAAGTGCCTGGTTTAGTATATGTGCTGCCGAAACGAGCCCCCAAGTTCTTGGTTTAAAGAATGCGCTTCGGGACGCCTGGGTGGCTCAGCGGTTGAGCATCTGCCTTCCGCCCAGGGTGTGATCCTGGAGGCCTGGGATCGAGTCCATGTCGGGCTCCCTGCATGGAGCCTGCTTCTCCCTCTGCCTGTGTCTCTGCCTCTCTCTGTGTGTGTCTCTCATGAATAAATAAATAAAATCTTTAAAAAAAAAAAAATAAAGAAAGCACTTCATGCTCATCTTTTTTTTCTTTTCTAGATGAGTTTCTAAGAAGTTCTCCCAGTGGTGGCAGAGCCTTTGCTAAGTGTCCTCAGGTTGGATCTCAGGGGTGGCGTGTCATTTGACTGTGGGTTTTTTTTTTTTTTAATCATTTGTCTTCCTTACACCTATGAGAGGCGAGACAAAGCTCCCTCGGCCATGAGAAACTAAGGCCAGGGGGCAGGCATTGGCCCGTTTCCCAGCTCACAGAGCTCTGTAGGAGCTAGTATTTTGTCTAGAATTTCTACCTGTCCAATCTGTCAGTCACGGTTCATGGCAGCCGTGGAACACCCCAAACAGGAACTTCCGCCCTTAATTACACTGAGCCGTGCAGAAGTGTGACTGGACCTTACTGCCTGAATCAGTTCCTCTTAATGATTAGCCCTAGAAAATAACCTGGCAAATTGTGTTTACGGAAATGTGTGGTTGCTCTCAAAGGCATTGGAGGGAATCTGGGAACTGCCACATTCCACCCAAGGGACTCATGCCTCACCAGACTGAGCTGGGGCAGAGACGCTGGGTGTCATCCTCAGGGACATGGCTTCTTAACGTGAGGTCAGCCAGCCACCTGCTCAGATCTGGTGTTTATTAAAATGCAGATTCCTAAAAAAAAAAAAAAAATGCAGATTCCTGGGCCTCTCTCAACACCTATTGAACTGACCTCTCCCCAAGTTCTGCCCAGGAATTTGCATTTAAAGCTATGCCCCCTGGGGATTCTTTTATTTTTTTTTTTTAAGATTTTATTTATTTAGTCATGAGAGACACAGAGAGAGAGGCAGAGACACAGGCAGAGGGAGAAGCAGGCTCCATGCAGGGAGCCCGACGTGGGACTCGATCCTGGGTCTCCAGGATCACACCCTGAGCTGAAGGCAGCGCTAAACCAATGAGCCACCCGGGCTGCCCCCTCTGGGGATTCTTGTGCACACCAGAAGTTGCACTAGGAGAACAACCACAGAGACGGGAATGCGCTTAGCAAGAATGCTCTTGAGCCATCTCGGCTCCACGGATAGTAATGATGTGTAAAGGACGTACATCCACAATAAGATGTTGGCAACATATGACAGGTGAGAAAGAGATGCCCCTGGGAAGAGGGAGAAAGGAAGAAACAGGACTAAGCAGGGGAGGAGCGGCTCATCCATTGTACTCTGCGATCTTGTATCTCTGGTGGAAGCCTGTATCTTGGGTTGGAGCCTAGGTTACAAGGTGATAACATTGAAACCTTTAGGTAGGAGAGTCTACAGTAGCAGTGACTTCAGTCCTTTGAAAGACATGCTGGAAGATATTTAGCATTCCTAGTTTTTGTTCCAACAAAACCAGCCTAGTTCCCAATTCACAAATCATCCTGGGAATGTCTCTCGAGCAAAAAAAAAAAAGACAAGAAAAGAAAAACATGGTTCATTCAATGGTCTATGACATCACCTTTGGAGACTCTGTCAAAAGGGGTTTTGTTTGATTAATTTTCATTATCTGTTGTTACCCAATTAATGAAAGGTGATACTATTAATGAGTGTGTGAACGAGACAGTGTCTTCATTGCCACATCTGAAACATTCCCCAGCCTTTTCAGGGTAGAAGCGCCCTGACCCAAAGTGTGGCCTTTCTTCATTGTAGAGAGATACAAACTCTTTCTCTCCAACCGACCCAATACCCAAATTATTATGTGTCAGCTGCTCACCACCCAGGACACAATATGAGGCCTGTGCTTGAGTTACTGCCATTTTATGAGAGCAAAATGCTAGCTTTCTTTTTTCAGTGAAGTCGATTGAGTTGGGAGAAGTTTCAATACCACAGTTCTTGGTTTGAAAGCACGATTGTTTTAGTTGCTGGCATAAACTGCAGAGAACTCGCCAACTCCCTTTAAGAAATAATGTGTAGAAGAAGTTAAAATTTGATTAAGTGGACCTTTTGATACAAATAACTTTCAGACAACGAAACTGTCTTCACAAGGAGATGTTCTTTTCCCCCACCGAGGAAGAAATAGAGACATGTTTCCATTGTCACTGTGTCCTGTCCGGATTGAAAAGGAAGGCAGTGGGGATAGATAAGCAAAACTAGGTTACATCTGAGAAACCCGGCGGTCTCTCCCCTCTGGCTGAAGAAGCTCCTCTTTGTCTCACTCCTGAAGCACAGCGTTGTTTTCTTGGATCTATGCTCTGAGTTAAACCTGGATTAAACTATGGATCCCTTACACGTGATTTTGTGATTGTGAGACCTACACAGATGCAAACCTAGAACACAATCGAACCCTTAATAGCTTAAGTCTCTGTGAATAGGAAAGAAGCCACTTGATCTTCTGAAAGATCATCTGGTGGCTTTCTCTTTTATATCTATTGTTAAACTATAAAATGAAATCACTGAATTCTCAGTATCTGCGACCTTAGAGTATACATTAAAGAATTTCACAAAGCTGTGCCATTAAAAGTCTTTTTTATCCATCTGATTCAGAAATGTCATCTCTCACTATGTGTATGTCCAAAAGAACTGCAGACAGGTCTTGAAAAGATACGTGTATGCCCAGGTTCATAGCAGCATTATCTGCAATAACCAGAACATGGAAGCAAACCAAATGTCCATCGACAGATAAAGGACTAACAAAATGTAGTATATACATACAGGTCAACCTTTAAAAAGAAGGAAATGCTGACATACTACAACATGGATGAATTTTGAGGTCATTATACGAAGTGAAATAAGCCGGTCACGAAAAATAAGTCCTATAATTCCACTTACATGAGGCACCTAGAGTAGTCAGATTCATAGAGAGAAAGTAGAGAGGTGCTTCCCAAGGGGCTGCCGGGGACAGTTATTGCTTTATGGGTATGAAGTTGCATTTTGCAAGGTGAAAAGAGTTCTGGAGATGAACAGTGGTGAGGATCGCACCACAGTGTGAATGCATTTAATGCCACTGGGCTGTACACTTAAAAATAGTTTGGATAGGGCAGCCTGGGTGGCTCAGCGGTTTAGCGCTGCCCTGGGTCCAGGACGTGGTCCTGGAGACCCGGGATCGAGTCCCATGTCAGGCTCCCTGCGTGGAGCCTGCTTCTCCCTCTGCCTGTGTCTCTTGTCTCTGTCTCTGTCTCTGTCTCTGCCTCTCATGAATAAATAAATAAAATCTAAAAAAAAAAAAAATTCAGATAGGAGAGGTGCCTGGGTGGCTCACTCTGTTGAATGTCAAACTATTGATTTTGGCAGGTCATGATCTCAGTGTGGTGAGGTTGAGCCCCTGGATGGGCTCCAGGCTCAACAGGAAGTCGGCTTCAGATTCTCTCTCTTGCCCTCTGCCTCTACCTCTCCCCTGTTCTCAATCTAAATAAATAAATAAATAAATAAAATCTTTAAAAAAATAGTTAAGGAAGTAAATTTTATGTTATGTACATATTACCAGAACTTAAAATAATAATTTTCCTGAGTATTTTAGATTTTTATGTCAAAGCTCTTATTAAAAGAAACTTCAACTTTTTCAAAATGTAAGATGCTTTTCACATGACTTTCAAAGTAAATACCATGTTTTGTTAATTCCCTGGGTCTTTCAGGAAACTAAATTTCTTTTTTCTTTTTCATTTTTTAAAAGACTGTATTTATTTATTTGACAGAGAGAGAGCACAAGTAGGCAGAGCAGTAGGCAGAGGGAGAGGGAGAAGCCAGCCCTCCGCTGAGCAGAGAGTCCCAAGTAGGGCTGGATCCCAGGATGCTGGGGTCATGACCTGAACCGAAGGTGCATGCTTAACCGACCGAGCCACCCAGGCACCCCCAGGAAACCAAATTTCTCATCACTGTTCATTTGAAGAAAGCCTTTGTCTTCCTATTGCTTTCATATCCTTTCCCTCTGGCTCCACGTATAGTCAGATTTCATAGCTATTTGTGGTGATCTGTGGCTTCAGTGGTCTGGTCTTTATCGGAAAATGAAGTGGATGGTTGCAAGCTTTGGTAAACTTGAGAAATGATAGCTGGGTGCCGATCAATCTTTACCTTGAGAAGCCTGTAACTATAAAGCATGTTCTTAATAAAAATTAATGGTCTACCCAGTTCACAGAGCTGTGCACAGAATAAATTGCACAAGGCCAGCAGAAGGGCCTAGAGACAATTGACATGCTATCCTAGTAGATATTTGCTTATTAAGCAGTAGCAAGGAACCAGAGCTTGATGGCCCCAAAGACATGATTTTTATCCCTGTTTCCTGGAGCACTAGGTTTCTGAGCAGATCTTTTAGGAGGCACAGAAGACAGAGCTCTAAATCCCCACTTCTGTGTCATGGAGTGAAGCTCCATTTGTGTATATGTTAGATATTGGGGTTCTGTTCACCCCCCAAAATGTTTGAAACTCACATGACAGTGTGTTGCTTGACTGTGCACCTTTCTCTCCTTCCTGCTTCCCCACTGTTCCAACTCCACGTGGGTATCCACTCTCAGCAATGGGAACGCACCAAGGGCCACATGGAGGCCTGGAGGATCAGCGCTCTCCATCCCCTGTAGCAGTGATTGGTTCAGGGAGAGGCATGTGAGCTCAGGAGGTGTGGCTAGAGGAAATCCCAGGTCTTCTGCTGATAACCCTCATTGGCACTAAGACCCTCTCTTTGTGCTGTCCAGGACTGAGGGCTTGTATGCAGCCCCAGGAAACAGCTGGAAGCCTTTTTACAACCAAAGTGTTGGCAGAAGTCAGCCTGAGATGAAGTAACACCAAGGAAGCAGAGCCAAGAAATGGTGAGGGGAAAATTGGTTCCCCGTTAAGGCGTTCAAGCTATCCCCGAAGCTCTTCAGATCTTTTTGGGCTTTTCAGTGACATGAACCAGTGAGTTCCTTTTATAATTTAAGCCAATATGAGCCAGCTTTCCTGTTACTTAGAACCAAAAACATCCCCATACATCATCCATCCATGTGAGGTGGCCCCTTCATTTTGCAGAGGGGGAAACGAAGTCCCACGGATGCTGCATGGTTATTTAAGAGGCATGGCAGTCCCAGTAGGAGGCTTTTCCCTTTCTGCTCTTCTAGTCATTTAGAGCACGCTGGTGATGAATTTGGCAGCAGTGAATGAATACAAGGTTAATTCTCCTTATTACTAAGCACTAATTGGATGGGCTTCAAAGTGCTGACACTGGTTTTCTTCACCTTGGACTTCTGGCAATCAGTCTCATTGCTTTATGGCCACCCTGTGTCTTATGGGTCCTGATGACTCATTAGAAAGAAGAAAGGATCAAATAGTTGCAGCAAGGTGTGGGAACCGAGCTGAAGAATTTTATTCAATTTATAGCTAGTTTACCAGCAACTCAGGCTCACCTATACATGCTACCTTGCCATTTGCTTCTAAACTTGTCATATATTTTCACTTCTTGCTCATCATTCCTATTTTTTTTAATATTTTATTTTTTTATTCATGAGAGACACAGGCAGAGGGAGAAGCAGGCTCCATTCAGGAAGCCCGATGCAGGACTCGATCCTGGGTCTCCAGGATCACACCCTGGGCCGAAGGCAGGCGCTAAACCGCTGAGCCACCCAGGCGTCCCCCTATTATAATTTCTTAGCTTTCAAAAGCACAACCTCACTGCCCTGGCTTCCTATCTTGTGGGTCTCTCCTCTAGAGCTAGAGTTTCCAGAATTTCCAGGCTCTTCCTCTATAAACTCTGAAAATTATATCATGTTTATCTATATATATCCACCCCTCTCACCCAAACGTTGATCTTATTTTTCCTTGGGACTGTGTTATCTATCTCTAACCCTAACATTCCTTAAGAAAATACTCATTAACTCTTCAAAGAAATAACTTGCAATGGGGAGAAAAGAGAGAGGAACCCACGTTTATTGTGCTAGGGGAGCTCCTTGATGCCTTATAGATTATTCTTACAACCACTCAATGAGAAACAGGTATTAGTGTCACATTTTAAAATGAAGAAACTGGGAATCCCTGGGTAGCTCAGCAGTTTAGCACCTGCCTTTAGCCTAGGGCATGATCCTGGAGTCCTGGAATCGAGTCCCGCGTCGGGCTCCCTACATGGAACCTGCTTCTCTCTCTCTCTCTCTCTGTCTTTCATGAATAAATAAAATAAAATAAAATAAAATAAATAAAATGAAGAAACTAAGGGGTGAGTTAAAGGGCTCAAATTCAAACCCACGTGTATGCAGTTCCAAAGATAGTTCCTTCTACTGCTGTATTGGTCTGTAGGCTTTGCCCCCCCACTTTTTTTTTTTTTTTGCCAGATTCAAATAATAACAACCATCTGAATCTAGTGTTGAGAAGACCAAGGCCTTATCCAGGTCTAGAGGGAAAGAAAATAGAGATGTTTGTCAAGCTTGTTGAAGGTGAGAGTGACAGCCCACACACCATGTATTTTACATCTCTGTATAACCATGTCACAGCCAGTCCTAGAAGTTTCCCCAGAAGGACATGTGCACCAGGGAGTCAAGCTATAAAGTTTGTAAACTAATGTATTATGGGGAAATTAATTAGGAAAAATTATAGGGAAAATGATTTTGCATAAAGATAAGTTTGCATTTGAAGTCTGTATCTGAGAAAACTAGAAGTCAGAGAGCTAATCATTGTTGGCTGGAGGTGAATCTTGAACCCGAGCAGATGAGAAGTTCAGGCCTGGAATGACCAGTGCACTTTTGTACGGGATGCACTGGGGCAGCACACCAGCATCCTCTCACAGAGGATGAGAAGATTTCATTCATACCGAAATATGTGAATGTCACCCTCTGGAGTGACTCATTTAGAAGGAACCAGTTCACATACCACTGTGCAGGCTGATTCACAGGGTCTTTCTGTCAGAGCATATGGTGTGGCACCTAAACAGTAGTGACAAACGGTCAACTTCTTTTTCTGAGGGGATAGAGCCACCAGGAAAGGAGAGAGGTATTAAACTAGCAGAAGGGGAAGCCACATTCTAGCTGCTGCTTTGAAGACATGTTCATTGTGCATAGACCTTAGCTGTGTGGTAGGCAACACCACCAGAAGTGATATGCCAGGTGGATGCAAAGACGGTGGGCCTCACATGGGGTTATTTAAGATATTCAAAAGGAAAGAAGCTAAATCTGGTGACAGTCATTCCATAGGAAAATGGAGGAATGAGGAAGTGATGTAGTGGAAATTAGTACAAATTATGGATTTAGAAGAGCTGAGCCATATTTGTCTCCTTTCCTTATCTGATGGATATCTATGATTTTCAGTTGTCTAGAGAGGAATCTTTGTTCATAAAAGGTCAAGAGGCAGATTTGGGGTTCAGCAAGAGGTGGGGGTATCTGGGGTAGAAGAAAGCCAGTGTAGGAATGATGGGCTTCACCAGAAGGCAAGGGGGCATTGTCCAAAGGATAGCACTGAGGGTGACCTGGGAGTCTGAGCCATTAGAACTTTTCTATTGGAGCATATTGTGGGTTTATCTGAACACAAGGGAAGGAGGCCATCCCCAAGAATGCATACCAGTGGATTTGAAGACAATCTTTCAATTTAGACAAACTAAAGACCAGATATTCACAGAGAGTTTTGTATGATCTCTAGATCCCAGAGCTCTGATTCCCAGCCCTGGCTATACCCAGAGTCACCTGGGAGCTTTTCAGACCTACCAATTCACGGACCCCTCTCCCAGAGAGCTGATTCAATTGTCTGAAGTGGGGCCTAGGTATCAATATTTTCAAAAAGATCTCCAGTGGCTCTAAGGTGCCACCAACATTAAAAATCTGACTCTAGGGATCCCTGGGTGGCTCAGCGGTTGAGCGTCTGCCTTCAGCCCAGGGCCTGATCCCGGAGTCCTGGGATCGAGTCCCACATCGGACTCCCTGCATGGAGCCTGCTTCTCCCTCTGTCTCTCTCTCTGTGTCTCTCATGAATAAATAACTAAAATCTTAAAAAAAAAAAAAAAATCTGACTCTAAAAATAAATAAATAAATAAATAAATAAATAAATAAATAAATAAATAAATAAATCTGACTCTATGTATAAGTCAACATAGGTAAATTTTCAAGATTCCATGGCTGAATTATGAAATTTTGAAGCAACTCAAGAGAGACATTTGGGGATTATTGATCCACACCACATGCATCCCTGATTTCTCACCAGCCCCTAGTCTCACAGCCTGGCAGATTGCCAGGGTGACTTCCATCCAGGGGAGCATGCCTAGAGGGTCTGGGAAGTGTACCCTTGGAACTGTACTGGGCCAGCTCTGACTAAGGATGAAATCTCCATGGCTGAGTGGCCTGACAGCATGGGGCAGGAGAAACCACAGTGGGGGGCCTGGAGCAATGGGAAAAGCAAAGGTTAGGAGTCCTGCCTTTCACACTGGACTCTGCAACTCCCCTACACTGTAGTCCTGGGCAAGTGACTCCACCTCTCTGGGTCGGAGCTCTGTCACCTGTCCACTTCAGTCATAAGTTGCATTGCAGTCATGACTCTGATTCTAACTCCATTTCTGAGGCCCTGCCAGTTTGAGGTCTCAAGGTCACATGAGTTTCTGGCATTGGGGGCAAAAAGGAAGAGGAAAGTGTAATAACAGAAGAAAGCAGAAAAGGTGAGCAGAGGTTATTTGAGCTTTTAAGAGACATCAACAAGGTTCTATAGCAAGGGTATTAAAAACATTCTAAAATGTATTTGGTTTTCGATAGAGAACTTAATTAAATTGAGGGAGAAAAAGCAGGACTGAATGAGCACTTCTCTGGTGAAAGGAAAACCCAATATAATAATGATAACAGTAATAATGGATACTAATATAGCACGTGGCAGTTTACAAAATACTTTCACATATTAATAACTACTACTATATAGTACTTTATGATGAAAAATACTTTTCAGGGCTTTTCTACCCATCGCTGTAGGAGATGGTATCGGCCTAAAATGGAAACAATACAGTTTTATGCAACTGCCTAACAAAATGCAACTCTCCTTTGTACATATGAAGACACACTTACCCCTCCCAGAGAGGAGGGACACAAAAATCCCAAAAATAGAAATGCCCATTTCTGGATGGCAGCCACAGCATCTATCTGTCTCTGGGAGATGTGAATATCAGTGCCATCCCAGGGTTCTGCAGCCAGAGACTAAATTTTGAAGTTCGCGACTGCCACCGATACTTATATACATTCTAAGGATTTTACTTATTTATTTTATTTTAGAGAGAGAGTGAGAGAGAAAGAGAGTGCACAAGTGGAAGGAGGGGCAGAGGGAGAGGGAGAGAATCCCAAGCAGATTCCATGTCCAGCTCAGAGCCTGATGCGGAGCTCGATTTCATAACCCCAAGACCATGACCCAAGCCAAAACCAAGAGTTGGGCACTCAACGAACTCAGCTACCCAGGTGCCCCCTTTTATACATTATAAGGGAAAGGAGAGAGAAGAAGTAAAGGTGTGTATATAGAGATGTGTACATAGATTGTAGGAAAGAAATCATGCATAGTTGTGATAGTCTTTGTTTCTGTAGCTGATAACTAGTCAGAATTGATATTTATAACTTCCTTCCTCTGTTACTCATTCCATGTTTCCTTCCTTTGCCCTAAGGCGGGATATCAGCTGGTGTGGGTTCTTTACATGGTAGACCGACCTCAACTTTCATTTCTAAAGGGTCTGAATCTTCAGTGGTTCTGCCGGTTTTTCCATTACATAATACTTTTGGACATGGAAGTACAAAGAGGTGCCTCCCCCCCCAATCCTTTGGTTTCCAGACATGGTCCTCCCTACCCTCACTGTGTGGCAGTCATTCAAGTACTCCTTGGTTACTAGAACCTACCACCCCCGCAGGGAGAGTAACTCTCTTCTTTGCCTTCAGTTTAGTGACCCAATGAGCCCATGATGGTTGACTTCAGTGGAACCTGTTGTATCTCTTGGTGGAAGCATTCTTCTTTTGGGTACTCAGGCCTCCAAAAGAGCAGAGCAAAGTTCTGTAAGTGCTTCCACCCCTTGGTACTTGGACCTGTGTATTTTATCTGTGGGGAAAACAGAAGATATATTGGTTGCTGATTCAGTATATACCACTCGCTGTAAAATAGAAGCCTAAACTTTCACGGTGTGGTCTCCCATTTGTTGCCAGAGATAGGTTTTCTGTAGGCTGTTCTCCCATCTATCTGGCTTGCTGTTCCTTATGGGGTAAGAACTGTAGATCCCATGGGCACAGGCCTGTTGCCTCATGTCTTTTGCCGTGAAATGGGTTCCTTGAGTAGAAGTAATGCTGTGAGGAAAACCATGATGTTGAATAACGTATTTTGCAAGTTCATGGAGTTGAGACTTATAGCTTAGTATTGGCTGTAATTTGCAACAGCTGGAAGGCATCACCACTGCTGGGCCTGAAAGGGCAGGGGGAAGAAATAGTGTTTCTGGCCCAGGTGAGAGCTAGAGACAGGGAGGAGGCAAGTCCCACTCACCCCAGCAGGAGCTGTGGTCAAGGGAGGACGCAGCTATTGCCAGGGGCACAGCACCCAAGCAGAAAGGATTTAAAAAAAAAGACTCCAACCTAATCCTCTATTGCCCCTCTATAGCCAGTGCCTCCCTTTGTCTAAACCCAAAGGAAACCATAAAGCAAAAGGCTGCAGCAGTGCTTTCCAGAGGGTTAGCCATCTGGGGCCCAGAACAGGGCAAACAAAGGCAGATACTGGTCTTTGAGTGATGGGAGTGGGTGTGTGTGTAACCAACACATAGAAAGAATAATTAAGGCAAAATAAATCTGGAAGAAATCTCTTGCAGCCTCGAAGTCCTAGATAGGAAATGGGTCCCAATTAGGGTGCGCATTTCTTCTTCCAGTGGTAATAGATTGCCACAGATATGGCATAAATATAGAGTCCAGCATGAAGATAGGACTCAATTGTTGGCTGTTAATAATAAAACTTCAATTTAAGTAAGGAAGAGGAAACATACATGTCCAAAAAAATAGGATAACAATCATATGAAATGACACTGAGGTTCTAAAGGGCAGGTTCTCCCTATCTTCTCCATCCTGGCATCCCGGGCCCCCAGCCTGGGTGTGGCAGTGAGCAATCACCCAAGGCTGATACGTGAATGGAAGTGGCATGCCAACAGTTCTAAAGGGAGAGAGAAGAGGTCTGGGGCAGCTGGCCACAGGCGGGAGGAGTTAACAAACAATCCAAAATTGGAGTTTCCATCTAAGGATGTACACATTATCTCACATCCTTGGGATGTGGGGGAAGGGAACTACAGCTTAATATTGTTAGAGAAGCCTGAGCCTGTTCAAAGGGAAACAGTGAAAGAAGAGAGTGGACAGAGAGTCCCTGCAAGGGAAGGTCTGAACACACCTGTTTCTGAGAATGAGAACCCAGTGGAGTAGCCAGGCAGAAGCATGGGAGGACTATGTGGGAGCACCTTGGGGCCATTGGCTTAAGGGGGCTGTGAACTGAGATTACCTTAATAATAGCTAATATTTATTAAATCTTTCTGTAAACCATCTTCTTTAGGTCCAACCTCAACCCCATTAGGTTAATACTGTCATGCATATTTTATAGATGTGGAAATCAGAGCTCAGAGAGGCTAAGTACCTTAATTATGACACCATAGCTAATTCATGGCAGAGGCAGAATTTGAACCTGGGTCTTTCTGAGTCTAAATGACTTCTTGTGGCCAGCATGCGAGATTTCCCCCCAGTGATCCTGGCCTCCTGGTACTCATACTCTGTGTGTTCCCCTTCCCCACTGTTTGTGTGGCCAATAGGATATAAAAGTGGAGGCATCTGGCTGGCTTGATCAGTGGAGCATGTGACTCTTGATCTTGAGGTTGTGAGTTCAAGCCCTATGTTGGGCAGAGAGGTTACATAAAAAATTTTAAAACTTTAAAAATAATGTGATAGAAATAATGGTATGGCACCTCCAAATCTAGGTCATAAAACACATCACAATTTCTACCTCTTTCTCTTGAACCGCTTGCTCTGGGGAAGGTAGCCACCATGTTGTGAGAAAAGGCCCAGTTGATGAGGAACTGATACTTCCGTCCACCGTCTAGCCAGGAAGTAAGGCCTTGTGCTAAGCCACATGGGAGGCTTGGAAGTCAATCTTCCTGCCCCAGCCAAGCCTTCAAGTGACTGTTTCTGTGTAGTCATGCAACCTTATGAGATACTATAAGCCAGAATCATGCAGCCAAACCACTCCCAAATTTCTGCCCCACAGAAACTGTGAGCTAAGAAATGTTATTGTTTTAAGCCACCAGGTTTTTAGGCAATTTGTTACACAGAACTGGATGAGTAATATAATGTTATAGTAGCAACACAAGCTCAGAAGCCTCCTGTCTTTCTCAAAAGTCCAAAGATTCTAATCTGGACCTTGAGAGGTGAGTAAGAGTTTATCTGGAAAGAAGGGGATCCAACACAACATGTGCAAAAATGAGAGAATACAGTGCAGCCCTTGAGAACTTGTGAATAGCATGGTTCCACCACAAAAAGAGTATGTTTAGGAACAGAAAGAAATGGGTGAGCAGGTTGTCAGGGGCTAGAGTATAAGGGTGCTATTCACGTCATCATAAGATATTTGGACTCTATCCTATAGATAATAAGGAGCTGCTGATCAATAATGACAATGGACCAAGGCAGTGAGGACAGTTTCTTTTTTTAATGATATAAGGAAAGGAAATGACCCAATTTTTAAAAGATCAAAAGATTTGAAAGTACTTCACTAAAGAAAATATGGGGATGGCAAGCAAATAAACATGAAAAACCAAGCAGCGTTAGCTTTTAGGGAAATGCAAATTAAAATCACAATTAAAACAAATAAAATCACAATTAGATACCCATACACACCTATTTGATGGCCAAAGTTTTAAAGAATGTTTTAAAATCTGAAAATGCAAGTGCTGGCAAGGATGTGGAGAAACTGGAAGTCTCCTATAGCAACTGCACACATATGCAAGGTAAACGAAAAGTTACGCTCACGCAAAAACCTGCACATAAAGGTATATAATGGCTTTATTCATAGTCACCAAAAACTGGAAACAGCCCCAATGCCCTTCAACTGATGTATGGCTAGAGTGCCAGTGGCACTTTCATGCACACAGCAACAAACCAGAAGAATCTACTGATTCCTGCAACAATGACGGAGAATCAAATGAGGTCAAAGTAATATTGTTAGAGATCTAAAGTTGCAAATGATCCCGTCATTTGAAAATCCGTGTTTAACTCCTTAAGAGACATGATAACTATGTATTTATTCTTGCACAGTTGCCCTACATCTGGCAAACACAATAAAGGTTTGATGAATGTGCTCAAGAGCCGCTCTTCTCCATTTATAAAATGCAGTATAAAATGCAATACAAATGATTTATATTTTCTATCATTCCAGTAAGTATCTATATCATCAGTATGTGGTTTTCTGTATATGCCCATGTAAGTTTGAATTGGAATGATTTCTGACAGCATCCATTTATCATTGTAGGTGAATAATCATAAATGCAAAGGATTTTTATCAAATCAGACCTAATGTTTTATGCATTTTTTTCTTTTGTTTTAGTTCTTGCCTACTCTCAATTGTTAAAATTTCTTTATTGCATACCCCAAGTTCTTTTCCTATTGCTATATATAAGAAAAACCAGAAGTCGTTTGAAATCTGATATTCAGACCATGTTTCCCTCTCCCTTACCCCAAAATGATAGGAGACCAGAGAGATGGATACTTATTAGGAGGCTTGTTGCACAAGTCCTGGTGGGAGACCGGGGGAGTCTGGAGCTGGACAGGGATGTGGGAGTGGAGAGGAGCTAACAATATGGAATAGAATTGGTAGGAAAACTAGGAGCTCTAGAGGAGGTTTGGTTGTGTGTGAGAGACACAGAGACAGACAGTAGTCCTGGCACAACAGACACTGATTTGTTGGTCTTTTTATTCTCAAGATAGATGGAAAGACGAGGAATTAACACATCAAAAAATCGATTAAAAAAAAAATCTTAAAAAAGTAGAATCTTTTTTTTTTTTCTTTTCTGCACAGGGGGCATGTTTAAGCTCTCCTCAATATGGCTTTTCAAGTATGAAAGACTTCTTGCGTGCTGTTGAGATGAGTGGACTGGAGAGACCAGGATAAGAGGGAAGGGGAGAGCTGAGGGCTCTAGGCACCTGGAGAGGATAAGGAGCTTCTGGAAAGCTACAGGAACCCAAATGTGGTGGCTTCTCTGGGAGAACCAACCCCTCTGAAGGAGGGGGTGGGCAAGAGGCTCCTCTTGGGGGGGGTGCTCTCTGCAGCTCTGCTGTCTGAGATCTGGGGGCAGAGGGAGCTCTCTCTAATCTTGGACTCTCAGTGCTGTTCCTGCAATTCAGAGTGTCCTCTTGTCATTCCAAGAGCTTTTTTTTTTTTTTTTTTTTTGCCTTCTCAAGTTCCTTTGTCAACAGTCTCCAGGAAGGAGCTGAGGCTGCTGCCTGCAGAAATGAATGCAAGCTCACTCTTCATTTGTGCCTGTTTACCCATGGCCTTGATCACCACTCCGGCCCTGCCTTTGTTTCCAAAGGTTCCCTGTGGGAGAACTGCCCTTGCTATGTTGAAACGAAGAGTGGGGCAGAGAGAGTCCATTGAATAAGTAGAACCTTAAAACTCACATTGAGCAAGAACTTTGCTCCAGCATGTGCGAGTGAGCCATGAAGCAGTCAGATGGAGCGATAGCAGCTATCATTGCAGGGTAAGACATTTCTAAAAACATTCTGACACCTCCGTACACTCACGCCCCTCCTCCTGGGCCTGTAAGACAGACTCAGCTGCCAAAACAGGCAGCTCAAAAGAAACTGAAGCTTAAAACAAAACAAAAAAAACATTCTGGGTTCAGCAGAGGTGATAGGGTAGGTGTAAAACATGGGAGGGAGGCAGGGCTGGCCCCCTCTCCCTCTTGGGTTTTTTCCATAGCATTTATAACTTGGCATTTATTTGGTCCATACATTTGCTTCTATTACTGTCTGTCTCCTCTCCTAAGATGAAAACTCCTTGGGAGCCAGCCCATATTCAGTCTTGTTCATCACCGTGTCTCTAGAGCCTTGACTGGAAGTAGGCATTCAATAAATATCTGTTGACTCCAAGAGTGAATGAATGAAGGTGACCTCAAATATAGACTTGGGAAGGTGGGCCTGGGCAGAGGTTTTCTGCCTCTGTTCCATCCGGCTGGGATGCATTCACTTCACTTTGTCATAGCAAGTAGAGAGGCTCATCTGGGGAAACCAGCATCCCTGTGAGCTGCTCCCTGTGAGCCGCAGCTGCCTGGAGCGACCGGGTGAGGGTGAATGGCCATTCCTACCTAAGCCGGATCTCAGCCTGAGTGCTTCCCAGGGACAGTGCACTACGCTCCCCAGCACCGACGACGTGGGCATTAACAGCAGGTAGACACTGGAGAGTAGGAGAGCCTTGATGTGTCCACACTGGCCTGGGCTTAGGACCAGAGGGGAAAGCCCTAGCGGTCAGAGCAGGCTGGAGGAAGAGCATCCGATGTAAACTGTACCTACTTATTCACAAGTGCTTCAGACAGCTGGGCTCATGCCTTGGAAAGAAAATACAATTTGTTTCTCATCTCCTTCTTCTACATCCCTTGGCCACAGGCCCTGCAGTACTGGCACTTGGGTCAGATCTAGTTTCTTCATTTCCTTTATGAATTCATTTAGTCAATGGTTACTGGGCACAAATTACTGCCAGAAATTGGGCCTATGTGTCCTCAAGGGGTTTAACTTCTGAATTCCAAAAACTTTTGTGATCTACTGGGTAAAACATTGCTTTCTAAGAAAATGACATTCTGACAGCTGAATAACATATTTAAATTACCTTGTGGAACACTAGCCATTATTAAATTGGGATCAATCTGCATTGCCTTACGCTGTTAATGAATTCTTTCCCGGGCTGATTGGCTGCTCCTTGAAGATAGGCTCCAGTCTAACCACGCAGTACATGTTGCCCATGTTGTCTAATTTTGCTGATTTTGTGGTTGCTGTGTGGTTTGTTTATCTCTGCTGTTTCCTGTGATTATTTCCTTGTGTGTTTCGTGAGTTTGACTGTGGGCTGACATTCAAGAGTGTTTGTGGGATTTCTGTGTAGCCTGGGTTGTAAGTGTGTCTTCCAAGTGATTTTTGCATTTGCTTCTGGCAGCCCTTGTTACCAGGTGCTCAGGATGTTTCTCATGTTGAATTACTGGGGACTCTCTGTCACCCAGGTAGTATACACTTGAACTTCAGACCCCAGTGAGTATAACCTTTGAGTTAGAATTAGCTTCTGGTTACAGTTTCTCAGAAGACATTTATTTTTAATTACCCAGAGCCCATTACAGGTGGGCTGAATTTCCCCAGAATGTGCTCTTAAAGGTATTGGCTCCCTGCAAGGTCCTCATTGAGGGCCTTTTCTCTGTCCCTGAATGGGTAGTAGAACCCAAACTTGACAACTCTACCTCCACGGATTACCAAAGTATCAGATACCACTTGAAACTCCTTTTTTTTTTTTTTTGGCTTTCACTCCACTTCTGGAACCTGAGCATTTCCTTCTTTTTTCCTTTTGCAAAAGTGTATTGCAGTGGGTGTCTATATCTACCCTATGACAGTGCTCTAATCATTCATAATTCACAATAGACACTGAAACAGACTAAATCAATAGATTTTTCAAAATGTGCTACACAAGACTCCCTATGGGACATGAAGAGGGAGAAAATACTGAGCCACGCACTCTTAGTATGCTCATATATGAGCATACTCATATATGCTGTCTTATTTGATTCTCATGACAATCTTATTAGATAGTTATTATCCCCATTTTACAGATTAGGAAACTGAGGCAGATCCAGTGCCTTACTCAGCATCACACACTAGTCAATAAGAGAACCAGCATTAAACTCATATCTGTCTGACTGCAATGTCTATGTCCTCCCACTATGTCAGGTTGAGGGTTCATGAGAGAGAAAACATGCCCAGAAAAAGGCTAAACACAATATGAAACTATAAAAATAAGACATTAAACACCATATTGCAAGAGATGTTCCAAGGTAGTAAGGACTTGAGTAATTGCTAGTAGAATGGGCCAGAGGCTATGCCTTCAGAGGGGCCCTGGCAGGGATAGAGACTTAGTGGAGGCCTTAAATGTACTGTCTCAGGGGAGAAATGGAGAATCACATTCCTGACAAAGGGGAGAGCAAAAAACACATGCACGTTATGGTCTCCATGAGTAGAAAGGGCATGGTGGTGCAGAAGGATGGCAGGGACATAAGACAGCAGAAGTTTGAGGCCAAGTATAGGAGGTCTTGATTGCTAACAGATTTGGACCATATTGGGTAGGTAATAAAGAGCCTTTGAAGGCTTTTAGCTTGAGCAGATGTAGCCAAGGCAGTTGGTCTAGGAGTATATAAATGGTAGTCATGTACAAGATTGGCTGGGAAGGAATGGAGAAAGGAGAGAAACTAGTGGGTCTGGATTAAGGGGAACCAGTGAAAAGCAAATGGAAAGGATGGATAAATAGGCATTTCTCCTATTAAGGGTGCCAAGGCCAGTTGTTCTCAATTAAGCACAAATTCAATAGAATTTGTGCTATTATCAGGGTATATAGCATTGCCACACTCTGTGGATTCAGCCCCAGCCGGATCACTGGGGCTAAGTACCTGGGGCCAGAGCTGGTCCAGTGACCAATTAACCAAAGTTACTAAGGAGGTCAGTGCAGGCCACACCCTGGGAAACATACACTGAATGTCAATGCTGGGGAGCTTCTGAGGTTCTATTTGTAAGCTCATGGGTGGGTATGACCCAGGGAATGGAAGGCAAAGATAAAAGGTAGAAAAGTAGATGTTGACATATTATAAGCAAATGGGTCTAGAAGCTATGAATGGAAACAGGCTTGTTTTAGTTGGTCTTAGGTTGCCTAGAATACTGTGGGTCAGTTTTGTTTAAAGATATAAGACTGGGGATCCCTGGGTGGCGCAGCGGTTTGGCGCCTGCCTTTGGCCCAGGGCACGATCCTGAAGACCCAGGATCGAATCCCACATCGGGCTCCCGGTGCATGGAGCCTGCTTCTCCCTCTGCCTGTGTCTCTGCCTCTCTCTCTCTCTCTCTCTCTCTCTCTGTGGCTATCATAAATAAAAAAATAAATAAATAAATAAATAAATAAATAAATAAAATTTAAAGATATAAGACTGGAGTGAGCAGCTTTAACATGTGAGCTAGAAGGGGATATAGAGAATGCATCCCCTTCTCTAAACTTCCATGCCTCTGCCAGAATGCTTACTGCAATGCACTGAGGCCACCTGTTCCATATCTGCCTTCCCCGCTAGACTATGTGCTCTCTGCTGCAGGGACCAGGTCCTATTTATCTATATTCCAGGCAACTGGCACAAAGGCCAGCACACAGTAGATGCCCACGTAAGAGTTAATGATGATTTGGACCAAGGTAGGAGCCATGGGGGCGGTGAGCACTGGTCAGTTTCTAAATACATTTTGAAGGCGAAAGCCAAATGCTCTCCTGAATCATTAAGATGTAGAGTATGCAAGCAAGAGTGGGGCGAAGAAGGAGTCAAGGTTTTTGGCTTAGGAAACAGGAAGGATAAAGTTAGAATCATCTAACATGGAGAAAGCTGCAGGAAGAACAGGTTTCAGTGAAAAAATCAGGTGGTGAGTTTGTGCGTGCTGATTTTGGGTGTCCATTGGATATCCAGGTAGGGGTATCAGTGGCAGTTGGCTTCTCAAGTTTGAAATCTGATAGAGGTTTGGACCAAAAATATAAATTTGGGAGTCATCTGCATCAAGTGGTATGAAAAACCTTGAAAGTGGGTGTTATCACCAGGGGAGTATGGGCAGAAAAGAGGCCCAAGGTCTGAGCTCTGGAGTATGGCCATGCTGAAAATCTGGGGACAAGAGAATACACTAGCAAGTAAGACTGATAAAGAGCAACCAAGGAGATTGAGGAACAAAAGACGTTCCATCAAACAAACAAACAACAACAACAAAAACAAAGGAGAGGAAAGGGAGTCCCCAGAAGTCAAATTGAGAAAGCATGTCAAGGAGGACGGAGGCACCAAGTGTGTCACACGTTGCTGCTGAGTCATTAAGATGAGGAGTGAGAACCGTCCCTTGGATTTAACATGGAGGAACGCGTGAACTCGTGGGAAAAAGAAATAGGGAACTAAGTCATTGTAACCATTGTAATGTGGAGATGCTTGTCACCATGAGGAGACTCTGGTAGCTTGGTGGGGCCCAGCACCTGGATGGGGTGAGTGTGAGAGAGAATAGGAAGAGTGACATTAGAGATGACAAGTAGACATCTCCTTACAGAAGTGCTGGAAGGAGAGGCAAAAAGATGGGGCAGTAGCTAGTGGGGGTCAAAAGGAACCATTTGTCTTTTGTTCATTTGTTCATTTGTTAAGACGGAAGAAATGCCAGCCTGTTTGCACGCCGATCCAGCACTTTGAAAAGGCTGAGATCTGAGACCTAGGGTCGAATCTGCAGTCTTCCATCTTCTAGTAACGACTCTGTTATGAACCGAATGTTTGTGTCCCTACCAGATTCACGTGTAGAACCCCTGCCCCCCTCCCACCCTGTGATGGGCCTAGGAGGTGGTGGTGCCTTTGGGAAGTGATTGGCATTAGATGAGGTCATGAGGGTAGAACTGTCCCCTCCACGAATGGGATTCATGTCACTGGAGAGCTTGCTTCCTCTCTCTGCTCTCTGGGTGGAAAGACCTGGTGAGAAGTCAGAAGTCTGCAACCCAGGAGAGGGCTGTCACCAGAACCAGTTCATGGAGACTCCCAGCCTCCAGGACTGGGAGGAAGCAGTTTCTGTTGCTTAAGCCCCCCAGTCTGTGGCACTTTGTTATAGCAGCATGAATAGACTAAGACGGACTCTCATCAGGACACTCTTCCACATTCTGAGCTCATCAAAGGTGAGGACTAAATGTCTTCCCTTGATTTTTGACAACTGATATATAGTAGCCACTCTGTCACTGTTTATCATATAAATGTGCGTAAAATATTGTGTAATTTCTTTGAGTCACAGTTCTATCTGTTAAATAAAGGTAATAGCACCCAGGCCAGAGTGTTGAATAAGAGAAGGCATAAGCCGTGCACAGAAGGGGGCCTGGTTCTGAGTAGATGCTTAGTGAATGTGACTTTTATTATTAGTTCAGTGCCTTCATTTTACAGATTAGGCATCTGAAGCCCAAGAAATCGTTGGCTCGAGATTGCACAGCTAGTGGCAGATCTAATCGTCTTAGGACTCACATTCCTTAGTTCTCCCCACATAATGAGGGGAGTCACCCACAATGCCAGAGGAAATGGATGTGACAGTGTCGGGGGTGGACTGGTGAGAAGCCTGGATATTAGGAATTACTAGCAGCTCTACAGTCTCCCTATGCGTAGGTGAACCAACATGTGCCTCCCCGCTTAATTTTTGTGCGAGGTGATCCTCACACAGTGTTCTCTATTTTTTTCACGGCTTTTTTTCTTGTTTTACCAGAATTCTGGTTTTAGCGTGTTGGGTGGCAATTCTTGTTACTCTCTTTGTACCCAAGTCAAGGGACAAAGCTATGCTATCTACCTGTTTTGTTCATTATTAGTCATCATGTAATTATAAATCTTGATGGCTGATAATATTAGTTGTGATAATATGCATGCAGATCCAAAATATGTTTCTAGGCAATATCAGTATAAAATTTAATAACCTTGGAAACACCCTCTCTCACCATACTTTCAATAGATGAATAGCCTGTCCCTGGCAGGATGAATGGCAAATGTTTACTTTTGTCAACCTTTATTAGTGGAGTACTATAGGCTGCTATTCCTTTCATAAGACAGTAAATCTCCAGCCCAGTTTATAGTTTGTCTTTCATCCAAAGACCTCAAAGTAACTTTGCTAACACTGTGTCATTATTAATCATCCAACTTGCCCAGAGAGGCAAGCCGTGGTTGTTTCAGAGGGAGAAACTGAGGATCTGTGAAGGTTATGTGACTTGACTTCTTAGGGTCATGAACAGGGTCAGAAAAAAGAGCTGGGCACAGAGCCCAGATTCCTGTCTCTCAGACCGAGGACCCAGCCTTCCCCCAAAGCTCTCTAAACATTTTTTTTAATAGAAAGTGCAATTTTCTACCTTGATCTATTAAGCAGAAATGAACTCTAAACTCTTCTTCAATCATTTGGTGGTGGGGGGGGGGGAGTGGGAAAACAAAGTTTATTTTTGAAGTTACTTCAAGTCATAAAATGCTTGGTTCATTATTCTCAATAATCACATTGAAATAAGTAAATAGCTTTGTAGTCATAATGATACCTTGGTTTTAAACGGCACCTGCGCTCCAGTTCACAGGCTACTTAAACCCTTCAGTCATTGGGGCTGCCCCTTGTTGGGACTTCCTCCCCTTCCCGCTTCCTTCACTCACATTCCCTCTCCTATAACTATTTCTTCCGGTGTACCCAGAGCTTTCAAGATAAAAGGAACTCCTTGCTTTTGCTGGATGCAAAGAAAGACTTCTGGGCCCCCTGGAACAGGCGGTGCAATCCCACAGAATGGGATTCTCCAAGAGTTTCTTAGTGGGGGTGAGTCTAGATCCTGTTCTGCTTGGAGGTAAAGGATCAAAGTTACAAAGACTGACTGGAATTCATCAAACATTCATACAGTCCTCTAAATGTCACCCAACCGTCCCCCTCCCACCCTACCTTATATTTACACTGGGGCTTTATAACTAGTCTGGCCAAGGGAAGGAAAAGCAGCTGAGGACAGCATTCTTCCTCTCCCTCTCCCTCAGTGTGCTGAGAAACTGGAGGTCACACCTTCCAGGCTGCCATAACAGAAATCTAAGTGGTGCAGCACTGGCTTAGTGGCCAGTCTGGACAGATGGCAGTCCATGATATGCGACGGCAGAAACTGAGGGAAGTGGGGCCTGCAGACTTGAAGAGCAGACCACGGGCCAACTGCATTTAGAAGCATGAGGCAGAGGTCAGCAAACTTTTGGTAAAGACCCAGGTGATGAATATGTTCAGCTTTATGGGCCTTATATGGTTTCTTTTGTGACTACTCAGCTCTACCCACTGCCTCAGGAAACCAGCCATAGAGAACATGTTAATGAACGAGCACGGCTATGTTCCAATAAAACTTTATTTACAAAGAAAGGAAGTGTGCTGGATTTGGCCTTCTTGCCAACTCCTGGTCTAAGGAAAAAGTCTGTATAACAGAATGCTAAGTTTGTGCTGTCCTTGCCTGCATTTGGCAAATTTCAGGTAAGAGATGGGTCTCGAAAGCACTGGCTGGTTTGCGAACAGAAGTTAAAGAAAGAGGTCAAAATGTGAGACCTCCAATTTTCCATAAGATTTAAGTAGGCTAAGGATGCTGTGTGGCCCCCGCCAAGCCCATCAGAAATGGAGAAGGAAAATAAATGAACAAGAAGGAACCTCCTGGAGAGCAGAGCAGGGGCAGAGGCAAGGATGAGAGGATTCACAGTTGAATAAAGACCTAAAAAGAGTGAAGGACAAGTTAGGTGGGTAGTTGGGGAAAATAGAATGATAAGCAAGTACAAAGGCCCAGAGGTGTGAGTGTGCTTCATGCCTTCGAGAAACCACATGGGTGCCTGTGTGGCAGCAGAGAAAACAAGGGGTGGAGGGGTAGTAAGAGATGACATCAGAGGGGGAGAGCAGATCGGCACAGGGGGGCCGGGGGATGGTTCCTAGACAATAAATCACACAAGGCCTTGTAGGTAACTTTGAAGATGGTGACTCTTCTCAATGAGTTGGGAAGCCATAGAGAGTACTGGATCATGGGAACAGAAACACTCTGACTTCTGTTTTCAAATGGATCCTTCGAGTTGCTGGGTTATGCAAAAAAAAGTGGGAGGGGCAGGAGTGGGGAGGATGTAAACAAGAAAACAGCCAGGAGTCTAGTGCAGTAATCCAAACAAGAGATCATTCACTCATTCATTCATTCACAGAACAAGCTTTTCTTGGCCACCTCTTGAGAAGACGTCACCACAGATAATATTATACTGATACGATGGGAGACTTCCCTTAAACAACAATGTTGTATTCATGCCATTAGAGAAAAAAGGTTAAATGTGGTAATAGGTTGTGAGTTCTTTGAGATTTTAAAGGTTTGAAAGAGCATGAGAAAGCTTTTCGTTCGTAAGTTTTGAGGAAAGTTTTTAAAAAGATTAATTTATTTCTTTTACGGGGGGGGGGGGGAGGGCAAGGGAAGTGCAGAGGGGGAGGGAGAAAGAGAATCCCAAGCAGACACCACACTGAGATGGAGTCCACCGTGGGACTCAGATCCCACCACCTGAGATCATGACTTGAGCCTAAATCAGGAGTCAGACGCTTAACTGACCGAGCCATACAGGCGCCCCACTTTTGAGGGAATTTCTTGTAAAACTTTTGGCTTATGAATTTGAGGAATGAAAGATAATTTAAGATCAGATGACATCTCCCCTATGTTATTTGTTATATTATACAGTAAGACACTTTTTTTAAAAGATTTTATTTATTTATTCATGAGACACAGAGAGAGAGACAGAGACAGAGAAAGAGAGACAGAGAGAGGCAGAGACACAGACAGAGGGAGAAGCAGGCTCCATGCAGGGAGCCCGACGTGGGACTCGATCCCGGGTCCCCAGGATCACGCCCTGGGCTGAAGGCGGTGCTAAACTGCGGAGCCGCCTGGGCTGCCCCAGTAAGACACTTTTAATGTAAATCTCTCTCTCCCCTACCAGGAAGCCAAAGCTGTAAACAAATGCAATGTGTGATTTTAGATTGGACCCTGAATTGGGAAAAAAAAAAAAATTTATAAAAGCATTATTAAAACAATTGGCAGGATGCCTGGGTGGCTCAGTGGCTGAGCATCTGCCATCAGCCCAGGGCGTGATCCTGGGGTCCTGGGATTGAGTCCCACATTGGGCTTCCTGCACGGAGCCTGCCTCCCCCCCTGCCTGTGTCTCTGCCTCTCTCTCTGTGTCTCTCATGAATAAATAAAATCTTAAAAAAAAAATCAATCAATAAATAAAACAATTGGCAATATTGGAATATGGACTATAGATTAGATAATAGTACTATAGTGATGTCCCATTTTCTGAATTTTATCATTTATGAATTTATTATTATACAGCGTTTATATAAGATAAATATCCAGGGGAAAGGAGAGAAAATGAGTGGGAAATATCAGAGAGGGTGACAAACCATGAGAGACTCCTAACTCTGGGAAATGAACAAGTGGTAGTGGAAGGGGAGGTGGGCGGGGGGATGGGATGACTGGGTGACCGGCACTGAGGGGGCACTTGACGGGATGAGCAGTGGGTGTTATACAATATGTTGGCAAATGAAACTCCAATAAAAAATTTACAAAAAATAAAATAAAATAAAATAAAATAAAATAAAATAAAATAAAATAAATCACAGGAATTTAAAAAGTACAGCCTAGGGAATAGAGTCAGTACTATTGTAACAACGTTGTACAGGGACAGGTGGCGATTACACTTCTCATGGGGAGAGCTGAGTAATGTACCAAATTGTTGAATCACTAAGTTGTAGGCCTGAAACTAATGTAACATTGTGTGTTGACTATACTTGAATAAATAATTTAAAAATTCAAAAAAAAAGATAAATATCCATGTTCTTGGAAAATATACACTGTGTATAAAATCTAAAGGGGCACAATGCATAAGGAAGGGGCATAATGTATTTAACTGATCCTCAAATGACTCAGAAAGAAATATGTACAATTCATGTGTGTGTGTATGTGTGTGTGCACAGATGGATCGTATGTGTGCATGTGTATATGTAGGGGTGTGTATTATGTATATATGTATGTGTGTGTGTATATATATATATGAACAAATATGACAAAATATTAACAATCAGTGCTTCTAGATAAAAGTGTTCAAGGGCTGGGGCGCCTGGGTGGAGCAGTCGGTTAAACACCCTACTCTTGGTTTTGGTTCGGGTCGTGCTCTCAGGGTCATGAGATCAAGCCCTGCGTCGGGCTCTGCTCCCAGCATGGAGTCTGCCTGAGACTCTCTCCTTCTCCCTCTGCCCGCCCCACTCCCTGCCTCTCTCTTTCTCTCTCTCAAATAAATAAATCTTTTTAAAAAGCACACAAGGGCTTTATATATTATTCTTGAAATTGCTGTGCTAAGTGTGAAATTATCCCCCCCCCTCAAAATTTTTAAAAACATTTTATAAACACTACTAAATCAAGTTCACTCCCCAAAAAGTTACGGTAGTTAAGCTATAGAGGCCCCTTTCCAAAGGAAGAAGTAGAAATATTTCCAGCCCCAGAGGACATTACAGCATCATCTGAAAGGAAGGATTCTGAGTCTTCTCTGCTTGAACACTTCCTTTTCCAACCAGAAGCTGATAAACCTTCTCTCCCTGCTGGGTCCCAGGGTCTCATTGTCATCTCAACCACTTGACATGGCTGGTTCTCAAATTTGGTCATAACTTAGCATCACTGAAGAGTTTGAAATATGACTGATGCTTGGGGTCCTCCTACCTCCAGAGGGTCTGAATCATTGAGCGTTGGCTGTGGGTGGCCTGGGCATCCGGATTTTTTAAAACTCCTTCATGTGATTCTTTCATGCAGCCAACTTGGAGAACCCACTAAGTAAGCTACACCATGTTGCCTCCTGTTCTCAGCTGGGCTCGGAGCCTGGTAGCACCTGCGTATGCTAGAATCACCCCATCTCTGGCTCTGTCCTTTGCCAGTGAGTACCCTTCTTTGACTGATGGCTTTGGGGTCCCATCTGGGACACAGGACTGCTGGGGCTTGGAAGGTCCATCCTGGAGGGCCTCCTGCATCACCAAGACCCTCATCTGCTCTAGGGTTTCAACTACAGTCAAGCTCAGCACTAGAGGAGTGGGTGGGGGTTGTTGGACATTATGTGGGAAGGGGACCCTTTGCAAGAGCGACCAGTGAAGGCAGAGTCCCGAGGGTGCCTTCGGGAACTTTCCTTTCAGTTCACATCTCTGTTCTTTCCTGAAAGCCTAGGACCATTTCTCTAAAGGCCACTCGTCAACAACTGATGATCATGGGACGGGTCCCTGACTGACACACAAAGTGGTCAAGAGGGTGACACCCAAATCTTTCTTCCCACATGGGTAGTAGCTCTCTGTTCTCTCTCCCCGTTCGGCCACTCTCCTACATCCTTCGAAAAAAAGTTCTTTCCAGCAGCCTCAGCAGGCCAGTTCAGAGCAGCCTCTGGCATCACTCTGCACACGCACTTTCCATCTCTAATCGCCCCTGCTCCCCTATTAAAAGATACATTTTCAAAGCAATGGGAGCAAGTTACTCATTCAAATGCTGTTAACAAATAACAGGATTAAAGTGTGTAATAGGTAGGTACTCAGCTTTGAAAATTTGCCCCGAAGAGTTAAAATTTCTGCTTCATTGGAAAAGGGGGTGTGTGTGGGGGGGGGAGGGCGGGAAAGTCCTGGTGGGAGGAATTTTCAGCCCCGGAATTTTATGTCTGATCTCCCTCCCCTGCATCTGAGCTGGAAGGCGAGATGCAGGTTGCGATTGCAGGAGAGGGGGCCTGGGGACAGTTCTGGGGCCTGCAGGTGCGCGGGGCTGCACGGCGGCGAGGGCTGGTCCCCCACCCAAGCGGGCGCACACCCGCCAGGACTTGCCGGAGCCCATGGCAGGGGAGTGGCCTTGTAAATACTCTCGGGAGGATCACTCCTTGTTGGATGGGATGACGGAGGGCAGAGTGTGGAGGTGCTGCAGCCCAGGCTTCAGGTGGAAGGCTTCTCGGAGAAAGTCCACCAAGGAAGGGCTGAGCCGGTGATGGGGAGGCAGGCTGGTGCACATGACAGCGGCGCCCTGCCACGACCTCCCCGCAAACTCAGGAAGGCCCTACACCCTACACCTTCCCACTGTTCCTGCCGCCTCCCCAGCAGCCCGGAGCCCGGAGCCTGCACCCTCTCCCACCTCTATTTTAATTATTGATTTTATTTTATTTTTTTAATATTTTATTTATTTACTCATGAGACACACACAGAGAGAGAGAGAGAGAGAGAGAGAGAGAGAGAGAGAGAGGCAGAGACACAGGCAGAGGAAGAAGCAGGCTCCATGCAGGGAGCCCGATGTGGGACTTGATCCCGGGACTCCAGGATCAGGCCCTGGACTGAAGGCGGTGCTAAACAGCTGAGCCACCAGGGCTGCCCTGATTTTCTTTTAATACACATTTCCTGAAGTTCTCTAGTCTGAGGGCATGACACTGAAGTCCTGTGCTAGGAGACGTCCTCCACCAAGGGGACAGCCACACCCTCCAGGGAGGCTGAGGAGTCTGGGCCACATAGTACGAGCTCAATCAAAGGCTGTGCTTTCAAAAACCATGCAGGCCCCCAGAGTGGTATTAAGAGGTAACCTGTGAGCCCCCAAATGGGGTCAGTAGTAAGGCCACAAGCATGGTAAGGATAAGACTCCACCCTAGGGCAAGAAAGGGACCTCACCTGTGTTGGTCAATCACCAAGGAGTCTCAGGTTTGGCTCTTCTGTGGCCAGGTGTGAGTTGAAAAGAGTTCTCATGGCGTAGGAATTCAGAAAATATCGATGAAAGGAAGAAACAATGACTGGATTAGAGGTGAGAGAGGGGGTGTGATGACCAAGGCCAGTGTCTCCAGAGCTGGTAGGCAGAGAGCTGAGGAGGCAGGCCAGGCCGGTGCACACAGGAGGGCCACTCAGACCCCTCCGGTGCCTCAAAGAGGGTTGCAGGGGAGGGATGGGGGGGGTGCAAAGAAGCCTAATGTGAAGGGCAGGAAGAGAGGAGTCAGGGGTCAAGTTCTCAAATTCTCCTTTACTAGTGGTGAGAACAGCAGGCTCTCCTCCGGGGGAAATACAGTCCCCCTAATGTCCCATCACGGATTTGACCTCCTCAGCCCCCCCAAGCCTGCCCAGGCCACCCACCGACAGAGACTCACAGATTACAGCCTGAGAGAAGCATTCAGGCCCCAGCCCAGCGCTTTACATATCTCCCCTCCCAATCTAGACAGCTCTGCCCTGGTTCCCTGTGATCCCACACCCCGGCTCTCTCTGCATAAATCACCGTCAGTGTCTTTGTCATAGATCCAGTTGACACCGATCTACATTTTTGTGATAATATTTTAATGACATTTGTATTTACCCGTGGATTTTCATATCTCGAGTGTCATCCTGAGAAGGACCGGAGGCAGCCTCTAAAGTTGCGGCGCGGGAACCAAGGAATCTGGCTTCCCCCCTGTTTTGAAATAGCTATGCCAGGATCCACAAAACGTAGATGATTTTTTTTTTTAAGTTTCATTGTACAAACACATACAGAGCACCTTTGAAATCTGGCTCCACGTTTTATTTTTTTTTTAATTATTTATTTTATTTGAGACACGCAGAGACAGAGGCAGACAGAGAAGCAGGCTCCACGCAGGGAGCCTAAGGCAGGACTCCATACCCAGACCCCGGGATCACACTCTGTGGCTCCAAGTTTTAAAATAGATGCATTTTACTTACCATCCCCAGAAGCCTCAGGCAGCTTCGGGCACCGGGGCAGCCACCTGTCAGCAGCCTGAGACACGCTGGGCCCTCCCGCAAGGCGCTGCCCATCCTCCACCTGGAGTTTGGACCTGGAGCTTAGGATGTCAGGAAGCGAAGCCTTCTTGATTTTTGTTCCTTTCATTAAATAACCAGGAAAAATGAGATACAAAGGTTGATTTGGAGAGAGGGGCGTGGTGCAGCCCGGAGGGGCAGCAGAGCAGGAGGGGTCTCCCTCAGAACCTTCCCCAGCCCCAGGGGACCCCCATCCCATCCTAACCGCTCAGCCCCTGTGGGACCTGCAGTCTTTTGCTTCAAGGCCTCTTGGCCCCAGCCCCCACCCCGGGCAAGGTCCAGCCTTGTCCTTGGAGGGTTTGATGTGTGGGGTCCCGCCCTTGGGATCACTCAGGCCGTGGGAACCCGGCAGGCTCCCTTTCCCACTTTCCCACAGGTGGCTTCTGGGCTTGCGACAGGTCGGGCTTCTCTGGGTTGCCTCTGTGAAACTCAGGAATGTCCCTGTGCCCTTGCCTGACCCTGAGGCAAGGAGTGGGCCTCCTCTTTCTGCGGGGGACTCAGGGCCAGATCCGTTCTTTCCCTCCTCACTCAAAGGGCCACCGAGAGGGCTATGGGCACAAAAAGAGGCGTTTTTCTTTGTGTCTAGTTTTCTGTATTGTTTTCTGGTTGGCTGTTCATACATTTAAAACGTATACCTTTCCTCTGGAAACATCCGAGGGGCCTCACAGAAAGCATGACACGGGAGAGAGTTTGCAAACATCGTCGGAAGCCGAATATTTGCTTGCAAGTGCCAGAATGGGCTTGGAGGCCGGGAATGACAGATGAGCTTCCGTGTGTGGGAACGCTGGGCCTCGGTGGCCCCCGTTGCATTTTATGGCACCGTCAGGGTCAATGTGGTCACCACATCTCCTAAAGGCAGCAAGGCTCAGAGAAATGCAAGAAACTGCCCCAAGCCCCACAGCTATGCAGTGGTAAAAGCAGGGTCAGAATCCAGATGGGGCAGGTCTAGATCCCTGCGCCCCGACACCGCAGAGAGTGCGTCCCCTGTGCTGTCACTGCCTTGGCCGCTGGGCCTTGCACTCCCAAGCCACGGAGGTAAGGCTAAGTTATGCACAGGCTCAATGAATCTTGGCCCTCAGGGGGGCTGAGGAGCCTGGTGTGGGTTTTCTGGTTTGGCTTTAACGGTGAACCCTCCCACCCCCCTGTCAATGCTTCACATGGGGCATCGCTGCCTGCTCCAGGGGTGCATCCGTGGTTACTGCCTCCCAATTCCGTGGACTATGAGAAATTGCAGCCTTCTCTCTTATTTCGACACCTGTGCACTTTAGGGCCGGCCTCGGGCCGCTCCTCAATGCAATCCAATGCTATAGGGCTGCGAGAAGCTGATGGGAGCGTGGAAGAGTGCTCGTGCTCACTGAAGGCGGTCCCCCCTAGGCCTGAATCCCTGCGGCGATGTTTGCAAAAAAAAAAAAAAAAAGAAGAAGAAGAAGGGGTGGGGGGAAAGAGGTTTGCAAAGTCCTTTCTTTGCTTGGGGGTGGGGTGGGGAGATGCAGGCGAGGTCGCAGCCCTTGGGCGGATGCGGGTTTTCCTGTTTGCTGGCCTCCCGGAGAGCAGCGCTGGGCCAAGGCCCTAGGGAAACTTCTTTCCACCTGACAAAGCAAAGGCCAATAGAAAGGTATTTTCTTTTTTTCTTTCTTTCCTTTTGTAGGGGCAGAAAGAACTTGTGAAAAGAGCGTGTCTTTTTGGAAACTGGGTAGATCAGGGTTCCAATCCACATTTTCCCACCCAGAATTACACCAAGTTAACATTTTGGAATCCAGGTTCCCATGGGTGCCACGCAGAGGAAAATAGAGCCCTGGCTGGCGCGCTGCGAGGATCCCAGGTCACGCTGAGCCCATGGAGGTCGGGGTGAGGGTGGGGCTGCACCTGGCCCGGGCGCAGGCTCCATCCGCAGAGAAAGGACCAGCTCAGATTCACTGGGGGGGGGGGGGGGGGGGGGAACAGCACCTGCCGCAGCAGGCGCCGGGGCTCAGGAGTGTGGAATTTCTGGTTTGCAGTGAAAAGAAGCCAAACAGATAACCAGCCAGCAGCACCCGCACCCCTGTCGCCTGCCCACCCGCCCCATGACCCCAGAAACCTTCGGAAAAGTCGGCTTCCAACCTAGTCCTCGGGGCAAGGAGGCCTGACAATGGCACTTTACTGCCCTCTGCTGCCCACCTGGAAAACTCGCTGCGAGCCTTCCCCAGCTTGGCCCCCCTAAAATCCCAAGGAGTTTGGCCCCATAAAATCCCAAGGAGTTTGGCCCCATAAAATCCCAAGAGGTTTGTCCCCCTGAAATCCCAAGGAGTTTGGACCCCTAAAATCCCAAGGAGTTTGGTTCCCTAAAATCCCAAGAAGTCTGGCCCCCTAAAATCCCAAGGAGCTTGGCCCCCTAAAATCCCAAGAAGTTTGGCCCCCAGCACTTGCCCAACCCTGCTCAACAGTGTACCCCAAAGATGAGGGTAGTACCTGGACCAGCCACAAAATCTGGGGGGTCCAGTGAAAAACACAGGGCGCCTTGTTAGGATGTGTATTAAGAATTTCAGGACAGCGACAACAGAGCATTAAACCAAACCATGGACACTTCTGAGGGTGGCGCCCTGTACAACTGCAGGTGTCTGTCCCCTGCCCACGAGGCTGGCTTTGCTTCATTATTACCTGCTCCTGACATTGAACTTCTGGGTGTGTGGCATAGTCCCAACAGTGCCCCGAGGACCAGAAATCTAGTAGAACAGGTCCGGGGGACAAGAGGTGGGGAGAGGGCCTCCCCTCACAAGCCAGACTGGAGGTGCGGAGTGTCTACTCTGTCCATCCACTCTGTCCCTGTGCGCTGCGGGGTGTGAGGAGGCCACGAAATAGCAGGCCTTGTCCTGGCTTGGGAACCAAACGACACTCAGGAATTGGACAGATGGAGTTTCAAATGTCAACATTAGTGCAGAACAGCCCCCCCGCCCCCCGACAGTGCTCACCTGTAACTAAGGTGTGTGCCAAACTCCACCCTCAAATTCCACCAGCCGGGAGCCACCCGAGGGGCAATGCAGTGCAGTCGCTGTCGCCCACTCTCCAGGGAAGTCACTGTGCCTCCCGGGGCACCAGAGCGGTGGGGAGAGTGTCAGAGCGCCTGGGAAGAAAGGAAGCACTTCAGGTATTTACAGCAAAGGGAATTTGATGCAGGGCATGGGGCCCCGGTGGTGGAGGTGCTGCGAGGTCAAGCACAAGAGTAACAGGAAGAAGTCACCCCCATTTTTAGGATGGAGGGGTGAAGGGCTAAGCTGGCCTTGGCGCGAGGGTGGGGGTGGTAGGTGGCAGGTGGCAGGCCGCTGGCATCAGCTGGAACCTTGTGGGTCCCTCAGACAGGAGCTGGGGTCACGGAGGAAATATGGGGGCTGCCCTTCCAGGAAGAAGGGGTGGGGGGCGGACAATGGCCTGGCTTCTCCCCCCTTCCCCTCCTTCTAGGACCTTCCACGGCCATGCTCACGCGGCTGAGCGGCTGAGCGGCAGCTGAAGCAGGGGCCTGGGCCAGGTACCCGCCAGGGAGCTGTTGCCCTGCCTTTCCCCACCGTTCCTGAGCCCTGGACGCAGCGCTCCCTGGACGGTTCTAAACTCAAATGGTTGCCCTGTGGGAGACTGTCGGACAAGAGGTAAATTCTGTCCCATGACGCAAGACGTCCCTCCCAGGCCAGACCACTCCTAAGCCACATGCCCTCCTACCGCCCTTTGTCTTGCCTGCCAGCTTATGTCATTATTCTAGGCTCCTGGTCTCGCTTCCTCCCCAAGTGTCCTTCGCCCACACCATCCCCCCACCGACACCCTGCATTCTCCTCACCAGAGTCGTGCTTCTACTTTTTCTTCTTGTCTACCCTGTTTCCTTCTATTCTTCTTCTTCTTCTTCTTTTTTTTTTTAAGATTTTATTTATTCATGAGACACACACACACACACACACACACACACACACACACACACAGAGGCAGAGACACAGGCAAAGGGAGAAGCAGGCCCTGTGCAGGGAGCCTGACGCGGGACTCGATCCCGGGTCTCCAGGATCACACCCTGGGCCAAAGGCAGGCACCAAACCGCTGAGCCCCCCGGGCTGCCCACCCTCCTCTCTTTTTGCATACTTTGCCCCTCCTTCTGTCTTACTTTCCTGCCTATTAATGAGCAGATTGAAGTCAAGTTCTTTGTGTTTTTTAGCTGCTACTGTTTTCCAATAATTTTTTTAAAAAGATTTTATTTATTTGAGAAAGAGAGAGCACAAGCAAGGGGGAGGTGTAGATGGAGAGGGAGAAGCAGACGTCCTGCTGAGCAGGGAGCCCTATGCTGGGCTCAATCCCAGGACCCTGCGATCATGGCCTGAGCCACTCCGACACCCTCCAATACATATTTCTTAAATATCAATCATACTGTAACCATTAACCCCAACTGCCACCTAGAGGACCCCAAATCCAGGTGTAACCAATGGAAACCAGGCCACACTTTCTTTACCAAGCCATGAGGTGGCATCTCGATTCCTCAGCAGGATTGGGAGAGCCGTGCAAAAGCTCGAAACCTGTACACAAAAATTAAGCCTCTTAATATTCGCCCCTAGAACATCAGTCAGCCTTCTGTTTGCAGTAACGATTGTACCAGATTTTACCGGACAGGCATCACATAAAGTGGAAGCCCTGAAAGTGCTGGAGAGTGAAGGGCAGCAGGTAGATTTTGGTGGGAGGTCCGTGTAGAGAGAGAGAAGGTGGAGAAAGTGAGCTCCCCGTTTCTCTTGGTTCCAGCCAGGGCCAGGCGCAGGCCACGTCCTGCAGCCCAGTGGTGGTGCTGCTGGAAAAGCAGGCATCCTTTTAGCCAATGAAAATAGAAGCCTGAGTCCAGGGCAGCTACCACTGCTAAAGGGAGGAGAGGGAGTCCTGAAAGGGGAAAAGCCAGAGAGGGGATCCCTAATTCTACTGGTTTTATCTCTGGGCCCCCCCTCTCCGGGGCTGTGCTTACAGAGAACAGATGCAAAGCATCTCAGCTAAAGACGAAAGAGTGACTGGGGTTGCTGTCCAAGAAATAGCTTTTCGTTAAGAGTCCAATCAAGGGAAGCACCTGTTAAAACAAAGTGAAATAACACCCATTAGGGGAAAAAAAAAATCAGAATTTAGAGCCTCCACAATTAACATTAATTATATATACAAATCCAAATTAACCAACATAGGAAGAGCCAGAAAAATGGGATATACTCTGGAGTGAAAAGACATTATGTGAATGGAATCAAACACAAAGAACTATATTCTTGCTGTATGATTCTGTGAAATTCTAGAAAAGGCAGTATTACAGGGAGAGAAAGCAGATCTGTGTTGGCTCGAGGCTGTCAGGGGAGAGTATGGATTACAGAGGGGTCGGGGAACCTTTTTGGAAGTAAGAGATATGTTCTATATCTTGATTGTGGTGATGCTTAAACTACTACATCTAGTTGTCCTAATTCACCAAATTTCACTCTTAAAATGTATTGGAAACTGTACCTCAATAAAATTGGAGAAAAAGTAAATGAAAAAAAGAATCACAGCCAGCGGGCTCTTTCTCAGGACTGCAAGATATTGGTCCATATTTTCAAGTTCCTTTGTATTCATTTCATGGTCCATTATACAAATGAATCAGAATTCATTTTTACTTCTACTGTTGCTAGGTATTCGTAGTATTTCCTCCTCTTCCTCCCCCTCCCCCTTCTCCTCTCCTAACTCCTCCTCCTCCTTGTTCTTTTTTTCTGATTGGACTGTCCCTGCAACACTTTTGAAAGTATTTGTTACAAACTGAGGTATCATTGTAGATGATACATGCCGACCTTTCTTCAGTAATGCTGGATTGTTTTCTAAGGTGGTTGTACCAACTGAGACGTCTACTAGCATGTATGAAAGTTCCACTGGTCCATATTTTTGCCCGTATTTGATATTTATCAGATTTGAAAAGTTTAAATCTGCTGGGCAAATCTTATTTTAACTTGCATTTCTCTTCTTACGAAAGGAGTTGAGTATCTTTCCATATGTTTATTGGCTATGCAGATCTCTTTTCAGGGCAAGGGACTATTAAGTCTTTCTCCATTTCTGACTGGGTTATTTTACACATTAATTCATGAGGCCCTTTGTATATTATTTATATGTTATTATCCCTTGTCATAAATATTACAAACATCTTTTACTGTATGGCAGTTATTTTCACTACCTTTGTAATCAACAGAATTTATGAGTTATAATTAGTCTGCCATTTTCCCCTTTGGGTCTTTTTTTTTTTTTTTTAATTTAAGAACTTTTTGCCTAACCAAAACTTTTGAAAATGTTGTTTACTTCTAGAAACTTTATAGTTTTGCCTTTCTTATGTACATCTTTAACTTACCTTGAACTGATTTCAGGGCATGCCGTGAAGTCAAGATACATTTTCCCTTTTCCCTATGGTTAAGCAATTTTTCCACCGACAGTTATTGATCTGTCTCTTTGTACCCCCACCAATCTACAGCGCCATTTCTGTCATGTAGCAAGGCTTTATATATGTTTGGGTCTTTTTCTGATCTCTTTAGTCTATTCCATTAGCGAATTTGTCTAACTCTGCATTATCAGCACAGTTTTATCTACTAGGGCTTTATAATAAATGCCAATGTTGTGATAGTCTCCTATAACAGTCACAGAATCAGGACACAGAAATCACAGTAGGTATTGTGAAAATGGAAAATGGAATATAAAGAATTGTTAACTAGTGACTAAAAGTGCTTAACTATTAAAAGGGGTAAAGGAAGACTTGAAGAGTCCAGATGTAGCAGGCAGTTACTACATCCACGATGAAGAAGGGACAAAGAAGGAACTAGACCTTTGGAGAATCACACACCCTCCCAATCAAAGGCTGAGGTCTACGCAACCTGCTTGTTGCAAAGAAACTTGACAGGGGGTATGGGCCAGAGCTGATGTGTAGAGATGGTCTACCACTGCCATGGGATGTGGAGCGGGTCTGTTGAAGCTGCCTACTTAGCCCCTGAGGGCACAGTCAGAGCCACTGTGGAAGTGGTCCCTTGGAGGCCCACAGAAGTGCCCACAGTGAGGGAAAGGGTGGCCTGAGGGCACAGCTGGAGCTGCTTCACCAGGGCTGCTGGGCTGCTGCTATAATAATAATGGGGGACTGAGCCCAGAAAGGAAAGGCCTTCTTGCCACTGTCGCCTTGCAGTATAATTCCAGTGCCCTCTATTGGCAAAGCAAAACACAGTGCCAGCTGGTAGGGAAGAGGTGTTGGCGTCCAGCTCCACTCTCACAGAGGGCCATAAAGGTGGATTTGGAGATAAGACAAAATTAGCTGATAACTGGCACAGTCTTCTCATTTGTTCTTACATTCAAAAGTTTCCTAACGATTTTTGGTCCCTTGCATGGCCGTGCGCCTAAGTTAGGGAGTGAGAGAACTGAATTTTTACTTGGATTTTGTTTAATCTATAGATTTACTTGGTGGAACCGACAGCTTTACACAATTCATTCTTCCATTTCATGAATATTTGGATCTTCATGTATTTAGGTCTTCCTTAAAGCTTTCCAATAGCATTTTTATCATTTTCTCTATAAAGAGCTCTTACGGCTTCTGCTAGGTTTATACTTCAGTACTTCATATTTTTAAAGCAAATGGTATATTTAAAATGTTCTATTTCTTGCTATTATACAAAAATGCAATTCATTTTTGGTATGTTGTTTTGTACCCAGCAACATGTTAAACTTACTTCCGTATTCTAGTAATATATCTATATATTCTTTTGGATTTTCTGCATGTATAAGTTTATCTTCCAAGAATAATGACAGATGAGATTCCCGTTCTTAAGTACTTCTTATTCTTGCCTTACTCTACTGTCTAGAACCTCAGTATGTTGAGTAAAAGTGGTAGTTACAAGCATCTTTGCCTCATTCTCAACATCGAAGGAAATGCCACTGCCATTAGCATAAAATAAGTTGGGGAGTAGATGTAGAACCAAGCTTTATACACCTTCTTAGATACCCTTGACTGCCTCCTTTCCCTGCCTTGACTGGCATCCCGAACATGCCAGGTTTTCCCTCCACTTTTAGACTTTAATGAAATACCACCAAGTTACAAAATATGGGATCTGAATTCCTGAACGGCTCCTAAGAGGTGGATGATGCCACCCAGAGGGACAGGCAATTGTATCCCTATGGGCTGATGACCAGTGAGAACTGGGAGATGGAAGTTACCTGATAGCCAAATTACTCCCTTTCTCCACTCCCATGGACTACTTCATGATACTGTTCTTCCTGGAAACCCTGCAAGTAAAGTCCACACAACAATGGTCTCATATGCTGAACCACCTAATATGTCTATTCAACTCATTGTAACGTGATTAAGGCATCACATTGCACTTCATAAGATTTCCCTTTACTTCCATTTCCCTCTCATCTACTCTGCCAATTTTGCATTTCCCAAATAGTTTTAGAATCTTAATCCTTGCCTCAGGCTCTGCTCTCTAGAAGCCCTAAGCTAAGACCAAATAGTACTCTTTATTCTTTGCATTTAAGTATTGTAGGATTTTGTTTCTTGGAAGTTTGATAATGCTCCCTAGTGAACTATTTAAGTCTGAGTCTGTTAGGAACTAGTGTTTCACTTTCTCTAAGGGTTGTAAGACTACTGTCTTCAGAATTTCTAGTTCTAGTTTTCTAAGAACTCATTACTTTTATCTATTGTTACACATTTATTGGCATAAAATTTATATTTTTATCTCTTTCATTGCACTTTTATTAATATCTATAAGATCCGTAGTGATGTTCCTATTTTCATTGCTGTTACTGATTTTGTCTAGTTGGTTCTCTCTCTTCCTCTCCTTTCCTTACTGATCATGCTAAGGGTTTGTATATTTTGTTAGTATTTTTGAAGAACCAACTTTAGACTCTGTTGATCTCTACCATGTTTGTTTTCTATTTCATGAGTTTGCTCTTATATTAGTTCCTTCCTTTTTTTGTTTATTTTGTGCTTTTTAACTTCATGAATTGAATGCCTTGCTCATAAGTTTATAGTCTTTCTTCTTTTCTAATATGCATGCTTCTAAGCAGTGGGTCTAGCACTCTCTAAATACTGCTTTAACTGCATTCTACATATTTTAGTAGGTGGTATTTCTTTAACATATAGTTTCAAGTATTTCTTAATTTCCATCACTTGTTTTTCTCATGTGTTAGAAATGTTTCAGAATTCCCAAATATATGGGGCTTTTCTAAAGATCCTTTTTAGATTGATTTCTAACTTAATTGCGTGTGGTCAGATAACATTTATATTACAGCAATCCTTTGAAATATATTGACACTTGCTTAATTTGCCAAGAACTTTGTTTTTGTTTTGTTTTTTAAAGATTTTATTTACTTATTCGAGAGAGAGAGAGAAAGAGAGAGAGAGAAAGAGAGAGAGAGAGGCAGAGACACAGGCAGAGGGAGAAGCAGGCTCCATGCAGGGAGATGTGGGACTCCAGGATCACACCCTGGGCCGAAGGCAGGCGTTAAACCGCTGAGCCACCCAGGGATCCCAAGAACATGGTTTTCATATATTCTATATAGTTGATAAATTATGAATGACAGTGTTGTGAGATAGATTGCATGTACACACACACATGTAATCAAGACTTCAATTTTCCTACATATTTCCTGACATTTGTCTGCTTATTCCATCAATTACTGAAAGATGACTCTGGATCTTTGTGGTTCTCTCATTTTTATGTTAAGATAGTTTCATTAAGCGCATACCAATGTACAATATTTCATCTTTATAGGGAATTTAACATCTTATGTATCTTATATGAAGTGAAATATTTAAGACTTAATCTTAATGTCTATTAAGGCATCCAAACAAACTGCACTCAAGTCCTTTTTTCAAGATCTACTTCTGGGACCACCTAAATGAAGACAGTCATTCCCCTGGAATGTTGTAGCACCACAATCACTAAGACTGCCACCTTTGATAAACTGGCAGTGGATCTACAAGGAAAGGGACACACTAATCTATGCAAGCTCTAGCATGTGAGGGTGGTATTAATTTATAATTGTGGGATAGGCTAATTATTGCTAAGTGCAATTAGTGCACAGAAAGAAGAAAATGCCATGCTCAACTCAGGGCATGATGTAAAAGATCTTCCTGGCAGCATTTGAAAAACTCCTTAGCTCATGCAGCTGGACGACAGACTGACGAAAACCAAGCCAGAAATTACAAATAAAGCTGAACTCACAGCCTTCACAAGTCTATGTTACAGTCAGGCCCTAAAAGTAAGTGGTGGCACCCTGAAATGTGGAGTGGGGACATTAGGGTGGAAACACTGAGAGCTTTGAACCCAATTCCTCTGAACCCTCTGGGCTACTAGGTCTACTTGCTCTTGCTGGGATAGCAGCCTATCCGGTATGGAGACCATGTTAAGGCCTCAACTGAAATCGATGCCTCAAAAGAGGAAGTACTAGCCTCCCCAAGATCTGCCCCACCTCGCCAATTACTCGTGTAAAACCTCAGCATGCCCAGTGCGGAAATTTTGTCTTTAATTCAGGAGGAAATGGCTCATCACCAGGAGTGCAGGATTTGGCCAGTCTATACTCTTCTTCCCTGCAGGAACTGGCAAAACATGTCTGGAAATGAATTTTGAGGACATGAGACTGGATCAAGGCATTTATTGGTATAGGTCACAGTCTTCTACAACTCAGAATATCCTGACAAGAACATGTAGAGATGATCCTGTGTTAGCTGGATGATGTGCTGCTGGGTGGCGCCTTGAAGGTTGGGGGAAATAATGGTGTAGAAGAAATGTAGAGGTGCTGGAACTGCCTTGGTACTTGATGCTGGGGCAGAGCTCAGAAAGTTCAGAGAGGCAACACTTGGGGGTGAGGGCAGGGTGGTGGTTATAATTTAAGAGAACACCTACCACCTGTCTATGTGCCCCAGAAGGCCAAGAAAATAGTCCCGCCGCTAAAATAGCAAATGCACTAGAGAAGAGGGCATAAGCATTGCTAAGAAACTCCGTGGAAGCCTGCAGGCCAAGGTTGATGGCAAGAGACACTGATATGGAACGGATTTTCCTTGTGTGTGAGAGAAGATTCTGGAACAGCAGAGATCAAGTGGCAGCAATTAGCAGATACAAAGCAGTATCTTACCATAACTTAGCAAGGTATGGAAACCAAGAACCTGGCTCCATTTTACATTCTGTAAAAATGACTAGTGGACCATGGCGAGATAGGGACAAGACAGATAGGTGGCCATCAGAGGTGTTGCTTGACTGTTATTAGTCATAAAATAGCAAGATTAGGTGACCAGATGGCAGCTGCTACAATGAAAAATCACTGTCTGTCTATCATGCCTCCTTTTCAGATCTAAGCCTGTTTTTAGACCCATAACTAACTGATCAAGGCTGGGATACTTGAGGCAGAATGCTATGATTCCACATCAAGGGCATCAAAGGAATCGATAGCCAATTGTTAGAATACCTACACACTGGGGAACGGCATACACAGACATCTTTTTAGGACCTTGCTTTTTTGGCTTAGAATGGGACGTAGAAAACAGTTTTAAGGTAAAGAGCCAGGTAGCAATTATTTTAGGCTTTATGAGCTATAGGGCCTGTTGCAACTTATCAACTATGCCATTGTAGCATGAAAGCAGCCATAACAGCAAGTAAATAGTAGGGGTTGGTAGCGTGTTTTAATAAAACTTTACTTGCACAAATAGCAGGCCACATTTGGCCCACAGACTGTCAAAATCCCTGGCCTTGAATGCAATGCTTTTATTAAAATTCAGTGTGTGCTTAGAAATAATGTATAGTCTCCCAATTGTTGTGCTCATTACTTATTTTGGAAACTAGAACAGCACATTAAATTATGCTGTTTAAATCCCCTGACTTATGTGTGCCTATGTGTGTTTTGAGTCCGCTTTATCTATAAAAAAACCCAATGAGTTTAGTTCCTCAAAAACTTCTGCCTATAGACTTCAATTTCACTTTATAAATTTGAACCTATGTTATTAGGTGCATACAAATTTAGTCTTTATTTTTCCTGGGCAATTAAAACTTGTATCATCTTGAAATAATCCCCATGAGCTCCAGTAATAGTTTTTTTCCTCTAGCTATGCTACTGTGAAAATAGTAAAGCTATATCAGCTTTCTTTTGTTTTATGGTATATTTTTCATCCTTCATTTTCAACCTTTCTATGCCTTTATACTCTAGTTGGTTCCTTATCAACACAGAACACAATTTAAAAGCCTGAGCTTCTTGGGAGCCAAAGCAAATAGGAGATTGTTTACTGAAAAGAAAAAAAAAATGCAGTCAGGTTGCTGGCAGGCTATTTGCTAGTTAAAACAACCTAGATATATCTGACATATAAGATATTAAACAGAACAAAGGTGTCTTTAAAGGCAGTTTAAAAAAACTCTAAGGCTTCACAGGCTTACACAATATTGTTTTTTTAATTGGAATTTTATCAGTGGCTCACTGATGACTTAACGACAGCAGCTAATTTGGCTTTCCATCAGTAATAGCTATGTTTATTAGTCTACTGCAACAGGAAGGCAGAAAGAAATGATCAGGGGTTCACAGCAAAGTTGCTCCCTCAACTTACTAGAAGCCCTTGTTTATCCTCCCCTTTGCTCTTTAAATCCCTCTAGTCGGGCAGCCTGGGTGGCTCAGCGGTTTGGTGCCTGCCTTGGGCTCAAGGCCTGATCCTGGATCCTGGGTCCCAGGATCGAGTTCCATATGGGGCTCCCTGCATGGAGCCTGCTTCTCCCTCTGCCTGTGTCTCTGCCTCTCTCTGTGTCTCTCATGAATAAATGGAGTCATAAATAAATAAATAAATAAATAAATAAATAAATAAATAAATAAATAAATCCCTTTAGTCAGTGATGTTTACTTAGTGTGTCTCCATCTTTCTGAACCTAGTTGACTGGAACCACAGGGATGAACAAAAGAAGTTTTCAGTGTATTAAAGCACTTGTTTTAAGGAGGGGGAGGTGTAGGGCCAAAGGTGCCATACAGCCAGTGGTAGAGCTAGAACTGCAAGGCAGGAGGCCTTTCCACCCTTCAATTCTTGTCCTTAGCTTTCATGACTTTAAGGAGGACTGAACTTCTCTGGGCCTCAATTTCTTTATTGGAACATAGGAAAGGACTCCTTTGTTCGAGAGAATGTGGTTTAGAGAGAATAGATTTCTAACAGTGCCTGGCATATACTAGGGCCTCAACGAGGTGTCCCATAGTTCCCTTCCCTCTGCCCTGAGCAGCTCAGTGGACAAGAGCATTCCTCTTAAATTGAGGCTTGCGGAAAATGGCTCTTTTCAAAGGAGATGTTCTGTTATTTCTTCTTTGTTCCCACTCCCACCACTGACTCTTGGGATTTGAGGCATGCTTTACCTCAGATTTCAAAGAAATGGGAGAAGCAAGACCCTCTTGAGGTCTAGTTCACAGACTGAAGAATCCCAGGGTGCACTTGGTCTTGTCGGAAGGCCAAGGTCATCATTGTTTAAAAATTTCTCCCCTGGCCTTAAGCTACTCACATCCTTGGATTCCCAGTAAGCCACAATGTGGGGTGGGTGGCGGGGCAGGGGGAGGGGGCAAGAGTCCAGGCCTGAGCATCAGGGTGACCTGTTTACGGCTCCACCACTCACCAGTCATGATTTCAGAGGATGGGTCTCTTCTGAGCCTCAGTTGGGACTAATGTCACCGTCTGGGAACTCTTGTAGGAACTAAAGGAAACAATGTATCCACATTGTATCGACACGCTTGGCCAGTGCCCAGCACACAGCGAACACTCAGTGGATGGGAGGCTTTTTAATGCAGGGCTGTGCTGCACCCACACCGGAATCACAAACCCCCAGGTTCACCCACAGCACATAATCACATGCCATTTTCAACAACATACACTTTTGCAGATAAAAAAGGTAACCCACACTTTCATTTTCTTTATTTTTCATTGATACCGTATGAATACAAAGTTTCTAGAAAGCTACAAAATGTCTACCACTTTATCAAGAAGGCATCAAAATGTGTCACTTTGCAAAGACATGAAAACACCTGCAGGAACTGACACAAAAATAGCATTTTTAGAGTGATGAAATAATTGCACTTAACTGTCATGGATATTAAAGTTATCACACATATGTACCGCGAAAGCTAGAATACATTTTTTTTTTTTTACAAAGCACTTTATAAAAAAATTCTCTGCACACAAACCCTATAATTTTCATATAACTATCATACTAAAGATAAATTCACTTTAAAGCCAACACTTAGAACATTTTTTTAAACAAAAAGGTACCAGTACCTAAACACAGACATTAACAAATACAAGAATACTGTACTGCCAAGAGGTTTAACCAAATGCCTTTTTGAAAGTTTCTGCAAATAGTTTAAGAAAACGTGTGTGAGAATTGGCCCCCCCACCCCCATCTCTCCAATCGACCGAGGGGAACCTTATCACCCAGGGCCAGGTTCCCGAGCCCCCTCCCAGCTGCAGTACAATATCAAAGCGACCACTGACCAGATGAAGCGCTTACGTCACAAGCCCATCGTATACACGGGACACAAAGACACCGACTGTGAGAATCCCATTAAGTCATTTAGAACGTGAACGAACACACGTGGCAAAACCAATTTACATAAAATTTAAGCATATTCAAGAATTAAAGGCTATTCGGGTTTCTTTTTTAAACGTCACAAAATTTTTTGTTGTTGTTGTTTTTCAGGCACGTACTGTTTTTGTTTTTTGTTTTTTTTTTTTCCCTTCTCTGCAGGCAAGAGCCTATGGACAAAGGCCTACAAAAGTGAATCTTTCAAGGAGGTAACAGGGAGATGTATTTTTTTTTTTTTTGTTAAGAAGTGCAGTTAATATCTAATTTACACAGTCAAACTAATCACAGAAAATGACTGATCCAATAATAATGATAATAATAATAACAATAAAATAAGAGACCGGTTCCCAATTGATTTATGCCTAGGTTCTGTTAACCTCTCAGAGACAGGGGAAGGGAAAACCATCTCGTAATGGAAGGCAGACGAAGGAGTCTACCTGAGCGAGGTGGAATCTCCTGGAATCTGACCCCATTTAATGAGGAAAGAGGGAACATAAATGCCATTGCAAATAAACTAAGAAGATGTAGTGTGGCGTGGGACTGACCCCATGCGAATTCACAAAGAATAAAACAAGCTACAGCCCCAGGAAGTAGGACAATAAATACCAATATTTCATCTCAGTTAATGGTGCAGGACTTCAGCGAAACTACCCTCGCAATGCAGTAAATTTTAAACACAAAAACCTTCATTCTGAACAATATAAGCAACGAGCTTATGAGAGAAAACTATTGCCAAACAAAGCACAGTAACAGCTGAAAAGAGAAGCGGATGAACAAGTATTTGATTCATTTCTGTCCGGGTGCGGTACAGTACTGACAGGGGGCCTCAACTCAAGCGGCTAACTACCGCTCGTTTAGCTCATTTTCGTTCTCACCATTTGATTTTTTTTTTTTTTTCCTTGTAGAATTTTCTCTAAATACTCACAACTTGGTGTGGATAGAAATCACTCCTGAAATTTCAGAGCCCAGACAGGGTAATCTTAAAGACACCAGGGACAGACGAAAGAACGTAACGCATTAAGAGTTCAGAGGCTAACTTTCAAAGATGTCTCATGTCATTCTGGAGTCTATATTGGTAAAGGACAATTTTTTTTTTTTTTTCTCCTGGCTTTTGTTTGGCTGGTGTTTTCGCCTTCTGGTCCTTTCCACTCCTCTTCCTTACCTCTATCAGTTTTCCCAATCTACACAAGGTTTGGATAAAAGCCAACAGCGGACTCTTAAAGGGCTGCCCTTTGGAGGGCTGGACCATTCTTTGAAAATGCCGAATTGTGAATGGTGAATGGTGCTCTTTGGAAGTTTCTCATAGCACATTCGTACACAACACTCAGAGTCAACGTTTTCGCCGTTGAGAAGAACACTTCGATTGTAATGACCCTAACTCATTTTTTGTTTTGTTTTGTTTTGTTGTTCTGCGCTGGCATCTCAGTTTGAGGCTTCCAACTTCCAGAAGTGGTGTCACTGCGCAAACCGGAGAAGCGCGCGCCGTCGTCTGCATGGACAGGAGAGCCTCCACGGAGACTGCACACGAACACGAGGGGAAGGACAGTGCTGTCCACCGGCCGGAGAGTCTGTCGTCCGCGTGGCAGTCCCCTGGCGTGGACGCAGGGCTGGGGGATGGGCGGGGGCCCCCGGGGGCGCGGACACGGGACGCAACAGTTCCCGGGGGCCGTCCTGCCGCGTCCTGGCGGACAGAGGCCTGTGGTTGGTTACTCATCCTGGTAAACCAAAGGCATTACGGTGATCTCAGAATATTTTTGGTCTCTCTACACAAATTATCGTTATATGGCAGCACTTTTCTAAGCTGGAATCTCAAACCAAAGGCACTTCCATGCTAGAGCGCAGAAGATTCATAAATAGCTAAGTATTTGGTCGTGAATTTCGAAGGCAACTTTAAAAGTACAATTTGCTTTTCATAGTAAACCACGAAGTTGGAAAACCTTCCGTTTTGGTATATACGTTTGAGAGTGCGGTCAAGAACCGACTGCCGTTCAGTTTCCGATTTTCGACCAGGTGGGTCGGTTCCCTAGAGGGCTGGAGAAAATTGGGCTTACAAAAGAGAAATGAGAACCGTTTTTTGTTTTTTTTTGTTTTTGTTTTTGTCTTTTTTTTGCCTGTGCGGTTTCCAATACGGGGCCAATCAGTAAATGGACGCGGAGGGCTGGGTAGGACTAGGAAATCACTAAGGCACTGCTTACTGGAACGCTTTGGCAGCTCTGAATTTAAAACTCCCTAAAAAAAGTAACAGTAGTAAGAGAAACGCTTCCAGCTTACAAAAGGGCTCACAGTTCCGAGGCAGCCTTTTGCACTGCACACCCTACACGCAACGTCTCAAAAGATTTAAGGCTTTTCAGAAATGACATGTGCAGGGCTTTGCCACAGAAATATCAACATAAAGAAAGAAGCAATGCAGACATATGCTCTCAATGTCACAGGTGTGAACACCAACACACAGAATTGGTTCTACCCTTCGTCAGGACAGGTGTAGTGTACCAGACAGAGCATATACAAACTTAGACAAATTATATGTACCTGGTTTGTAAAATTGACTGTCATCTCAAGACGATTTAAATAATTTATGGTTGTACAAAAACAGACCGCTAAAGCCACTACAGTATCGAGACCTAAAGAAGACTTGGGTTTAAGCCATCTGGGGGCTTGTAACACCAAGTGCTGGGAACAGGGGCTGCTTTTTGGCTGGTCTGAGTGTGGGACTTTGCTGCTGGGATGCTTAGCAGATAAAAATTGGACTCAGAGTCTGTGGCGGGTGAATTGTCTTCAGGGTAAGCGAAAAGGCTCATCAGCTTTCGTATCTGCTTTGTGGGTGCCTCATGTAGCTCCCGTCAGACCCGAGGCTCCGTGGGAGAGGCGGCGTTGGCATCGGGGTGATGCCGTGCTCTGGCCGAGGTGGGGGGTTCTTAGGTCTCCCTCTGTCCTCTGCTCTGAGCCGTGCACACCTTTGTAGGCATCATTTAGGCATGAGCACCGAAGTGGACCAACCTCCACTGGGAGAGGCCGAGGGTTAAGTGGCGAGGTCCCAGAGCCTCACCCTTACTTACTCTGTCACTAACCAGCTGGGTGACTTTGGGCAAGTCACCTCCCTGCTGGGCCCCAACTTTCTCATCCACTAAATGAAGGAGAATAGATTGTGCTCTCTTTTAGCTCAATAAAGGAAAATCTATCAGCCCTCTTCCAGAACTGGTCCCTCTCTCCTCCATCCTTAAAGGTGCAGCGTTCCAAAGGCTTTCATAAATTCTAAGAACAGCACTGAGTGTAGGGCAGAGGGCAGAGGAAGACCAGAGGAAGTTTACCGAAATGATGAAAGCTTTGACAATGAGTCCCATAAGCTCATGAGAATAATGAACACAGCTGGAACTTCTTTTAAAGCTGGTAAACTTAAGGAATGAAGAGCAAATCACAGAGGCACCTTACAGGGGTGAGCTGATTGTGGGGGATGATGGTGACCAGCTGTTCCCAAGATCCTCAAGGGATGAAGGAATACTCTGTAGCAGGACAGACTCTGCTGTGAAAGAGGCTCTGAGCTGGAAGAGACCTGGACGTAATGTCATTCGAGTAACATTCCTACCTGCCTCTTAACGACCTGAAACAAAGCTCCTAGGATAGCAAAGGGAAAAAGAAAATCTCAAATATGGTTGTGACCTGTGAGGTCTAAGGCAGTGGTTCTCAACTGGGGCAATATTGTGTTCCGTGGAACATTTGGCAACATCTGGAGATATTCTGGGTTGTGGCAACAGCAGGAAGGGTGTGAGAGAGGCCAAGGGTGTTGCTATACCTCCTACAATGCACAGGATCGTCTCAGCAGAACAAAAGACTGTTCCCAACCGTCAACAGTGTAGACGCTGAGAACACCTGGCCCAGAGAAGTTTAGACCTTCTGGGATTCCAGAATCTGTCCTGAAGAAGTCCTGATAGTAATTTTAGGTCTTTTGCTAAGATGGAAACAAATGCCAACAGACCGGAGTCCAGTTCTTCCGCTCCTCCCTGTGTGGGCTGGGGAAGATGGGCCTCCAGACTCTAGTAAAAGTATGAGATGTCCCTGACTCAATGCTGGTAGTGCAGGGTCACCAAGATATCTGGTATCTGAAAGAAAGCAATAAAGACAGAGGCCTGGAAAGGCTTTTTTATGGTTTGGGAAGCTTTATAGATGAAGGGAAAAGACTGCTACCAAGGATGAAAGACCCAAGACAGATTTGGATTAGGTGCTACAACACAAACCCCACACCAGCACCTAATTTGGCAGAGACATAGAGAGCTAAGCGTTTGGGTAACTGGGATCAGAGGTTAAGAGAGGGAAACAGTCTGCCCTGGAGAAAATTGTAGAGGAACAAGACAAGAAGTAAATTTTTTAAGGCTCTTAGAAATGTTTTGAGAGCAAAAAGCAAACCTCCAGGTTGTTCTTGTAAATACCCCAAACTCAGCTAGGAAGGCATCTGGGGGATGGGGGCATAGCCTGCCTGGGGTATGCCCGTCTCTGGAGCCAACAGAACCGCCCTGTAGGGGCTCTTCTTGGGTTTGTGCTTTGAAAAGTAAATCCCGAGAGCCCTCCCAGCAGCACAGAAGAGCTCCATCCCTGCGTGGGAATGTGAATCAGACCAACTTCTCTCCCGGAAGTTCTGGGATGGCTCTGGCCATAGAAGATCCTTTACACCCCTTTACTGGGTCCTGGCCCTGGGAGGGAGGGGTTTCCCTTGAGGAAAGATGCAGTACAGGAGCAAAAGAAACATCCATAGGAGGGGTGACCAAGAGACGTCATTAAGTATGATGACCATGGAAGAAGCTTCAGTGCCTGGGCGGAAGGCCAGATGGAAGGGCAGATGACTAGGGCAATCCTTCAAAGGCCCACTTAGAGAATAAACGTTAGTTTCTTTGCAGAGGGAAGACAGACAGCATCCTACCGGCCTATCTGAGGGATGTGTGTTCCAAATGGGAGTTTTGCACTTTTCTTCTCTGGTCTTCCCAGGAACCAGTGGCACGAGTTTGGGAGAGGTCAGGCTTGGTCTGGTGTCCTCCTATTTGCCACAAGCCAGCCACACCCTCGTGCTCATGACCACCAAACACTCTAATCAATGTGCCTGCAGGGTCAGAGCAGGTAACGGGACAGGGAAAGGGGTAAGTTCCTTGGACGTGAAAGAACAAGATAATCACGTTCCAGCTTGATGAGAAAGCCTTGGTAGGTTTCACGACTTTACAAAACTTATTCCACGTTCTATCGTGTTAACCCACTCCTGGCAATTATAAAAAATGTCACTTTCCTCTGGGAAGTTGGGGCGTATACACTGTCTCCTTCCCAATGAAGCACTTATGGAAAGAACCCAAGACATGTGGCCATTTCAAACCGACTCTGCCTGGGTGATGCTTTGGAATATTTTGGGTTGGAAAGTTGAATTTCTCCTGGGAAGAGAACCTCCCCAAACAAGTCTGTTTGGAAGAGTCCGAGAGAGCACTGGGCCTCTCAAACCTCAAACAAGAACTGTGACTTATTGAGAGACGTTGAAGAAACAGATGTCCTTAAAGAATATATCTAGATCTATGGACGCAGACTGCGATATACATACATATCAGCACCGAGCAAACTGAGTGACACTGAATAGATGTTCAATAAATAGGTGTTTAATAACTATATATGTATATGTGTGTGGATGTACACACAAACACATAAGTACACATACAGTTATAGCAGGTTAATATGCGTGCTGGTTCACCAGAAATAATTTATCCACAGGCTGGTGAGGATGCTTGCAAGTTTCTGGGGAGCAGAGACGCTAAAACTGATGAGCCTTTTACTTGTTTGGTTGATGAAATTTCTCCCAGCCACAGGATTTTTCTATACTTTGCAGCTCACAGTGCAGTATTCAATGCCAATTTTAAATTTTTGTTATTAAATTTCAGTGGTTCAAACATTTACTCATCTTAGTAAAAAATTTGGTTGTCCATATAAAATATAACTGCACACACAAGACTATAAACATTGTACGTTTAGATTTTCAGTATTTATCTACTTATTGCAAAAAGAGCCATCTTCTTTTTTCATTAAATAATCATCACATTAGTACAATACAATTTTATATTTTTTAAATATACTATATATGTTAAGGATAAGGGGTGAAGTTTTCTTCCTTTGTAATACCTGTTCAAGAGTTTAATGGATTAAGAGATTAGTTTTAACCTTGAGAGAGAGAGAAAAAAAAGTACAAATTTGTCTCATTAGAATATTTCTACCAAGCATTTAAGGCTATATTTTAACATTTGGTTTCAAAAAGAAAGAAAAGTTTCATTTAAAAAATAATTTAGTGAATTACATTCTTTCATAACTTCCACCCTAATTAGTTACAAAGATAAGTCTAAAGATTCTTAGTTTTGTGTACTAATTTACATTTATATTTAAAGATTAATTTTACTTGTATCTTAAAACAAGAATTTTATGTTGGAAAAAAAAAAAAAAGAACTAAATACATTTGTATAAAGGCTGTAAATGTCCCATGGCAAATGCTCTGTCTCAAATTTTTTTCTACCACAATTAGAAATAGGTCTCTGCAGACAGAGACCCGGGTTCTTAAGGATCACCTTTCCCGAGGAATTGTGGGCCGTGGATCTAAAGAACATGTAGAAACAACTCGATTTCTCTTTTTACAACTGTACCAGAACTTCACAGCTACAATGATAGTAGGAACACATGAAAAAATGACTTCACTCAAACAGGATTTAGAAAAAGTCAGGGTGACCTCAGGGCCAGGGCACCCCCCTGCGTGGTGAGGTTTACAGTCATTCAATAATGGAGAGAGTGTGTGTGTGCGCACATACGTGTGTGTGTATATACAGATATCTATATATATAAATAACCATGTTCAGTCCTTTACAAGCCTGTAAATATGATGCTGTGCTCCATGTTCACTATTTGAAACTTCAAATACACAGGCCATGCAGAGGAGAGTTTCTTGTGTATCCCTGTTTGTTACCACCTGTTTAAAAAAAAAAAAGTATATATATGTACATATACACAGAGAGAGAGAGAGAGAGCGAGAGAGAAACCCACACGGATGAACACACCGCCCACCTGTACCACTAGGACTTGCCTGGAGAGGAACCGTCTGAAGCCCAGCAGGTAGACTGCTGGCGATACCCCAGCCTCCCTCTGCTCCCTCCAGCACAAACTTAAGGTACTTATGGGTCCGACTTGAACCCTATCTGGACTTAGTTACCACGTGTAAGAAATTCCTTAAGGACAGGGTCTCACCCATAATCGGAGCCCACAAGAATTCATGTTTTTTGGGAGGGTCGATTTCGAGAATTCTGTCCCACGCGACAGTCATCTATCCCAGGAATTGCCTCCTAGCCTACTCCAAAGCTCCTACTAGATTTGTTTCACAGCAGCCCAGGACAGACGTGAGCCCCACGAACACCTGGCTCAGCGCTGTTAGCCAGCAGTGCTGGGACTCCATGAAATACACGCCGCACAAGGCACTGTGGCAGGGTCACGTCAAGTGACCACTCTTTCAACTTACACAAGGCTTTTACCTTTTGAAATGAGCTCTGAAATATTCACGTGCTTCCCTCTTGGCTCAAGACTCTGGACTCCAGCTCTCTCCTCCTCGTGCCCATGGGCCTAGCCTGTGTTATCTTCGGAGATGGGATCTGACCCAGGGCGCCGTGGCCCCTGCCCATCTCCCAGGGCCATTCTCAGAAGGAACTTTCTAAAAGCAGATCTAGCCCAACTGCCCAACAGCTTCAGTGATACTATTATATGTGGTTTCTAGACAACTCAGTCTCTTCAAACCCTGGGAATCTGAGGGCCTAGCCCAGTGCGTTGTCGTGGGGTGGGGGGGCGTGTTCCCTGCCCTGTCAGGCTGCTTCACTCATTCCGTGTCCCCTACCCTCAAGGCATCCAAGGGTAGGGTCTCTGCCTGAAGAATAAAGATGCACACACTTATCCTTTTCCCATCAGAGCATACAGTTCAGTCTGTAAGTACACCTAGATTTGTGTGATTAAAAAAAAAAAAATGCCCACGTGGGCTGTCAGTTCCTGAAGAACAGGGACCGTGCTTCCTAGTGACACGCTTGGCGCTCCACGGTTTGTTTTTTTCCCCCCACAGTTGTTTATACATTTGCTGAATGGATGGCAATCGACAGAACAGCCAACGTATAGTGACTGCTTAGCACGTATCTACTCGGTCTTAAATGCTTCACGCACATCATCTCATACGTGTTACATGTCTGTGAGCAGGTGCCATTATCAGCTCCTCTTTGGCAGAGAGGGAGGCCGTGTGTGTGTGTGTGTGTGTGTGTGTGTGTGAGAGAGATTAAAGGTTATAGAACTGTCAACTAGGGGATCCCTGGGTAGCTCAGAGGTTTAGCGCTGCCTTCAGCCCAAGGGGTGATCCTGGAGTCCCGGGATCGAGTCCCACATTGGGCTCCCTGCGGGGAGCCTGCTTCTCTCTCTGCCTGTGTCTCTGCCTCTCTCTGTGTGTCTCTCATGAATAAATAAATAAAAATCTTAAAAAAAAAAAAAAACCTGTCAACTAAGAATCCCAGATCTGATTTCGAAGACCTGTTTCCTAACCATTAAGCCATGTTGCTCTAGACAAATGAATTGGTACAGTAATCAGTTCTCTCCCTCCCCCTCCACCCCTGGGTAATAAAGATTTTATTCAATACCTATCTGCTTTCCTGGTCTTACTTCCTGCCCCTTCCCTCACAAATCAGAGACTCCAAGCATGCAGGCCTTTTGTCCTGGACATCTCCCTCCCTCTCTTTCCATGGGCAGGAAATGCCATGTCCTGCTGCTTTTACCTCCCCAATGGTTCTTGAATCCATCCCCTTCTGCACTGCCAGGGCCCAGAGCAGCAGCCAAGCGCCCAGACCCCAGACCCCCCTGCACCAGGGCCCTCCACCCCCCCCCCCCCCGCCCCCAGGAGCCACGCTGGCTCATACTACTCCCAGGGGTACACAAGCAGCCACAAAAAACCTGTGAGGAGAACTCTGATAACATCACTCTCTGGCTTAAAAACCCTGGTGGCCTGTATTCAACTTCCAAACTGTAGGGTAAAGAGAAAACCTGACCTCAAGCCTACAAGGCCCAGGAGACCCTGCCCCACCTGGCTGTTCCTAGCCGGCCAGCTCGCTGCTCCTTGCTCTCTCCACGCCAGCCACCCTACCCTATTTCCAGTCCTCCTGCTTGTCTGCCCACCTGCAGTGCTTTTCTCTACCCTCTCTTCCTAGTCATCTGGCAGGGATGCCTCAACCGTTTCTTCCTGAGGGAAGCCGCCTCTGACCTCCCTCACCAGGTCAAACGCTCTTGTCACGGTCTCTCGGCACCATGTACCTTCCCCTGCCAGCCGCCTGCCACTGGTTTGTCTCCTTTTTGTGATGGCTTGACAAATACCTGCCTGCCTCCGACGCCTCCACGACGGCTGCCCCGCCTCCAGCTAGTTCACACCCCAACACCTGACACTTAAGAACACACTCATGGAATGGCCCTTTTCTTGCTAAATTTGAAAAATACCTGTTTATCCATCAACGCCAAGTAAATACCATCTTTTAACATCCCTGGGAATCCCCCCACTTCAATCCAGCCACAGGTACGTAAACTATCCTGTACGTCCAGGTGTCTGTTTCTCAAGAGGACCACAGCCATGTATTGTACAAATGTATTGTAACCATTTATTTACAGGCCTCTTTCCTCCTAGCAGGCCAACGTTTACGATGGGATAGGCATTGTGTTTTATCTGTAGTGTTTTCTGGCAGCTAGTCCCATAGTTTAGCTGAATGAATGAAAATATTCTCAACAACCTTCGAGGTGGCGTGCACAGACCCGGGCATTCTGTTTGTAAATGGAGGAAGAAACAGAGTTTACAGACTTTAAATGACTTACCCAAGCCCAGGTCATAAAAATAGAATTGGGTCTTAAACCCCAGTCTTCTGGTTCCATGATCAAGAAATATCCTGCCAAGTGTCTTTCCTATTTTTAAGTCTTAATTTATGTCTGTCACTAGCTCTGTGACCTCAGGTAAGCCTACCATCCCTCATCCATAAAATGGGAATAAAGCTCAGAGTTTTGCAGTGAAAATTTCATAACATTTACAGAAGATTTAGCACTGTGTGCCTGGAACCTCTCTGATCGACCTGACCTTGCAAACTCTCTAGGAGACACTATGTCCTATTTATCTTTTTCCTTTTCCTTTTTTAAAGTAGGCTCCAGGCCCAACGCAGAGCTTGAACTCACGACCCTGAGATCATACGCCACATGGTCTACCAACTGGGCCAGCCAGGTGTCCTGAATATGTCCTAGACTTCCAGATTAAGAGTCAAAAGGAAAAAAAAAAATGTTTCTAGAGAGCTGTATGTATGTCTGAATATAACTTCCAAAGGCGACAGGAATACCTGATCTATAATTTAGTTACTGTGGTCCTCAGTCTGTTTGCATATGGTCACTAAGGCCCCACATTTACAGGTTCACTTCAATCTCTGTATCATCCCGATGAAATCAGAGTCTAGCTCACCAGCCAGTAAGGTCTGGACTTGATCTTTCTGACACAGGCTTTGTAACCCAATACCGGGTAAAATATCTACAACTGTATCCAGCAGCTGCCTACTTCTGAGGAAGAGCTGGAAAGTACTATTTCTCCTTTCATGATCAGTGAGACGACTTGACCCTCATAATCCAGGAGTGCTGGTTTAATTTCAGTTCCTCTAAAAGCCAAAATATTATTTCTAGCAGATATTTATTGAGAGCTACTGATTCTTCATAGCAAAGGAATTTCTCTAGTTGCTTACTGATACGTTTTGGAATTAATTTAATGTTCTCTGGACATTTGGCTGCTTGAAGTCACATGTTCTGAAGGAGCACTACTGATTTGGTTTCATGGATTTTGTGGCTAACAGATGCCTTAAATTTCTTCCAGGCCTTGTTTTCCTCAGCTATGCTCTGCGAGGTAGGGTTAGGGAATGAGGCATATTCCTTAAAATGCTCAAGCAGACTCAGAACTGGTTTGTAAGAACAGCTAAGACTGCTTGAGGGTGGGCTGGTTAATTCCTAAGACTATGAACTGTCCCTCCCAAAGGATGAGACACTCGTTTTCTGCCCATCTGAGCACAAGAGTCACCTTTGGAACTAGCAAGAAACAGCTGTGTGACAGGTACCTGCCCGCACCCCAAACCGTGAACTGCTCAATTTTCACTAACGACCATTAAAGAACAAGACACTAATACATTTAATACTTATTAAAGAACAGGTTTTCCAAAGTTTCCCCCAGATTGCTAGTTTCTCATGGACACGGCTGAGAATCTGCTGAGAGTCTCTCTCGGGAATAAATGAAAAGCACATGCAAAACTCTCTGCCAAGTTTTTGCCCGTTACGTGTCTGGGAACTCTTGGGACTCCCTGCAGCTCATTCAGCTATCCCCTATAGCAGTGGGACTCCATCTCAATGACCCGGGGACCTATAAAAATGAGACAAAAACCGTGATGCTGGGTGGGCCCCACTTTCAGGTATTCTGGTTTTATTTATCTCAGCTGGGGCCCAGGCCCCAGAAATTTCAAAAGCTTCCTGGGTGAATCTGATATGTAGAAGGATTTTAATGTTTAAAGTTTTACTTATTCAGGTTTTTCTACTGGTGTGAGGAAACTGGCTCCCACTGGCTCTTGAGAGTTAAATATGAAGAAATTTCGTAAGCTGGACAACAACTGGTGCCTTGAAGTTGACCTTGGAAGTGTATGTATACCATGGAAATGAGCAAATGCTAATATATCAGGATGTTGAGGGGAGGTTGAGGGACAGGTTTCTTCTTTTTTTTTTTTTTAAAGTAGCATACCACTGATTGAGAACCCTGATCTCAATGGATCCAAAGATCTTCTAAGTACTCTAGTTCTGAATCCTAATAACAGATGAACAAAGCAGGGCTTCAGAAGGCTGAATACTTGACCATGATACTGGATATCATCGTTACCCCCTTTTAGCAAAACTTTCCAAGTTTTGTTTTGGCATTTTTCCTTCGGTTAAATCAAAGAATGTTAATTTTTTCAAAAATGAGCCTTATGAAACCCATTACTACGTATTTTATAGGCAGATTTTTGAGGACAACCCTGTTTATATTCATAAACATTTAGATTTTTGAGGACAACCCTGTTATATTCATAAACATTTATATTCATAAACATTCACCTTACCAGGTCTCCAAATGAAGCCCCTAAGAGAAATCTGTTTTAAAGTTAAATATTAGGGGTCCCTCCCCTACTCCCTGGCATTGCCCTGGGGGTAACTGGAAACTTCTCCCACTGGGACCCTGGCCACCATTGCTTTCACTTTCCCTAGAACTGTCCAAGTTTGGACCATACTTTTCAGCCTATTGAGAGTATTTCCTGGGCATGACATTCTCTTTTAATTTGTGTTTCTCGTGGTGCTGAGGGTTTGCCTTTTGCTATTTTAATGTCCGTTATTTCCTAGAAGGCCTTGCAATCCATCGTGAAATGAGTCAAAGATGAACCCACGGACTGTTTTGATCCCAACTCGCGATCTGCATACTATGCTGCTGCGACTTCCATGTGGCCAACACAGGAAAGACCTCGGCGACTATAAAAAATATAAATACCTGGCTTCTATCCTCAGACATCCTGATTTCATTGATCTAGGATGCAGCCTCGGTGCTGAGCTTTTAGAAATTCCTAAGTTTTTTAAAAGTTCTCTGTGCCTTTCTAACATGCAGCTGAATTTTACCCACTTGAATTCCAGTTTTCCCAGCTTAGAAAAGCTTATTAGCCCCGCCACATGAGACCCTGTCTTGTCTACAGACTCAAGCGCAAACAGAGCCCAAGCTTGCCCTGGCCACTGCGGATTCAGATGGTGACCGACCACCAGCTCACGTAGCATCCCTACCTGGCCACCTGTCTGTCCCTCCCCACCAGCCCCAGGGTGTGTCTGCCACAAGAGGAAAGAGGCAAAACAGTTACCAATAAAATTGTGAAGTTTTCCAAAACACTGTTCATCATATATTTCTCTGGTAAGTGTTTGAGCTTGTGGATGAAGTTTATCATATATTCACACATCGGGGAGCGGTTTATTCGGTACACAAACCGGCCGTTCTCAAACCTTGCATACTCCGTCTGTGGGGGGAAAAAGGAGTTGAGCACATTTACACTTCTGACTTCAAAATACATGAAAAAGCTATTGCTGCCTGCAAAAGCATTTTTCCTTTTTCAACACGAATCATCTGTTAAGTGCTGTCCTATTTACATAATTAAAAAAAGAATCCCAATGCCAAACTTAATGCCGTGCTCAGCAATCCATTATTTTTCTGCAAACGAAAAAAGTGGAAACAGGATAGCTATAAAGAAGGGTTGTCTAGGTCAGAAAGAAATATAATCACCTACTTAGTGATTTTCTGCCTGGAAATCTGGGAGAGCGGGCCCAGTCAACTACAATTCTTCAAGGAGCCCAGAGAAAATCCTCCTCTGCTGTTAATACAGGCTTCACAGGCCAATGACCAAGGCAGCTAATTTCTCTATCTCAGGAAAAACAACTTCACAATGATCATGAGCTCCTGACTGGGAGTTATTTATGTTTTTAATAAACACGGAAAAGAAAGAAAATACTGGTATTGAAGATTCCCCAGAAGCACTCAGAAATAACACCCCCCCTAGGTAGCCTTGGATCAAAGAGTATGAATTAAAAAGGAAATTACAAACTATCTCAAGAGTAATGAAAAGGAAAATACTTGACATGAAAATTAGGGGACCCAACCAAGCTATACTTGGAGGAAACTTAACAAAGCAGCTTCATTTAGTTCGTCATGAAAGATGAACAATTACAGAACCAACCACGTCTTAATTTTTTTTTAAACCCACAAAATAAACTCAAGCTACAAAGAAACCAAAAGATACCAGGAATAGGAAATTAATAAAGATAAAAGCTCAAATCGATGTTAACAGAAATAAAAAATGTGGACTAAATAAATTTAAAAACTGGTTTTTTAAAAAGTCAAAACACAATCAAGCCTTCACAAGCTTAAGAGAGAAAAAAGACAAAACCACAATTACAGTAGAAACTGGGAGATTTGTAAAAGGTTACTTCATATAACCCCAAGGCAAAAAAAGACAAGAAAAAGTCTGATTTCCCAGCAAAATATGAATTACTAATACTGAACCATGAAGGAGAAAACTTGACAAGGTCCAGTACTGTGGAAATGGCCAAAAAATTGTTCAGACTCATCACTGAGAAAGGTACAAAGACCAGTTTCATCGCCGAGTTTTATCTGACTCTTAAAGAACAATTATTCTCTCTGTGTTACACAAACTAGGCCAGATCGCAGGAAAAGGCAGGTGTCCCAATTCCTTTTATGAAATTGATGGATATAAAGAAATTTAAAAAGGGACAGACTAGTCACTTAAGAGATGCAAAGATCTCATGTCGACTAGTAAAGAGAATACATCAGTGTGTTCAAAGTAGGACTTTCCTCAGGAATGCTGTGGTGGCTCCTGTATAGGACACCTATGAACTCATGTCCATAAATTGGAGGAAAATCATACTAAAAGATGCTGAAAAGGCATTTGATAAAATATTGCGGGGTTGCTAATAAAAATCCTAAGGATAAGAGGAATAGAAAGAAAGCAGTTAAATATAAAATAAAGATTATTTATAAAATCCAACAGTAAGTAAACCCCAGAATGGCAAAACACCAAAACCATCTCTATGGACAGTGGTAACTATACAGGGATACTCACCATCCTACTTCTTTATATGACAGTGACGGAGGTTTTAACAAACGGAAAGAAGGAGAAAATAATCATAATAGGAAAAGTGGCATAAACATTGGAAAAGAAGAGATAAAATAAAGTCTTCTCTTTTTGCTGCTACGACTATATATATATAGAAAAATCCAAGAATCTAGGGGAAAAAACTAGAGATAAATAAGAGAATGTAATTAAGAAGGCCAGATAAAACATATATAAGCAAAAACCAAGAGTGGTTCTAGTAATTAAGATCTAGTCTAGTAATTAAGATCTAGAAATTGGAACTGCATTAATAAATTACATAATATTTAGAAATATATTTAACAAAAAGGGCATAACCCTGTATGTGAAAACTATAAAATCTTATTAAGATAAATGAGATGGAAATGCAAATAGGTTCTCGATTGGAAAGATTTAGTGTCGGTAAGGTATCAATTTATCCCAGAATAAAATCTAAAGTTAGTAGAATTACGATTAGATTGATCAAGCAAGGTTTTTGGTTTTCTTTACTTTTTTTTTTTTTTTATAGTGATTTCATTTTTTTGGGAGAATAAATGCTGGTCACCAGCCTAGAAAATATATAGAAAAGAAGAATGGCCAGATTGACTTGCATCAGGAGACCTAAGAATTTACCATAAAGCCACTGTAATCAAATCAACGTGGTCCTGGGACATGCACAGATAAAGCAGAGGGTGGAATCAGAGAGACTCCAGGAACAGCTCCCAGGACAGGTGGTAACTTAAAGGGGACAGATCTCAGATCTACTCAGTGGGAAAAGGATGAATCATTTAATAAATGGTTCTGACACCAACGCCTGTGTATTTGGAAGATGACAGAAGCAGACTCCCATTTCACACCAAATGCAGAAATACACTCTAAGTGAATTAAAAGCTTAATTATAAAACGCCACCTGCCACACTCACACTACCTTCTCCATGAAAATTCCTGGGGCTTTATCAATCATAGACAATCTTTTCCTGCTTCCTGAACTGACAGAAAACTTGGGCTGTGTTGTTGGAGGACCCAATGAAAAAAAGAGTTTTTGGAATCTGGGAAACTAAGTAACTCGTCTGGTTCATTTTGTCCAGGCAGGACACGCATTGAGCTGGCTCCCTTCCTCCCTCATCCTTTGATGTCCTCTGCTGGTGTCACCATTCCACTCGCCCCAGGGCTGGCTCCTGCTCCCCAAATTTAACCCCTTGCTCCTGTGCTATTCCCTCTCCACATCTAGTTTTCCAAACCCGTAGCTTTCATGATCTATAATGCTTAGAGTTCCTGGTAAGTATTCTCAGTCTTTATCTGTCTTCCAAATTCTTATCTTGCATCCGACTGTGGGCTCTTCAAGACTTTACTTTCTTGTCTCCGCCGGTGGCAGCACTGTCCTCACAAACACACAACATGGGACCTCTGACTCTTCGTCCTCATGAACTTTTTAAAAATATCCAGGGAGTTCCTAAGTTCTGCTCAAATGTCTTACCTCGATTCCCACCGCTACAGTTTACTGAAGCTCAGGAGACCTAGGATCCCCTCAATCCTCTAGCCAATTCGCTTCCATCCTCTCTGGCTAGTGTAACCTCCTCCACAGTGTCCTCAGGATGCCTGTCCTGTGCTTGGGAGGCTACCAGGGGCTGCAGCATCCAGGATCCTTACTATTCAGCTCGAAGTCTTAACAAACCCACACGCTGGCCCCTGCCCTCCTTCCCAGCACATGCTTCCTCTCCTGTCTCCTGTCTCAGCACAAAGTCTGCCACAGTCAAACTGGGCTCTGGGACCTGTGACTCCAGGACCACCGTGAACAAAAGCTACTCACTGAACATGGATTGGCTGGCTAATGGGAGAAAACACTGGAAAATCCGACTTTACGTGGAATGTCAACTGCAAACAGTATTTATTTATACAAAGCAACCCACCTGTTTTTCTTTCAGGGGGTTAAAAAAAAAAAAGAACATATATTTTTGAAAGGGAGGGAGGGAGGAAATATAAAAACTACAAATAGGTATTTGATCCCAGTATGTGCTGTGCTATAATCTGTCTCAAAGAATTAAAGGAATGGAAATGCAAAAGTGCCACCACTCGGGGTGTCAGGGTTTTAGAAGGCAGGTGCTAACCAGCTGAATTCCATCTTGGCTGTTATCTACAATGCCTGCAAGTGCTCTTGGACTTGGGGGTAGGAAGGGCCCCATCTGCTGGGTGGCAGGGCCTGTATGGACTGACTTCCACACCAGGGCACCCCCACGAGACCCCGGGTTGGATGGGGCAGGCCGCACAAGGCAGGGGGCCACAGTCAGGGAGGGTTGGCCTGGGGCTTCCTCTCTGCCTTCCTCCACTTGCTTTCAAATCATTTGGTCTTGTTAAGAAGTAATACGAGAAAGAGCTGGGAGAGAGGGGGAGGGGGAGGAGATGCCAAGAAAGTAAAACTCTCTGCTCCAGTGAAAGTTGAAAGGAAGGCGACAGTCTGCCCTCAGGTGAAGATTCCGGCGCACAGACGCCTACTTACCTCTACTTTTTCTACTACTTGCTTCCCAAAGGAGCACACTTTGGTGGAACAGGTGACGGTCATGTTTTCAGAGCTCTCGTACTGACTCGTTACACCATAAAAAGCCCCGGCATCATCCTGAATACTGCAGTTCAGGTCAGCCTGTTGGAAAAGAAACGGAGGTGGGGGTTATCATCTCATGGCCGGAGTCATGGCAGGTGTGGCCCGGGGAGGCGGTGAGGTGATGCTCATCTCAAAGCAAGTTCCATGGCCTACTGGTTGTTGCTTGAAGAGTGCGCTAACTCCAGCTGTCTTCCCTTGAAATGACAACCCTACACACATCTACTTCAATTTGCTTTCTGTGTTCAGTACACAAGAATACCGTACCCTTGTTATAAAAGATCCACGAGGTCTCTGAAATGTGTGCAGAAAGCAGTGTGTGAGCAGGGTTCACAGTCACTAATCTGTAGATATATTTAAAGATTTGTTTATTTGAGAGAGACTGAGAGTGTGGAGGGAGGGGCAGAGGGAGAGGGAGAGAATCCTTAAGCAGGCGCCCCACTGAGCACAGAGCCAGATGCGGGGCTCGATCCCAGAACCCTGAGATCACGACCTGAGCGGACATCGAGAGTCCGTCGCTTAAAGGACCGAGCCACCCAGGCACCCTAATACATAGATAAATTTAAAAGAACAGGAGATCTATAGCTGACCGGCCATTTGTTATATATATGCAAAAACAGAAACTTCATTACAAATTACAGCATCCAAAGGCAAATGGTTCCTAGTAAAGACTGGCTTAGAAACCTGCTAAATAAAGAATAGTTCCCACTCATTTAAGTTATTTCATGATTACCTACTATGTGAGGTTCATGCTAGACACTATTTAGGACTATAAACAGGAGTTATATACATAAAATAGCTATTGTAGAGATAGAATTAGTACCACCAAAGGTGTTCAGAGTCCACACAATGGAAGGCATGACTTTCAGTCAAGGGTATTACTTACGGGATGGTTACAATGAGCAGAGATGGGCCGAGGGGACACTGGGGGCAGAAGGGATCTAAAAAAAGGGTGTGGCGTGCAGGCTACAGGAAACAGGGACCCTCTGAAAGTTCTGGCACATAGTGGTTTTGTGATCAGAACTATTTCTGGGATAGATGTCTCAGTGTGGGAGTGTCCACTGCAGAGGGAGGCTGGGAGGCCACGGCAATGGCTGGGCCACTGATGGAGGGCTCCCTCCCGTCCTACAAACCAGCTATGGCACACACCAGACACTGGGCATGGAGCTGGGGGTCAGAGTGAGGCAGACCTGGGCCAGTCCCTGCTGCCACGGGCTCTCAATTTAGTAGGAAGGACACCACCATGCAGGTGAGTGCTCCTGAAAGAGGCACAGAGGGCCACAAGAACCAACGCCAGGGTCAGGGAAACTTCCAAGAACGATGCAGCTCAGATCCAACAGAAGGAGAGCCAGCAGGCAGGTGAACACGCCCTGAGAGAGTGGGTAAAATGTGCACAGAGCCAGAAACAAGGCTAAGGAACGGCTGGGCTAAAGGGAGCAAGGACAAGAGGGTGGCAGGAGAAGTGGGCAGGTTTGGGTCTTAAATTCTCAAACCAAGGGACACGGGAGATGTACGTGCACAGGCGGGCCCTGGTGACAGGTTACAGCTGCACCTGCGCTCCTACAGGGCCCCCTGAGCACAGCATGGAGACGACTCTGGCCGAGTGGGAGCACAGACACGGACAGGGCTGGGGGAGGTCGAAGCGGTCCACTCAAGGGATGGATGGTGGATCCGCACCACTGTGGGGTCTGGGGACACACAGGTGGACCTGGCACCCAGTCGAGACCCAGTCTGTGAGGCTGGCACATTGCGGCTAGCTAACTGTAACACCCTGACCGCACTAACCATTAAGAAGACCTGAGTCATCCCCCATAGATTTTTAATAAGGATCTGCACTTGAATTTCCTTCTTGAACTGAGGACCAAGAAAATGTCCCTTTCCTTAGGCAAAACTTATTTTCTGACTTCAAATAAAAAGAACCAGATGCTTTACATCCCCCCTCCTCCTTTTTTGTTACGTGCCAAGAAATTCAAAGCTAAATTCGGAGCTCAACTTGAGTAATTACCTATCCCAGGTAGTTCTCATAGCTACTAACCACCAGCGTATGGCTCCTTTTACGGGATTACAATCTGCTTTTACTTGTACTTGTCCAGTTTTATATTACTCATAAATTTAGTAACACTCTTTCACATTTTGCTTTTGGGAATTATATAGGGTGCAAACTGTAAATAAATAAAAATACCCAGGTGTACATTTTTCTCACGTTCAAAGGTTTGATGTTGGCTCCATGAAAGGATAGCGAGAAAGGATGATGTCTGAACCTGCAATCTGCCCTGGAGCTCCTGGGGGCTGCTGAGCTCCAGCCGCCAGGACAACGTTACCAACGTGTCCAAGGCACACACGGGAGCTCCGAGCTGGGATTCCATCTAGCTTTCCAGGGCAGCTGCCACTTGACCCGCACTAAAAGTGGGCCTTCAAGGGGCACCTGTGTGGAACAGTCGGTTAAGCACCCGACTCTTGGTTTTGGCTCAGGTGGTGATCTCAGGGTCGTAGGATTGAACCCTGTGTCCAGCTCCACGCTCAGTGTGGAGTCTGCTTAAGATTCTCTCTCCCTCTACTTTTGCACCTCCCCTCCCCATTTCTCTCTCAAATAAATAAACCTTAGGGAGGGAAAAAAAAAGCAGGGACAGCTGAGTGGCTCAGTGGTTGGGCACCTGTCTTCAGCACTTCAGGTCAGGTCATGATTCCCAGGGTCCTGGGAATCAGCTCAGGTACTTTTCAGTGGTGACATTTATGCTTTCACAATTATGGTACAGTTTGTGCCAAAAAGTTTTAGTATTTTTTCTATAAAAAAAAACTTTAAAAACACATGTGGTAAGTAAAAAAAAAAAAAAAAAAAGGTCAAACTGGAATGTACATTTTATTTCTATCCCTAATCTTGCCAACCTCCCTACTGGTGTCCCGTGTTACTTCTCAAGTGTCCTTTTGGAGATAGCTAGCACTCAGATACACAAGCATACACATCTGCTTTTGTGTGTGTGTGTGCACAAAAAATGGTGCTCTTTGAAACTTCGTTGAAAAAAAAAATAGAGAGCTACATCCTAGGACTCATACATTACTGATATGAAATATCATTTTAGGAATAACAGTCGTTTTAAAACCTGAGCAGCCCCACATTTCAGTGGCTGCATACTATTCCATTCCACAGACGCACCCTAATAATTACTAACTGCTCTACTGATGGACACTTCGGTGCCCCCCAACATGGATGCAATCATGAGTGCAGGTACAGCAGGTGCCAACAGAAATTACTTTTACTTTCCTTTCTTTCAACTCAAAAAAGTTTCCAACATTGAAAGGGGTTTGATGAACTATAAACACACGGATAGTGAATAGATTCATTTAAACAAATACTCATTATTTTTGATACAATCAAGTTGTTTTGTAAGACTGGTGAACAGTCAGAAGCAGTCTGGTGTTTTTGGTGTGAGTGGAGCGGGAAGGAGCACAGGGTTGGAGACGTGGGTCAACGGCAGAGGCAACCAAACAGCTTATTTCTTTTAGATTACCAACCTCCACCCACGTCACAGATACCACAAGGCGGAAGGCTGCTTTAGAACGGCAGGCACCTCAGCTTCGCAGGCACAATGCTCTTTCTGCCCTTTTTTCAAATGCTCCACATTTTACTTTACGCACTTCAGTGGCATTAACAATGTAAGCTAATTTGGACACTTAATAGCTGAAGCAAGCACAGAAGTAAACACACTACATAATCAGTCCCTATACACAATTTAAAAATGTTAACAAAGTTCAGAATGGCATTTGCCCCAATGTGATGTGAGCAAAATTGCTGGAAATGCCCACAGCCTCCACGTGCGCACCTCTGAGTTTCCACGCCTAAGCAGCGCCAGTCAAAGCCGCTGTCCCACTGCAGCGGCACGCTGTGTAGACATGACTACACTGGATTCGTTTTTAAGACCCTCTTTTGTCTATTTGACAAAATTATTTGCAGTAATAATCAGTACCCTGTTCCACTGTTTTAGACTTTAAACACACACACACACACACACACACACACACACACACACACACACTCCTCAAGCAGTAACAGAATGACAATTGAAGTAACTCAAGTTCTGTTTTCCTGTCTTCGTAAGGACTTTGCTCTCATGGCTCATTTCTCAACCTTCGGTTTAACCGCGGGAAGCAGCAGGACGGCGGGGCTGCAGCTCACATGGCTCTAGGAACAGACACAAGGCTGAGTCCACATGTATTATTAGAGTAACACAACAGCTACTAGAAGTGTGCTAAATTGAAGCACATATACATATATATACACACACACACACAAATAAAGTATGTGCATGTATGAATAAAAAACACTAACTTCAATCATTTAGGACTTAGGTTACAAAAGAAAAAATCTTTTTAGGAGTGTTTTATCAATGGCATTGTTTAGGCCCATGCGCACATGGTGAGAATAAAGGCGAGAATGATTTTCAGATGGGTTTTGCCACTAACCTTCTCTAAGACCATGGACGTCCTTACTGCCGGCACCTGGGCACACCATCCCCACCCTCTGACGTTTGGCTCACCACTGTCCCTTAGAATTCCCCAAATAATTTTAATTAGTTTTAATTGGGAATGGACGACCTGTAGTTTTAACAACAGGAAGTATCAAAAATGAAGCTATTAAAATATACACGTTATGAAAACCTGCTCAGAAATTAGGCCACCAAATTATGAGTTCTAAAGTTACGGAAGTTAACTGTTTTTTTTTTTTTTTTTTTTTTTACATAAAATCAAAGCCCGACATACGTTCAGAGAAATGCCCAGATCACAGGTTTACAACTCAACTAGTTTTCATAAAGCGAACACACCATGTAACCAGGACCCAGGTGAAGAAACAGAACAGAAGCCCTCTCACCCATGCTCTCTTCCAGTAATCAACCCCATAACTCCCAGGGGTGATCTAGAGGCTAAAACACTGTATTTTAGTTCTGTCTGGTGGTTTGAACTTCAAATGGAATCACAGAGTGTGGACTCTGTGTTTAGTTCCATATGCTCAGCACTATAGTGTGTAAGATGCATCCAGGGCTGTATGTAAGCTCATTCACCCTTGTCCGTACAGAGTATTCCACTGAATGAAAAAAATACCACGATCTACGCAGTCTACTACTGATGGGCACTGGCGATGTTTCCAAATGGGACTGATCATGAAGAGTGCTACTCAGTAGGGGTGCCTGGGTGGCTCAGTCAGTCGGGCTTCTGACTTTTGGTTTTGGCTCAGGTCATGATCTCAAGGTTGTGAGATCGAGCCCCGTATCAGGCTCCATGCTGAGCACAGAGGCTACTTGAGATTCTCTCTCCCTCCCCACCAGCCCCTCTCCCACTCCCCCAAAAAGTGCTACTCTGTACATCCTTGCATATATTTTTGATGAACATGTGTATGCATTTCTGTTGGGTGGAAGTTCCCCAGGAGTGGAACGCTGGGTCACGAGGACTATGCAAATTTTAGCTTCCATTTAGAAAGAGGGATAGATGGTTTCATTATTATCTTCCTTTTTTTTTTAACATTTGAGAAAACTTTAATTATTAGTATAAATTTAACAGGTTGGTTTTTAAAAGGCTTCTCAACTAACAGTAAACAACCCATTTGCTATTACAACTGCTCTGCAATTACTCTTGAACATGGAAAATAATCATGTAGCCATCCAACCATATCACAGCTGTTCTTCAGGAATTTTCTAGGAGGAGGTATTGATGTGAAAGATAATCATCTGTCAGCTGAGGATGTTACGATTACCTCCAGAAGGAAATGCATTCTCTGAGCTCCTATGGAGCAAAGGTAATATCAAAGACAGAATTTCTAGCATCGAATCAACAACAAAGGAGGCAAACTCTGTGATGAGCCTGAGATTTGCACTGAGTTCATTACCCACCCTCTTGACTCCTTTTTCCCAACTGAAAACTCAGGGCAAACCTATTTCATACAGTTCTGAAGACAAGCAAATAAAGAATGTGCTGGTATCAGAGATACGATTTCTGCCCACATCAGCTTTTCTCTGACCACAGGATAGTTTCTAAAAGCAAATTAACATTAAAAAATCCGAGAAACGGTGAAAACCCAGCAAACTTATCTTCCCAACAAATCCTAAATTCAAACCATGTCCTATCCTTTCCTTTGAGGTCAAGTCAGCTTAAAATGGTTATGGGCCTGGCTCTGGAGTTAAACACGCACACGTGTGCGCACACAACAAGTGTGGCTGGGGAGGGGAATTCTAAACAGGCCCTTCTAAGGAGTCTTTTGCCCATTTTGCTTTAGAACCTAGAGATCCTATATACGATCTGGGTTTAGAGACCAATTCTTTCTCCTACTACCAAATGCAGGAATCCCTTCTATAGTATGCTGACCTGTGCTGCCTTCGGGCTAAATATCTTTAGGTACAGGAAAATCACTGCTTTAAGAAAATACCATGTGCTAGGTAGACTTGTTAGCTCTTTTTCCTGACATATTAGTTTTCTACTGCTGCTTTAACGAATGACCACAAACTAAGTGGCTTAAACCAACACATTTGGGGCACCTGGGTGACTCAGAGGTTAAGCATCTGCCATTGCCTAGGTTGTGATCCTGGGGTCCTGGGATCGACTCCCACATTGGGCTCCCCACAGGGAGCCTGCTTCTCTCTCTGCCTGCGTCTCTGCCTCTCACTGTGTGTCTCTCATGAATAAATAAAAACAAAATCTTAAAATAACCCCAAAACCACAATTTATGATCTTATACTTCTGCAGGACATACTTTGACACTGGTCTCCCCAGGGTAAGCTCAGGGTGTCGGCAGCGCTGTGAGCCTCTCCAGAGCTTCTGGGGTGAGGGTGGGTCTGCTTTCCTTGCTTTTTCCAGCAGTGGTCTGGAGGCCACCCACGTTCCTTGTCTCTGGGCCCGGCCCCCCATTTTCAGAGCCTGTAAAAGCAGGCAGTGTCCTTCTCTGGCCGCTGCCATCTTTCCCTGGCCCTCCTCTTCTACTTCTAAGGAACCTGGTGATTACCCTGGGTCCACTCAGATAATCCAAGATACTCTCCCTAGCTGCTGATAAGCAACCCAATGCCCCTTTGAGTGCAATGCAATATATTCACAGATCCCATGGCTAAGGTCTTGGACGTGACTCTGCTACCACACACCTCAAGTTGCAACTGGCTCCCCTGTGACTTGCCCTGAGAGCTCTGCTCCTGGAATCACGCAGGCCCGAGAACACCTCTGTTGGACAGTTATGCAGTTTTCATGTTTCCTCCTTCCTCTTACCTCTCCTTTCCCCTTCTCACCGACAAGGTTCTTCAGGCCTTATCTGCTTCCCCTGTAGGGGATCCTTCCCCCTGTAGGATTCAAGTTCTACATTTATCTTTTAAAACCCCATCCTGGGATGCCTGGGTGGCTCAGTGGTTGAGCATCTGCCTTTGACTCAGGGCATGATCCTGGAGTCCCGGGATCGAGTCCCACATCGGGCTCCTTGAATGGAGCCTGCTTCTCCCTCTGTTTCTCATGAATGAATAAATAAAATAAATAAATAAACCCCATCTTGATTTCAAATCTCCCTTCCAGCTAATCCAGATATTTGAGAAATCTGACTTTTCTTCTGTACTTACTGTATCCCAGCCATCTGACCGACAGCATGGAGAGCGGTGACTTCTTGGGGTCTCTATCACCTACAGAGAAGACTTGCTTCAAGAAGCCACCAGGGTGATGGGAAGAAATAATGCAGAGGAGACCTAACTGGCAGCCTTTAACAACAGAACCACTGCTCCTACTAACTCGGGGAATCTTCGCACCCCAGGACAGATATGGACAGAGACTCAAGTTACATGAACATAGATGTGACCCCATATAAATGGGGTTCATAATTAATTATCAAAACCAGTCTCCAGAGAGCCAGTCTGGGCTGAGCCTCAGTGCACAAGGATCCAGCATGCAGGACAGCTACAACGATGGCTTTTCCCAAAGAGCAAAATCAGCCCTTCTTCTAATCTGTGAGCTTACGATCTGTCTTAAGCTTTGAGTCTAACAGCTCAACAAGCACCAAATTGCCATCTTTCCCACAAAGAGATGATTAGAGAGGTTACAGAATTCTGGAAATAATAATTATAAAAAAAGGCAATTGTTAATAAATGTGTATTGAATCAGTTAAGAACTTCAGGGTCTGCTAGTGGGCAAGTCCTGCAAAGCGATAAGAGGTCAAAGTAGAAGCAGGTCACAGTGCCGGGCAGACAAAGCTGACTGCATCAGACAGCAAAGAAACAAGAACAACAAAAAAAGGAAGCCTCACACTTTCCCGAAACTTTCTCTTAAATAAACATCCTCGTCTCATACTCCTCAAATGCAGCCGAAACACTTAAGTCACCAGACAGTTCTCTGGATTTGTGTCTCATTACCTCTCATTCCGCTAGCCCGTTTATTCACGTGTCTGTTCCACTGTTTATGTTTCTGAAATTTGAAATAAAAAAGCAAGATACTTCAAAGATATGATCCTTCCTATTTTATGAGTGAGGGAAAATGAGGCTGAGCCCTGTTAAGTAGGATGCAGAGTCCTCGAAGGGGAGGGCTGGGCCAGGGGGCCACGGGTGCAGAGCCCAGGGCTCTGGAAACCTGGCTCCAGGTGGCTGAAGGACCAGGAGATGAACACTAGAGCTGCCAAGCAGAGACCCAAGGGCACAGCTCACCCAGGAGTGGTGCTGGGCTGCTTCGGAGGGAAGAATCCTGCTGGGGGGACAGGGAGGAAGCAGGGGAGGGGGCAGGAGCACCAGGTTAAGGAAAGAGGCGGCAGCTGGACACTCCCTTCCCACCCAGGCCCCCCCTTCCATTCCCCAAGGCTTGGAAGAGCTGGGTGGGAATGGCTCCATTGCAAAAATGAAAACATCAAGAGGACTGTCCCTCACAAGAGACAGTCCTAATAGGCACTGATGGATGCAAGGAGACGCTGGCATTTTCAAACCGCCACTTTGAACCTCTCCTCTTCATCCTCTCTGAGCCATGATCAAAGGCCCAAGATTTCAAATTGTGAAGCAATTTTTTCCAATGGCAGCATCTGGCTCCTTGGCAGGCGGCACTGGGAGCCGGGCCCTGCAGTGGGCGGCCGGCCAGGCCTGCCACATGGCCAGGCTCGGCCAGGCAGGGCACCACGTGGGCCTGCAGCTGCTCCTGCAGGCGCCAAAGGACAATCGCTCTGCACTGGGCAATAAGCCGGCGGGCAGAAGTAGCCCAGGAGGCAGTGCTGGGGGGGGCGCCCCCTGGTTGGGGGTAGGGGGGGAGACAGGCGTGAGGATGCAGGCTGCTCTCAAACCCTCCAGCCTGACTCATTTGCATGCATCTGCCCCCTGGCCCATCCCCTTGGCATCAGTGGATTGAGTTGGGGGATCGTTGGAATGACCCTGGGACACCTCCCCAACAAGGCAACCTGCACTGGGGGAGAGTGATGAAGCTGACCTCGGGGAAGCAAGTCTTTAATACGTTTCCCTCAGACCATTACACCCTTGCCCAACACAACGGGACAGCAGCTGTAGGGCTCCTGCCACAGCTGTTTTAAATAAGAATAATAGGAATAAACTCAGCCTCGCTCTTCAAGTTACTTTCCACTAATTATGGCATATATTTACATCTACAAAATAGAAGATTTAAAAAAACACCACCAAGAGCCCCTTTATTGTGCAGATTGGCACCCCTATTTGAATTTCATAAACATTTAGTACTTCAAAGAATCTTAAAAGCTTGCTTTAATTACAATATGCACTGCTTGAAAGGCTGGCTGTTTGCATTGCAAATTCCTACAAATACCAGCATTCATTTTTTAAAAAATTCAATTAATATCACCCACACAACTTCAGGTAACTGCCACTGGTGACTTCACACAGTAGCTGGGATGAAAGAGCCAAGGTCTCAGCTCCAAGTACAAAGCAGCTGCACAGGGCAGTTCTTGCCAATGGAGGCGGTTAATGAGTCCTGGGCTCCCAGCTGAGCTAGCCCTACACACATCACATTCTTCAGGTGTGTGAACACTGGCCAGAGACCACCCTTTCCAAGATGGAAAAAGGACCTTTTTCTGGTCTGGAGTTTTTGTGCAAAAAAGAGTCCTTTATGGAATGACAACAAATCAATTAACAAGCGTAGAGTTGCCAAATAAAATACAAGACACCCAGTTACATTTGATTTTTAGGTAAGAAACTTTTTTATTATCTATGTTTGAAAGATTGCACGGGACACATGTGCACTTAAGTGTATGTTGTTTACCTGAAATTAAAATGTGACTGGGTGACTGTATTTTTATTTGCTAAATCTGGCACCTCTACTGGCAAGTCATGTTTACCAAAAAGAATAATAAAAATTGGGACTTACTCTTAAATCTCATTGCTGTAAAAAGACATTTTCTGCTCACGATATTTTAAGTAAGAAAAAAATTAAATCTCACAACTGACAGCCCACTGACAAGTCCTTGAGACAGGCAGAGTGATCTTCCTCTAGAAATTTAACTGCCTTGAGGATAATAGTTTGCTAAGGGCAAAGCAATATTGGCTTAATGTTATCCTGACCTCCAGGATCCTATAAACCTACTTTAACACGTAAAAATTCCTTTGGGAAGTTCCATCTCTACCCCACCCCCACCCCCCAAGCTATATGTTAGCAATCATCCTCAAGCATATGGCCCACTGATACACATTTGAAGGGCCTCATGGCTAAGGCCCAACAGCTAGCCCTCAAGGTCCTGCAAACCTTGCTTCCAAATTTCCTTAGAGATTTTGACGATCCCTAACCCCTTTGCAACTTGGAAGGTTCTAATTGGCCACCCCCTCATAACCTCAATGCGATTCTTTCTGCCCACAGGTACTACTCCCGTGATTTAAGAGAGCCACCCTACTTGGGGTGCCTGGGTGGCTGTGTCAGTTTGGTGTCTGACTCTTGGTTTCAGCTCAGGTCATGATCTCAGGGTCATGGGATCGAGCCTCACATCAGGCTTCATGCTCAGCAAGGAGTCTGCTTGAGATTCTCTTCCTCTTCCCCTCCTCCTGCTCATGCTGTCTCTCTCTCTCAAATAAATGAAATCTTAAACAAAAACAAAACTGAGTATGTCTCAAGGATTCTTTCTTGACTGTTCACTCTGAACCCCAACATTTCACATCAGAATATAATTCTTTTTAGTAAAATCAAATAATGTACAATGTTTGTAGATGCATGTAAAAAGTCCAGAAGGATACATGGCTGTGGGGAAACTTCACTTTTTCTTTTATGGTCTTTTGATCTCCTTGGACTAGTTATAATAAGCTTATATTGCTTTTATAATGTAAAAAGTAAATTAAAATAGGGTGGGAGGTTGGATGTACTCTGGATCTCCACTTGCACAGTGGGGAGGGATTTCATATATCACCAAGGGCCTGGGTCTCATTTTAGACAATTGACCAAGACCTCTGAGGGGTTTATGACTATGTCCAAATAAGTCACTTATTTCTTACAAAACCAGGTCTGGAGATGAGAACACTGTGACACTGCCACCTTAGTTCTTTCCTTCTCGGGCTTTTCTTGAGGTACAGAGAAGCTAATTGTGCCACCATCAACAGGGCAAATACTGGGGTGTGCAAATGCATCGTGTGTTTGCCTGCCCCTGGACCCTCTGGTTAGCAGTAGCTCTTGGGAGGACAGGGGCTTAGCATCTCAGCCTGTAACCTTGGGGTGTGGAGTTCAACATCCTCGTGCAGGAAAGGATGGACTCCTGAGCTGGGCTGTGTGAGCAACCACTTGAGCCAGATGACCCAGGCCAGAAAGCATTAGAGGAACAGCTCTCAGACAGGATCTCACAAGAGGTTAAGGAACTTCTAATTTACTTTCTGCCTAGACGTCCCTAAGTGTTCAAGTTAAAAAAAAAAAAAAAAAAGTATCCATAGTGACTGAGGTTAAGGGATTGGGGGAAAAGCAGAGCGAGCTTCTGCTACTTTCTAGGCTGTTCTATTCTGCCTTATATTTTCAGGTGGATTCAGGAAATCTTTTAAGTAAAGGAATAACCACAGAGATCAAGGTTTCCACCTCAACTCTCGTTGTTCTCCAAGTTCTAGAAGACCCAGAGGCCATGAAGACCTTCAATGCCTCCCAGTAGGATTCCTTGTCTCTGAACAAAAGTCTACGTCCCCTGAACTCCTTTCCCCTCCCCTTCCACTGACCAAATTCTTTCAAGATTCTGCTCAAATGCTATGTCTTCATAAGGCCTCTGGAATGTTCTCGGGCAAAAAGGGTTCCTTCTACCTCTGTGCTTCCACCTTTCCGACACAACTCCTATCCCATGGTGCTGTCACTCACCTGCCATCCCATACCAGACCCTAAGGTGTGCCTCTTATTCAGGTCTGTTTTCCCAGGTCTCTAGGATCAGTGTAGAGTTCACTGAATGTTGACTAAATGACTCACCAGTGTGTATATGTTTATTACTTAATGCAAATGATAAAATGATTTCTAAGAGAACATAACAAACTCCAGAGATGGCCTGGAAAAGCTCTGGTGTGCATCTCTCAAGGTGTCCTCCCCAGCTTCAGTACATTCCTTAGAAGCATCCCTCAATAAACTATCCGATGCTTCCTCTACCAGCATGTGATGTCTGTGCTGGCTACCTGGCAGGTGTATCATAGCCCCTGATGCATAGCACTTTCTCTAGGTGTACGGAAGGAAATAAAATTACCTTTCAGCCAACAGATTTTTTTTTTTTTTAACTGTTAAAAATCTGCTATATGCACTGCACTGCTGGAGATGCAAAAGCTACAGATGGGATCCCTGCTTCCTGGGAGTGTGGGGGTGGGGGGCCTACAAAATCCTATCCCTGTGCAATAGGGGAAAGGAAAACAGGAAGGAAGCAACAATAGACAGCGGTCAAAGCAGAAAATGCTGACAAGCTTCAGGTAGTTTTCTTAGGAAATCAAACCAAAATGGAAGCATGTGCAGGTTCATGGACTCCCCTTATCCACATGCCCCTCCCCCAATGAAGTATCAGAACCTACCTTTAAGAGATAGTTTTTTTTTTTTAAAAAAAAAGACCACTGGTAAAAATGATCACAGAACCACAGAATACCCACGATATATTATTATGTATTAGCCTCATAAATACCTCTGAACATAGTGGTTTTACTTGCTAATCTTCCTTCCATCTACATCATGCCACCACTCGATACTGCTCTTGTAATTTCAGGACTTAACACTATTTTGAGATGAGACGGAAGTACAGAGACATGAAAGGCTTGTTGAACTGAGAGGCCCTTCCCTTGCTGATAGCAGCTTAGGACATGTGGGGAGCAAATCACTCCATTTTGCTAACTTCCTTTTCCACGAATAGCAACGGGCGGGTTTGGTTCCAAATGATAGACTCAAGTCTACAACTCCAATCAAAATCACGCTGAATCCAATTAGACACAGGCTGCCACTCTGGAGGGGGCCATTTGGGCAGCTTCCATGTGCATCCGGTGTCTCTTCTTACATAAAGCCCAGTTGTTTTATTTATAGCGCCTGTCATTTTGTCCAACAAATGTGATTTAATTCCTACCAAGATAAAAGCATCTTCTAAAGGCTGCTGTCCTCTTTCCAGATAACTAGCCTTCCCTCTCTCTGTTTTATACAATCTCCTCACAGCTGCCCTAGTTAGTAAAACTGGCCTTTTTCTTCCCCTAGAAAAATAAGGTAAAGAAAGTTGAACTATACATGTATTTATTGTTGGGTGCCTGGGTGGTTCAGTTGGTTAAGCATCTGCCTTTAGCTCTGATGATGATCTCAGGGTCCTGGGATCGAGTCCCATATCGGGCTCCCTGCTCAGCGGGGAGCCTGCCTCTCCCTCTGTTTCGTCTTCTCCCTCCTGCTCCGCTTGTGCTCTCTCACTTTTGCTCTCAAATAAATACAATCTTTAAAAACAAATATAAACATATTTATTGTTAATTGCTTAGACAAATGATCATCATCTCAAGAATTTTAAAAAGCAAAACATGATTAACCACAGGGCAATATCATATATGCTGGTTTCTAAAATACCATTAATTCAATAATAATTTGAAAAGAAAAAAGAAACATTATATAAGTGCATATAAAATCATCTTTAACAATAGAATCCATAACCAATTTCATTTCCACATTACTTATTCTTCCAATCAAAGTTTTAAGACTAAGTCTTCATCATGCTATTCTTCTAAATCGTTTTTATCTGTAAGGTTTTAAGTAACATGCTAGTAACATGTCTTTCTTTGAGCCAAACTTGACAGTTTTCAACACCCCGGTAGGACAGAGAAGAATTTTTTGAGGCTCCTTCAAAAATATTAGTTTCACTGTGTTTCTTATTTGGTTAAACCCATTAATTCTGTTTATTTCCTTCAGTAAACCACATGTGGCTGGAAAGGAACTTCTCTTGAAAGTCAGCTGCAAGTGGGGACTTGGGTTTCTGTCTTTTAGGATTCATGATGGAATCACACCTGCACCTTGTCTAGCTTTGGGAATCCTGTGATCAATACCAAGACAGTTGGCATTTTACCTTAAATTAGCTGCTTCATGTGCCACATCGCTGGCAACCCATGTGCGTGAATCTCAGGGCTGAAATGGAGCAGGACTCTGCTTGCAGGTGGACCTCTTCTATCCTTAGGGCCTACACAGCACCTGATGGATCACTATCTTAGAAGAAAAAAAGTCTGGTTCTCTGCTAATTCAAGTCTGCCTCATTTATCACAAATCTGGTTCCACACATGCCTCCTCGATCATTAACTTTAATGCTAGCTTTTCTGAGATGTTTTAAGTAGGAATTCAAACTTAAGCTAAAATGTGCACTAGTCGTCTATAGTACTACTAGTGCAAATCACTAAGGTGACAGGAGGTTGGGGTGGTGGTGGTGAGATGCCTTCAATGTTGGCTCAGGTCCCAAAGAGCAGGTGATGAAAACCTCATCTCTGGAGGGGCCGGCATAGTGCTTATGGCGTCCGCTCTAGGCAGCATCCTATTTCTAGGACTGTTGAGATGGGAACGTGTGTATGTCTTAGAATTGAGGGAAAACCAGGGCACCTGGGTGGCTCAGCCAGTTAAGTGTCTGCCTTCTGCTCAGGTCATGACCCTGGGGTCCTGGGGTAGAACCCAGCATCGGGCTCCCTGCTCAGTGGGGAGCCTGCTTCGCCCTCTCCCTCTGCCTGCTGTCTGCCTACTTGTGTGTTCTCTCTCTCTCTCTCTCTCCCTATCAAATAATTAAGTTTTCTTCTTTTAAAAAAAAAGATTGAGGGAAAATAGTACATTCAACCTTATTAATAGTTTCTATAGAGAATGAGAAAAAATTAAAATCTTTGAGTAGAAAGAGAGATGAAGAGGGATTCAAAAAGCAAAGTGACAAGAGAAAATTGTTTTGTTTTATATCATGGCACGCCAGGCTCTGAGGATGCTCGCTCTACTTACTCAGTGCTTGACGACCTTAGAAAAATCAGTGTGGTTATTTACACATGCACACACATGTCAAGTATTATGATCAATACTTAATAAAATAAGAATGGCTAAATTAGGATATACCCAGTAAATAGGACATCACATGGTCATTAAAAATGGTGATTGGCGATACAGTGGCATATGGCCATACGGAAGGGCGTCTGATAGGGAAGAAAAGCAGGATACCAGGTTTAACGCATTCTTCATTCAAGCTACATAAACATGGATTATATTTGTGGTGCATTTAGGAATGAATTAAAAATTATACATTTCCAAGACTGTCTAGAATATTATGATGTTGCTTTTGTAATCATAATGTAAAGATGATGCCACGCCCATAGTCCCCCCTGCAAAGGCAGCGAATAGTGCTGTATGGATCTTTCTAGTAAGTCTCAGGATCTGACATGCACTTGCTGGTAGCCACAGTGTGTTCCCTGTAAGCCCCCACGTAAATGGACGCCAGGGCACCCCATGATGGCAGGACTTCAGGAAGAAACTGGTCTGCTTCCCTTTGGTTATCATCACTGGCTTCCAGGGAGGAGGACAGGTCAGGGGATGGGCTAGGGAGCTGTGCATGCTCCCTGCAGAGGCCATACACAGATTTCACGGAAAGGGCACAGATTCCAGAGTCCAGCTGACCCGGCACTGATTAGCTGTGTGACTTTGCAGAAGTCACTCTGCCTCTCCGTGACTCGATTTCTTCACGTGTAAAGTGGGAATAACCACATGTGCCTCACAAAGATTAAATAATAATCAAGCATGTGTTTATGCCTGGTGGAGTGCCTGGCTCAAAAAAGACTCATTAAGTCATGTTCAACTATTGAAAAAGAGAGAAGCCCCTTCCTCCCATTTCCACAAAACCCTTTTTCTTCTCTTTGTAATTAAATATTTAAAAAAAATTTTAGGTGTAGGATTAAGATGCACAAGAGTGAATGACAAGTAGGCAGGAAGGAAGAGAAAGGAAATAATCAGGAGATGGTCATGAAAAGAAAAACAGAGAAGGCAAAAGGCAAATAAAGCCACCGTAACACTTAGTAAGGAGAATCCAAATATTCTCTTGGCTCAAAAATTGTTAAAACCACTGACTGCTGACATCAAATGCTGATTCTTTGTCTTCCTAATTTTTCCACCTACCTGTGCTGTCCATACAAGTGAAGACCTAGGTGCAAAGCACCTCAAGATACTTGAAGGCACCTGAGCTCACCTAATGCACCCCACCTGTACCTTGCATCTTGGCGCTTTCGCTAGCCAGCCCCTTGTCTACAACGCTGTCATCTCTCCCTACCCTCATACTGGCAGCCCTAGTAGTGGTTGAAGGAGCTGTTGACTGACCCTTAATATCTCACTGATGGGAAGGTAAAATGGTAGAAACTGCTTAAGAAAGCAGCATGGCAGGCAGCCCGGGTGGCTCAGCGGTTTAGCGCCACCTTCAGCCGAGGGCCTGATCCTGGAGACCCAGGATCGAGTCCCACGTCAGGCTCCCTGCATGGAGCCTGCTTCTCCCTCTGCCTGTGTCTCTGCTTCTTTCTCTCTCTTTCTGTCTCTCATGAATAAATAATATCTTTTTAAAAAAAGAAAAGAAAACAGCATAGCAGTTTCTTAAATCAAACATGGAGCCACTGTGGGACCCAGCCATTCCACACCTAAGGAAAAATGCCAAGAAAAGATGCTGCAAAATGAAACCGTATGTCCACACAAAGACTTGTACACAAAGACTTGATAGGAGAATTAATTGATCAAAGCCTCAAGTGGAAACAATCCCCCACTCGATCAACTAGTGAATGGATAAGCAAAACGTGGTATGTCCATAGGACAGGCTCGTCCTAGGCAATAGAAAGGAGCTAAGTAGTGGTATGTTGGAACATGGATGGGGCACCCACACTGGCATCCTCGCCTCTGCCAGTCATTTATGTGTCAGGGCCCGAGGCCCCGGGGGCCAGTCTTCCACCCTGAGAACAGTGCACTGACCACTACTTGGTGCACCACCGTGCCACTGACCTCGAAGTGCAGGCACTGGGGGGTAGCACTCAGTACTTCCTCCACGGCAACCGCCTGATGTTCTGAAAACAGTTTCAGGAACAATCATGTGAGCAAAGGAAGACAACCCAGAGACTTCAAGGCACTTTGAGACCGAGGAAAACGAGGGAAGAATAAAGAATGGGTGTAGAATCTCTGTTGAAATTTATGGAATTCACACAGAAACAAGAATTCTGATTTTGTTATCTGCTGATAACAAAAATATTCCAAAGGGAGTTTTAAACCTACTTAAGAAACACCTGCTGGAAACACCTGATACCAAAGATAGATGTTTTAAGTATAATTTATTCTCACTGAGGCAGTAGAGGAAGCCAATGAGATTTTAAGTTGCAGCAAATTGTAAATGTAATACGAATGGCCTTTCTTCATTTAACATTGTTGCAACTGAATGTCTTTAGAAAGGTTAAGTACTGCTCACAATTATACTGAGGGAGGGAAGTTGTCTACCACATTCATAGAAGTGCTCTATTTTAATCTTGCAAATGTTAATAAGTTTATATGTAATCTCAGGGCGGTTATTTCTAGATTTGGATTCACACTAGTGACCACACTCTAGACCACACACCTAGACCTCACTACTTGGGGATCTATGACCAAAAGGCCCCATCACTGAAAGTGTTGATTAAAATTATCCCAAACGAAATGGAAAATTTGGGAAGCCAAAACAAGAACAGCTTTCTAAGGACTTTCTCTTCTGCTTTATATCTGAATAATATGCTAATTATAAGAAATCTTATTATCATTAAAAACCAATACTGTTTCATTTGAAAGTGCTGAAAATGGCTTCCTTTCATCATATCCTACAATTACTGATTAATTATAATTAACCTGAGTAGAACGGCCTCTTTTTATATCCTTCACAATAGTGGCTCTCAAACTTTTTGATCTCAGGACCCCTTTCTGCTCTTTAAATTGACTGAGGACCTCAAAGAGCTTTTGTTTCTATAAGTTACATCTATCTACACTTTCTGTAGTGGAAATTTAAAGTGAGAACATTTAAAACATATTTATTATCTGCTTAAAAAATAAACTCATTATATCTTTTTCTTTTTTAATTAGACATACCTATATTTTCAAAAACGAAAGAAAAATTGAAAGGGTAGTACTGTTTTACACTTTGGAAATACATTTAATGTGTGCCTTCATGGAAAATACTAGATTCTCAAGCATGCTTCTACATTGTTTGCCATAATGTGCTGTTTTGGTTCAAGGAAAGAAAGAAAAAGAAAGAAAAGAAAGAAAAGAAAGAAGAAAGAAAGAAAAGAAAGAAAAGAAAAAAGAAAAGAAAGAAAAGAAAAGAAAAGAAAAGAAAAGAAAAGAAAAGAAAAGAAAGAAAGAATAAAGAAAAAAAGAAATCCAGCATAACACAAATCTGGAACTAGAAAAGGGAAGAGTATTTTAACAGGCTTTTCAGATAATTGTGGTCATTTTTCTGTAATACTATACCAAAATTTAACAAGTGACAGTTTCTTAAAAATTAGCTGTAGTGTGGAATCTGAAACTGTTATCAATGAACTTTTCATACTCTATTCCATGAAAATCCACTGGTTTATCTCATACAATATCAAAAAAATATATCACTTTTGTTAATATGGTTGTGGGTCTCACCAGAAAAGTCTGTTAAGTACTGGGAAGCTGTTGGGGCACGTGGGTGGCTCAGGGGTTGAGGGTCTGCCTTTGTCTCAGGTTGTGATCCCAGGGTCCCAGGATCGAGTCCTGCATCAAGTTCCCTGTGTCTCTGCCTCTCTCTGTTTCTCTCATGAATAAATACATAAAATCTTTAGGAAAAAAAAAAAAAAAGTACTGGGAAGCTATCAAGTTCATGGAGGTGGATACAAGTTTTCCAAAGCTCTTATTTTTACTAGAAAGCTGGAATTTTTCCTTTGGTAATAAATACTATCAGTTGTTTTCCTTGAAGTGGCAGGCAGGCAGGCTCAGTGTATTCATTTGCAATGTGTATTCTAGGTTCAAGATGTAATAAAATTTATAGAAGACCTTCTTGGTGTAACCAGTTCTCTTTTTAAAAACTGTGTGTGCAGACCAGCTGGATGAAGCCAAAGCTTCAGCGTTTTACCCTACTGCTTCTGAACTATCAGTGTGCCTATCAGCAGTATTCACACTGCTCAGTGTCACAGTGCAAATAGCTCTGGCCTTCTCAGCCCATTGAAAGGATATCGATGAACTCCCTGGGAGTCCGCGGGCCATACTTTGAAACCTGCTGTGTTACCACATAATAACTGACCTCCAACCACCATTCTAATCACTAGTGGCAGCCCCCAATTTAGAAAGGTCTTCTTGCTTGTTCAGGTTATCCATGTATATTACCCGTCCCAAGAACATTAATATAAGTAGAAGGCTATTTCCACAATCCTAATTCAATACAGAATCATGAAAAATGAAATCTAGTTACCATGTAAGGACACAAGAAACTAAACAAACTAAATATACTATGTAAATTCTCCAAGAAATTTAAAACATTTTCCTTAATTTATCCACTTATGTCCCCATTTGTTGGGCTTTTTTGTGAAGGTGTTTGCTCAGTATTGGAGAATCCTCAGTGGACAGATGGACGGACGGACACCCCCTCTCCCCTCCATGGGCTAGGGTTCACAGGGTGTGAAGCAGTCAGGAAAAAAGAGCAGAGGCGCTACAGCCAAACTCATCTAATAAGAGGCCCCGGGTCCCCACCCTACAAGTAGCCTGTCCTTTGTCATCTCGGAGTCTGTTTTCTTAGCTGGACAGGAGGCAAATTCCACTTCACACTGTGAGGACTGGAGGAAGTGCCAGAAAGCATTATTAGCACAGCCCCCAGCAGGTATTCAGTAAATGGGAGCCAGTATTAGGAGTAAGGTGCCCCGGGGCCAGTGCGGGTCTAGAGGGGGCGTGGGACACACACACCCAAGTAATTATGACTCAGCATGGGATCTGATTAACAAAATGTGCTGGGAGTAAGAGGAAAATCAATGATCTGCCCTAAGAGAGGAAGGTGCTATCATAAAGGAGCCACCATCTCAAGGAAGTGGCCCTGCAGGAGGGCAGAGAAGGCACAGAGTCCATCAGACACAGAGCAGCCAGGCACAGGGCAGACGGAAGGAAAGCACCCTGGAACCAGCTCACTTTGGGCCTCCAGTGCCACACGAAGGAGTGCAAATATTGGAGGAGATTTTCTAGAGACTGAAGAGGACGTATAAACACTCATTGCTAACGGGTCATGTGGTGTCCTGCTGCCTTGGTGTCCTCACTCCCACTAGGCACATGTCCTACGCATGCCTGAGAACTGTTAGCAGTCCCCAGGCCTGGGCCTGACTAGTGTAGAAAGAACAGAAGCCAAGCTCCCCTCCGAGGCCGTGGGACAGCAGCAAGCCCCAGCACCAGGGGGAACCGGGCCTTGCGGTTTTAAAGCACAAAGGAGGCAGCACCTTGGGCAAAGCCGTTTTGCATTCTCTCTGCTACTTTTAAAATCCTGAAGCAGGAAATTTGATCTTCATTCATCCCAGCCCCGTTCTGTCTCAGGTCCCGTGCTCCAGTGGAATTTCATAGATCGCCTCGCTTAATGGAGCAAGAACAGAAAGAAGGTCCAGGGCCCCCGTGTTTTCCAGCACAACTCCAGTCACCTGTGAGGTCTCTGGCCTGGCATGCATGGGCCCCGAAGCCCACAGTGGCCTCCCGTCTCTCTTGTTCTTTGGCAGGGACACCAAACGCTGCTTGGTGGCACCTGTGCCCAGGGACGACTCAAGGCCAGGGCGAGCACAGCCCCCCAGGGGCAGGCTGGTGTGACGCCCAGCTGCGCTGCTCCGCACCCACCAACAGGATGCAACCGTGCAGAAGAAACCCACCGCCACCACAGCCATGTCTTACTCACCCAGAATTTTACGAGGAAGAAGGCATTTTGAGGGCCTTTTCCAAACAGTTCCTTTAAGCCACCTTTCTTTTCAGGAAATTTGTCATAAATCTGACGAATGTCCACTGATTCGAGCAATGGGTCACTGTAAGAATGGTTGGCATGCCCAATGTGCACGAAGAGGTGTTTGTTGTACTGTAAGAAACCAACAGAAACATTCCCATTACAAACCCTTTGGTCAACCTGGGGCACATTTATCTTGAACTGGAAGAGTAGTCGTCTCAAAATCCCGGAATCATGCCTTGAATGGCCTAGGGTCTGTGCCTTTGAAAAGACGAAGACTGTAAGGAAAGCCATTATAGCTCAGGGTTAAAACAATCAGTTTAAGGGCATCTCTCTTCCCTAAAAAAGCGTTTTTGTAGACAGTAGTAAAAGCTGAAGTTACCCGACTACCAAACCAAGAAACTGTTCTATCACCCAGTGTCACCTGACTCAACTGAAAATGACAGCAATACCCTTTGGAGCCCAAGAGTTACAGTTAAGCCCAATGAGGAGTAGGTGTGTGGTCAACTAACACCGTCACTCAGAACGTACTTCTTGCTCCAGCTCCTCTAGCAACAGCACAGATGTAGTGCTCTGGGGAATGGTACGCACCAACTTCCTCCAATACGAGTCAGAGTGCTGAGCCTCTTTCTCACCAGTTCCCTCGGTAACCAGTCCAAAGCTTCTGCATAGGGGCTGGTCAGTACATGGTTGTCACTGCAAAGTTAGGGTTGGGAGTACAGCTCATAGAGAGGATTTGTGGTACGAGGTTATATGGGGCCAGTCATCAGAGAATACAGGTCACTCATTCACAAACCAACCAGTCAACCAATCAAAATCCTGTTAAGTCATTTAAACTTATGAAAGAAACCCTTTTTTCTCTTGCTTTGGTATAAAACATGGTAACTGGACCACAAAGGAGTTATCCAAACCAATGGTTCTCAAGGAACATTTAAAAATCACCAATGCCTGGGGCCATCTAGACTAATGTGGAATCCCAGAAAATGAGGTCAGGCATCAGTAATTTTTAATGGACATTAAATGAATTCCAGTATGCAGCCAGGTTTGAGAAATGGCCTACACTTTCTACCCCAGACCCTCCATGCCTGCCTCCTGGGCTGAGAAGACTGTAAGATCAGCCTAATGGGACACAGAGACATCTGGGGGTGCTGGTGTTGCAGGGAGATTAGAACCCATCAAGGCTCATACGAGAAATTCCATGTCCCTACTCCCCTGGCAGTCCCTATTTACTTTTCAATTTTAAATGGATATTTTTCTCCAGCTACAGTCCTTCAGAGTACTGACTCCATTAAAATGAGAAATCCTCCCCCAAAAGAAGGCTTGGTAGAAGTGCTTACTAGAAGAGTACTGTATCCAGGGTAAGAGTACAGGGTCTGGACTCTGCCTGCTCGAGCACAAAATACTGTGCCCACTGAAAACAAACTAAGACATTGGGTGAGTTCCTCCCCAGTCTGTAAAATGGGGAAAGTGCTAACCTCTGCTTCCTACGGGTGCTATGAGGTTTAAATGAGAAATTGCATATAAGGAAGTTACTAGAGTTCACAGATTCAATGAATAGTAAATGATAAATGCCAGCTATTATTGTTTTATAAAACCCCCTCCTTTGAGATTCACAATGGATATTAGCATAATTAAAAAACACTTTTTAACATGGTATAACCTGAAGTTTCCTAAACTCACATGGTCATGAAACCCCATAAATGTTTCCTGAAGAAATGCTGGTTTAAATCCATGACTTGCTACGCAGGCATTGGCTCTCTGGCTACAGAACCAAAGGGCAGGAGGCTCGACACCCCTTCTGATATCAGTCCTGCACGATGATGGACCCCTGGGGGCTGTGGCCAGGGCCTAGCATCTTCTGGGAGAGGGCTAAGCCCCTCTTCTTGTTCAACATCAGAGTGATATTTTACCAAAGCTTCCAAATCTCTAAAAGGTATCAGGTGAAATGAAAAAGGTGAACCCAACAAGCTCTGCCTTTCAGGTGAGCCAGAGGGCTGGAAACCACTCTGCAGGGACAGATGTACCTGTAACGGAAGACAATTTTTAAAATAAAGTCAAAGCCATTGCCAGGTCGAGGAGCTGAGACTATGGGGTATAATGGAATGTCTTTGACCTTTTTGTAAACATTCCCAAATGTTGTCATACCATCTTTCCAATTATAAGCCAACAAAAGCCCACGGAAATGTCTGAGGCACTCCCGCTAACAAGCTTCCATTCTCATTAGTAGGTAGAAGGCAGAAAAAATAACACATGCAGAATTGGGGACAGTGATGCTGGTGTAAAGGCAGAGCAGGAAAGGTGAACGAGTCGTGTGTGCTTCCTGTCTAACTTCTCTGCTTAGTGTCCACTTACCCAGCATTCTGAGAGCTGAGGGCAAAAGGCACTCTTCTTTATTATCCAGATGGCCTTCTGCACATCTGTCCATCCAACCCTTATCAACAACCTCTGCTGGCAACCAGCTCCCAGCCCCACCTAGCTCTGTGTGGGAGGCACTGTTTCTGTCACGTCGTGTGCCACCTGCAGGCAGTGAGTTTATGGGCAAGGATGCAACACAGGCAGAGCTCTGGGGACACCTGTGGCCAGAAGCGGAGTCTCTTCCTTGAGTGCCATGCTCTTGGCTCCTCCTCCTGGGCAGCCGCCCATTGGCAGGCAGAGCTAGGACAGAGGTAAGAAGCTGAGACTTGCAGCCTTTTTTTTTTTTTTACTGCTCCTGACTTCCAAAGGCCCCTGCACTCTACTCCTGGAACTCAGGACCTCTACATGTCAAGAGGACAGAAAGGCAAATGGAGGGCAAAATTTAGCATACTTTAAGGGAAGCCATAAAGATATGGCTGAAAATCAAGGTGCTGAGCACAAAGCACCAAAACTCTGGAGCCAGATGAGAACCTGAAATCTCAGTTTTGCTCATATGCGTAAGGGGATACAATATAGGTAATACACATGGGACTGAAGATTAAAGGAAATAATGCACAGAGGGCGCTCGGCATAGGGCCCAGCATATAAGAAGTGTTGGATAAATCGCAGCTGCTAAGATGACTATTGTTGAAGTTTATTATTATGGGAGATTACTAGATCCTGGGGGAGAAGAAAAGAACTTTCCTGCTTCAGCTACCCCTCCTGCCTAGCAAAGAAAAAATAAACACAAGTAAGCCAAGAGCTAGGAACAACTTGTGAAGCCATGTGACTGTTCAAATCCTTGATTCTGGCCCACTCATAACAAGCTACTCAGGGTGTGGGCCTCTCTTGTGCCTGAAGGAAGGAAAGAGCTAGGTCTGCTCTGTGCAATGTGCTTTCTATACATGTGACCTCAGGTAATCCTGGCCTCACAATGACACTGTAGGGACATTTTATTAAAATCATTACATGTGGGGAAATGGAAGTTCCCAGATGAACACACTTGCCTGAGGTCACACTTCCGGGAATAGTCCTGGAGTTAAGAATAAAACTTGGGCCTGTCAATGCCACAGTCCAAGCATTTGGCGCAAACGTCAACCACACCGTCTCCCAGATGAAAATGCCTAGACCCTTCTCAACTCAGATCTACTTTTTCTGAAAATTGATTTCAGAAAAGAGAAGAATAAAAAAAGCTAACTAGTGTTTTCAAAAAGTCTAAGAAGTTAAATTAGAATTCAGGATAAACACAGTGATTTGCAGATGCAGCAGACACACTCTTCAAAGGCTTCTATTTTGAGGAAGTTACCTTTGTGCCCGAGTGGCTTAAATGAAGTGAGAAGGGCAGTCTGTCTTTGCCAAAGGAAACCGGGCACTGCCTCTCCAAGGCTGGTGACGTGAAACTAAACCCTAACTGTTGGCATCTGGGTGGCTTTATTGCTGCCAAGAGGTGACTTTGTTTCTAAGAATACAAAGGACTAAAGAAGGTATCCTGGAGACCACAGCAGTGAGACAAACCGCCCTTCCTTTCCCCTTAATTCAACCTGGGTAGGTCAGAAATCCCTCTGCCCCCAAAACCAGAAGACTGAAAAAGCAGAAACCTACCTGAGATGTATGGGTTCAAGTTCTGATGAAATCAAAGCTCTAAAAAACCACTTGGTAAGGCTCTCACTACTTCCCATCCAGCCAGTTCTCCTTATAAGGGAAGAAGGCCAGCATGAATACCTTAGTTCCCTCTCTCCTTCCCAAATAAATCCCATTTTCTTTTCAGCAGTGGTGGTTTCCCCAAAACCAAAGAAGGGTAATTCTATTTTAAAGAGCAGGAAACAAATATGTGCAAAAACAACATCAACAACTAAAATCCCAAGTATTGGGGGTAATATATAAGCAGAAACAGGGCGAATGTCAAGAAGTCATGTATACTAAAGCCCAAGACTAAATTTTCTTGATGTCTAAAATCGAGGTTAATGTTGGTTTGTCCTATTATTTAAAAAAAAAAAAAAAAAAAAAAGTCTCCTTAGGCACTCAGGAGATAGGCTGATCATTAACATATCAATGACAATAACAAAAAAGAGTATTCACTCTGCTTATTTCTTTTATGGATTTCAGTAGAACCAGCTTTCCTAGGACACATTCTATGGTAGGCACAGGGAATGTGTGAGCTAAGAGTACAAAATCCCTCTCTTCATAGAACCTACAGAGTTGACTGTATGGAGCTACCTTATTGCCTCTAAGTTGAGAATCCTCTTTGCCTATGTAAATACAGGTTCTCAAGGATTCCCGTAGAGAAGACAGGGAATCAAGACAGTCAGCATCCCCTCTCCTGTACATCACCGACTTAAATCAGCATTCATCTGCTCTTTTTATACGAATGGCTGTATTCTCCAGCACTAAACATACGGTGTTATTCGGTGGCAAGGAGAACACACTTGGAGCTCACTTGAAAATACACTTGGAGCTCACTTGAAAATGTGCATAAAGTTTCGCAAGTGGAAACCATGATGAGCACCAAATTACCCATCACATCTAAGAGTAGGATACACTCAGATTTGTAAAGTTTCAGAAAATTAACCCTTCTTGCAACTATTCTCAGCCAGAGGAGGACGTTTTCACAAAATGAGGGAATAAATTGCAAAAAGGAGATGGGGCCATCATTCAGAAGAGGGAGAAAAGAATGCACCGGTCAAGTAGCTGGGCAGCTGACCCGGACAACAGCCAGTCTGGGGTGGATGAAGAGCGGGAGAGGTGTCACCAAAGGGACAACGGACCTGGAAGGTTCCCTGACTAATCTGACCCTCTGGAGAAGAGTTCGAGAACTCTTTTAGGAATGCTGGGGATGAATTTGTTTAGGTATGCAAAAGCTGGATTAAAAAAAAAAAAAAAGACAATGACAAATCCTAGGAAAAACAGTGTTACAAAAATGATTCTAATATGTCACACATTAACCATGCTCCGTGTGAAATTTATAGGCTTGTAATACAAACAATACAAATGCTGAGTGTTAAATCAAACCAAAAATTTTGACATAACCAACACTGGGATAAGGAGGGAAGAGAACAATGTATTTAGAGAGCTAAGTCCTGGTTTTCCATAGTAAAAAGTCAACAGAAACTGTCTGAAAGTAATGAAGTGTAAGGTCTGAACATGTTATTTCGAAATATGGAGAAAATATACAAAGAAATGGCTGAAAATATACAAAGAAATGGAGTAGCTGTCCTCAAGGAGTGGGGCCGGGAGGTGGGGAGACAGCTTTTCTTTATAGGCTATGATGACTCTGGTTCAATTTGGCCTATATACAAAATACACGTTATGACTTTATTAAATTAAGTAAATAGCCAACCAAAAACTATCTTGGAACATCTTGGAGGTTTTTGAGCAAAAGAAAGAACTATAAAGGGAAACAAAAATATTAAGAGCTGTGCTTCAGGATGTTTATTCTAGGTGGTCACAAGTTCCCTGGACTCGAAAGGAACTTGGTCAGATCACAGAGCCTTCCTATGGCTTGAACACTCAGGATGACTGAGCAAAAGCTGGGACTCTTGCCTGCCTGCAGCGTTTACCAAAAACACCACTGCTGCGCCAGCAAAATCCTACCTGGATCAAGACTTGTCCTGCAGCTCAGCAGGCACCTGACACAAGCTTAATACACAGATTTCTCTTTTGACTTGGGGAAAATGCTCATTTTCTCTTTTCATCGCTATAATCCCTTCAGTTATTCTTCACAGCATTTGCAACCAGGGACAAAGGTGAATGCAATCCTAAAAACTCCACAAAGTTACTTGCAACAGGTTATTTAGCTACCCTGAGGGATTAACAAAGGACTTTTCTTCCTCTCCCAAATCTGTTCTAAGGTCGCCTTCTTTCCCCTCTCTTCCTGCCTCCTGTCCCCTCTCTTCTGCTTGGGGAGTCTGGACAGAGGGGTGAGGAGCACTCAAACTCTGGAGTCAGCTAGGGTCCACATGTGAATCCTGACGCAGGTGCCACTTCCTAGTGGGGTCAGTTAAAATGGGCAAATCCAGCCCTCTGGGGTAGCTTCTACATCCCTAATGCAGGACCAACCACAGAACCTGTCTCGAAGGAGTGTCACAAGGATTAAATGAGATAATGTGTGGAAAATATATAATACTGTGCTTGCACATAATTTGTTATTATTACTGCTACTATTGCCCCAAATAATCATGTTTCTTGACTTCAGTCATGATAATGTGAAATTAAGATTGTTCCTCTGACAGCAACGAAATGGAAGTACCAAAATTTAGAGCAGAAATTAAGAGAGGACCATTTGAGACACACACGGTGATTCCCACTAGCTCCCAAACTGCCCTTAGCTACTGTAATGTAGGGTGGCTGAGGTGGGGGTGATGTGCACCCGGAGCCTGGAACGATCTGGCCCCTGAATTTCCCTCAGACACGGTCAGTGCCCCCAATCCTGTCCTTGAAAGTGCCCATCATCAAGATGAAGCAAACCGAAACGCCACAACTCCCCAAAGCGGCTACTGGGGTTATTTTCTTTCTTTTCCCTTTTTTGAGAGCATTGCTAATAGACTCTATTGCAGAGATCCCTGGTGAGGCAGCTCGCTTTTTTGTGCAAAAGGACAGAGACACCCGACAAATGGGCTGGGCGGCAGTGGCGCTCCTTCCTCACACGCCCAGAGCTGCACTTCACTGTCTGGCATGAAGATGGCGGCCTTCTCCCAGGCTTGTTCCAAACATCCCAAGTATTTGAAGAACGCAGTAAAACCTTGAAAAATGACTGCTGTCAAATAATACCAAGAGAAAAATTATAATCCACTTAGGAATTTAAAGAAACCAAGACTCATAACTCATGTCAAGGGATGTTAATGTACAAGTTGGAACAGAACAGGGACAAATCACCTACATTTGCTTCCTGCCCCTCTCCTTGCCTGGGCTCCGTCCAGACCCCCCCAGGGCAGCCTGGGCAGCCTGTGATAACCCCCGGCCCTGCAGGGACAGGGAGGGGCTGTGGGGCCAAGCCAAGGAGAGTGACCTGCACATTCAGTGCTTGGGGGGAGCCGGGGAGGGGTAGGGGGCGCGTGCGGGGAGGGCCTGGCTGGGCTGGCATCTCAGTAGGGCCTCTCCTCAGTTAACTGCTCAGAGGCACCAGCCCCGATCTGGCTGGTTGGCACCTGGGCACTGCTTCACCCCCTCCCCTGCGCTCTTCTCAGAAACAAACAGCACTGAAAGCAAAGAATAAGGAGCAAGTGAGTCCTTCCTGGCCGGATCTCACAGCGCCATGCCCCACCTCGCCCCGGCCATCTTCACAGAGGGGCTGTTTTCTCAGGAAGAAGTGTGTCTTCCCCCACGGAGGTGCAGCTGGAAGGGCCCACGGACCGCCTCGTGGGGCAGCAAACGGGGAAGGCAGGAGGGTGGGGTGCTGACCTGCCAAGGAAAGCAGATGGAGCCTGGCTGGGCCTCTGTGAAACGTCTATAAAACCCACATTTCCAGATGCTTTCAATTGCCTCATCCCCCAATGGCAATGAAAAAAAGAGGGTGCGTGCCCAGAGCAGCTCAGACACAGGAGTAAACCACCCACCACTGTGAGAGGGTGCAGCTGGGGCAGCTAGGACAGCTCGGCCGCCAGACGGGACAAAGCGGAGGGGGGGCGCCAGCACACCAGTGAGCCATCCCCCCACCCCCAAAACCGGGCATCGCTGTGTTCTACCAGAAAAACCTGGGGGCAGCATAAACACTGGGCACGGCAGCCGTCAGAGCAGCTGCAGCCCTTCTCTGAGAACCAGGAAGGTTTGCGCTTTCTGACCGTTTATTCCAAGCACGTGGTGCGCTTGCGAACAACACGCGGATTAGAAGCCAGGCTTTGCTGATTCCGAGCTGGGGAGCCTGGGGCAAGTTGCTTAACCTCTCTGGGTCTTGGCTTCCTCGTCTGAACCCAGGGATGACACCAGGCCTGCTCTTCTCCGGGGGTCACAGTGAAGGTCAAAGGGAAGAGCAAACACAATAGTTCTGGTCGGGCCACAGGGTGCTGCGCACGTGCTGGCACGCAGGGCCACTGTTAACGGGACCCCCCCCATCAGCCATGCACGGGGGCAGCAGCAGGAGCCTCTTTTCTGAAGGGCCAGAAACCAGCTCTGGCCAAACAGATGTTTCTCGTGACTACACGACCCCCTTTCCGAGAGGCAGTGCAGCCTCAGTGGCCACCGCAGGGCCTGGAAGCTTCCCCAGAGAGACCTCGTCCTTCTCCACCCTGTCACAACCCAGCAAGGATTCTCTTGGCACTCTGTGGAGTTTTCACCCTGCTTCTGATCTTACTCCTTTTCTCCATCTAGTCCCCATATAAACCACCTGCCCTTCATTTTGCCACAGGCCTCATCAATTTTATATTTCCTTAGAGCCGCACTGGTCACATTTTCCAAACTAAAACCAGGTTTTGTGATTTAACAAAGGAATTTTCGTTGATCTGTGAATTTAGGCCTTTGAAAGGAGCTATAAAAATATGAAAATTAAATCATTCTAGGGGCCACAGTGACCGACTGCCTTCATGGAAAAGAATAAGGTGACGTGCAGGATGTACCTGCAGAACTACTGTGTGGTTAATGCTGCTCCCCTCAAACTCCTCAAATCATGGGCTTTGGATTCAAACTTCAAATCTCCACCCTGCCATCTATGAGCGGATTCCTGAGCCGCTCTGTTTCAAATACCCATTTCAGCAAGTTTATTTTTGACGACAAGAGGCAAGGGCATTATCACACAGGGAGTTCTTAGCAATCCTGCCTCCTTCTCTATTCCATGGCTCTTCAAATTTCAGCACCATCCCTGGTCTCAAAAACACAGTCATCTCCACTACGCTCTTCCTCCATAGCTAATTGGTCCCCCAAAGCCTTTTAGTTTTATCACCATGATCTCTCTCCCCTCCGACATTCCTTATTTTCTGTCCCCCTTAGGCATGGCCAGGCCGCTGCCCTGGTTTGGTTCTTGCCACCCAATACCTGGACCGGAGAGTCACTTCCCTACCCCAGCCACTCTCTAACCTGCTGCCACTGTCATCTTCCCAAAACACACATCGGACCACATCTTCTCCTTCAAAAGAGGAGTGAGGTAGGAGAATATATACTCACATTATGCTGCATATGTATTAAAATATCTGGAAAGATTCACAAGGATCTAGTAAGTGTGGTTAGAAGGAAGGGAAGTCTCCCTCCATTCTGTTATGCTTATTGATTTTGGACTGTGTGAATTTACTACATATTTAAATCATAATTAATTAAAAAAAATTATTCTGGTTCCCACCTGAATTTCAAGAGGGTTCCAAACCACCTGGTGAGAATATCCTCTCAAGCCTGGCCCCTTCCATGTCTCTGGCCTGATTTTCTGCTACATTACTACAAGATGTTCAGGTCTCGAATACATTTGTGGAGTCCTCGACGTGTCCAGGGATGCTACTCATAAGTGTCAGAGCAACACAGTGAGACCACTGATGCCCACCTATAGACCAGAGTCTGGCTGACTGCATTTGCCTCAAATCTCACACAGCTATTCAGAGACCAGGCCTCTCGTTCCACTAGAATGCAGATGTCGCCACTATGGCACAGTGGGAGATGCATCCTAAAGTCCAGGTGGAAACCTTCTCTGCTTCTTTCACTTCTTTGCCCCAAACCCTGAGGAGAATCACAGCACCACAAGTTGGGAAAGGTGCTCAGGGGAAACCCAGCCCAGCTCTCCACCCAAGGTGAAGGGCACTGTGTGCTATCCAGCCTGTGCCGAGGGAGCTCACACTTTGGAAGGCAGCTGTCTTTCTGTCTGAATAATCTCTTTATTTCTGCACCAGTCCAGGAAGGTGGTTAAGCACACAGAGTGGAGCCCAACCTTGGCACAGCCACTTCCTGGCGATGGATCCTCATGAACGTACCCTCATGTTTCTGACAGACTGCGGAGAAGAACAGTATCCACGTCAACATGCTTGGCACATGGTGCTTTGAACACAGCTCAGGAAGTGCTGGCGACCCTCGTTACTGCTGCAGTACATAAAGGTATTTCCTAGAGTTGAGCCGAGCTGTGCCTTCCCTGTTCATCAGGTTTGTTCCTGTCCCCATCACAGAACTCACCTCTTTTTTCTGCAAAACACTGCTCCTGTGAAGTCTCAAAAGAATAATCTCCTTGTCCCTCCCTCTCAGTTCCGCACTTGTCTCCGGCTGTAGTAACTCCCACCTAAGGAAATGCACACTCTGTCTTCCTGCTTACAGTCCTGCTTGTTCTGGCATCCAGAACACCACAGGCATTACAAGTGCAACCCTGTGCCTGGGAAGCCTGAGCCAGTGCAGGGGGGCGGGGGCTGGGGGGAGGGGCAGGGGGTGGCCAGCCCTTGAGCAGCATGGGGCTGGGCTGCAGGAAGGCTGGAGGCACCTGCTGTGCCCCAGGGTAGGGCTGGAGAAATTGTGCTGGGCTTTATTAGGAAAACCACTCCCGGTGCACACACGGAGAGCCCAGATTTTCATCGGCTGCAAGGAGCAGCTGCCTGACTCAGCCAGGTTTCAGGCAAGGTGCTTTTAAATGGCCCACCCTGGGTGGGGGAGCTTGCACTCAACACTTGAAGTCCTGGGATATGTAACTCCGAAATCATGTAGAAAAGTGTATTTGCAGGCATTACTAACCACTTCTAAAATAGTCTTTGTTGTTTAGATTCTTCCTCCCTTCCTTTCTTCACCCTCTGCTGTTTTTCTCTTAGCTTCAAGTGGAGCCAGAGGTAACAGAGGGACTGCCTTGCTGGTTTTCCACCAGTATAAACAACCACCAATCGGGAAACGCCGCCGTCTGGTTCGTCCCCGCTGCAGAGCCAGCAGGGGCCGCTCATCCCCCAGATGACTCTTCCTTTAGCTCCTTACGGATTACAGCCGGCCAGGCCAGACTACACCAAAGAAACGGCTACTCATCAGATACAAATGGATCCTGCGGCCCTTTGGTCATAATCCCAGGCTGCAGAGTCAGCAGACCTGGGCCGCAATCCTGTTTCCAACGACAGCTGACTGCCCAAACACGGGGCAAGCTGTGTCCCAGGATTACATGAACTGATGCACAGTCCCGGCTGTCACCACCACCACAGTGCTGCCGGTGCTGGCACCGCCAGGGACAGCAGAGTCCTGAAGATGTCTTCAGTGGTGGCAACGGGGACCTACGTCGTGAACTGAAGAGTGATTTTCCAGAATGGGTGGTACCAGGGAGGGCACCCTGGCCCGGGAACTAGATGAACCGGGTCTTCCTCTTGCCTTTGTTGCTACACAAGTGTGTATTCGTGCCATGATCGCTGACTAGCTTAAGCCAGCAATCTCTCCAGGCCTCCTCCATAAAAAGGAATAGAATTACCTACCTCACGGGGCTGTGACAGAGATGAAAGAGATCACGAATGAAAACCTAGCACAGCACCCAGCTCATTAATTTATTTGTTTGGCTGTTGTCACCATTACCTATAACCTCACTGACTCCAAAGAGCCTAAGTCCTTAGTAGGAGGAGGGGGAAATGTGTGTGTGTGTGTCTGTACGCAAAGACTAGAATCCAAACACAGAGTTGAAATTATTTAGGGACCTTTAATTATTTATCGCTTTGTTGGCTTCCATATCAAATTAACGAGCTTAAGCTCTGATGTCAAATTTTAAATGCCGTATATCCAACTTTGTTAAAAGGTACTAGTTGAATTCACTTTAGATGGCTTTAATTTTTCCTGCAGTTGGAACAAAAGTACAGTAAAATTAAAGTCTGAGGAGCCACAGAAAGCCTGAAAGCCAAAGAAGCTATCCACAAGCTACAAGTTTTTCAGTGTGACTTTGGTCTTAAAAGTGCCATTACACACTCATTATAACATCACCCTGTGTTTGCAAAATAAAGCACGATGCATTATGGAACTGGAGAAGCTAGTGCTTGAGACACTGTCACAGTGCTTTAAATAATTTTGCTAATTCTTCCCCATTTTGATTAATCAATCACCTTTTTCTCCCAGGTTCCCCCAACCACTTCCTCTTTCCATGAGAAGCATCCTTTTTCTTCTTCTTTTTTGAGAAGCATCCTTCAAACTCTCACATTTCTACTGAAATAAATTCACGTGACATTATTCACAATCCCCCATATATTTATTTGTACACATTAACTCAATTGTGTATTACTCCAAAATAAGTGTTTATAACATAGGAAGGTGAGAAGCCACATCAAAAGTGACACGGAAGTTGCAATATGACAACATCATGTCACAACAGTGATAGAGCTTTGGTTGGCATTGACAGGCCTAATTTTAAAATCATGATACGAGCCGGAAACACCAACTTATATATTAGAAGGTATTATTACTTTCTGAAATGACACATTTTTAATCTAAAGAGCAAGTAATTTTCAAACTGTGAAGAAGGGCTGTTACTCCACAGAAGCACTTAACATCACCTCCTTCCATACTGTGTGCGTGTGTGTACTTCTCGTGTTTTCTTTGGAACGCAGGCTCCATGAGAATAAGGATTAGTTTCCTCTGCTGTCGACTCCCTAACACCTGAAACAGTGGCTGCCATGTAGCAAGTATTTAAAAATTGTTTGTGAATGAATTCCAATTTCTTTCAGTCCCCAATTCATGTTCCCTTAAAGTATTATTATGTCCTCAAGAGGCCCAAGGGAGTTGACTCACACTAGGCTTTGCATTTATTTCAGGGCCTCTGAAGTCATGTGTTCAAGTCAAGTCTTTAGAGCCAAACCTCTTCATTCATCAGGTAAAAGGCCAAATCCAGTTGAACCAGTCAGATTATCACAGGTAATCCTCAACACGTATGAAACATGTATCTCTGGACTCTGTTCCAAGGAAGCCGGCGGGGGGGTGGGGGGCTGCCTTTATGAACCTATCCACCAACTTTCACCTCCTGCTTCATATACTCCAGAGTCATCACCTCTGGAATGTTCTCCTTTATTCTTCCCCTGTCTGTATCAATCCTCTCTGCCTTTCAGGGTTAAGGCTGACTTCCTCAAAGAAGCCTGCCCTGTCTCTTCATCATTCACAGCATTCGGTGCTCTTCCTTCCCAGCACTCACTACACTTCACAATGACCTTGTGGGGGGCAGCTGCTTTGTGTCTGTCTTCCCATTAGACGTCACACGCCACGCGGGCAGACACGGTGCCTGCCCGTGTAGCACCAGGCCCCTCCTCGGGTGGTGCCCTGGACACACGTGCAGGTGCTCATCAGTGTTCATGGACTTGGACTGAATGAATCCAGTGATTCACAATCTATAGCCCAATAAACACGCCCAATGGAAAGAAGAACTGGGCATTCCTGGCCCCGACAGGTCTGGAACTGGAGAGGATAGCTGCCAGAGGGGGGCTGCCATAGGCCTTTTAAATTAAAAAAAAAAAAAAAAAAAATCATGATAAAATATTCTATCATCTTTCAGCCAGGGAAACAACTACCATCTCGGTGCCTCGGAGCTCTGTTCTTTAAAAAACTGGTCCCAATCAAAGAGAGAGATCTGCTCCCACAGGAGATATATAGACTGGAGAGAGAGAACTTCGAAATCCAGGGTGGTTTACAGTGGTGGAAAGAGTAGAATGAAATAGATTTGGGCTCCTGATCCCTGTACTTATTTGCTAAACATCCTAAATTGCTAAATGCATCTGGACCTCAGTTTCTTCATCTGTAAAATGGGGAAGGGAAACAGTACTACAGAGACAGAATGAAATAGTAAGCAACGAAGTGTCCTACCAACACCAGTTATGCAAAGTGAAAAGCATTGCTGGGCTGACACCCAGTCTTTGGCCAAAGAATCCCCTATGCTTTCCAAAAAGAACAAGAAACAAAGACTCAGGAGGGTAATCTTTTTGTTTACATGTCAGTGCCTCTCATGGAGAAGGATTTTATGCCATCACCATCACCCTTCTTATAAAACCGCTCAGCCACATGAGAAGAGCGATAACTCTTTTCAATAACCTGCCTCAATGGGCCCAACGACCTATTTTACATCTCCTTCTTCATTTTTTTCTCCTAATTTTGGAACAGGCACTAATTTTCTAGAAACTCACAGAATTCACAATTCAAAGACAGAAATGTCAGTGGTCCACGCACAGTTTGCCCCAAGTCTTCACTCTGGGGGATGGCTTGTGGCGTCTCCCCAGTCAGAGGCTTTCCACTGAGCTACAGTACCAAGAGCCCAGAGAAGTCCTGACTGTTCGGTATGTCGGTATTCACAACAGATGGTGAACTCACCCTTGACAGTTTCTCCCGATGACAGAGCGACAGCAAGGCAGTGAACACACAGAGCCTGGCACCTCTGCACTTCGGTCACCCCTGAGATCAAGGCGGTGGGGGTGAGACAGAGTGCAGGGAAGGGAGCTGGTGAGGATCCCGAGGACAAACTCCTGATTCCTGCATTTTTGCCTTGGACTCACCCACACACAGATGCAACGCTAAGATGAACAGCCAAGGAGTAGGAGTGAAGAAAGGGTCTGGGGTTGGTCGAGTGGGAAGGTGGGGTGCTCACACATGTATGGCAAGAGATGGGCCGGGCCGGGCTGGGCCACAATGGCGTGATGGGCACTGGATGTGACAGGGAAGACGGAAAAGAAGAAAAATGAAAGAGTCCAGATGCCAATGTGACCAGTGCTGAGGTCATAATGCATCGCCTTCTGTATCAAACTGCTGAAATACCAGCTTGTTAGGGCTCCCTTAAGAAGAGAGCCACTCGTGGGGATCCCTGGGTGGCTCAGCAGCTTAGCACCTGCCTTTGGCCCAGGGCCTGATCCTGGAGACCCGGGATCAAGTCCCACATTGGGCTCCCTGCTTGGAGCCTGCTTCTCCCTCTGCCTGCATCTCTGCCTCTCTCTTTGTGTGTCTCATGAATAAATAAATAAAATCTTAAAAAAAAAAAAAAGAAAAAAGAAAAAAAGAAGAGAGCCACTCACTATGTTGAGAAAAGACAAGACTTGCAAAGGCAGCACCGAGCAACTGCTTAGTCTAATGCTTAGACTTGAGTTTTTAAAGACATGAATTTGAATCTCTAATCTATCAGATATGAACTGTGTGACTTTAGAGTAATTCCTTAACCTGTCTCCTCATCTGTCCGACGGTACCGACATTTACGGGGTTTTTGCGGGTGTAAAACATGACCACATCTGTAAGGAGCTCTGCACGGTGCCAGCCACGTCAGGGTTTAGTAACTGTCACCTGCTGCTACAATTTCCTAAACACAAGAGCCGATGAAAGTCTTTCCCCTTCAGGCTCCCGCATTCTCTGGCGTTTGTGGTCCACAGCATTCATAAATATTCGGCTCTAAAATTCTACCAACTTGTCAACAGAAATACCTTTTTCTTTAAGTGAAAGTCTGGTTATTCTTCCCCAGGCCCATTTTCGCCCAGGTTATTTGTCAGGCATGAGGGGGTGGGGGAACAGGGAAGGCAGAGGAGTGAGAAGGTGAAGAGGAATGGGATTGCAGGTGCGCCTCGCAGCACACTCACCGAGTCTGGGTCTCGCTGCTGTTCGAGGAAGGCTGAGAACTCCACCAGGCGAAGTTTGGTTGTGCCAATGGAGCGGCCCTGCCAGGCGGGGACCGAGGGAGCTGGGGCTGATGCAGGCTCGAACCCTGAAAAGACCAAGCATCATCTTTAAAGCAGGTGCCTCCCCTTGGGGCCTGAGGCCAGCGCTGGGTCAGGGCCCCGCAAAAAGGCTGCCCCCCTCCACCAGAGTCCAAGGGCAGAATGAAGTCAGGGGGTGGTGGGATTCTGGCCAAGGACCCTCGAGGCACAATGCCATGTGGCTCCTCACAAGGACAACTCCTGCCCACGTAAGGGGCTGGAGGACACTTCCTCCCGGGCAAGGGGACTGGCTGGGTGGGGTCAAGGCCGGCATGGCTGAAGGGCCTAAAGTGAATCCCACAAGGATCCCCTGAAACGCTTCCTGCGTTTGCCCATCTCCTTCCTTAAGACTGTGGTCACCAGCACAGCAGAGCTCTCTCAGAAGGCTCGGTGGCCCTGGAACAGAGCGCAGCGTGTGAATCCACGTGCCCGTCTGGGACTCTTCCACTGAATGGCTCCACATGCCCGAGGGTGGGGAGGGAGCAGGTGGGCCGGCCAGATCCCCGTTTCCTAGTCAAGGCTTCCCTGGAAGCTCTTCATTAAGGAAAGGGTGTGAGGAACCGAAACCCACTTATGTAATGAAGCGTGAATAATACCCTATCGGCCCTCAAGATCTGAATTGTCCAATTCAGCCTGTTTATGATGAAGAAGGAACCACAGTAACTTCCCCTTCCAAGGGTGACCCAGGATCCCCGGTGAAAGTAATCGGGCTTCTTCCCTTTTTCTTTTTTTTCAGTTTTTTTATTTTAATTGAGATATAATTGGATATATCCAAATCTTTTTTTTTCCTTTTTAAGTAAACTTTATGCCCAGCGTGAGACTCAAACTCACACCCCCAAGATCAAGAGTGGCATGCTCTACAGACTGGGCCAGCCAGGCGCCCCTGGCTTCCCTTTTCTTTAAAAACCTCCCGGGAAGTGACTGGGGGTACTGAACATGTCTGTGACCCTTCTGAGCCCCAGGCTCAAGGAGGGTAGGGGGGAGGAGGGGGTGCCCCTGGCACTGCAGTGAAAGGGGATATGCCACTGTGGAACAAAGCGATGGGCCCGACTGCCGGCTGCGCAGGACGTTCCTCCGAGTGGCAGGCCCTTGGACACTCACCTGGAATGGGGGCTGTGACCGCTGGCTGGATGGGGTAGGCCTGCTGCACAAAGGGCTTGACGCTGGGGAGGGAGGGGTGGAGTCAGAAAACGAGACTGTAGCAGTGGCTGCTCCCGGGTCTGGCCTTGGCCTCCCAGGGCTAGGGGCCCAACCTGCACCCCACCCCCCAAAGGTTCCCTGCCTGCAGGTGGTCGCACAGCCCAGAAGAGCTCCGCCAGGACAGAGAGGACGGTTGCTCTCTCTGATTGAGAGGGTCCAGCATGGTGCTGGGGACCCCTTCAAGTGGGACGAGCTGGAGAGACGTCAGCCTGATTCCCAGAAGCTGTGACATCTATCTATTTGAAAGTCTCTTCTGGTCCCTGCGGTGGCCAAGGTCAGGGGTCACCATTCCCAAGCACAGTCTGGGACAGGCTTTGGGCTCTCCTTCTCTTGGCCCAACAGCTTAGGTTCTTTTGAAAGCAGGAGGGCAGGATTTCCATTCTGCTTTTATCTCCAGACTACCCTCAGCTTCTAGTTTACGAGGCCTGCCTCCCTTGCCCTGAAAACACCAGCAGGATTGTCTGCACTTCAGGTGGTGGAGAGCCGTTTACACCTCTCCTAGGCCTACGCGGTCTCTTTCTCGCTACTAGCCACAGAGGATAAAGGCAGATGACTTTGGGGAATCTCAGGTTAAATCTCTTTTCTCCTTCAAGCCCCAAGGCATTCTGGCCCCAGAGAAACACCACCCAGGCTCTGCTGTGACCAGACCCTTGTTGTCACTGCCAGCCCCTCCCCTGACTTACTCTTGTGAGGATCCTGGCTGCCCTGTTTGTATCATTCCTGGCCAGAACTGGAAGGCAAAATGCAAGAGGCATCAGGATTAGGAGTTCACATCTAAGCACCGTTCAGGATGTCTACACGTTGCAAGCCCTGCTAAAGATGGTGGGCTCAGATCATCGATCAGCTCCAGAGTGACCCTCTTCCAAATGCAGATGTGGTCACCGGTGTGCAACACGATAGCAACCTGCATCCCTGGCCTAGCAGCCCAGGGCTCCAGATAACGGCCCCGAGGGTAGGACGAGGCAGCAGCTCTTCTGTGTTCTCCTCACATCTAACAGGCATGTGAGCATATTACAGGGGCTCACACAGACTCCATCTGACTGCTCTATCCATGCACCCACTCATCCTTCTCCTCCTCCCTCCATTCTCAAATGCTCCCCGTGTAACATTCTGCTTCCACAGCTCACAGCACCAAGGGCCCGGCCAGGAGAGGACAAAACTCTGAGTTAGAGGCCAGGAGCTCCAAGAAGCGATGCGGACGCATCCTTTGCCGTGAGCTTCCCTGAGGCGTCTGGTGCGTGACCCCCTGCTGCAGAGGCAGCGAAGGGGGTCGGGAGGCCCTGGGTTTGAGTCCCGCCGGCACTATGCGTGGTGATCAAATCACCTCAACTCACTTTGTTACTCAGTGAGATGGCAATAACAATTAGAGGCACCTAAAATGACTGCAAAAGGGCAGCCTGGGTGGCTCAGTGGTTTAGCACCGCCTGCAGCCCGGGGTGTGGTCCTGGGGACCCGGGATCGAGTCCCGCGTCGGGCTCCCTGCATGGAGCCTGCTTCTCCCTCTCCCTGTATCTCTGCCTCTCTCTCTCTCTCTCTCTCTCTCTCTCTCTCTCTCTCTCTCTGTCTGTCATGAGTAAATAAATAAAATCTTAAAAATAAATAAATAAAATAAAATGACTGCAAAGATTAATGAGATTATAATGTTAAAACTTCTCAGTCCTCAGTAGGTATAAAAGAAAACAGTATTTAGAATACTTTGTCCCTTTTGGGGTTAGTTCCCTGAAAGGGACCCTGAGGACACATGAAGGGAGAGCAAGGGGCAGGAAAAAATAAATACATAAATAAAGCAGAAGCAGGTGGCGCCACAGAAGGGCGCCAGCAAAGTGATACCTAGTTCCACGTCCGCAGGGCCCAAGGATCCCGGCCTCTTGCTTTCTCTTCCTTCTCTCCCAGCCCCTTCCCTCCCTAGCGCTTCCACCCCTGCGCAGCCACATCATCAGCTGCCCACGGGCGCCCCTCCCCCGGCACCCGAGGGCCGCGACTCACCCCCGGCGCCCCCGGGAAGGCGGGGCGTGGGATCCCGGGCAGCCCCAGCTTGTTGTGAATGGCGGTGGCCGAGACGATCTGTGCGGACGACATGGCGGCCATGTGCTGCAGGGCCTTATCCTTGGCAGTCTGATCCTTGAAGGCGACAGGGACACACAGACTTACTACGGAACACACGGCTACCGGGCAGCTTCCACAGGCACAGCCACGAGCACATGGACTGAATACAGAGCCACAAAGGAGGCCGGAGAAGCAAACATGCACGGATACATAACAGCCGGAAGGCTAAGACGCGCTCAACCCACTGCAACTCTGAACCTCCACGGACACGGCCCAGTGGCAAGGGTTAAAAAAAAAAAAAAAAGATGTTTTAATCCGTTTTTCAACAGAATGGGAAGCTTCTGAGAAGAGCGGACGATGTTATTTATTTTTCCAGCTTCCAAAGGGAGATTTCTCCAATTACTTAACACACTCAGGGAAGGGGGGGGGGGGGGGGGAGAAGGCCCTGCATTGAAGCATAGAGATGGGAAGAGGGAGGGGGAGAGGGGTGGTTGTGGATCTGGGGTAGGACCAGCCACAGGGTATGGGCAGGACCCGTCTGTGTGCGCTGTCCCGGGGGTCACAGTCCAGGAGCTGCTGGGGTCATGCGAGGCCCGCAGACACCTGGTGGGGAGGCTCAGAAGCAGCAGGGCAGGTGGGGGGCCGTGACGGGGCCAAGCAGCATGCTGGCGGGGGCGCATGCTTTCTCAGGTACCCCCACCGTGGGCCTAAGGCTACACGGGTTCTCTCTATGGCCAAGGACACGGGGGGTGCTACTGGGTAGGTGGCTTCTCCCTTTCTTACGTGGGTCTTTTCTAGAAAAGCCAAGGCTGGTAACACAAAGCTAGCCAAAAAGTCTGCCAAGCACAGCTAAAATACAGAATACTCAATTTGGTGAAGATACTTACCATGCTTGTTACCTGGATACAACAATAAACAATTTGTTAAAAGAATTGCGTAGAAAGGCAGGGATATTTTTCTTCTTCACTTAAAAAATATATATATGTTTACACACAAACACACAATATCGGGTACAGGGGAACGCATAGGGCTATGGGTCTTTTTCACATTTTAGCAGGAATGTAGGACCCAGATAACGATCTAGAAAGGCAATCAGCAACCAGTCCACCCCTTTCAAAACCTACTCCCAACCCCTCTGAGCTGGTTCTGTGGCTTCCCCAGTGTAGACAGAGAATTGGTCAGACCCTTGGTACGTGTGCCTGATGGTACAGGCAGAGAGAACTTCATGCTTGACAGACATGTCACGGTTCCTGGGTGCTCACAGAAGGCCTATACAATCTATACCAGGCCCAGACTCCACCGGAACATGAATAAAATGGTGGCACCAAAATAAAGGGAGCCCCGGCCACAGCTGCCACTCAGAGTCAGACAGCAAGTGAAGGTCAAGGGAAACTTCAGGCTAAGACACCAGGTCTAAGACACAGGCCAGAATTGGCGTCAATATTTACAGATTTACCCAAAGGTGAGGGACAAGCATGCTGGAGGGGCCAGAGGCTAGGCCAGAGGGAGAAATTAAAATTATAATGAATAAAGCCAAACCTACAAAATAACTACTAGGGGCTTCTAAAAAAGATCAAACTAGGTGCTCTCAAGGTATAGACACCACTTGGCCCAGTAACTGCCAGGAACACCATGTGGATTTTCTTTCTAATTAATTAATTATTAATTAATTAATTAATTTTTTTCCACGTGGATTTTAAAAAACCTTACATTACCCCTTGGAAAAGAGCCTAACACTTGCATAAAATTTTGAATTTTATACATTTCTCTGGCCCTCAACTGGAAAAGAAAGAGAAACAGCCTCATGTAACAGCTTTTTGGGGTTGTACATGGCCCCTGGATCGTCTTGAAGGGCATGTGCTGCAGGTGAATGACACTGTGAGGGGCCAGTTAGCCTGCAGGATTCCCGGTCCCCAACAGAATGGCTCCGGGGACTAGCGTGGTGCTTTGCTGCCCCTGCTCAGATGGCATTCTTTGAGTTGAGCCTCCACTTGCTAATCTGCTGCATGTTCTACCTAAGGCTAGCTCCCTCTGTAATTTTTGTTTTGTTTTGTTTTAAAGAGCCGAATCATTTTGGATACTGAGATGCCCAAAAAAGACTTATCTTGATGTCAGGGGAATCAACTGACTAGGTGTGCAAATGCCCTCAAGCCAAACTGAGCCTGACACACACACGTCTCAGCACCAGTCAATCCATTCCTAGCTGGTCCCGTGGCCCCACCTGCCACATCATCCCCACAGAGGGTGACGTAGGCATAATGAACAGAAAACCCAGCTCCAGTCCTACTACGTCCTTCTCTGTCAGGAGTGTCTTGACACCGATACAAATGCCCTGGTGTGGTGTCTTTTTGGATCCGTCATCTGGTACGCCAGCCCCCAAGCCACCTAACCCCTAATGAGAGGTTATAAATGTCCTCGAGGTGACTTCTGAGCTCAAGTAATGTCACAAGTATAACCACAGGCGCCTTCCACCACAAGGAACAATCTTGACCACTTGTCCAGGGGCCAGCCAAGGGAGCCGGGACAGTGGCAGCCCAGACTCCTTGCTGGTCTGGCTGATGTAAAATTGAGGAGTAAGAGCCACGGGCCTGGCTGTATTCCAAAAGTCCATCAGTGGCCCCTGTGTTCATGAGACGCCGATGACAAGGGTGACTCGGCTCACCCAAACACAGTGTGTGTCTGTGAACACCCGGTGGAGGGAACTCAAGAATTGGAAGTCCAGGTGAGAATGGAAAGGAGTCGCCCACATCTTCATAGCCTGTTTTAATTCTACCAGAGGTGGAGATGTTCGCCTTTGCTAGTCTGACTGAAAAGTTCTTGGGACACCTGGGTGGCTCAGTGGTTGAGCATCTGCCTTCAGCTCAGGTCGAGATCCCGGGGTCCCAGGATCGAGTTCTACGTCAGGCTCCCTGCAGGGAGCCTGCTTCTCCCTGTGCCTGTGTCTCTGCCTCTCTCTCTGTGTCTCTCATGAATAAATAAATAAAAATCTTTGGAAAAGAACAAACAAAAAACAAGGAAATCAGTCAATGAGGAAAGGAGAAATGTCACCAGCTTTGCTGTTTCGGTCACACAGCATCAGGACAGGGCCATTTTCTTTTGCTAAATAAAGTAAGGTTTGACTCTTACTACCCTGCCATCCAGGAGGTTCCAAGGTTTGACTCCAGCCATCCAGGAGGTTCCCAAATGAAACAAATGCTCAAAGGCCGGAGAGCAAATCAATCTTTCCCACCTCACCAACTCGCTCCATCCCAGTAAAGGGGAGTCTGGAGATGTCGCTCCAAACCTGACTCTGCCTGACATTAATGGACTGCATTACCTTGAGCTCGTCACCTAACCCTCTAATTTTCTTCATCACTGAAATGAAGACTCATACTTTATGCTCCAAAGCCCTTCTGGCTCTGTCACTATAAGCACGAGTTCCATTTATAAGCAAATTCATCTTAATACATAAAGCCAGAAAGTACTGATGATAGCAAGATGTCAAAATTTGGGCAGCTCTTGGCTGTCTATCCTAACAGAGAGAAAGCCAAGTGTGGAGAGGAAATTTTATCTCAAGTAGAGGTTCTTTCTGCACTTGACCTATTTGAGAATAGGCAATTTTCTGCAAATGGACTGAAATGTCTACACCCGTGATTTCCTACCTTTTGAAGTGGAGACACTCTACCTTCTCATTTAATAACATCTCCTCCTTTATCTAAAATATATATTTAAAAATTAAAAGGATAAAAAAATTTTTTGTCTAAAAAAACAAAAGCAGCCCTGCAGATAATAAGCACTGCCAGTGATATCTCAAAATCGGAACCAAGAGCCTGGCTGTAGACCCATTTAATCTGAAATGGGAGTACGGAAGGATGCCAAGCTGAGAGATTTCAATGGAAGGGCCTCTAAATTGTCATTTTCAGCCTAGAGATACATGCCTGGCTTTGAAGAAATTATAACTCTTAAGTGTCAGACCTGAGTAAATTGCTTCTCTGTGTCACTGTGGTCTAATATGCTGGACTTTTAGACATTCCACTCCAGCCTTACCACTCACCCCAGAATAAAGGAGGAAGTGGGGGGGGGGTTGTTAATCTACCCGAATGACTATGCTAAGGCAAATTCAAGAGTATCAGCTACATTTGTATACCAGAGTAATTTTATTCTCAGATGTTCTCACATCAACATTTTTGAAATGCGGATGAGATTCACAAAGGTTGAGCATGCTGTTTTATCTTGAAAACTTGTTAAGTCAATACCGAGTTACCCCTATGATGTCTTAGATTATGGGACATTCTCTCGGTGAGTGTGTCTACAAGAGCATGCATGAACAAGAACACTGTGTCCTAGCAAAAAGCCTGGACAGCTTCACAAGGATCCTCATTACTGGTCTGAAGTCCCTCCATCCCTAAGACTACAAAGAATGAGGCCACAAAAAGCCAAATAAGTTTGGGGATGGAGAAAGAAAAGGCAAATCTCCCTTTACCAACAGAACCCTAACTCAAGCCTCTGACCTGAAATGTGGAAAATAACTGATGCAGCAGTGGGGTGGGGGGTAGGGGGGTTGCTAAAACACATGGCCCGTCTGACCGAGGAATGATGGCAGATGAAACACTGCACCTAGGGATGCAGACCTCAGTACCTAGTTGACTTTCGTCCCTGACCCATTTCTGGCATGCTATGCTGTCAACAGCCTCACCACTGCAGCCAGCGGTGGTGAGGCAGGCTGGGTCACGCATAAGCTCCTCAGCCTGAAGCCTTTCAAACTGTTATTGTCACTTAGTAAACAGGCTTTCATATTCCATGACACAGAGCAAGGCTGCGGCTATACCTCTGGGCCCCGCAGACTGCCTCCTTGTTACGGTTTAAATGTGCATGATGTTTGCCAAGTACCTACATGTAATATACGTGCAGGAAGGCAGCGGTATCACAAATGTGCTCTTCAAACTCCAGGACATCTTATGCCTCAGCCTCCAGACAGTGAGGGAGTCTTAGTCTCACTTCCCTCTGCTTCCTCGGCTTTTGATTATTTTGAGGAATCAATGAGCTCATAATTTTCCGCCACTAACCATCAACAAGTTTTAAAGATGACAGTCAAAGGTTCACGAGCTTGCGTGTACAATGTCATAGCTGTCAGATATGGAATTTTAATGAACAGCATGCTCCAGACCGTTGGTTCAGGGGCCATCGGTTTAAAACGTAAAGCCTCCAAATCTATTTTATTCATAGGGAAGTCCACCAATACATCGGGGAAAATATGTAACGTTGAAAAAACGCCCTGGATTCAAAAACTCTTGACAGCTCTTAAAATGTTTTCCCCAAATATACTTTTCCTCGCAGTATAAAAAATATAATACAAGAGAGGAAAGATAGCAATTTGCTTGCAAAATCACTTTTTCAGAAAAAGACAAAAACACAGAATACTCTTCTAAAAAGTCATTCTGCAGATGTTTCTCAGTCTTGCACTGTGTGGATTCACATGACCTCTGCAATTATTAGCGCTAGCCCCCAAGTAGATAAACATCACAAAACTCTATGATGGTTTGGGAGAAAAAAATGGAGGGCACTTGAATTTCTCTAGCCATGATCTCTAATTTGCTTATTAGTAGAGAAAGCAGGAGTAAATACAAAAGGGGGCTATTTCGGTCGGGCAGCGGCATTAGCCGAGGATGGAAGGCACATTCATACTTCTCCTGACTTGCCGTGTAATGAGTAGCAATTAATTCATCCTATTGTATTTCTGAATGCCAAAGACTCCATTCACATCAAAGAAAAAATTTTCAAGGCTTTTACCATTGTTCATTTTTAAATGTACTTAGTTATATTTAGTATTTTATAATTGTCGATAGTGTTTCTTTTAATTCTGATGTGGGGCTTCGCATCATAAAAGATTGTAGATGAGGATCCAGGTGATCTGTAGGTATGACTCCACCAGGAAGCCTGGCATTTAGGTCAGCTGCAGCTAGGTCTGGGTGCTGGGGAAGAGGCACCCCTTTCCCTTGGGAGGCGACAGCAAGAGACAAGAAGTCAACCTCCTCTGAGAAGCCAGAGGAACCCATGTTGGCAGCAGACTCAAGTTTGGCTCCAGACAGAGTATCAGCTCCCACCACTCATCTGCTCTGTTGAATTCACACACTCGTGAAGAGGGGGCTCAGCTGAGGGAGACAATGCGGGAGCATCTTGAGTCAGGGAAATGAGCTCTCATCCTTGACCGGCATTCTTTGGGGAGGCAGCATGACCTCATGCAGGGAGTTTGGGCTTTGGTGCAGCTAGTCCTGGGATCAAATTCAGACTTGTGACCTTGGGAGAGTCTCCTGCCCATTCTAAGCTTCTGCCTCCTGATTTATAAAATGAGGACATGAACACCTACCTTCAGGACTGCTTTGGGAACTGCATTAAGTATTCCACATGGTGCCCGCAGCCTGGCCATTCAGTGAACTTGCAGTCTGATATGGGACTCAGGTGACCCGAAAGGCTTAGGAGCCCTGGTCCTGATGACATAACCTTTTGGCACTATGATACTCTAGGGCACAGTCTACACTGGAGGCCCATTAACAACGGGAATTCTCTAGAAAGGCATAAAAATGGAGAATGAGGCGGTTTCTATTGCCCTTAAAAAGACCACCCAGGGGCAGCCCAGGTGGCTCAGCGGTTTAGCGCCGTCTTCAGCCCAGGGCCTGATCCTGGAGACCTGGGATCGAGTCCCACATCAGGCTCCCTGCATGGAGTCTCCCTCTGCTTGTGTCTCAGCCTCTCTCTCTCTCTCTCTCTCTCTCTCCCTGTGTCTCTCATAAATAAATATTTCTTTAAAAAAAAAAAAAAGACCACCCAGGTATGGGTTGGTTCACACAGAAAGGTAAATGCACTCAGGCCTCCAGTTTACACTGTGAGTTCCGCATCACCACACCATGGATGAGAGGTTCTAATTCCATCACGCCCAAGCACGGGAAATTACTGGTCTCCAATCTCAGCTTTAACTCTGTTACATTAAAAGCAAGGTAGTGAAACTATCGCTGGGGAGAGAGGGTGCGTGTCACGAATGCCAAAGGAACCCTGTGAAGATCAGGAGATGACAGGAGAGGCGGTGTACCATTTCCCGAATGCCACACGGGACCAGGCCAAGTGTCCCAGTGCTGGCGCTGAAATCCAGGAGGTGATCATTTCAGGCTTCCTAGGCCTGTGGAGCCCCGGCCAATGCCTGAAGGAGCAGGGGGATGCAGAGGGGCACAGGGAGCACCAGTGGGTGAAGTGCAGCAAGCCTCTCTGTGGACAGGCTCATTCCAGGCTGGGACCAGGGGTGATACAACCAGGATGGAGCAGTGTGGACGGCAGCAAGGCCCCAGCGAAGTTCCTGAACTCTTTGGGAGAATTAAATCCACGACTTGAACTTTAAGCTCTCTGCTTATTGGAAGGAATGGCAGATTGGAAAGAATGGCTTGTTCAGAAATCAAATCACAAAAGGCCAGCAGGGCGAGAATGAAGAAAACGGCCCCAGGGAGCACATGTAGCTCGTAAATTAGTCACCAACGACTGGACACAATCGGACAATCTCAGGCCTTTTTCTGCTCTACTGGCATGACGCAATGTCAGCAAGTACAGGCTTTTCTTCAGTGCGAGTCCCGGGCTTGACACGAACACGTCTACTGCCTAAGATGTATTCCTGCCGAGGTCAGGGCAGGATGAAGACCTCCTGTCCTCGGACTACCGCCTGGAGTTGTGCACTTCCCAAAACACACTCCAGACCACAAGGGGTCGGTCCATCTTCTCACGAGGAAGATGATGATGACGGTCCACGGGTGGCGGAAGTCTGCAGGATGCCCTTCCGCTGCCACGAGGACAGGGAGGCCTCTGGGCAGGACTGGACAGCCTCACAGGGGGACTGAACATACAGACCTAGAGACTCAGGGTAGATACTCTGAGTGGCGTGGAAAGGCTGCTTCATGTGTGGGCGATACTCTTGCATTCGTTCTATGTGCTGGGATAATAAATCCCTGGAGCTTAAAAAAAAAAATCAGTTGAGGGCCTCTCGGTCACTTAATGGTGAGCGAGATAATTCAGAGGACAGAGTAATTTCTCGAGTTGCAGCCCCGTGTTCAGACCATGCCACATGCTGCCTTCTCGGACAGGCCACCGCGTCTCAGGGCTCAGTAGGAGATCGCAGGGAGGGGCTGACTGAGGGCCACGGAGCAGACACATACTGAACCTGCTGTGGGTGACGCCACTGCAGATGCAGCTGGTGACAGGAGGTCCAAGGGAGGAAAGCCCACATCCTTGGAGTTCCTCACAGAGCCAGAGGTCACTTGCACACTGTACCTGCCCGGCTCCATCCTCTACCTGGCAACCTGAACCAGGCTTTCAAAGCCATGGATCACCCACAACCGACCTCAGGCCTGAAGAGCAGCGGGTCACAAGGGACTCTGCTGGGGCAGGGACCACAAAAGGGCATGCCCGTCACCCGAGAAATGATTCCCTCAAAGCTAAGCCTATTGCAGACCAGCAGTTAGCACTCTGATTTGTCTCTTAAGGCACTTTAGTGAAGAAGACTGAAACAAAACAACTGAAGGGTGTGTGTTTAATGTCCCAAATTCTGGCACTCTGGCCACAAATGCCTTGCATTTCCTTGTCCATCTGAGCAGGCTCTTGAATCTCAACTGTGCTCTGCTGACCCCTTGACCCCCAGTTCTCCCTAGTTTCCCAGTTTCTCTGCTCCTGGTTCTTCATCTCCTTACATCACTCCTCAACCACTTCAACTGTTCCCTTCAATCTGCTTGCCCCCTGACATCCCTCCCTTATGTCATAGTCCATGTCCAAGGTCATCGCAAATGATGACATTCTCTTGAGAGTACCTTGGCTTAGGCTGCTATACACTGTAGAGAAAAAGTCTCATGTTGGTGGCACTGGCTTTAGCACACATTCAGAGTAAATGATGGACAAAAACCTGGACGCTGGACTCATTTTAGGACAAGGATAAAGGAGAAAAGAGTTTTTGCTGGATTTATTTTCCTAGGGAAGTAAGTGTCAAGGAAAGATACTGTCGATGGCAGTAGGAAGAAGAGGGACATCAGTGAGGTGGGCTGGGGAAGGAGGTTGGGGAGAGGAAATTAGAAAAAGAAAGAATAATGTTTTGCCTCTTTTTTTAAAAATCATCCACTGGAAAAACAAAATAAAAGGAAATACGTCATAACGAAAACGATCATCCCTGGCTGGGATAAGCATAAACATTTTATAGTAATTCTCTGCACTTTTTAAAACCTTGTTATATTAAAATTTAGCAACCCAAATTCACAGTTAACATTTTGATGCATGCCGTCAGCGAACTGCCATTACTACTTTACGAGGACCCAACCTTCCAAAACCTAGTTCAATGCTACTATTGAAAAGTTTTGGTGTGTGCTTTTCAGACTGGGTAAGGACAGAAGTTTTAAACATAATTTGTTCTTTAAAAACACCAAGGAAGGAAGAGTACACGGCTGTCAGGAGTGGACTGGAGTGGGAGCCAGGTGTGGAGGGCGGGGAGGGCTGACCTGAGCCACAGAGCTGGGCCCCAGGGGTGTGCAGCTGCCCTGGTCCCGGTGCTCACCTCCATCACTCAGACTATGGCAACCCCTGAATTAGGCTCCCTGCGTCCAGCTCTGCCTCCCTCCTGGCCATCCCCCTGAAAACAGGGAGAGCTTTCTGAAGCTTAAATATGAGCACTCCCTACTTGCACCCTATGACCCAGAAGTGACCCTCACTCTCCCACAGATGATCCAGGATGTTTGCACTGGGCTCCTCCAGTCTCATTCCCATCCTGTGCTTCCAAGTAACAGTGTTCCTTATGATTCCCCGAGCACTCCCATGGCTCAGGGGGAGCAGTCTGCCTTCCTCAGTGCCCAGTTCTAATGGTACCCCCCAATCCCCCAACGGCAAGGCTTTCCTTAACTCTCCCACATGCAGAAACGCCCACTCTATTCATTCTACTGCGGAGGCCCCCTAGCTGTGGGACAATCTACTGGAAACCTAGTATTTCCCCAAACGTGGCCAAAAACAACAGAAAAGTTGAGTGGTCCTCAAGAACAGAGACTGCTTATTTGACTCTCTAAGTCCAACATCTACTCGAGGGTATAGAACACACTGGACTCTCAACTGAAAAGTTTGCTGGACCGAATTAATCATTTCTGTGTTTTATAAAGTTAAAACCTTTGTGGAAACCATAAGCTTCCACTAGAACAAATTCTGTTATAAAAGTTAAAATTAGGGGCATCTGGGTGGCTCTGTCGGTTAAGCATCTGGCTTTCGCTCAGGTCATGATCTCAGGGACCTGGGAATGAGCCCTGTGTCGGGCTCCCTGCTCAGCTTTCGCAAATAAATAAGCAAAATCTTTTTTTAAAAAGTTAAAATTGGGCAGCCACGGTGGCTCAGTGGTTTAGTGCCGCCTTCAGCCCAGGACATGATCCTGGAGACCCGGGATCGAGTCCCACATCGGGCTCCCTGCGTGGAGCCAGTTCTCTTTGGAACTTATTTTAACTTATTCAAGAGCCTGAATTTCATAGGTAGGTTGACTCATTGTCAACTACGACATGGAAATGACCACTCTCTTCATGAGTCTGTCTACCTGAGAGGAATATGGAAAGTAGACAGCATCCAGAACATAAGCCGTCCCGTAAAGGCTGCAGGGGCAGCTGAGAGGGAAGTCACCTCCTTTTTCCTTTGCCTAAAGCAGGGTGGTTTGCAAACCTTATTCAGTGAACAGCCAAAGAGGCCACTGAGAAGGATAAAAGAGCTTGAGCTTGAATTAAAACAGCATTTAGTCATTTAGGGGTGTCGGGTGGCACAGTCGGTGAGGTGTCTGACTCTTGGTTTTGGCTCAGGTCCTCATCTTGGGGTTGTGAGATCAAGCCCTGTGTCAGGCTCTGCGTTCAGCTTGGAGTCAGCTTCAGATTCTTTCTCCCTTTGCCCCTCCCACTCGTGCTCTTTCCCTCTAATAAATCAATCTTTAAAAAGAAAAAAAAGCGGGGACGCCTGGGTGACTCAGTGGCTGAGCATCTGCCTTTGGCCCAGGGTGTGATCCTGGACACCCAGGATCAAGTCCCACATCGGGCTCCCTGCAGGGAGCCTGGTTCTCTCTCTGCCAGTGTCTCTGCCTCTCTCTCTCTCTCTCTGTGTCTCTCATGAATAAATAAATAAAATCTTAAAAAAAAAAAAAGAAAAAAAAAAGCATTTACTCATTTATATATTAAAGGTTTCAACTAAGATTTCAATCTGAAACATGAGTTTGTGGCTTAAAAAAGGCTGGAAAGCAACCAGCCTCAAAAATTCTACTCCAGGGAAGGAGGAGGAAGGATTATAGGCAACACATGGAAGCCGCACCTGGCAGCGGCCCCAGGTATGAGCACACCACTTATTCAAACTCCCAGGAGGACAGAGAGAGGAAGCTTGGCTTCATGCTTCAAAGGAGGGCTACAGGTCTTTGTCCACCTCAGAGAATAAAAACCTTGACTTCTAAGCCAGTGGGGAAAAGCCCAGCAGCAGGCTGAGGCAGATAGGCAGACCGAGCACCTTAAATGGCCAGTCCACAGCCACCTTCTCTCCAGGAGGCCTTGCTACATCTCGTTAAGTCTGGGTATTTCCTGCCACCCTCACCGCCCACCCAGAAGTTCTCCTCGTTGTCTCCAGGGATGATTTCCACCTTCCATAGACTTTACCTCATTAGCTAGTGTGGGGGACCAAGATGATGTGGCCCTCGTCCTGACCCCACAACGATCTCAGCGAGGAGGTTCATCCTTGCCTCCTGCAAACGTGCTGCTAGACTCGAGAGCTGACTGAGAGGGTAAACGGGTGAGATCCACCTCTCCTCCGAGACCACTTCCCGGTGATGGCTGGTCAGGAAGGTTAAGGAAGCCCTCTCTAACATCAAATGCCCACGGGAGGTGAAGGCGGCAACATCTCTGCAGGCAGGCGACAGCCAGTCTCTTTCTCCTCGACTGTCCTAACATCCTCTGAGGGGCAACACGGCAGCTCTGTGGCTGGGACCTCATCGCCCTGAGCTGCACACCTAACTCCAAGGGATGTGAGGGGGGACACATGGTGTGCCAACACAAGGCCTTCTGCTTGAAAACATTCTCCTACCTCCACTGGATGCAAACCCGCCGGAGAGGCCTGTGGGTTAGGATTCAGAAAGATCTGAGTTCAAATCTCGACAAGTGATGCGTGCTGGGCCTGGTGGCTTTGGGCGCGTCACTTAAATGCCTGGAGCCCTGGTTTCCTCAATGTTATTCCTCAAAATCTGAATAATGGGACTTACTTCGCAGTGAGCTCAACCAAGAGAACATATGAGAGGCTCTGCAGCTCACTCCCTCCTGTCTCTGCATTCCCAAGCAGCAACACCCTCACCAGGCGGCTCGTCCCTCGGATTCCCTCCACGTTTGCACTTGGCTCTTTCTGCTAACACTTATCCCACAGTGCCCTATATTTCACATTCCCATTTCCATGGCCAGCTCTGTGAATAGGGGGTTGACTGTTAACTGCCCACCGTGATGAACACCATGCCCGGAGCACTCAATTGGTATTAGCTGATGGGAAGGACAAAGGCCTCCCTTCTTCCAAGAATAATGTGGTTGGGAGGAAGGAAAGTAACTGCAAGAAGATGGAGGTGGTTCTTGGAGCTGAAACGCTGAGCTGGTTGCTACCCTACTGCCTCTGTTTCCGCCTCCTCGTTGTGTCTGCCCCAAAGGAGAGAGTGGGCCAGCACTGAAAGGAGGGGGAATGTCATCTTTTCTTCTTTTGTAAGAACAAACACAAATACAACTGTGTGTCTGTGTGTACACGTGTGTATAAAGTACTGGTAAACTGTTTCCACTGAGGAAGATTCTTAAAATCCCGAAATGAGAATTTCCTGCATCCCTTCTGGACAGGAGGGCTTTCTTTATTCACCATGCACAGGGCTTTCGGACCCAGGCCGTGTGCCCTGGTGAGTCGGTGCGAACCACACGGATGGTAGAGAAATAGAGCAATTCATAACATTGCAGGTGGAAACACAAAATTGAGGTCTGTAAACTTCTTTGTACATCATTAATTCGTTAGCGCAGAGAAACCAGAAACAGAGTCAGAACTTGAGCAAACACTGGGGTAGTTACATCCACATAGAGAGGACGGCACCTTTGGTTAAAAAGCAGAGTCTATGAAGTTATCTTAATCTTTCTACTGCTCAGCCAGTGCAGCTAAAAGCCAGCCACCATCAGCCACACGTGCGAGCGAGCCAGCATGCTGCCCACTGCAGAGGGCCACCAAATGCTCCTTCCTGGTCACTAGTCTTGCTCCACAGCCAGCCTTGTTTGCATTAAAAAAAAAAAAAAAAAAGTTGGAGGACTTTGGGAAGGATCCCAGTGTTCACCATTCAGTGCTGTGAAATCATACTTTGTTCTTTAGGTTTAGTACAAGAACAAATTTCATTAATGTATGGGGGGAAAAATCAGAATGGAACAAAAAAAGCAGGCATTTGGGAAAGGCAACAATATAGGTTACAAATGCATTTTAATTATAAAGTAAAGCTCTTCTGTACAAACTAGAATCCTTCTGCATTTCTCAAATAGAGAGCATTAAGAAAAACGGGGTCGTATACATCTTATTGCAAATTTTGGAAGGGGAGAAAACAGGGAAGACTTGCACTTAAAATACGTCAATGCCTCCGTTTTTGCTGGGAAATGTATTTTCAGAGACTGGAAAAGGAGACACATGTAATAAAAAAAAAAAGTAAGCTCAAGTATAAATGGAATTACAAACATGGATTTGATTAAGAGCTTTCCCATCTCTAAGATCTTTTCATTTTAAGGCCTCACCTCAAATTTCTTTTTTAATAACAGAGCCGTACACTTAAAAAAAATATCGAGCAACTTGGAAGAAATCTGGCAGAAAATACTCTCCGTGTTGAAAGAACACGTGAACAATTACATGGAAAAGACATATGTTTCACAAGTATTCTTTAAAATACACAAAAAGTGCAAAATAACTTCTAAATATTCTTTTGAAGGAATTTCATGATAACTGCTCTAGAAGTGACTCTTATTTTATTTGACTTACTTATTCATTTTACGATTTCTACACTAAACTTTGTGTCTCTGGACTTTTTTTTTTTCTTTCTTTTTTTTTTTTTGTTTCTCCTAGCCCAGGGCTGTTTGGTGGACATTTGAAGGTTAAAAAAAAAATCAGTTTTCTGTGCTGAAGTTATCAAGACCAGCTCTCTGCTGCATTTGCATTGTTATTAGGGACACACACACACACGCGCGCGCACACACACACACACTCTGAGCTTAATGTGAGGCTAGTACAGAAAGAGAGATTAGACACAAAGAAATGTAAACAGCTCTCACATGCGAGGAAACTAGGTTACGAGAATCCCAGCACCAGGCATTCACCAGTCACCATGGAAAACAGGAAGTGAGATGCGTAGCAACCACAAGCCAAAAAGCAGGAAAGCGCATACCTTTAGCTTGGAATGAAAATCACGAGATTTCCTTCTGGCAAGAACCTGAATGTGACTAGACACCTGCAGGGTAGGGGAAAAGGGAGGAAAACAAAGGAAAAGCCTGTAACCATGGAGATGAAAAGCCCCCTACAACTGGGCAAGCCAGACGTACCTTAATGGCGGCTTGAATTTCTCGAACTTTCTTTCTTGCTAAGACCTGTATATGACTAGACACCTACATTGTTCGGGTTTATGAGGGGAAACAAAACAAAACAAAACAAAACAAAACAAAAAAAAGGAAATCAAATATAAAATCGCTACTCCTTGGGAGGGTTTTGGGGTGGGGTGGGGGGGTGGGGGGGAGGTTATTTGCATCTCAACAAAGCTCTGCAGTTAGGAATACACAGTCCCAGCCAGACACCAAGCCCCCAGCGCTGCTCGAAGCTTTTCAGACTGGGTCATCACTGCAGTGACTTGATTCAGGATGAAAGTGAGGCTGCTCTTCGTTTTCTCACCAGGGAGAAATCACGGGCACGGGATCGAGAGGGGGAGAGTGGAGCTGTTTTCTTTTGAAATTTTAAAAGGTGGGGCTAGAGGTAAACGAAAATATTTATAGCTTCTCAGTATCAGGAGGGAAAATCCCTTCTTCTCAATTTAGAAGAGACTATCCATAAATTAGCACATTCTGCAGAATCAAAAAGCTGAAGCTGTCGGTTATATTCTGATCTCATTAAGAGCTCTGGATTCTGTAGCAAATGTTAAAATAATACTGACATGTAAATTAGATCTCAAAGAGAAATGGAAAGACCCAGTTAGCAGAGCATTTTTTTTTTTTTGCCCTTATAAATATCTTTAATCCTTCCACTCTTTTGGATATTGACTGGGCGCCAAGTGGATTTGCATATTATTACAAAGCGAAAAGTGTGAATACAGCCAGCCAGCCATCCTGTTAAAAATCTGGGTTGAAAACCACACGATTTGCTGAACAACAAATTCACATTGGAGAGGTATCACCAACTGCTGCCTAAAAACATCCCCAGGATGCCGGGGTGTGGAAACCAAGCCAAGCCCAGCTTCTGAAACACAATGATTCCACTGGGTAAACAAATTTGCATCTCTTTCAGTGGGACTTGGTTAAATTTAGAAGAGTCCCCCCAGTGAAGGGGTTGGGCACATGACCAGAGCTCACAGACCAGTGGGACAGCTCAGGTCCAGTGCTTTCAATTATGTGGGGCAGGAGATCGGTCTGTTTCAGAAATTTAGAACCTTCTAATTTAAAAGTTCAGCAACTCTGAGGCAGTTACTTCATTTCAAATACTTTCCTGACGATAAAAGCAGGATTTATTTACGGTACTAAAAGATCCTTTTATCTTTGAGTTTTGATGATTAATTTTTTTTTCAATTTGCTTTAAATAATAATTTTTTAAAAAGGGTATGGAGAAGCAGGAACTCCCTCATCCTCTTCGTCCCTCCTTCTGGCTCCTGCTTTTACTTGTTTTCACCCAAAATTTTGTTCTTGCGTGAATCTCTGACTTGCAGAGGGCCAGTGTCCACTGTTGGGGGAACATCCACTGAACAATGCCCTGCCTCTGCGCGCTGGCAGGAGGCCACGGCCCTCCGTGCTGACTCAGCAGCCAGGCTCCCGGCGGGGGCACATGTAACATTCCTGGGGAAAAGCTCTCCCCGCCATAAACACTCATGAAAACAACTCATCACTGAGCAGAGGACTGGAATCGGCTGCTCACACCGAAGGAGACCACAGTGGAGTCTGCCTTTGGCTATGATGATAGTTTTTAAAATCCATGCCAGATAGATCAGCATAGGTCAACATAAAAAAATAATTTTGTTCTGTTAACAACTCACCCATGAGGTTCGTTTGATTTTTCTCCCCACCCCCCCCCTTTTCCTTTCTTTTTCTGTTTGTAGTTAAATACGAATTTCTCATCCATTCCAGTTCTGCACTGGGTCAGAGATTGGGGCTGCTTTACACCAGAAGGAACCAGGAGAGCCAGAGCCCTGACAAAGGGCAGAGGGATATTCCTGACACTACTCTGCACAAAGGTATTCAAAGTTGTAGCTTCATTTCTGTCACAGCAGCCACTGACAAAAAAGCCATAGCTTAAGGAGTAACAGTTCCCTGGACGCACATCATTCGGTATTATATTCAGGCCAATACTCACGGCTGCTAGCGTTACTTTTTCATCGAAATCATGACTAATGTGTAATTGTACCAGGAATGTACAATGCACAAAATCTCAAAATTTCATGATTTCCAAGTGTATTTGCACCTGCGGCTTTTGCAGTGTTTACAGATGCACAGTTTGGGAAAGAAACATTAGTATTAAAGTACGGTACAGGAGCAGTGTGTACACTGTCCTTCGGAGTGACACTTTCCCAGATGTGTATAAAAAGAACTCCGGAGACCACACAGTAAGGGGTCACTGAAATGATGAACAGTGAAAACTGAGCCAATTGAAAACACCTACACCACTGACGTCCTTACAGGGAACTCAAATTGGGGGCTCCTAGGAGCCAAAGCACAGACAGCCACTGCAGCCAAAATGCCTCGTTGGGGCCATTCGCTGACATGCACAGTGTCCAGGCCGGTTGTTTTACCTGTTTTCTGGTCCTCGTCTTGCCTGTCCTGAGTTTGATGTATCTGGCTATCAATTCATTCCTACCTGAAAGAAAGAAGAATTTACAATAAGATGGGTTACCTTAAAAAAGCAAGCCAACAAAAACCAAAACAAGCAAAAAAAAAAAAAAAAAAAAAAAAAAAAAAAATCAACTGAAAAACAGCCTGGGAAAGCTAAGAAAAGAATTGAGAGTCAAGACTTTTTAAGCTGGAGCTGTACACTCACTAATGCTAGAAAAATAAAACGGTACGATTGTTTGCAAAAATGTTTACCACGGAAAATGAGGATGAAGGGCACTTAATTATGAACTGTGATTAGCAACTGAGGAAAGAAATGTGCCTTTTTTGTTTCTTTACATGCTTCGACCTAAAGGGGTGTATGGGTAACAAACCCAAGGATTTGCGTGGGAGTCCACAAGCCTGTTTCTGTTCCCAAGTTTTCATGCCCACTCCTCACCCAGATTTCTAGTTCACTCCGGTTACAGTCAGCAGAGCCACTGGAGGATGAACTGCTGTGGGTGCAGAAACCCTACCATAATATGGAGGTCACAGTGTGAAAGCAGACGTTCCCTAAAGGTGGTCACTATGCTAATAACTAACTATACACAAGATCATGTTCATGAAAAAGAAAACCAAAAAAACCAAAAAAAACAAAACAAAAAACAACCCAAAACGACTTAATCTCCTCAAAGCTCTATAACCTGGAGAGGAAAGAAAATGCCTAAAAGTACAAACAAACACCTCCCGTCCCTACCCCACTAGGGGACAGCCTGAGAGGTCACAGACTGACTTCGAAAAACTACAGCGTCACGGGAAAATATGTCCCTGAAGCAAAGTAGGGACGTGTGTTATGAATACTACATGAAATAAGAGCCCACTCATGTAGGGAAGTGCAGGGCTGGTTGTAGGATTGGTCTGGGCCATCTTACTTCCCAGACATGCTGCATACCTAAAGATGGCAAGAGCTTGGTCTTCGGCCCCAAAGCCTCCCTGGGACCCAGCACGATGCTGGGCACACAGAACAAAGTGAGGAAATAACACAGCCTCTAAGGGAAAGAGAGGGACCACCCCCCCCCCCCCAGATCTCCTCTGGCAGCATGATGAGGACCGACCCATGAGTGTCCTTATGGGAACCTCATCTGAGGTTTCTAAAGCTCCTGAGCACTGCCTAGATCGGGCCTGTCCTCATGGCTCTGTCTGCAGCCTGTGTTAGGAGCACACAGGGCAGGGCCACCATGGAAGGAAGGCAAAGGAATCATAGAACCTGGGGCTGGGAAGTTCCTCTGGGTCATCCGCTCCTACCACTAGAAGTCTAAATTCTTAGAAGCCTAACCAAGCACTTCTAGAATTAAGGAAGCAGTCCATTTTACCTTAGAACATATTAAAGAAGAAAAAGAAGAAAAAAGACCCTTCTTATTTGGGGCTTCTTGTAATTCTCATCCCCAGGTTCTCCTGGTTCCTCTTAACAGGAACAAGGCCACGCAGATGACTGGCTTTCAGATATTTATGATAGCTTTCCGGTCCTCTGGAGTTATACCCAGGCCAAACCGCCTCTGTTGCCTGTGACAGCTTTGAGACACTACCATATCTATCCAGTGACCATCCTTTGTCCAGCTTCCTTTCCTAGCCTGGAGCTCAGGCCTGTAGTGGTGCTCTTCCTAGGACAAGTCCACAGCAGAAGTCTATCGCCTCCCCTGTCCTAAAGTACACTACCTCTGTTGATGCAGCCTAACACCGCACTGGATTTTGGGGAACCACAATGAACTGTCAGTTTATGTCATTTGAACTCCTAGAGGTCTTTTTCATAGACTGCTCCTCAGATATATCCCTACCTCTGTGCCCAGTCTTTTCATGCATAGTTATGATTTTTCTGATCCAAATACACAGCCTTACATTTATTTCTACATTTCAACCCACCAGATTAAGCCTATCATTCTAGCTTGTCAGGATCCTCTCAGATCCTGTTGCTTGTCTGAACTTACCCTTTAACTGCTGGAAAAGGGCCTCTAAATTCAGGTTTAAGAATTGCTTCTCTAAGCATTCTCTTTCAAACTTTTGAGAACTACCAATATCCCCTGTAGTGTCATCGGGTCTACTTCTCCATCTCTCAGATGGTTGTACAGATTTTGCAATTTGTCTCAAAGGCTCGCTGACAGCAGAGCCCGGCCAGGAGTGCCTCATTACCAGAAGCCAGACCAAAATGACAATGTCTGCAGACAAGCCAAGCATCCTCCAGCGCAGGGCCTCACTGTGCGTCCCGTTTGGGGCTGAGTGGCCAGAACGAAATAAATCCAAGGTTCCGTATTACATGCAATTTTATCCGAAACTTGTCCAGATGGCAAAAACGTCTGCCCCCACACGTTTTCCCTGTGAAAGCAGACGAGGTTGCGTGATCTGCGTGACACATAACCTCTCTAACTGATTTCTTACGGCATTTGTTTGAGGTGAGATCACCATCCAGGACAGCCACATTTGACTGTACACACCCTGGAGTCCATGCAAATGGCACCGTTGGAGTTCAACAATGTCAACTCAAACTCTGATTGTAACACTTCTAAAAATTATGATGTCTACAACACGCCCTCAGTGAGCAGTTACCATGTGCCGGGCACGATGTCATAGCCACCATTTCACCGAAATGTGTCAGGACTCTCCTGTCCCCATTCTTAACATAAACAAGATCATCTTTCAAAACCCTGTGTTCTTTCTTCTATAACATGTTTGAAGCCATGAAGGGGAATTAATGGGAAGTTTCTGGGTGTTTCTTGCCTCCATAAGGAATACTGCTGATTCAGATATTAAATTCAAATTCAACTAACTCTGAGCATTGACCTAACAGTGTTTGTTAATCACTTAATTTCATGTGAATTTTTTAACCACCACAAGGACAGCGTTGTATATAGAAACACTATTGGGTTTACCTGGTTTTTTAAAAATGCATATTTTATTCATTTATTTAAAAAACAAACTTAAACACCTTAGTTCATCAAGTTTGAAGCTCAATTTATATATCCTATAAGTTTTATAATCACCTTTTTTTTAAGATTTTATTTATTTATTCATGAGAGACACACAGACACAGGCAGAGGGAGAAGCAGGCTCCTTACTGGGAGCCCGATGCAGGACCCAATCCCAAGACCCTAGGATCATGATCTGAGCTGAAGGCAGATGCTCAACCACTGAGCCACCCAGGCATTCCTTTTTTTTTTTCCCTTAAAGATTGATTGATTGATTGATTGATTGATTAAGAGAGAGTGTGTGTGTGTAGGAGCAGGGGAGGGGCAGAGGGAGAGAGAGAATCTCAAGCAGACCCCACACTGAGCACAGAGCCAGATGCGGCCTTCCATCTCACAACCCTGAGATCACAACCTGAGCTGAAACCAAGAGTCAGACGCTTAATCAACAGCCACCAAGGCGCCTCTATAATTGCTTTCAAAGGGCCATTCAAATAATGTTTAGTCCATTTTACAAAGCAATTAAACTCCTTTACACATTTTAAATTACATATTTAATTTAGAATATATTTAATTCTTTTAACTATTAGAATTGTTTGACCTAACTTCTAAAACCTTTCTTTAAACAACTCTTAAAAACCTAATAAATTATCTTAAACGCTCTAATACTGCTTATGAATCTAGTAAGACTTTAACCCTCTCAAAAATCAAGTCTAAATCAATCATTTCGTTGCACATTTTAATTTGGAAAAACAGGCTGACCTGTTGAGTGGGCCAAATTATTTTAAATAATCACTTGAAACATCAATATGTATAGATCCTCTAAGTCAAATATTAACACTATGGTTCTGATTCTATTAATGTCTTCTATTTCCAATTCTAAATCTTCCCAGAATTAAAATATGCCATTATGGAAACAAGTATGACAGTCCAAATGATTTAGGAATATCTTTTTGGTACCTGGGGTTTTACATATTTTGGGGAAATCAACTAGGTTCTAAACAGATTTTTGTCAGTGACCTTGATAGAACATCCTGAGTCTGATTTATATGTATTTCTACAGCACGGCTCTCCAAATGAGGGTGGATCCATACAGTCCAGAGCCCTGGATTTGAACCGCGGTCCCAGTGTGCAGAATTCCTTTACCAAGGCCTGGGAGCTTGGGGCACAGTCACTGACATAACTGCCAGCCGGCCTTGGCTCCACACAGCATAGTCTTGTTTTATAGCCATGATCACAGTGCTGGGTATTAGAAATGTTAACCTTAATTTCTCTCTCTCTTCTACACACATACACACACACACACACACACACACACACACACTCAGGGGCACCTGGGTGGCTCAGTTTCATTAAGCATCCAACTCTTGGTTTTTGGCTCAGGTTGTGATCGTGGGGTTTTAAGATCGAGCCTCACATCTGGCTCCTCCGCGCTCAGCACAGAGTCGGCTTGAGATTCTCTCTCTCCCTCTCCCTCTGCCCCTCCTCCCCCCACTTGTGCTCTCATGCATTCTCCCTAAAAATAAATAAATAAAATCTTAAAAAATAATAATAATAAAACATACACAGAGTGGTGCTAGATCCAAGAAAACCTTACATTACAAACATTCAAGAAAGGTAAGTGCAAAGTTAAGCATGGCATTCCTAAGTTAATCCTACTGTCAAGTGGGGTCCATCTCCTTTGTACCTTATATCATGCCTGTCTGGTGCACTGAGGATATAAACAGAAGGCAGCCTACCTGCCTACACGGAGGCCACTGTCCAACACAAGAGTTGTTTATTTTATTTTATTTATTTTATTTTATTTTATTATTTATTTTATTATTTTATTTTATTTTATTTTATTTATTCATGAGGGACACACACACGGGGGTGGGGGGGGGGGCAGAGACACAGGCAGAGGGAGAAGCACGCTCCATGCACGGAGCCTGACTTGGGACTCGATCCCAGGTCTCCAGGATCAGGCCCTGGGCTGAAGGTGGCGCTAAACCGCTGAGCCAGCCGGGCTGCCCCCAACACAAGAGTCAAAAGAGCAAATCCGCACCACAGGTCCCACCAAGACCACCGCCATGAAAGATGGTCTGATAATGTGCACGGGTAATCTGCCACAAGTAATTCAGGAATTCTAGAACCTTCCTCCCCAAATTACTGGAATGTCGTATCTAGGCCTTTGAGGACAGATGACATTTTCTCCAACATTTTATCATGAAAAGTTTCAGACACACAGAAGTGTCTTTATAGAAAGAATTTCACAAGTGCGCACCACATACCCACCTCCTGGATTCTATCATTCACGTTGTCTAGACTTGCTTTGACACGTCTTTCCATTCCTCTGCCCATCCACCAAGGTGTCTTATTTTACTGCTATTGTTGCATTCTGTGTTGCTGTGGGGGTCACAGGTAGGAAAACACTCTTCCTAATACTTCACCATGCGTATCACTAACTAAGGTGATAAGACTGGATTTTATTGGGTGGGGGGTGGCTGGGAGGCCATTCTGGATGGAAGACCAACATTTCCTTACACACAGAAGCAGGGATCTGGAATCCTATACAAAGATTCCACCTGCTGACCCTTAAGCTCCCATGGCCACTGCACACCTCCTTTCTGAGCCCGTGAGTTTGCAGATTCTGCGCTCGAGCATCTGCAGGTCATCTTCTCCATCAATACGTGGAATAGCTTATAGAGCTGAGTGGCAATGCCACACTTCAGCACTAGGTGTCACGATACTGCAGCTTGTTGGTGGCATGAGCCTGCTTTGGAAACACATACCCTGTTGCTTCCTGGGACCTGAGGCTCTGCAGCTGTGGTGGCCCCTGGTGTTCCCACAGGCAGGACACAGCAGCAGAAGACAGACAAAGCCTGACTTGCCACTTTTAAACCCGGACCCTCCCCAGGCACTGCCATCCAGCGTGGATCTTATCCTTGCTTTCTTGCGAGAATGTAGCGCAGTTGAAAGTGAGCCACCACCGCTCTTCCAGCATCCCAACTGCAGTGACCTCTCCCACTAAGGGGGCAGAGGAGAGCGAGACACCGACGGAAAGGCGTGGGGTTTGCACTGGGCTTGCCTTGCCTAGACAGAAGGCTGGTTAACGTTGTTGTGGGCTGGGTGTGTGATGGGATGTGGCCTCAAGGTCATGTTTGAGGCCCAGCAAATGTAGGGTCTGTGGCTAGAAATTGTAGCCCAGAGACACTGGGCTTTCACCGTGTAAGAGCCACTTTGTAATTGAATGGAGCAGGGAGCCACAAAGGGAAGAAGTAACAAATGGAACCTCCTCTTCCTGGCTGCAGCCCAGTTCAGAGGCAAACCATGCAGGGGGAGGGTTGAACAGCCCCAGAGCAGGGCAGGGGCTCTAACTCACCCACAATGGCGTTTTCTTTGCCGGGCATTCCCCACATCTTTTAACCATGTTAAAAAAAAAAAGTGAGAATCAGAAAGAAAACCCAAACTTCTCTTGACTGCTAGAACAAAGCAGCATCAAATAGGTGCTGATGCTGTAGCTGTAACCTTACAGTCCTGCACACCGTCACAAACCAACCCTAACTCAGCCCAATGGCCCCATTAGACGACCAGAAGCTTCCCTGTTAACACCTTGATCTTTCTGCGCTCCGCACCTGCACGCACAACTGCTCTCATGCTCTGTATTACTCTCGCCCATCTCTGCGCGTCTGATTCTGCCCACCTTGCCGATGCCTTGTCCTTCAGGAGCCTTCTAGATGGAAGAAGCCTCTCTCGTTTCCCTCAACATCCACAGCCCCTGACGGGCTTCTTCGCTGCTGGCCTATGTCCTGTCTGCCTTCTATTCTATCATTTCGGTCATGGCTCCAACCAGATGATGGAGTCGCTGAGAATAAGAACCAATGGCATTCATGTTTTCTGTTTCTTTCCCAGGCAGCTCAATGTTTGTGGAGTGAGTCACTAGCAGGGACAGGAGAAGTCACATCCCTATAATCCAGTATGACACTGGGATCATCAACATAAAGTGAAACCAGAAAAGGAAAAGATGACCCAGTGAAAAGAATCAAAGGAGATGCCTTCCACAAGGTGACCCCACCAGGGGACATGGCTCTGTCCCCCGACAGGGCAGTGGTACCCAACAGAAAGAATGGTTTTCAGACCACTTTCTCAGCAAGATTCTCTAAGGTGGTGGATAAATACTTTCTAGCCATCAGTTCTTTGTTTTCTTTCTTTTTTTTTTTTAAAGATTTTATTTATTTATTCATGAGAGACACACAGAGAGAGAGGCAGAGACACAGGCAGAGGGAGAAGCAAGTCCCATGCAGGGAGCCCGATGTGGGACTTGATCCCAGGTCTCCAGGATCATGCCCCAGGCTGAAGGCGGCGCTAAACCGCTGAGCCACCCAGGCTGCCCTGTTTTCTTCTTTTCTTCCATTAGCTGAGGTTCATCTAAAGAAAAAATGCCTTAGGCTATGAAAGTCAACACCGAAAAGCACAAGTGTAGGGGACAATGTGTGAACCAAGCATCATCAGCTAGAGAGAGGTCTACAGAACGAGGATGTTTAATGACCCTGTCCTCCCAAATATATAGAGAGGTAATATCTAAGGATACTGCCAAAGGAGGCAGTAAAGAGTCTTTATTAACCAACCTGGGAGTAGTTAATAATTAACCTTTTCTTCCACACTGCTGCCATTGTACCAGCAACAATGGGGTGGGGGGGGGGGGAGGAGTCCTACCGAAGCTGGTCAGTCACCCTCCAGTCAGACAACAGATGGCACCTATGAAAGCACAAGCAACATGCCAGAATCAGGAGGGCATAAAGAGGCCACTTTGCCTTCAAGGAACCTACACCCGTGAAAGGCTCTTGCCCATAAGAACGGGGTCAAGTCACCCCATCCTTCCCCCATGCCTGCGCCACAGCCGCCACGTCCCATTTATCTGATGGCTCACATGATAAATGCCTGCCTCTCCCACTCCCCAGATAGGAAGTTCCACAGGAGCACTGACCACACACTGGGTTTTGCTCATCACGCAACCCCTGGGGTCAAGAATCCAGCAGGTCCCCAGTAAGTACATACTAATGCAATAAATGATTAAATGACAGGGATGGAGATCAGAGTGGGAGGGGAGCACAAAGCTAAGATTGGGGATAAAGGAGGATTCACCTAAAGAAAAAAAAAAAAGGCATCTGAACCAACCCCAGAGCACTGCCAATGAGGAAGTTTGGACACCAGTGTCTCCGTTAATCCCCAATATAAATCATTGACCAAAAATAAGCACCAATATGGAAAATCACCAGAAATGGGCCAGACAGCCTGTTCTGGGTTCTGAGGGGCAGGTACTGTGTGTTCCGGATCTAAAGGTTTACAAAATGGACTGATGGCCTTCAGGAGGTGATCACTGGCGAGTGCCTAAAGGAACCTGCATCTGCATTCACCCAGGGGCTTACAGGGAATAGCTTTAGAGGAAAGAGTACACAGAGGAAGGCTGTGTTAACCTCCGGTTAGTCGGAACTTACTCCTCGCATCCCTTCAAAATGCCTGGCAATAACTCAAATCCTGACTCTCCGAGCTCCGATCAGTCAACGGCAGCTGATAACATTATCAAGCGATGGCCCCATAAAGCCCCATGCGCTCCTTCATCTTAGCGGGACAGCTCACAAACTACACATTTGCCGTAGACTCCAAGGGTCAAAGAGAGACAAGCAAGTAAAACTGTCCCATGCTTCACATGAAATACAGCCCTCCTTCACTGGAGATAAATTCTTTTTGTTGTCACTATTTCTAGAAGGAAAATAAATATGAATGAAGTCAGTTTTTCTAATGGCTCATCTCTGTGAAACAGTAAGAGATGCCAATCACCTTCCTACTCCTCCAATGGGTAATAAGTTAGTTAGCCTTACTACTGGATGCCTCTGGTTGCTGGTTTCCAGTCCATCCTATACACAGCTACCTACAAAGCAGAGCTCTGGCTTAGCCATTCTATTGCCTCAAGACGTTCAACAGCCCCGCTGCCTGCAGTCTAAAGGTCAAACCGCTTTAGTGTAGTATTCAATGTTGTCCCACCATCTGGCCCTAACCTTCTGTTCTTCTGACACACCACCTTCACCATAACCCGAATCCACTGCACCATCAAAATGCACGTGTAGCTTTCAGTGTTTTGCTCATAGTTGCAATGCCCCTTAAGATGCTCAGTCAAAATCCTTCCAGGCCCAGCTCAAAGGGTATCTCCACCATGAATCACCCCGCACCCCAAAACATGTACTGGACAGGGAACATGTGAAGAGGAGTTGGGGAGCCTGGAGCTCATCTCACAGACCAGTGGTTGGGAAAAGACAACATGACAAAGCAAACTGATAACAGAAGATGGTGTGAGGGACAGACGAACTGCTGAGTGTGGCTTGGCTCTGACGGGGAAAGAAGCAGAGATGAGAGTCACCCTTCTGCCCTGGGCCCACCGTGCCTGATTTCTGCATGTGCCAGCCTGTGGCTCTAGTAAGAGTTCCTTGTGTAACAGATCATAAGCTCCTTAAAGGTAGGGTCTGTGTCTGCAGCATCTTTGTATCCACACACTCAAGGTGTGCATGGGATTTAATGGAACCTATGCCTGTGGCTCCCTAAACAATCTAAATAGACCCCCTACCCAAAGGCTCTCAGGGAACTTTTCGCTTATCTTTTGGGCATTTGCCTTTTCTTTTCATGCCTGCATCTGATTATGTTACATCATTAGGTCCCTGGCCACTATAAGAAAAGCACACCCTTCTTCACCTGGTACCTAGGCCTAATAGCACGTTCCTGTACAGGGCTCCTCTACTCTAGTACAAGGAGCTTCACAAGTCACTGTCACGGTTTTCTGTACCTCTATGCCTCGGAGTAGACCATATGTCCTTAAATGTTCGTTCTTTTCTCCTTTGCCTACAAACACTTCCTCAGCCATCTAAGTCCCAACTGAAGTATTTCCTCCCTAAAGCCTTCTGGGAGCCACCCAAACTGAGCTAGCCATATTCTCCTTCACACCCTCGTGTGCCCAGCACACAGCCTTCTGCTCTGTACTACCATTACTCACCTGGGGGACCGTTCATTCTCCATTTAGAAATGTGACTGCTCCATGGAAAGAATCTATCTAGTTCTCTCTGCCTGTAGGTCTGGCACCTATTAAGTAGGTCCTCAGTAAGTGCTTTCAATAAAGGAATGAAGGAGTGAGCTCTCCTATACCCAGAACAGATGACCTAGGAAAGGATCCTATACAGTGGACAGCGCTGACGGTATCACTTGAGATCCGTAAGCCCTTTCACACTTAACGACTATTTCAGTGACAGGCAGCACAATTTTCCAGACCTTCGTTCTGCTCTCTTAACTTGGCACCAGTGACACCAACCCATGCTCCATTCCTCCTCACCCCTTTCTACCCGCACCGACCTCCACATGCCACAGTCACATGGACCTGGTCCAGAAAAAAAAAGCTAATCTCAACATCAATTCAGGAGAGTCTTGTTAATGAAAAACTTTGCTAAGAACACTCTGTTTATTTATTAATTATTTGGCCTTTAAAGGAGTGTGAAATCCACACATTCGAAGTGCCAAAAACTGTTGGTCTTTGCTGGAGAATCTTTAATGGCGGTGATGCTACAGGCTTGTTTTTGTCTGTGACTCAGGAGTATGACCACCTACACCTCAAGCTTTTGGGGGAAGCTGGGCTCGTACTCATTAGCTGTGTGAATCTGGGCAACCTACTGAACTTCTCTGGACGTTTATTTCCTCACCTGTGAAATGGAGATAAAGAACCTCCCCTGGAGGCCTGTTGTATGCATTAGCAGGAACACATGAAGTTTCTGGCACCTCAAAGTGATTTAAAGTGGTCCTGGAGCTATTATGTAAAGCCACTGCACTTGGTTTATATGCTCTCATTGCTTGAACCGCTGTATACAAGGGTTCTGTCAGAACACCATGCCACATGGCATCTTACATAAACCTACAATGCTTCTACTTTCAGGGTTATTGAAACTGAACAGCTTTTCCATGCTGCACTGAAAATGTTGTTCTCACAATCTCTGCAGCATCCTCAACTCGAAAACTGGTATGGCCACAGAAACTGTTTCGGAGTAAAAGGAGCCCTTTATTGTGATATCTTCGCATTAAAAGGGCATCATGCAAACTACTGACTCGCTACAATAACCTTCTAATTTAGAATAGATTCTTCATTGAGTAAGATAGCAGGAATTAGTTTTTTGCCAAGGGCTAAGTGTGGCCAAAATTCTTGTAATTCGGGGCAGGTCGTAAAATTATCTTTATGAATAGGCCGGCGGCATTGCATTAAATAGCATGTCCCCCACTGGATTTCCAGAATTTAGTTCTTACTATAAAACACAACTCTCACCGGAAGAATAAAGCCAGAGCTCCCGGAGCTCCCGCAGCAGTTGCTGGACAAAGGTGAGTTACCCACACATTCGGTCAACACGACACTCACACGGGATGAGCCACTGCAGGGAAAACATGCTTTTAAAAAAAGGAGGATTCTAAATGCCCGGGGAGTTGGTAATTCTTGTGAAAATGATATGGAAACCATGATCATAAAGGACATTTTTTAAAGTACACTCCGACTAAAGAGATTAAAGTCTGAGGACTAAGCACAATAAAAACCTCACTGTGTGGTAGACAGAGATGCGGTGAGTTGGGGGGTGTGGATGACAGTCCCCCTCTACCCCCTGATGGATCAGCACCGGGAAAGCCCTGTGCTTGCAGGCTCAGACGCTTTGCCTCCATATCCCCCTCATTGCAGCTTATGAATGTTGACTGGGGGGCTGAAACTCGAAGAGACCCACCCCAGTTACCAAACTGGTAAGTGGGAGAGTTGGGATTCCAACCCGGCTTTGACTTCCAAGCTCATCATGCCTTAACTTCAGACCGACGGCTCTGAAGACAGCCTCCACACCACAGTACAGCAAACTCCTCGCAAGGTCATTACTAAGTGCTTAGTGAGAACCTGCAACACAGGATCGAATTCAACTCCAATTTCTGCATTTGAGGCCTTCATCATCTGGCCCCAGGGCGCTCCTCTTGGCTGTTCAACAACACCCGTTGAATATCTTCTATACGTACAAGGCTGCACGATAGGAGACACACGCTGGAATAACAGGTCTCTGCCCTCAAGGTGCTTAGAGTACAGGAGGGAAACCGAGGCAAGAAGCCACACAATAAAAGCAGGGTACTACGAGGATGAGAGAAGCCAGTAAAGAATAGTCTGAGGGAAATGAATGAATGAATGAATGAATATCCAGAGACGTTTCCTCCTGCGGTTGTCAGGCTCCGTCACTCACCCAGCTGCTCCTGGCCACATTCGAGTGGTCTCAAAACAGCGAGCGGCCAAAGGCAAGGACATACAGGCCAGTCATTAAGGAGGAAACCGAGGCCTATGCATTGGGCTATCTGAGATCGTGATCAAGCAAACCAGATTGTCTCTCTCAGCTGAGTTTCACACACAGGATAGTCAACGCCTTTTTTTTCTCCTTTCGAAATTTCAAATTACCCAGGTGATACATATGCAACGCATCCTCCCTATAAAAAATTTAAATATTATACACACAAACCCATTTTTGAGTGTGTGTCTGTGCCTTTTTTCCCTGTCACACCCCACACATACCATCGTATCGTGTTGGATTCTATTGCTTTCGCGTGACCAACCCCTCGCTCTCCACCAGTGCCCTCAGGATCCTGCCCACATCTGCTGAACACTTACTTCTGAGATGCCAAAACCCGGGTCAAATGGTACTTTCCAGGTCCCCGCCAGCTAGCGTGGCCTGCCCCTCCAGCTCATCAGACTTGGTGCATGCGTCTAGCGCAGAGCTTGCCATGCTGCACTCTTCCTGTGGGTGTTCTCACGCACTTTCTTTGACAAATTATGGGCTTCTTGAAGGCAGCAGATACCTCCTACTCCCAAGCTCCCAGCCGCCACCCCCCCCCCCAAAAAAAAAAACTCCTGGCACAGGACGGAGAAGGTGCTACTTAACGGTGACACCACTGCTGATCTTAGCCACCTCTTGAAAGGGAAAATATTTGAAGAACTGACATCACGGCACACAGGAGGTAGTGACTAGATGTTTTCTTTGAAGAGGCAGGAAGAGAGGGACGAAGACAGAACTGGCAGGCCAGAGAAATCACTGTGCGGGCAGATATCCGGGAGGTAAAGATGAACACGACGGGGCTCCTGGCTGCTAGGAACCCACAGTCCAGGTGAATGCTTAGGGAATGCCAACCACCCAGGAACCTCTCCTCTTCCTAAGCTCCAGGAAATGTACAAGGCACCCCTAATCACCACCGAGACATGGGGTGGGGCGAAGGAAGGGGGAGTGGTTCTTTTATTCCCTAATGGCAAGAACATGGAAAACTCAAAGCCCTTCCTTCTTCAAAATTACAGTGTTTTTAATTCTTGTGATCTTCACCAATTTCAGAATTACCATCCTGCCTCAATCCACCACCTGCCTGGAGGATAACATTCAGCATCTAGTAGAGAAAAACACATGTTCTAAGAGACATCTCAACTTCTTCATAGGTAGAACAGGTTAAGGATGAATTGGATAAAACGCAGATGAGCTAGCTAACCATATTTGGAGGAGCCACAGTATTTTTAAAGACAAGGGATACATACAGTCAACGTGGCTTCATCTGCAAGCTCATTCACCACACACAAGTTTGATTTTTTTTTTTTTTCTCTTTTAAAGAAAAGGCAAAGCCCAAACTACTTATCCTTACATGGCTCTAGCCCTGAAGGTTGCTTTGCAAAGATATCTCAGAGTGAAATTATCCAGCAAACCCTTGTGTGGATAGAAGGTTCCACAAGTCAACAACCGCTTAAGCAGTTTAAACCAACAAGCAAGATGCCCTCTATTTAAATGCTATGAGCGAATCTATTTTAAGCCTTTAAAAATCCTCTGGGCAGGTGTTTAAGCTGTGTACAGACTGAGCCTGTGGAGACTCCGGGGGTGGGGGAGGGTGGGCTCCACTCTCCATGCAGGCAACATTTTGTTCAGACAATCTTCCTGCAGCAGGTCATGTGACAAAGGCCAAATAAACAGCATCTGGGGATTTTCAATTACAGACCTTCGCCCAGCATGCCTGCACTGTAATCTCTACCAGATGAGGCTCAGGCCTCCCTATTTTCAATAATTCACACACTGTGTACACATAACATGACAATAAGGGCATTCATGGAGCGGCCTGATTCGCAGATCAAAGCTAGCAAAGGGCCAGCTGTAAGCATGCTCTGCTGCTGGATGATTCGTGCTTTTCACAGGCTTGGAAAGACGCTCTGCAGGACCTGGCAAGCCGGCCTCTTTCCTGTGCGGTATGCTGAGCAAACTCTGAGCATGAACCGGGCACAGTCTCCCTGGGATGGCCCAAGAGGCGACCAATTCCATGTGCATTTGCAAGTGCTGGGCAGCTTCAAACTCCAATCGACCCAACAAGCTGCCCCTCACAGGGGCTTGCTTGCCTTGGCCAGTGCAAGACCCGTGCGAAAACTCTACTGCTCTCGGGAGAAGGAAGTTCTTGAAAACAAACCTGTTGTAGAAAGAACAGTAAGGTTCCAGAACTTAACAAGCCCTAGGCCAGGTACTCGAGTTTGCAAACCCACTGGCTGTGCAGTGTCCATGTAGCGTCACACACATACAAATGACTCAGGCCCAAACCACATGGAGGTCTATTTCTAATGGCTGTCAGAGAGCTCTGGGTCTGGGAAATGAGAGTGGACACTCTGTTGTTACTCCTGAAACCTCTACACCTTCACTTAATTAACTTGAGTGTGTGAAGACTAAGGCAGGTAGGCACTGTGGGTGTGTGAGCATGCTTGTGAGTGCTTTAAAAGCATTCGGAATTCTCAAGTCCACAACATTTCCAAACGCCTATGGCCCTGCAAGGGGAGTTGCAACTGGAGGAAATAAGGACACTGCCTCTTCGTATAAAGATTTCATACCCATCAATCAGGGCAGGAACCCAGAGAAAGCCATAATGGTGACTTCCTCAGCAGCAAACACATGCTGCTCACCAGCTGTGGGCTGTGCATCCTTACCCCCTTTTCTCTCTCATTCAGAATGGTTTCCTCTTAATCACAATAATCCCAAAAGTGCTAAAACATATCAATCGTTGGGTAAGCCCTGCCTACAAAGGGCCAGCCGGCTGGCTTTTATGGCCTTGTCCAACAGCAGCTGATACTTCATTCAGTGACAAATCCAATTTAGCAGTTACAAGAGGTTTAGCATCCCTGAAAAAATATTGGGGTTGATCTGGCACTCTAAAGTCAGCAAATGCTCCATTGCCATATTGTTGCAGAGATTATTCTGCTGTCATATTTGGATGTCTACAACCAAGCGTCTCGCACCTTCTCTACCCTTGCCCCCCACGATCTAATGACAGTGGTTGTTGTTGGTGGTGGCGGCGGCGACAATTTAATCCCTGGGTAAGCTGCAATCATATTTGGAAACTGACTCAATGTGATTTTACCATCCACCCCCCAACATACACACACACACACACACACACTGGAATAATTGGCTCTACTCTTCAAATGGGAATTTCTAGCATACTGAAGGAAAAAACTGTGGGATGAAATTGATTTTACTCTAACCTTTGGGATCTAAGTCAGCTTTGAAAGGTAGAAGGAGATAAACAACATGTGAAGATTTTATCCTTGAAGTTCATCATATTAAAAACTACTGCACTAATGTAAAGACCTTGTAATTAAAATCTTCACATTCATTTTTAAACATCAGAATGTTAAAACAAAGAAAAGCTTTGAGCCATGATGGAGGGAAGCACAAAAAAATGACAGAAAAATTTGACACATTCAAAATACATGTGTCCTTTACAGATAATTACATAAATTCAAGTTAAAAGAATCTCCAAAGAAAGTAATGTGGATAATTTAGCTATTAAAGGGACATACAACCAACAAAATGCCATTTTTAAGGAATACCACAAGGTAATTTACATAAAAAAAAGAGTGAGAGAAAGAGAGTGAGAGAGAGAGAGAGAGAGAGAGAAAGAAAGAAAGAAAGAAAGAAAGAAAGAAAGAAAGAAAGAAAGAAAGAGGGAAATGATCTAATAGGAACATGGGCTGATTATTCCTTTAATATTAGGCTTTGTAGTCAACAGTTGGTTATTCATCCCAGCTTTAACGATACCAAAAAAGTGACCACAGAGACATCTGGTTTAAAAAAAAAAAAGTTTTCAGTGCCATAAATGAGACATTCGCAATTGTGGCTGGCAAGATATCAGTGATGGAATATTCCATACATGGAGTTCTTATTTCATGTGGTTTGAAAACTTTATTCTTTTCTCCGGATTTTTTTAAAGCATAAACTGAAAATTAAAACAAAAACAAACACCCAAAGCCTGCAGACTAGAGAAGACACTTAGCTTCTGTGAATAACTAGCCATTAGATTAATATTTTGTCAATGTCACTTGTCACAACAAAAGCAGCGGCATTTATAATTTACTCTAAGACTGGTTTAATTAAAATTCAAAAAACCACGACAAAGCTATATTGAATTTCATTTGCCAGACTGTAATTACTTACTTTGTAGCTGACTGTAAACAATATTTTATTACATCCACAAAAATGCACTTAAAAACTAACAGTAATGCAGGGACGACGGAAGAACTGAGGGGAAACAAGTCCCGTCACTTCTACTTTGAACACAGAGTGACTTCCTAATCTTTATGGGACATAAGAAAATGGGGACCCGTTTTCCCAATTGGAGGGGACCTAGGGGCCTGCCTACATTATTACCTTCTTTTAGGGCAGGGCTCAGACTCCCCAAGAGCACAGATTTGGTGGAACCAGATCCAAGTACCTCTCTCCCAAGACCAAGAAAGAGTCTCACTTGGCTCAGACTCAACAATGAGACAATAGAGGCTGCCAGGCATGATGAATGACTTAAAGGCTTAAAACCACCATTTGCATCCTCCCAGATAAACAATTAGCCCTCCCTCCAAAAAAAAAAAAAAAAAATTCTGGAGGCAACTTCCAATACTGTTCATACATATATGCCTGGCAGGAGAGAGTTAGTTTAGTGAAATTAGACTTACTTTAAAACCATTTGTCTGAGACCTTTTCGGAAAGTGCTTTGCTGAAGTGAGAAGAAAGAAACCTTTCATTTCAGATAAAAGGCAAAGTTTAGAATTTTAAAAGTTAGGGAAGGCTTAGAAACACCTAACGCTCCTAAAGCCACTATCAAGGTTTTCAATGTCTCTCATTACTGATTTTTTCCATTCCCTCTTCCCTTATTTTAGATCCACATAATTCTGAACGGCGGCATAATAAAAACAAGAAAAAATTCACTTATTGAACAAGGCAGGCAGGCATAAACACGATCTAAGCATGAAAGAAAGGGAACGGCCTTCACACACGCTCGCCAGATTTTAAAAAAAAAAATCACTGTTCTGAAACTGCATGCGGCCAATTTTCTGGAGCTCGTGAGGATGTGGGGACGAATGCCTGAGAAATGACAGTAGAAATAGCTGAAAAGTCAACCTGCATTTTTCTAGGATGAATTTACAGGACAGGGCAAGAGTACCTCCGGAAGTTCAGCAAGCCTCCATTAATAAATGAGGTAGCAGTGCGGTTTCCATGACAACCGAGACTCCAACTCTGGGGCAAGCTTAGTGCATAACCGCCAAAGGTTTTTCCTCCAAAGGTTTTTCCTCCAAAGGTTTTTCCTCCGATCGCGATCGCGACTTCCCGTTTCGAGGTGCTTGACAAAACCAAACAGACTTTTAAAGCCTCGGGAAATGGCGCAGGGGTTTTCAGAAAGGATTCTTGTTAACCCTGGCTCGGTTCGACAGTGGGATGGCAGGCATCAGAGAACTCTGCGGCTGCATCTCGCTATCGAGGCTTGCAACATGATTTTAAACGGAGTTAAGGCCCCCCTGAGAAGGCTCTGTGGGTTAAATGTATTTGCTGTAATATTATAATGTGTTATGACAAGTTATATATCATTATAATAGGCTCCCATGATTAACATTAGCCCGACTTTTTTTTTTTTTTCTCTGTAGAAATGATTTGAGGAATTCAGAATCCGCTTGCTCGCCAGAATTCAGCACCGGGGGATAACTGACCATATTTCTTTAACATATGTAACCTTGAGGCTTCTACCTTCATGAGGTTATGACACATTTTCCAATGAGAGCTTTCCAGATCCTTTTCCACACTCTGGATAAGTAGACTCTAGAACTCTGCCATTAACTAATCACTGATTTGGGCGAAAGTTATTGACCTTTTGGAGCCTTGGTTTGCCCGAAGGTCTAGTACACCCTGTAATGCTATGATGCCACAATGATGAGATCAAGCTCCTTTCATATCCCTTCCAAACACAAGCAGTCAGAGAACATGAGAAATCTCTGGTATCCTTCTGTCTTCCACTTTCTGCTTCGCCTCTGAGCACCGAAAGAGGAGCATCCCCAAGGTCCCAACCAAACAGAGTTGGCATACTTCCCAGGAAATGCATGTAGGACAGCTACTGTGAGAGCAGAATAGGTCGGGGGGTGGGGTGCTGGGCACTGAGGATTCTTGGAAAAGCCCAAGAGAATGAGAAACCAACCCTTCCAAAAACAACGCAAAGCTAACATTCACCATAGAGTTTCCCTTGGGGAAAAGTGATTAAAGAGAATCCGTACAGTCTGTATGCTAAGGTTGGGAACACACTTCTTAACCAGTACCCATCCCCGCTATCTTAAGAGCTGTGCTAAAAGCAAAGAGACACTCTCTAAAGCCAATAGCTTCTGAGCACCCATTTTGGGTGACTTGGAGGTAGACAGCTAAGAGGACCAAAAGAGGACAAAAAGTAGCACTTCTGCACCTGCAGGACTTAGAATCTATCTACGTAAGGCTGTATAAGAAATGCAGTTGGGTGGGTGGGTGGGGGAGGCAGATCCATGGTGGTTATATACATTTTTGAGGGTTTTCCTTCTTAATTCTGTTTTTTCCCTTTCACATATGAATAGTCTAGATTGAAGTCCCTCTCTGGCATCCACATACTAATGTAACTTCCCACACCTGGACTGCCTTTAGCAGGTTCTCAAGCTAAGAGGTGTTAGGAGACAGTAACAAATTCCTGACAGCCAGCACTGATAACCTGAGAAGAGAAAAAGTATTCCAGTATTCCATTTCAACTTTCAGACAGGTCTGGCTCAACAACAAACCAGCTGAAGGACAGGGCGGGTAAATTTCCAGTACCACTCTCCCTGCGAAAGCTATCCGGGGGGGAGCAACCCAATGTCCACCCCAACTCTGAAAGCTGCACATAATCCAATTTTGTTCCTCTCGTGTAGTCGCAAACAGGGAGCCACCATGTATGTATGATCTCCCCTAACTCGAAGTCTCTATCTCAGCAGAAGGTTTTCTAGCTCAGAGAAAAATGAGAAGCTTCTGATGCGAATACCACCCCCCCATCCTCCATCCTTGAGAGGAGATGTGGATGGGGCTGGGTATGCCTAACGGACATGGCACTCCCAAACTACATGAAGAACACACAGAGGGGAGTCACAATTACATCATCTCAGCCTAGACCCAGGCATCTAGAGCCAAGAGATGGTTATTTTGCCATGAAAATGTAAGTAGGTAGAAGTTGAGAGAGAAGAGACTATTACTCAGAACAATCAACCCCATAATATGAATTTTGATTGACCTTCCTCTGCAATTTCATTATAGACCTTTCAGTGTGAGTGAGCAATTGGGAGTATTTACTTAGCTTGGTTTATGAAGTGAGTAGCTAGGAGGACAGCAGAAGCTGAGCTAAGTTGGCTGCAGTGAGAGGGCCCCGTGCGGAGAGTTCAGACTGCAGATGCAAAGTGCCATCACCAGGTGGTCAGGGAGAGTGCTTTAAACATCCTACCTGGGCTTGGTCCGGAGTGGAGATCTCACTCCTCGCTCCAGAGAGATCTCCTTCTGGAATGAAGACGAGACGGAGGATGCTAATTGGAGGCAGCGAGGGAAGCCAGGGGAACAGAGCGACAGTCCGGAGAAGGTGAAGAAAGCCTGAATTTGGGAAGCAGCTCTGAGGAAGAGAGGGGCCTGGATCAAGATCAAGGGGTGGCACTAACCGGGTCTCCCTGACATGCTTGAGACAGAGGGAAGGGACAGGCTCTGATGGCACAGAGGGCGGTCTTGGCTCCCAGATGATACTGCCTCTTGGAAACAAAGAATACAGGAAAAACAGGACACTGGAGCAGGGGAGGCAACCAGTTTCGTTTGGGCATTTGAATTTGAGGGCACAAGAGGATGTCTATGCGGAGCCATCCAACAAGCAGCTGGATATGCAAGGCTGGGGAGTAAGAGATTCAGGCTGAGCAGGTGGCACAGGTCACTGATAAGGAATCACCCCCAGGCAGAGTGCAGAGGGAAGATGGAGCTGGGGAGAGCAGAGGGTTAAACAGAGGGAGAGGAATCAACAGAGGAGGCTGAGAAATAGAAAAAAAGAAATATTCTCGGTCAAGTAATATCACGGTTAAAGGCAAGGTCAGATAAAGCTTCTAAAAGAGCTTCCAAAGCCACCCACTTAAAATCCTGGAGAAAGGTCAAGTAGGATGAGAGCTAGGAGTATGTGTCACGGGACATGTTAAATTACATCTCCTCAATGCTACGATGAACAGGCTCACAGGCAAAAGGAGTTGTGCTTCTACGTGCGGCCCACCATCAGCGAGCCGTGGGGGGAGTTCTGTTTGAGACGCTGGTTCACAAGTGGGGTTCCGAGGATCAAGGGCCCCTGTGGAAGTTACATGACTCCCGTGGTCTCGTATGTGGGACTCTGGTTGCTGACCTAGGATGTGGAGGGAATGAAAGGAAACAAAACCCAAGAGCAGTTACTGAACGGGTGTGGCCTGGGAGAGAATGTTGACAAAGCAGGCCTAAGTCCAGCAAGCCCTCCGGTCAAGCAGGACGTGAGGCGGCAAGGCCTGCTTTCCCAGACCTGAGCAGAGACAGGGGAGTGCCGGGTGACTGCATTCTCTGCCCGCAGCCATCGGTCTGGCTGAGAACGTAAAAGATGATACTGAAAATATTCTGTGAGCATCAATTGGCTACCTGGAATTTATCAAAAACTTAAAAAAAAAAAAAAAGGCACTGTATTTTTATTAGTAGTTGTAGATTGTGTGCTACAAATGCTTTAAATCAGTGAAAATTTTCATCAACACACGTGTGGGCATGTGTGTGTGTGCACAAGGGAGTTTGTGTGTGCATGCACATGTGTTTTAAAATCTCTATCAGTAAAAATAAATAGAATAAAAGACAATATCTGTCAGCACACTACTAGCTAACCACCCTCAATTTTAGTCACAGCTTCTAAAGTTTCATCAAAGGGGCAGCAGGTTCCCAAGTCAGCTAGAGACGTCACATCTGAGTGACACCTTGCCAGTGAGTTTCCCAGGGGTGATACAACCAACTCCCACAAGTTAGAAACCCCACAGTCACGCATGGCTTCCTCTCCTGGCTCTCCATCTTTACATAATCCATATGCAAACATACAATTGCAGAAACATCTGTCCTTCAGGCCCATCCACACCTCCAACCCTCCCCTGCCTTTTCTGAGGCCTCACCATTTCCTTCCCAGGCTTAGGAAGTAGCCTCCCAACTGCTTGCTGATCCTGCATTTCATCCCCCCCACCTTTCGTTAAGGCTACCACCAGAGTGATTTTCTTAATTAAGATATGAAGGCTTCTCCCGCAGCCTTGAAGGCCTCCTTCTATCCCTGAGCTTTCTATCAATGCAGTCCTCTGCACCTAGAATGCCAGCTCATGCAGCCACCTGCAGACTGCTATCATATTTCCTTTTTTAAAGATTTTATTTATTAGATAGAGAGCACGCACGCAAAAGAGAAAGAGAGAGAGAGAGAGCAAGAGCAGGGAAGTGGGGCTCGATCCCAGGACCCTGGGATCATGACTTGAGACAAAGGCAGACACTTAACCAACTGAGCCACCACCCAGGCGCCCTACTATCCATCTTTCAATAAAGCCTTTCACGACCCGCACCTGGGGATTCCCTGCTCATGCTCCTTCTGCTCTCCTGCTCTCCTAACCACTGCCAACACTCATTATTTATTTCAAAACTGTCTTCTCTAGTAGTGTCCAGGGTACGAGGGGGCCAGGAGCTTTTTCCCATCACTCCTCCATCCCAGCCCCAGGATATTGCCCAGCATCTTGCAAGATGATCAATTAATAGTTACTGAATGAACGCACCAGCAATATACACAGAGTGTGTATCATACTTCCTTCCGAAGCTGAGGATCTCAAAAAGTTGTTGTTGTTTTAATAAATAAGTTGGAAGGAAAATATTATTTTAGAAAAAGAATATCTTATTCGGGAGTTTTCCCAAGTCTCTGAAAAATTAACGCTTGTTCAGATGTCTTTCATGATATCCTTGTGTGGTAACATGTTTTCTGTCAAGAGAAATTTATAAGCCTGTTTCTCCACTTTGAGCCACACAGTTTCTGCTGAGAAACCCTTTTATGCCATGTGTGTGGTTTCTCATCTACCCAAGCCTCTTAATTACAAAATATTATCACTAAAACCAACAAAAAACAATGAGAATATTTGTAACCATATTGCCTGGACTCTCTTTAGAAGAACTGTCTTAGAGACTTTAATAAAAGAGAATCAGAAATGTCTGGCTCTAGAAGGCACTTGAGGGATAATTTCATCTAATAATTTCAATTTTTTTGCAGGCGAGAAAATTAAAGCAAGGAGAAGTCAAAAGACATGCCTATGGCCACACCACTCATCACGTTTACAGCGGGGAAGAACTGAGGCCTCCCAACTCTGAGGCAGTATTCATTTGGGATCCACCCTATAATAAACCTCTGTTTTGTATCGACTTTTTACTCAAATGTTGAATTTTCTCTCTTGAGTGTATCTCAATCATTAACATTTAGTAAATGCATAAAACAGGCCCTTGACTTTGCTTCCAGCAGGATTTAAATCCAAAATTCTTCTTAATTAGAAAGAAGAAAACTAATCCGGATGTATGTGGAATTACATCCCAGAGTCTATTCTGATCACCATTACATAATCAAACAGTAAAGTCTATTCTCCCCTTAAAGCATCAAAGGCCTTCAGTGCCACGAAGCGTTGACCACATTCGACATTATCCAAAGACAATCCATTGTTCCAAGCGTCCCTCCACAGTGGAACCCATCTGTCACACATTCCTCTTGAATGTGGACTATTTCACTATAGAAAGTCCCATATTAACACCGAACACCTCTATTGTTAGGATTCATAGGGATAAGTTGCATGTCAGAAGGTTTTCAAAATCCCATAGGTTCCAAAATTCCTCTGAAGAGAAAGAAGGAAGTATCTTCTCAACCAGATTGATGATATGGCAGAGGTATAAAGGAGGTGAAATGACTCATCTTGTGCAAATCCACAGTGCGTCCTCAAACATTAAAGATGAGGATGTAAAGCAGTCCCGTGAGTCCCTGCTTTATCTCACGAAGAGTCATCTACTAGGGTGTCCATGGACTCATCCCTCCTGCCCTGCCCCTCAAGGCCTAGCCCACCCTGCGTGGGCACCTATGATGTTCTTCTCTGCTGGGGGAGGCATTCTGGTCCTCCACCCATGATCTCAGCCTTAAGAGTCTTCTCTCCAACTACACTGCCTCTCTGGATCATTCATTCTCTGACTCATTTTCTACGAATCATTCCTTCGTCCACAAAGTGTCTGAATCATTTAAACTTCAACTTTTGAGATATGCAGAGTAACAAGATTTGAAATGTATTACGCGACCCTCCGCCCTAAAAATCTTCCTTTGTCATTTCTGATGGCATCTACATTCAAGCATTTAGGAAAATACTGGATGAACCTACATTTACCCTTGACGATTTTAAGCTTCCTTCATGTCTATGTCTCTCTTCCAACTTTCTTCTTTCCAGGCAGAAGGGCCCAATGCTTTCAGTCTATCCTTACCCAAAGGCAATCCCCAGGATCGCCTGTCATTGCCAGGAAGTGTGCTGGTCTCTTTCCATCCTCCTCCAAAAGACGCTTAACACTGGGCATGGTATTCCAGGGGCCAACACAAAATGGTGGGATTAAATACTCGTATAAAAACACAGACACGGGATTTTATAGAAAAAGCAGCTTGGTTTAGAAAAAGGAGTCCCACCCAGCCTAGGTGTAGGGACACCTGGTTCGAATTTCAGTTTGAACTTCTGTGAACCTCAGTTTTCTTATATGTAAAAGGGGTCTAAAAGTCCCTAGAGAACAGTCATGAGGACCAATAAAGAACATTCCTATGAAATCAGTTGGCATAGTATCTGACACATAACAAACACAATGCACCCATTGGCTGAATTCGAAATTAGGTATAAATAAATTCATTTCTCATTACCATTATAATTTCTCATTCACATCATTTTCAATGCAATCTGAATGCAATTACTCCCTCAAACAGAAACAGACCCACATGCCTCTAGCATTCATCTGCCAGTTAAACCGGAGAAAAGCGAACACTCCTCCTTCCGCAGCACCACCGCACCAACAGAAAGATGGTCAAAGCACCTGGAAGGCTCATTCGCAAAAGAAACAGAAATGATCTGACAAAATGAGAAAAGGTTCCTCCTCACTGGTAGTTAAGTCGATGCAACGTAAAACAGCAATATTCCTTCTGTTCCCAAGAGCACACGTTGCTGTTGGGGGAGGGCACTGATACTCTGATTCAACCGTGTGAGCCAACAATTTGATAACATCTATGAAAAAAGCCTTAAAACTACCTTTACTCCTAATGTAATTTAGGGACATAATCTGGAATACTGAGGAAGAATTTTGCTAAGATAACTTAGCAAACTGTCACAGTTATCTTAGTGGGGAAAATAAGAAACAAACTAAAGATAAGGAATTGTTAAGCTCGCTCTGAACAGAACATTAAACAGACATTCAAAATTATTATTTAATAGGAAAGGCTTATGCCTTACATGAAGAAAGCACAATAAAATATACAAAGAGGATGCTCACAACTTTGTAAAATAAAAATCAACTCATACGAAGGAAATCCACAGAATGCTAATCCACAGAATGGTTGGCTCTGGGTGGTAGGTGTCACAGGTGGGTTTCCCCCCCCCCCCTTTATCCTACTTTCTGTTTGGGGCATCTGTCTCACTCACCCAGTCCACCTGCTGAACACAGTGCCTGCATCAAGACAGCACCTGCCAATGGTGGGGTGGTGGGGGAGAAATCCAACCACAGCAGCACAGGTGTGTAGGGAGAAGGCCACTTGGTCGATCTCATTTCGTAACCCTGACTCTTCATGGATAAAATCCCATTTTGACACTGAGCACTGCTCACAAATCCAAGGACAAGGTACACTGAGTTCTACAGAGCTGATACAATTCAAGACTGTAATTTGTGTGTACATGTATTCAAAATCAAGGCTGAAAAAAAAAGTAAGCAATTTCCAAATCCAGTCACACTGAATTATCTGCCTCATTCTCTCTCGTGTCCTCTGCACCTTCAAACATGTAGCTTAAGATACTTCTCCCCTCCTTCTCTGCCGAACCAACTCCCACTTCTATGTCTATTCCCATCTTAGACAGCCCTTGACAGTTAACATGGTTTACAGACTAAACTGTGGGTTCCACCCATGCCCCAAATTTATAAGCTAAAGCCCTAACCCCAAACATGACTCTGTTTGGAGACGGGGCCCCTGAGAGGTAATTACGACTAAATGAGGACGTAAGGGTGAGGCCCTAATCCAATATGACTAGTGTCCTTCAAAGAAGACGGAGCAACAGTAGAGACCGGGAAGGCCAGTTTAGGACACAGTGAGAAGCCAGGTGTCTATTAAGCCAAGAGAGGCCTCAGGAAAAACCAAACCTACTGACATTGTGATCTTGAACTTTCAGCCTCCAAAACTGTGAGAAAATCAATTTTTGAGAAAAATCCATTTTTGTTGTTTGAGCCACCCAGGCTGTGGTCTTTTGTTACAGCAGCCTTAGCAAACTAACATAATACATATGTGGCCTCCGAAGACACTCTCAACCCAATGAGGGCAGCAACCACATCTGTCATGTCCACTGCTGAGGGCCCAAGGCCTGACACAGGGGAGGGTCTCGATGAAAAAATAACATATCCTGAATAACAAATATGAAATCATGAGTATTTGCAAAAATTAAGATTAATTTCAAGCACACAGCCTTAGAATAGGATGGGGGTGGCTTCATTTCATAGTAACCGCCATGCAGGCAAAGAGAGGGAAGAGAAGGTGACCAACCCTGTCAGTCCCTTTTATTCTAAGCAGATTTTTAAACAGGCTTGCAGTGTAAACTCCTGGACATTATAAATAGTTAATTTCCAGATAATTATGGATGGAGAGTAAGTTAATTAAGTTGTTTGCCTTTATGCACTAGGGTATATGTGAGTGTGCCCGGCTTGAGAGTCACTATGGGATGCGCAGCACTAATTAACTTGGGCTTAGTTGCTGAACATAAAAAAAGCAGACACATTAAGGCTGAGGAGGTTGTATTTAAGGAAACCGCATTTCATAATACAACACTTTTCAAAGGTGATCTTTGCCAAGGAAAAATAGATCTACTTTTTCTTCTAACGATGAATGGGCCTTTACTGTCCACCTTGACCCCACATTGTCTGCAACACAGTGAGGATTTCTCAAGATAACTTAAGGTAGAGAAAAGGGGGGAGGGTTACCCAGCAGCATAAGAATGGGCGGAAACCAGAAATCGAAAGGCAGTATTCACTGCCCCCTAAAAAGACAATGTGCAGAGTTACATTTCCAGGGGGTCCACAAAATCTGGTTGAACTCATGAACCCAAGACCAGCCCACAAAAATCTATCCAGCCCATAAGAGTGAGATGACCCACGGTGCTACCTGTCTTCTTTTCTGAGGCTCTAAAAGGAAATAGGGGACTTCATCCACTTGTTCCCTGATCTAGTAGGAAGCAATGGCTTTTTTCTAGTCGTCCTCCCCACTAACTTTACTTCTCTTCCAAATCCTATTACCTTTTTCTCCTAGTGCCAAGCGCTCTAGCCCTCAAGTCAGCTAGGTTAAAAAATTATGAAGCCCCCCTATCTACTCCAACATAAAACCATATTCGTGCCTTGCCAGGATCCCAGCCATGGGTCAGGAGGAATCAGTCTCACTGACCTCATTTGCACTATACTCAGTGCCCGTTGTTTGTTATTGCAGATACAGCGACATTTTTAAAAGAAGATTATTATGACTCTCAAATAAAACTCCAATAGCAGCATTAAGGCTTTCACCCAAGCATCCATCCATCCACCCATCCATCCATCCATCCATCAACTGAAAACCTACTCTGTGCCAACCCTTTTATGTGGAAAGGTATGGTGTCAGTTAAGTCCACAGGTTACGTACCAGCCTTAGTTTCCCAAAGATGAGGTGTCTGAGTTTGCCTCCTTTCAGGGGAAGTCTCATCACTAAATCCGCAGGGAAGACAAAAATAATACATACTTCTAAGCCAGACATAAGTTAGAAGCCAAGGTTTGTTTGCAAAAATTTCACCATTTAAAATCTCACTGCCAAACAAATCTATTCTCCTACAAATAAGAAAGTGCTTTGTTAAGTATAAAGTGCTAGACCTAGATTTGGAGCCTCCCAAATCTGGAGTTCAGTGGAAATCAAATACCGGCTATTGTAATAGCAGCTAGGGTGTTTTCTGGTGTAAGAAAGCAAACTTGGCTTGATATTACATATACTCACTGCCATGTGTTGGCACATCACTTCCTGCCCTCCTTCTGCTACATTCTGAGCTACATGACATGATGCTCTGAGTCCTACAGAAGTGACCTATGATCTCAAAGAGACAGGCCATCTGATGGAACTACAGGCAGGGTAAAAATAAATAAATAAATAAATAATCACAAAACTCTAACGTACTTTCTCCATATACACACCTATATCTCACTCATCATCCTTCTGAACTCTTAGAAGAATCAAAACATTTTTAATGGGTATCATTAATTGAGTGCCTATTGTGTACCAGCCACTACACAACACACTTCCCAAATATCTCTTTACATCTATCATAGAAGTTCTCTAAGACAGGTGCTATCACTATTCCCAGTTTACAGTTGAGGAAGCTGAGCTTCACGTAAGGTAAAGAGCTCACTCAAAGCACATAGTTAATAAACAGAGCTAGGGTCTGAGCCCAGGTCTGTCAGAATGCACTGCCCTTAAAGGGAGGTTGTGTCAGATGTTCACAAGTCCAAAGCTTCCATGGATATCTGTTCCAGCCACTGTCCTGCCTGAGTAACGGAGGACCGAAAAAGAATGAATAACCTAAGTAAATCAAATGTTAGATGAGTATTCTGAATCTCCCATACCTCACCCTCTCCTCTCCAAATGGGAACTGAGTAGTATCTTTCACACCTCCGAGGGTTCATTTTACACCAAACTGTAATTACCCCCAACGCTGGTTGCCAGCCACTTGTTGACACTGGCTAGAATACATATTGCTTGATGTCCAATTTTAATCCAAGTCTTCTTTCTTCCATTCAACCTTCAAATTCTCCTTCCTCAAGATGTAATACTGCAACTCAATTCGACAAACACTTATTAAGTCTTTACATAATTATATGTGTCAAGTTCACAGATAGAGGCCCTGCCCAAGGACTAGCTCCAGCTCCCGTTGGGGAAACAAGGAATCAAATGTTAAACCAAAAGAGGAAGCAACTAATCTGGTCGGAAGAACTCTAAAATGGCTAAGCAATAATAGACCTTGGAAATACCGAGTGATTCTGTGTAGCTGAGAGAACAGGAGAATCAACAGTGGTGACAGGCTGTGAACATTTTTATGGTGAACATGAAAAACTCTATCCCGCTGGAAAAAGGGAACCAAAGCTCTTTTCAACAGCATGGCGGCAGGAGTCAATTTAAGTTTCAGAGGATGAGACAATTCATCCAAACATTCTGGGGGCCGACTGGCTCGCTAATAACTAAGAGGCACACCAAATTCCACACCTTCAGAGTTTACGTGCCCAGTCGGTTAGGCTACTAATGATGAATGTCAAAAAGTAGTGTTTACCTCCCTCCTTTTCTCATTATCTTAATTCAGATACAGTACTTTCCTGCCTTGCATCTATTAGATTCAAGTTGTACCCTGCATTAAAACGTGTCAACCCCTGAAGGCCAGGGGAGAGGCAGGGCTGCATTTCAGCACACCTCTACAGGGTGGAATGCAATGTTCATAATTAAGATGATCTGAATTCCCCCCCCCAAAGCTTTTTCCCCACACACATTCCCCCCCCCCCCATTCATTGATAAAGTCTTGATTAAAAATACAGACATTTTGTCATCCTTACTACATTTACCTCATCTCAACACTCTCCTGACTGGGTGAAAGCTAATGCTGCTGCTTCTGTCTGGTCAATTATTGCATGGACACAAGGGACCAATTAATGCCATCCATAAAAGCCTGGATCATTCTGTCAATTAACGAGAACTAACTATGTCATCAGATATATTACTGGTGAGCAAGTCTATTTGGTTGCAATATGTCTTGAAGGAGAGCAGTATCAAATGAATCACAATTGACTTGGACAACTGCTAGCATAATTTCGGAAGATGAAAAGACAGATGTGGTAGTTATTAGTGGTCCCCCGAGGAATTACAGCCAAGCAATTGTAATGTGCTAAGACTGCGCTAGCAGGTGCCTGTGGTACAAATCAGACAGAGGGTTAAATCAATATTTTCAATTTCTTAGGATCAATCTGGTGTTTGAACGAGATGGAAACTTGTTAGCGATTGGCAGGATGTGTAAATGAAAAGTCAAACTTCTTATTATTTGTTAAAAAGGAATGAGTGTACTGAATCATGCCCTTGGCACAAGGTAATGCTTTCATGATCCAGTAGCTAGGGCATTCACTGAGAATCAAGCGGTTCTTAAATTTTAATAGAGTGCGAAAGGTTAGCTTTATAAAGGTTGAACATTCAAGATCTTTACAAATGATTGAAGTGTCAATAGGAAAGTTTTGAGCTGTGACAACAGTATAGTTATTAATGATTAGTGCAAGGACCAAAAGGAGACCTTAAACTCAATGTAAAGAGGGGGGAGATGAGGACTTAACCAAGATGGTACAGATTAAATACAGCCTGGGGAACATGACTGTTTTTTCCCTTGTTTTACTACGAAGCAGTCTGGTTTGGAAGGCCATTTACCAAAAACTTTGAGTATTTCCCCACCCCCCGGTTGTCTATATTGAATTTATAGGCCTTGTGGGGTGTCTAGATTAGCTGAGTGACTATCTCTGACACTGCTTCATCTTGGTTTTTGTTACTTGGCTCGCTTTTAATTTGGGGATTGACAATCCTTCATATGCTGCCAAATTATGAAGCTCCAACACAGATCGAGACAGCTCAGAACTGTAAACAAGTAAAACTTGTCCTAATGCATTTTGTGTGTACATAGTAACCAGCTTGATCATTACTAGGGGGCAGTGTGGTTCACAGGAAGGAGCCCGAGAGAGATGTGGGCGGGAATCTGGGGTTTCCAGGCTGTGTGCCTCTGGGCAAGTCACAGGACTATTCTGGGATCAGTTATCCCATATGCTGGAAGTGGGGGGGGGGGGGGGGGGGGGGGGGGTTGGTTGGGAGGGGCAAGGGAGGGTTCCTACGTCCTATACCTGCTGGGGGCAGTAAATCTCCGGCCAGGCATGTCAATTAGAAATGCAAATGTTTCCTTCCTATTTAAAATGAAGTGGTATATTTCAATAATAGGTAATAAGTACAATATGAAGCTTAAATATATAAAGCTAACTTAAGTAGTCATACATAAATTGAGATTACAGTATTTTCCTCTTGCTTAACACAAAGCAAAAAAAACAAATACGAACTTCCCAGAATCAATAAAAAAACTAATTCAAACAAGTATCTCTTGACTGTATAAAAGCAAAATTTTTGAGACCCAATGATAATGAGGCAGAGCGTCTGCCCTCGAGGAGTTTGAGGGGAATATGCACCCAATTAATGGTAAACAAAGCGGATCTAAGATCAGCTCAGGTCACTGGGGGAATTCAGGGAAAGGAGAAGGCCTGTGGGTGGCGGACGGCCAGGGGGAGAGCGGGCTCTGCAGGAAAGTCCACGGAAGCAGCGGTGTTTGAGAAGGCCCTGAGGAGAGCCAAGATGCGGCCAGGACAAGCTGGAAGGGAGTCAGAGGGAGAGAGAAGCTCGGCAGGCCTCTAGGAGCGGGGGCTGTCCAAGTCTAGAGGCTGAAGCGTAGGTGGGGGGAGGGTTTTCGGGTACAGAGAGTTTCATGTGCCAGAGATTTCATCTTTGGAACTGAAAGGGGGTGGGGGGGAGCCGGCCTTCACAATGGGGAGAAGGGGAGAAGGACAGGGAGCCACCTACCATCAGCGGGAGGGGGGGGGGCACCAGGAGAAACCCTGGAGGGAGGAAGACCGACCTTGGGTGGGGGTGGAGGCTGGTTTGCCCACACTCCCTCCATCTCTGGCTTTTCTCACTTTTGCACAGGTCACATATAGGAACTACAATGTGTCTATGTGATGTCATTATACATATAATTAGCATATAATATACATAGTATTCATTTATAACTACAGTGCAAAAACATATATAGGTATGTGTGTGTGTATATATATATATATACATATATATATATACACACACGTATTTATTTATATTATAGGCTAACAGATTTTTTTTTTAAGATTTTTTTTTTTAATTTGTTTGAGACACAGCCAGGAAAAACCAAGCACAAGCAGAGGGGAAAGGGCAGAGGGAGAGGGAGAAGCAGGCTCCCCCACTGAGGAGGGAGCCCAACATGGGGCTGGAACTCAAGATTTGGGATTGTGATCTGAGCCTAAGGCAGACGCTTAACCAATTGGGCCACCCAGGTGCCCCCTAGGTCTTGTTTCTTAAGCACACACCAGTAACAGACATCTAAGAGCATGCAGGACTGGGCTGTTATCACACAGGCAGGTAGCTCTCCCATGAGCAATGAGGCTCTACAACCTTGAGCACCACTTCCCCCACCTTTGAGTCTCAGCCCAGAAGGTAACTGGGTGAAGCCTTCCCTTCAGTGGCTTGTGATGAGGACAGATCAAGTCTCAGGCTGTCCAAACGGGTGGCAAGGTTTGGGTTGAGTCCTCTTTAGGGCCCAGTACTCTAGGCTGCAGGGCCAGCCCCGGAGAGCCATAACAAACTGTCCAGGCAGCCCAACAAATGAGGCGAGGCAAGCCAACCAAGGGGAAGCTGCTGGCTTCCTGTGAAGACGATATAGGTAGATATAAAAGAAGTAGAGGAATGACAAGATGTGCAGTGCTGATTTCACCAAGGGACTCAGAAATTAAAATAGAAAAAATGAATAATGAGAAAAAAACGAATGTCTTAGAATTCGGTCTCTATTTCTTATTAGAGAAGTGCTCAAGAATTCCCTGGAAAAACCATGCGTCTTGGAATTTGCAGACATGTAAGAATAATTGGACTTCCTAAAACCCACCAGGGTATTCCCCACCCCTGTGCTCATCCCCACCTTTGTATGTCAGAACACTTCCCGCCCCCCAGCGGCCTTTAGGAGTCCCTGTAGGACAGGCTATCCTCAGGCCTTCCCTACCCAGGTGAGGTGAGGCCCAGCTCAGTCTCCAGCATGTTCTTTCTCCTTATGTGGTCACTGTCACTTTCAACCACCTCCTCTCTCTCTCTCTCTCTCTCTCTCTCTCTCTCTCAATTCCCTCCTCCAATTTCAGCCAGGCTAAGCTCCTCCCTTTCCTAACAACAAAGGGGCCTCTTCCAACCCCAGAGTCCTTTCTCTGATGCTCCCCAAGTCTTTAAACGTGTCTCCCTCAATCTCTCCACTCCCAAGGCACAGCTTGTCAAACTTCTCTGATCTTGCCCTCTTCAACAGACAACTGCAAAATCTCTCCCTGTCCAACTTTTTCATTAAAAAGCCCTTAAATGTGGTGAGTGCCATGGAGCTGGAAAAAAGATGGCCTCAACAGTCTGATACCAAACCTGTATATTCTGTCCTTCCTTACCTATCACCCAAGGGATTTTAAGTGAAGCCCCAGGCACTGTCTTCAGGACATGACATGTGCTTAATATACTCTAACCCTTGTAGCTTCTGTGATGAATGTACTGCAAACACCCAAGTTCACACCTAATCTGTACAACTGTAGAAAGGGGCCGGCAGGGCATCACATTGGGGGATCCTCCATCTCCCATGCTGAGGCCGAGCCTCCAATGTAGAAGATGCTCAATAAATATGCAGATAAAGAAGAAAACTGTTCGTCTCAAGGATGAGTATGAGCACCATCAGTCAACATTCAAAGTTGGCCGGAATAAGAAATCAAGCTCTTCTTTAGCTCAGCTTTTCTTCTAAAGACAAATGTTAGGGTAAGCAATGTTGTAAGCCTGAATCACAGCTGGCGCTGACTGCTCTGGAGGATCCAGTTGCTCCCCGAGGCACACCCACAGTCCCCTGGTGACCACAGCTACATGGCACCGCCAGTGGGCTGGGGGAAGCTTCTCCGCTGCCAGTGAGGTTTAAGGGATGCTTACTGACACAAAGGAGGGAAAGGTCGAGTGGGCTCATCTGCTCATTCATTTTTCTCATATATTTTCTAGAACTCTTGTCTTGGGCCAGGCACCACGAAAGGCTCTTAAGATTCAAGGGGAAACGGGAGTCTCAGCCATGCAGAATGTATGGTCGATTAGGGCAAAGTGCACAGGATGGAAATCCTCCTGCCTGCAGCACTTGGGTCTAGGGGGAGCTCCTCTGACATGGGAGCCTCCACATCCACCATCATTACATACTTTCAGCAGGTCAGAGAGCTAAAATCACAGAGGAGGAGATGTAAAGAAGGAGCAGGAAAGTTTTTCTTTTCCTTCTTCTTTTGGGTCCATTTTCTTTCCAATACTTACAAATCCTCACATGCTGAAAACAGTGAATCTACACTTCATCAACATGATCGTTTGCAGAAATAGTCTGCAGGACAGATATAACAGAATTTAACTAATTTGTTTATACTCCTGACTTGTTCCCAAAAGGCTTTGAGGCGGGTTCCAAAAAAAAAAACACACACACACACACACACACACACACAGGGAAGACAACGAGACGAGAGGAAAACTAAGAGAGAAGTAAGATTATACAGAAAAACCGCAAAGCAAGAGCTCTCCTGGAGAGTCTGTGCTGATGGCCACCTGGGAAAGGACTACGAGAGGAGAAACCACTCACTCATATTTTTAGTTAGCCTGCACGGTGAAAAATACGTATCATTAGGCTTAAAAAAGAAAAAAAATCACAGTGGCCTGGGGTGGGCTCTGTGTTATTTCCTTGGCTTTGGTTTTGCGAAAAGAAAAGCTACGCCTTTAAGAAATCCAACTCACAAACGCCAGCTTTTGAAACCAAGGTTCAGCAAAGCAGAGCCAATAAAAATGCTGTAACTTGAAACCAGCCCACAGAGCACAAAAAGAAAGGAGAGAGGTCGGCCTGGTCGCCCTCCGACACACCCTTCTAACTCGGTTCTAGAACAGCAGCGCCCAGTCTGCAAGACAAGAAGCTAATTGACTCCGATGTCTGCTGCATAAGCTATAAAATAAGTACATAAAGAACAATATGAACATACAGCGCCATCAGTTACATAAAAAGGCCTGCTGTCCGACGCCACACTGCGCACCAAACAAGCAGGGCAATTGTTTCCGCAGGCTGCGGGACGGAGAATGAATAATTAGCGGACTTGTGAATTAAGTGTCCACCAGGAAGAGCGCTGCGGCCTAGAGCAGAGGCGCGGCGGCGCCCTCGGCCCTCAAGACTCAAGCTGGGGTTTTTAAAGATCTTTATTGACAATCATGATGCAAGCAAATACATTCTTCAGCCAAATCAACCAACCGACGGCTCACTCCATTGTGACCATTTCTTCTTCGCTGAAACACACACACACACACACACACACACACACACACTCTTCTCTTCTAAAGTTTCACCAACTGCTACTTTCCATTACCAGGAAATGTCATTTTTTATTTTTTCATTGGCTAGGGACACGACGCCTGCCAAAAAAGGAGGAATGGTGACAAAAGTATCCATGTGAGCTGTCCTGGCACAAGGAGGCCAAAATACAACGTCAAGTCCAGTCCGTATGTGGCTGTCCAGAGAGCTGTGGGGGGAAAGCAGGCTGGGAGTAAAAATACCTCTGGTCTTAGGATTGTTTTTTCACTCACCAACATACTGAATGTGCAAAAAAATTTTTTTCTTCCCCTTGCAAATCTGGAAGCAAGCAGGATGCGTGGTCTGTTACTAGGACAAAACCTATTGACCTGGCCGTATCTGATGCATGAGACAAGCGGCAATGTAAGCACCAGAAAGCTTACAGTCTAGGGTCAGTAGATCTGAGTTCAAATCTCTGCTCTCTTTTAGCAAGGCACTAACTTATCTGGGCCTTAATTTTTCTCTTTTCTATTATACAGACCATAAAGGTTGTCCTCTCAGAATCCCCAACCCCCATCATTGTCGAGAGAATGAAATGAGATTATGTCTATGAACATCACTTGACATGAGTGAAGATTCCAGAACTTTGTCTATTTGGAAACTCAGAAAATGCCAGGCATGATTCCAGCCATCTCATGGCGGCTTACTGTTTGCTTAGCACTGAGGCAGGTGTCTAGAGGTGCAGAGAAGTAAAAGGTGTACTTCCTGGCAGTGAAGAGCTGGCATGATATGTAAGTTTTAGGGCTAAGGGGAGAGTAGGCATGGTTCACTAGAGATAATAAAGTCTAAATGCCTTTCCCTCACCTCCCTTAATTCTTCTGCACTCAAGAAAAGCCACTGGGCTCCAGCCAGAAGGCCTGCAGCCCTAAAAACACTATAGTAATAGCACTAACGAGTGGCATCTCACCAGCACCCAGAGGTATTCTTGGAGACAGAGAGTTGAGACAAATTCCCTCTTGCCCTTTAGTTACTCTATGAATTCAAACCGCAGGGAGCACTGGAGCCCCAAAGGAAGTCACATCTGGAGTGACAGTGCTCCCAATCTTTCGATGGAATGGTGTTTTAAAAAGAAGCCTCTGCAACGTCTGGGAAAACCTTGTTCGAGAAGCTTCAGGGACAGACTTTCAAGTCCAGGGACCTGAAATCCAATCTACAACAATATTAATTATTAATGGGTTCCTATATGCCAGGTACAGGGCTAAACCCTTACACACATTATTTCATTGATGTTCAAAGCAACAGTGAGGGAAAAGTAATTTTCCTATCTGTTTTATAGATAAAATTAAGGACTTGAGGAGGTTAAAGTAACCGGCCTAAAGTTTGCACAGCTGGTAAGAAGTGGACATGACTTGAAACCAAGCAGGCTGATTTCAAATCCCGTGCTACTTTTTATCACATCTGATGACTGTATTAGCCTGGTCTATGTGCATTTCCTACTCTAGTGTTCATTTCTAGAAAACTATCCCCTCATGCTATTTTCTTTGCAGAAGGACAAAAACCACCCACGATCTCCTTCTATGCAGGTCCATTGGGCACACAAGTAGCAAGGCAAAGTGTAATCCAAAATACAAAGCCCCACGACAACTTCATGTTCTTCTCCAAGGAAATATTTTTCCTGAAAAGTATGGTAGGTCAGGAGAAGATAGGACAACGATCTAGAATAGCCCAGAGACTTTTAATTTGGAGGGGTTAAGAAATTTTAAAAATTCAACACTACTACTTTGAGCAAGAGAGTATAGTTGTTGTTTTTTTTTAATTTTTATTTATTTATGATAGTCACACAGAGAGAGAGAGAGAGAGGCAGAGACACAGGCAGAGGGAGAAGCAGGCTCCATGCACCGGGAGCCCGACGTGGGATTCGATCCCGGCTCCCCAGGATCGCGCCCTGGGCCAAAGGCAGGCGCCAAACCGCTGCACCACCCAGGGATCCCCAAGAGAGTATAGTTACCTAATGTATTCACTTTTCACCCACTGAAGAAAGATTTTTAAAAACAATCTTTAACGCCACCAAAGGTCTACTGAGATGGTCCCATATGCACTGCTATCCAACCGTCTAGAAAGCAGTTTGGCAAGCTGTGCTTCTGGTTTCATATCTAAGAACTCTTTGCCTAATCCGAAATGATCATAAAGATTTTTTACTGTGCTTTTTTTCCTGAAAGACTCCGTTTTAGCTTTCACATTTAGGTTCAGGTCCCATTTTGAGGTAATTTGTGTGTATGGTGTGAGGTAAGGGTTTAAATTTATCATTTATCATTTGGGACATCCAAATATCCCAGCACTATTTGTTGAAAACACTATCTTTTCTCTATTAAATTGCTTTGGCATCTTTGCAGGAAAAAATTAAAAAATAAAAACAAACAACTGACACGAAACGTAATGCTTAATTTCTAGATTCTAGACTCTCCACTCAGTACCATTAACCTATCCTTGTATCAGTAACAACAACACAGTCTTGACTACTATAATAAATTTTGAAATCAAAAAGTAGAAGTTCCCTATCTTCTTTCTCAGAACTGTGTTTTTATTCTGGGCACTCTCCATTTCTGTATAAAATGGCAGGAATAGCTCGACAATTTCTAAAAACAAAGAAAAAAAGAAAAAGCTTGCTGGGATTTTTACACTGAATCTATAAACCAATCGGGGAAGAATTAACAATACTGTATCTTCCAACTCATGAACACAGACTACCATTCCATTTACTTATATCTTCTTTAATTTTTCTTAGCAGTATTTTATAGTTTCCAGTGTACAAGTCTTATAATCCTCTTGTGAAATTTATTCCAAAGAATTTTACTTTTTTATGCTATTTTGAATGGTATTGTGTTCTTAATTTCATTTTCAGATTGTTTTTTGCTAGTAGAGCCAACTGATTTTTATATATTGACAGGTAGCCTGAAAACTGGCTGAAGAACTTACTAGTTCTGGTGTGGTGTGGTGTGTGTGGGGTGTGTGTGGGTATTCCTTAAGATTTTCTACATTCAGGCTCAATTCGTCTGCAAATAAAGACAGTTTTACTTCTTCATTTATAATCAGAATATCTTTGATACCATGGCCTGCAGTGCCATTTTGGACACAGTGGTAAGAGTGGACATCCCTGCCCGTCCCAGCTCTTTGGAGGAAGTGTAGTTGTAGTCTGCACAAAGTAGTCTACTCGAGCTTTCACGAGGACCTTACAGAAGAGAGCTGGATAAATATTTTCTTATACTGATGACCCATGATCGTGCGCAAATGAAAAACATACAACTTGAAGAAAAAAAAAAATCAATGTGTGTTTTAAATTAAGAATAGAGAATCAAAAAAGCCACCTAAAAAAAAAAAAAAGAAAGAAAGAAAAAAAAGGTCACCTAATAGATAAAACATAAAACGTTACTAAAAGCTAAAGAGATGTAAAAGCAGCACTGTCTCCTCCAAGGAGGGTGTAAAGTGGGAAGAAGGGGACATAACAGAGGGCAGACAAGAGCACCATTGCCAGCTCAAGAGCACCCCAGGTCAGCCTCAAGGCCAGGGACCTGCCCCACGACTGTCTCCACCCTCCGCACACCCCAGGGCCAGGCTTGGGGGCCTCGGTGGGGGGAAGGGGGTCCCAGCAATGTGGCCCCAACCCTCCCCCCCCACCTTAAAACCAGGGGGGGGAGTGAACTCTGTGAGGGCCTAGCAGAGGAGGAGCTTGCAGCAGGTGCTCCTCTACAGCAATCTTCACACCACAGTCTCTTAACAAAGCAGGCAGGCATCTTTAAAACAAAAACAAAAACAAACAAAAAAGATCCCAAAAAACAACAAAACTTGGTTCCAGGCTGGAAAGCATCAGGAAGCATCCAGCACTCTTTGAAAGAACACGCTGGCCCCAAAGACCCTGTTTTCTCTGAAAGGTAAAAGTTTAGATGCCCCAGCAAGAGGCACCCGTGGGTGTTCAGAATCCAACTGCTGGAGGAAACCGGCTCCGAGCGGCTCACATACCGCAGCACCTGCCTACAAGGACTACTGTTTACACTCTCAGGAGGAATGCCTACTGTATGCAGGACCCAGGTCCCACAGGAGTGCACTTGGTTATTTATGGCTTACCTGTTCCCTCACATAGTGCAAAATACCTGACAGATGAATCAACAAGCTAGATGTTACGGGTAGGGATTTTGCAGGAAATAAATTTCAAAATAAAACGCTCGCCCAAAGGATTTAAAATCTAGCCAGGGAGAGACAGAGAGAGAGAGAGAGAGAGAGAGACACCAAAGTGTGTGGGCAGAACTAGAGCTCATTTCCCTAATTTTATAGAACTTCTCCTCTTCCAGTATCTCAGAGAGGGGGAAAGCCATAATCACTTAGTTTCCCCAAGAATCAGAAGAAACATTCCTTCGGGTTTGGGCAGGTAGACGTCTGTCTGCTGAAAGGAAAACTGTCAAAATGTCAGGGCTCCTCCAGGGCCCCCCTGACTCACGGGCACCACACATTACCCAGAAACCCATCCTTGATTCTCACACCCCCAACGGCACCCGTCCCTCTCAGCTGTGTCACCCTGGTGCCTGGTACCTAGGAAGGGCTAAGCAAACGTTTCCCTTTCCTTCTTGCTGCCAACAGTACTTTGGACAAAAAAAACGACACTGGAAGTATCCCAGCTTGCGCTTTTGTCACATAACACTAATGCACGACACGGGTGGCACGCGTATCACAGCCTTGCACCCCTCCCCATGTGGAGCTCCATCCACTGTCAGAACAATCTGGAGGATGAACAGATTATCTGTGTCAAGGAAGGCCCTGTCCCCCTTTCCCTCTTGTCCTTCCCAACTACGGAAAGCATCCCCAGATGGAAAGGCAAAGAGGCCAGGGTCTCCTAGGAGGGCCCCAGCCACCCCCTGACCCGTGAGGCAGCCTCGGCAGTCTCAGCGCCTTCCCTGGAAAACGACTTTCAGGTGCCTGCTAGGGACAGGTCCTTCTCGCAGAATTACTTCATTTAACCTCAGCACCACGTTGCGAAGCAGGCCGCACCTAAGAGTGGAAGCATTTTTGGGGATCCCTGGGTGGCTCAGTGGTTTAGCACCTTGCCTTCGGCCCAGGGCATGATCCTGGAGACCCAGGGTCGAGTCCCGCATTGAGCTCCCTGCATGGAGCCTGCTTCTCCCTCTGCCTGTGTCTCTGCCTCTCTCTCTCATGAATAAATAAAATCTTAAAAAAAAAAAAAAGAGTGGAAGCACTTTATAACAAGGATATCAGCACTCAGAAGTAAACGGCCCAGGATCACACAACTGGCAAGTGCCCACAATTTGGCTTGGCATTTAGAACTGACCCTGAGGCTCTACACACAAGTCCTGCAAGGTCTTAGTATAGTCCTCAAACATTTCCTAAAGAGCTCAGAGAGGCGGCCTGATTTGCAAGGTGAGGGAGAACCAGGACAGCTGCTCTCTCTTCCTCAGGATTACTGACAAAGATGAGATGTGCTCATGGAATGGAAACTATGGAAAAAGTGAAAATTGACACATGCAAAAAAAGAGAAAGGGGGGGGGGCTGGACAATTATCTATTAAGAATGCTGTCTTGCAATGTAAAAACTACAAATTAAACTGGAGCTAGGTTTAAATTGCTTTTTTAGTTCACTTGTTATGTAGTCCGTACAACATGTAATCAGGACATGTTCTGAAGATTACCCCAATAAGCTTTGAAAAGAGCACAGTCATTAAATAAAATCATGAGATAATTGCATGGTTCTTACGGTTGGGCGTTACTAATATGGATGCTAATTTTTTCTGTGCAACAGCACTGATATCAGAATGAGGGCGCTCCTAAAACGCAGGTTCCTTTAGCAGAGCCCCACTGCACACCATTCGGCAAGGTGGTGTGACTGGGGAAGGCTCTCGGGCCCCTGCTTAGTGGGAAGGAGCAGAGCCACTGTGCCCACGGTCACCTGCCCAGCCCCAGTCCCTAGAAGAAGCATCTGCATTCACCAGCTACATGCCTCCTTCCTCCCCCCCCCCCCCCCCCCCAGGAGAGACACTTCACAGGCAAGTCTTCCAGCCCACCATCTTCCACTGGACTCCTGCGGAGAAGCCAAGGGTAGAAGGCTTTTTTTTTTAAAGATTTTATTTATTCATGAGAGACAGAGAGAGAGAGGCAGAGAGATAGGCAGAGGGAAAAGCAGGCTCCATGCATGGAGCCCGATGTGGGACTTGATCCTGGAACCCCAGGATCACGCCCTGGGCTGAAGGCAGATGCCCAACCGCTGAACCACCCAGGCATCCAGGGTGGAAGGCTTAGGATAAACTATATGAGCTCAGCCTGAAAGGATGGAACAGGGCAGATACCCCGCACCGCCTGTCTCTCACAGAGCTCACACCTGGCGATAGGTAGGTGCATCATGTAAGGCAGTGGCTCCTTCAAAATAACTAATAACTGCCCTACACTTGTGAGAGGGGGGTTCACGGTTTTCACTGGTAGAGGACCAGCGTGTGAGAAACCAGACATCCAGTTTCCCTGCAGGTGAGGCAGAGGGGAAACAGGAGGAGGAAGTGCAAAGAACACAGGAAGAGAACAGGAGAGGCAGGTAGAGGCGGCGGGAGGTGCAGGGAGGCCATGTGCTCACCCAGGTGTGTGCACTGAAACACGTCACCCACCAATGCTCAGCCCATTCACGTCTGGCCGTAGATTCCATACAGACTGAGCAATAATTTAAAGGTACATGAAAACGGATCTGCATTTTCTACAAAGCCATTTTCACTCTTTCAGTAAGCTTCAACGGAGTATCTGTGAGGTCAGAGAACAAAAACGCGGTTCCTCCAGAAGAGCTGGTGGTTCAGGGCTCCAGATCATGTGCTATGTGTAATCGGCAAGGAAGAGGACTGGGGGGCGGTGTGTCTGTGGGTGCGCTGGGCCCTGGACAGTGCCTAGAAGAGGAGGAGGTCTGCAGCCGGGTTAATAGGGAGCAGCAGAGCTGTTCGAGGTCCAGAGAGCATGCGGTCCCCCAGCCTATACCTCAACAGCCCGGCTCCATGAGGCTCACCATGTCACCTGGGCATTGTTCACAAGGAGGCCAACCACCACACACTCCTTGGAGCAGAGAGAGATCTACTTAAAGATCTCCATCTAGGGGATCCCTGGGTGGCGCAGCAGTTTGGCGCCTGCCTTTGGCCCAGGGCGCGATCCTGGAGACCCAGGATCGAATCCCACGTCGGGCTCCCAGTGCATGGAGCCTGCTTCTCCCTCTGCCTGTGTCTCTGGCTCTGGCTCCGCCTGTGTCTCTGGCTCTGTCTCTCCTTCTATCTCTCAAGAATAAATAAATAAAATCTTAAAAAAAAAAAAATATCCATCTACACAGAGAGCTGTAAAAACGTTATGATGATAGAACTTATGTCCATTGCCTTCTTGATGATCATGCTGGAGCTAAGTATTGGTGTCCCCTACCCACCCAAAATTCATGCCGAATACCAATCCCCAGTGTGATGGTGTTCGGAGGTGGGGCCTCCGGGAAGCGCTCAGGTCAGGAGGGCGGAACCCTCAAGACCGGGGACAGGTGCCCTTCTGAGATCCCAAGAGATCAGAGTGCCTCCATTCTGCCACGGAAGAAGCCTAGCAAGAGGACGGCCACCTACGGATCAGGGAGCCGGCCCGCGCCACTAGACACCAAATCTGCTAGTGTTCTGGCCTTCACGGGTGCAGCCTCCAGAACCGCATGGGGTTCCTGTCCCAGAGGAGCCCCCGGCCCCACGGTGCTTTGTCATAGCAGTGCACACACACTAAGCACACACGCGCAACGTCAAGTGTCCTGCCCAGAAAGATTCTATCACAGACATAATTGCCGCCGCTCTGCCTCCTCTCTTTTGATCTCCCTACTTCTGTCATTACACTTAGGGGATGAAAACTCTGGGGGCTGCAGAGAGATGGGACGGGGGACGGAGCTATGGCCACTCCCAGGTCCAACGGGGATTTCCTGATAAGGGAGTCCAACTCTGTATGGAGACACAGTGGAGTGGGCAGTAGGGCTTTCCGGCCTGCGTGGGCCTCACTGAGCGAGTGCCAAGGCTGGTGCCATCCTGGCCAGGGTGGCACCAATAACTCCCGGGGCCTAGTAACAGAAGCCAGGTGATGCACAGAGATGGCAGGGGCAGCGAACTCAGCCGAGAATCATGAGAGAACTCAGCGAACTCATGAGAGAATCAAGGTTAGGGTCAAAGGATGATCGAGGATCGGGGCGGGCCAGGGACAGAAATGAGCACTTATGCTTGCAAAAGAAAATGTGCACGGCTGGGGCTGGGGGAAGTAGAGCTTCATTCCAGTGTCTGGGGCTGCTTGGCGTGTGCGGGCTGCACCGGGTTCTGTCTTGGGTTACGGGTCCAGTCGCGAAGTCAGGGCCACTGTGCCCGATGCGGGCAGCACGACTGCGGTGCTCAGCTCCTGGAGAGGCAGGAGGGTCGCCGACTAGCCAACAGAGATTGGACAGAGGTTTCTGGAAGCCAAGAACGCTGCCAGGGCAGGCCCCGGCAGAGATTCAGGCTATCGGTGCTCCCCACTCATCTGCCAGGACGCCTACGCTGTTCACCAAAATGTCATCACCCTAGGGACACAGTTCCGTCACACCACAGAAAAATGATGCGCTTGCAACTACAATTCCAGCCCACATGGCCAAATGGAATCCAAAGAGGTAAGCCACGAATGAAAAGAGATGTGACCCGCAGTCCATTCCGAGCCCCCCCAACTCCCCTCCAACGCAGATGCCGGTTCTGAACCCAGTGCTACCCCTAGACCCTAAGTTCCTTGCAAGACAGGAGGCAACCTGCTTCCCCCCCGAAGACATTCTAACCAATTTCCTTTTTTTTTTCTTTTTAGGATTTTATTTATTTATTCATGAGAGACACAGAGACACAGGCAGAGGGAGAAGCAGGCTCCATGCAGGGAGCCTGACGTAGGACTTGATCCCAGGACTCCAGGATCAGGCCTTGGACTAAGGGTGGCGCCAAACCACTGAGCCACGGGGGCTGTCCCAGGTCCTCAATTTCCATCTATACGCTGAGGGGATTCCCAGTGAAGACCTCAGTCATGGTCCCATTTTGCTGGGGAAACTTAACTCTGCAAGAAGTTAACTTTCCTCTCTGTCCCCATTAAGATAGGATGCAACTGTAAGTAAGAGGGTTCTCTCACAGGTGGATACAGCTTTGACGGTTTTTAAATGCCTTCCTACGTATCATGTCATGGGACCCAATCAAGCCTTTTTTTTAAGTAGGAAGGGCTCACAGAAAGTTTTCGGGACTAGGCCAAGGTTGCACATGGCGAGAAAGGGAGTGATAGGACTGGAGCCTGAGCTCAAACCTCTGGCCTCCTCTGCATTCACAATCAGGAAAGGCCAGCCACTGGTGTGCAAGCACCACGTGTTACTGAGGCACTGGGTGTTCAATCATACACTTCTACTCGACGGCTCATGCCGGGGCCATGAACAGAGTCGTCCCCCAAAGGATCTGGCTCTGGGTGGCAACGGAGTAGACAAATTGAGGAACAGGGCACTGCTTCTGGATGCAGTGGAAGCAGCAGGAGTTCAGTTCTCCAGGTTTAAGGTCAGACAGGAAGGGGAGTGACCGGGAAGGGAAGTGACCGAGGCAAAGACTAAGCAAAGTACGCAGGGAGAGGTACAGCCGCGAGCACTTCCCTTGCTGCCAAGCCCTTTCTGCCTCCAGCTCTGGACAGACTGATGGACAGACAATACACCTTCGTGGGTTCTCAGCTAGATTTTCACTCTCACGCCTGCCATCGTATCATTATTCACATTTGATCTCTTTAAAGCAGCGTACATCAGTGGCCCAACAAAATCTCTGTAACAACACACTTACTTTGGGAAACCTGCACAGTCCCACGGCCCCTTCAAGCCAAGGGATTTCATGTGTCTGCGTCCCCTTCTGGTCCGGTCCTTGTCCCCTGTAACAGGAGCCACGATCCTGGAATAGACACTACTTTGTATCCCACTTTTTTCATGTAATCGCATTTCCTCTCTCACGCCTAATGACCCAGGCAAGCTCCTGCTCCAAAGGCTTCTTGTAGGGTGTTTTGATTTCATCACCAGTGTAGACAACTGATCTCAAAGAAGCTCCTCCGTGACATGTCTGACTTGTAACTCCTAAGGTCTGAGATCATGGTTTGGGTGAGAAGGAGAACGCTTTGGGGGCGGGAGGAGAGGAAGAAAGGAAACACAACTGTGCCTTTCTTCTCTGGAAACAAAGTGCTATTCGACAGGAAGGCTCTGGACGCCCCCAAGGGGGGGTGGGGGCAGGGGGCGCCTGTGGCTTTTGGGCGGGGCAGCCTTTGCATTGCCATAGGATGAAGCCACTAGCCATCCCCCACAACAGAAGCGCCCTGTGGGTGGCAGGAAATTACCCTAGGGCAAGGGCCCTGAGCTTATTTCCTTCAAACTGGAGCGTGTCACACCCCCAACAGACTTCCCCACTTAAAACCTTTGCCATCCTGCTCAGCACTGATGCAGAACTTTATAGGGCACAGCCCTGCACAGCGCTGTCCCTTCAGGCCGCGACACCCAGTCCCCTTTGCCTTCGACCTCCTCACCTCACCACACAGGCCCTAAGCTCCAACCAGCACATTCCCAGCCACCTGGCTACTATGTTTGGCTCCTCTCGTCCACCTCTGACCCTGGGAAAGAGGAGAAGCTGGCCCCCCGCCCTCAAGAAGCTCACAATCAGGGTGAGAAAGCCAGGGTTTGGAGTGTATGCTTATCCCAAGGAAATCAATAAGCCATTTAGTTGTCAGTAAAACGGTAACATGTTTTTAACTCATCTCCAATGGTTTAAACTAGGCCCATGTAATACAGAAGAAGATTGCATCTCAAACGTCTTCTTCTACCACGAAATAGAACATATACATGTAAAAGCCAGCAAGACCAAAGTGTGCTGCTTAAATGAGGGATCACAAAGTGAAGACTCATACAGGTGACTCCGTTTTTTAAATGATGGACAAGAGATCCTCCCCTCTGCACAAGCCCGGCAGGAAGGTCAGGGTTTCCTGTGGATGAGGACACTGGTGAGGACACAGCAGGGGACGGTGCAGCTGCGCCCAGCATGAGGAGGGGGGGGCGACCCTGGAGTGCCACCTTTCTCACAACTGCCGGTCATTTGCCTCCTCTCAACATCCCACTGTCTGTACTTCGGTCAACATGTATATTGGGTTTCCCAGGACAGTCCCAATTCCAAAATTTCAGTTCCCTGCCTCCATAAACCATCAAAAATGCCCCAAATCCATTCCTACAGATCTCCCAGACTTCCTACTGAGCAGAAACAACATGAAAAAACAAAACCACCTTGAACATACCATAAGCCCTAATTTGGGGTTCAAAATCAAGCTGCTGTTGGGACATCTGGGTGGTTCAGCAGTTGAGCATCTATCTGCCTTCGGCTCAGGGTATGATCCCGGGGTCCTGGGATGGAGTTCCACATCGGGCTCCCTGCAGGGAGCCTGCTTCTCCCTCTGGCTGTGTCTCTCATGGATAAATAAGTAAAATCTTTAAAAATGCATACATATGTATATTTTTATATATTTTATAGAAATAGCTGCTATTACTCCAACCTACTTTCTGTGTCTGCTTTCTATTTGCAATTCTCTTGCAAACCTAAGAGGATTTGGTCGCTTCTATATGGGTCCCAAGCCAGTCCTAAGCTGACTCAACATAGATTTTCTCATTTCCACCACTAAGTGTGATAAAGGTTACAAGTATTTCCGGTACAATTATAAATTGCATCTGCACACCCCAGCTTGTGAGTGCCTCAGGACAATTTCACACTACTCTGGTTCAATGTCTCCCTGTCGCCCTCTAAGCTTGAGAAACCCATTGATATTGAATCTCCTTTGACAGCAAAGGCAATTATAAGAGTTCTGTGTGAGGGGAAGCGGGGAGGGCCGAGGAAGGCATGGACAGAGGGCAGTTGTGAGGAGCTGGACTTGACTGACCCTCTGGACTCAAAGGGCTTTCATCTCCCAAGGAGCCGGACGCCCCAACTCTGGGTCATTAGCACTACCACTGACCTCCAAACCAGACATGTCCCCAGAGAGGCCCCACAGCGCTCCTTCCCCAACTTTTGGTTTTTGACTCTGAGAGGAAACAAATCCCATGTCCTTTGAGAGAGCTTAATGAGATGTGGCCATGTGAGAACTGCTCAGAACATACCCGGTCCTTATACAAATGTTAACAGGGGTTCCGCAGACAAGGCGTGTGACCCCAAATTTAATGGAGGCAGGACCACTGTGAGTCAACATACACCCTGGAGCACATCAGCCGTATAGTATCGTGTGGACAAAAAGTCGGCACTCAACCTCATCCTCTCGAGAGTTTAAAACAAAGGTTAAAAATAAAAGGTGTTTAATGGTTATTAGGTACAACCACCCGCATATATGAAAAGTAATGAGCGCCTGTCTCCCAATTTCCTATAGGTTGTCTGCCAAATTCCTGCCTCCTTCACAAGAAGACAGAATCGGCAGTGTTTTCTTTGCCATACAGATAGACCCCATGTCACTATAAACAAACGCTGCTTTCTTTGCAGCTAATAACCACAATGTGTGGGTAAGAAACCTCTCCAGTATAAATCCGTGGGGACAAGGCTGCATTGTGGGCATTAAATAATTATAACAATCTGACATGAGTCAGAGGATTGTTTTTCAATGGCCCTGTGCACTTCAAACTTTCAAGTCAACCCCAAACTCTCTTTCCTGGCACTCTGTCCATGTGCTGGGCTATTGTGAAACAATCCTCATTCTTTATAGTTTGGTCCCATTGCAAGGAGCTGGCAACGTGGGCACTCATGAAATATTAACACGTTACATTGATTTTTTTTTTTTATAAGTGTGGCCAACAGTGGATCAATTATATTACTATGAAAAGCTTTTCATAATTCACTTGGGGGGCATCGCGATCTCATTTGGAGACAGCGCATGGACGGTGAAGTCGACAGTTTTGAAGAGGCCGGCGCTCACATGCACAGAATACATTAAACGCGGCAGACGGAGTAATAATACAGCGTCCACAAAAGAAGAAAAATGTTTAAATCTGGCAAAATGATAAGAACAGGGTACATTATGTCAACAAGTTGGGAATTAAATCCGTGGCAGGCTCTCTGTAAACAAGAGGAGAAAAATCCCCGATGCTGGCAATTCACACACCTTCTGGCTGCCCACCGTGTGTTTATCCCCACACCTCTTGAAGTAAAATTTGCTAACTTCTAGATAACAGAAGAATTATCTCAACCTATCCTTGCTCTGAAGTACCTTTCATTCCAAGAACATTAACAGTTGGCCGGAAAGAACAAGTATCTCCCAGCTTGCATGTGACCACAGATCACCGGGATTCAGGTTCTTGTTGACCTGGCAGCTACTGAACAGGAGAGACTTTTCTCGTTAGTTGTGCAGCGTACATAAACCTCACACAGGCTGCCCCGCCAAAGGGGAGCATCCTGAAGAACGTTGGGAGTGGCGGGGTGGGGGGCGTGGGGAAAGATCCAGTTCCCGGATCTCAACTTCCACCTGAGGACGCTGCAGAGGGAGCAGGGTTCAACTTCTCCCCTCCACTGTATCAAGAGCAAGAACCAAGGCTTCTGCATCTTGTTATCCCCTCTCCCGGCACTAGAGATTTGCACAAAAGATGTAAATGCAAGGCTTCCGGGTCTAGGTGGTTCAAAAGTCGGTTAAGCACACAGCTCTGGATTTCAGGAGGTGATCTCAGGGTCCTAGATTGAGCCCTACGTCTGGCTCCACACTCCCAGCAGGAGTCTGCTTGAGATTCTCTCTCTGCCCCTCCCCCTGCTCGTGCATGCTCTCCAAATAAATAAGTAAATTTTTTAAAATCTTAAAAAAAAAAAAAAAGATGTGGTACATGAGTAGCCACAGGGTGTGGCTTCTCCCTCTCACTCTGGGAGCCCTGCACCTGACTTGTGTGTAGAAACTGAATTTATCCTCTTTCCTGTACTGACCCATGAACGTCGCCAGAGGATTAAAGTCACCCAAAGGGCCATCTTCCAGATGTCCTAGATCAGGGGCCCGATGTGGAAATGCCCCCTAGCAAGCCAGCAAATGCTTTCTGTTACGTTAGGGCTTCCAGGCCATTAGGAATACCAGAAAGGGCTTGCATGCATTACATTGTCGAGCCAACCCCAAAATCCCCGAGAAAATAAATATGCAGAAGAAAAGAGGCTCCCAGGGGCAAATGATTGACAACCTTGGCTCCAGTGCCCTAAAAATTGAATGACTGCTCGAATGCCTTTCCAACACCCTCTAGGGGGGCTTTCCAGAGGGCTGAGTGGGAACGTGGTCACACGGGCACTAGGATGACAGAGGGTGACGGCAAGGTGGGCAGTGTGAGTTCATCCAGCCTCAGGTGCAACAGGGTCGCAATGGTATTAATGCTGATTTAAAACAAAACAAAACGCCACCGAGAGCTGGCCTGGTGTGAACGTGGAAGGCTCACCGAGACACTTGGCCTCAGCCTGATAGCAGCTCCCAACACAGACAGGACAGGGCAGTCCCCAGCTTGCTCAGGCCCCACAGGGGCCCTGCCTGGGCTCCTAAGAACCCTCCGTCTTCTGGAAAGCTCAAAGGACTTCTGTCAGGGCCAAATCAAAACTGAAGTGCTATAAAAAAGTAATTTAAAAAGATTAAGTTTATGTCATATTTATGATCCTAACTTGCTGCCTGCCTTCTTTCCCCTGAGCTAGTGAAGGAACAGGAAAGAATCCTTCAACCTTTAAGTCGGGCAACAATTTTTAATGTGTTGCTGCGGCCGGCACCTGCTCTCTCCTGGGCCACGGTGCTGAACACATCCATCTCTTCCTGGGCCTCGCCTCGGCATCGAAGAGCATGGAAGCAACACGCACACGCGTGCACATCACACACGCACACAAACGCCCTAAACTGGCCAAATCCCTATGCTTCCGCCTAGATTACTATTTAGTCCAGGCATCACCCAGTCATTAAAACTACTCATCACCAGGTTACATTTAGCTGAATTTTTCAAGGAGAGCACCTGTTACCAGGGCCATGGCACCCCATCCATGCGAAGGCTTAATTTGGGAGGAAATCAGGGCACATGCCACCACACATGTGGGTTTTACATCTTTGCGGTGTGGGCTCATTACATTTCTGGGACTTCAATTCTTCTCCAGATTCTTGTATTTAATATCCGTATTTACTGAATTATTTTAAATGTTGTGTTAAGTAGGAATGAAGAATTTTGAAGAACCACCACCAAATGGAAATTGCTAAGGGAGTGGGGGCAGAAAACTGTTTATTCCAGAGGCAGCTGGGAGCCCTCCCTGTGCCCCAAGGGTCTCCCCTGCAAATGAGGGCAGGGGCCGGGCCATCCGGGAGGGAGGAAAGGAAGGCAAGGAAGGAAGAAGGAAGGAAGGAGGCTTCCGGGCCCCCGCAGGCCTGTCCTCCAGCTCACTGGGAGAGACACAGCTTCCATTTTAAAACTCCTCTCCCTGAGATTTGGGGACAGGGGCTCTGGAGCCCACGGAATGAAACCTACTCTTATCTATAAAACAAAACTGGCTTTGATGTCGGCCAGCTTGCTTGCCTCTTTCCCTTTTCAACTGTGGTTTATCAGCAGCAATATCTCCATTAAGCACTTAGTCAGCAGCCATTACGGGGCCCAGTTCTGCGCTGGGTGCCCGTCCCTGAGTAATAAAAGGAAAAAGCATGTGCCTCGTGCACGTGGAGGGACCTTTCAGTGGTGGGTGGGTGAGAGGGTGAGTGGGTGGGTGCGCAGACACCCACACAGGCAGTACTTTAGGTCAATCAGAGGGCGGCTGGACCCGAGGGGGGGGGGTCCCCGCTCTCTCACTGCACGACACACCACTAACCCGTCTACACCTGTGTGCCCTGCCTGCTGTTGGGGAATGAAAGGAGGGCACCAACGACCCCGGTGCTGTCACTTTATTCACTCACCTGACTTTCTCGATCACTTCTGATCTGGACTTCCTCTCCACTACACTAGGGATCCTTGACAAGGACAAGCCTCTCAGGTTCCCCGAAGCCAAGAGTAGCCTCCTGGCCCAGCCCCAGAGGCCCCCTCCTCCATGTGAGCTCTCCAGCCAGGCCAGCAGGGGCGGGGCGGGGCTGGGGATGGAGGGGTGGGTGGGCAGCGAGCAGGTCAACCCACCTCTTCAGTGCTACCCCCTTTTAAGGCTCCCGTTGGCTACACACGTAATCTGCTTCAAAGGAGAACGAACTTTCCAAGAGCAGAACCAGCACTCAAGCACAGGAACAGTGGCCCAGGACACTGCCCTCAGAAGACAGAAGCTCCTATGCACTCCCAGGGCACCCCGCGGCCTCAGGACGGGCCTCAACAGCTGGAGTGCGGTCTCCAGCCTCTGCCAGACATCCTCCTTCCACAGAGAGCAAACAATGACCTACACTGTCAGCAGGGCCACTTTCCACTCCTCCCCATACGTCAGCCCCAGTGACCAGCAAAGGTGGCGGGCAGCAAGCAGGAGGTAAAGGGGCATGAGAAGCGGCTTCCAGAACAGTTTGTTTGTGTCCAACTGTCGAGAACCTGGATGCAGTGCCAACGGGGAAAGAAACACCTTCCTTGTAGCACTTCTTCAGGGCTTCAGCCTTGTGGTTAGCACCTCTCAACCTTGTCCAAGAGAGCCGGACCCAGGCCGGACCCCGCCCTGTCTCCCCCACTGTGGTCAGTGACTCAAGACTCTGCCTGCAGGAGGAGGGGACACCCGCACCCCAGCTAAATCCAAACACAGCGAGGAGATCCTGGGTGAACTTATGGCTCAGCGTGCTGTCCTCCGGCACCACTGAAGAGGAAAGGGTGGGGTCTCATCTCCCGGAGGCCTTACACAAGCTTGCAAAGGCGCTGCCCACTGAGCCTCAGAGAAGTGAGGCCATTCACACAAGGCGCACAGCTCCTATCTCATCAGAGGCCTCTGAGGTCCTTGTGTTTCATTTCCAGAAATGAAACTCACAGCTCTTGGCTTTAACATTACACTGTTTATCAAAAGTACCGCTACACAGAATAAAACACACACACACACACGCACATGTGTGCATGCACGTGCATGCACGTGCATGCACGCTATGGGAGCTGTTATTTTCCCAGGCCAGACTTGGGGTGCACAGTCCATACGGGCAGCACAAGGGCAGAAAGTGACTCATGGTGCTCACTTCACCCCGCAGCTCCTCCCTCCCTGCTAGCTCTGAATTTGGCTCTCTCAAAGCTTTCTTAAAGGAGGCTCCCCACTCTTGAGAGTAGATGGAAAGATAGCATTCCTACAATTTTATAGGGGCAAAAACCCATCCAACAGGCTTCCCTGGCCTCCCTTTCACCTCTCAAGCACCTAAAGTGGTAGGAGCTGCTGCCGGGGCACCCAGGGAGCCCCCTGCTTGCCCCCACGGCCTCCGCAGCTCCAACAGCCTCAGCCAGGGGAACATCTTCACCAGGACTGAACACCCTCCCAGCCCCAGGCCGGCTCTAGCCACATGGCACAGTGGCTCCAACAAGGCCTCGGCCGTCCAGCGGAGCCCACCGACGCGGGTTCGGCGGGAACATTCAGACACCAGCTATCCTGCCCACAAATACTCGCCTCGCGCAGACCGACCGCAGGCCCTAACTCTTGGTTCAGAAGATCACGGTCATGAACCCTGGTATACCGGCTACCATAGTAGCCCTTCTTCCAACCTGGCCACAGGCCTTCAGAGGTATTGCTCTAGCACATTACTGCTGTGTTCACAATCCCCCTGGGTTCAGGGACGGCCTGCTCTGAAGCCCGTCACGGGTGATTCTCCGGCTCGGTGTTCCTGAACCCAGAAAAGCACTCAGCCACCCCCTCCCCAAAGAGACTGGTTCAGTGAGGATGCACAGCTGATTCTCTCTGGTCCTGAATCTGGAGGATTCATGCTTACCAAAAAGAATCAAGAAAAACTATAGGCTTCCAGCATCTCCAAGATTTAAGCTTTCTCCTGAAAAATTTCCTAAGTCTCATATTACACGCTGTATTTGAAAGACCGGCTAACAGTAGTAATTCAGAATTCTGTTTAAAATTTTGCATTGTTATAAAACTCTGTCCCTCTATTATCACTGGCCACATTTACGACAGATCTGTTGTCCTTAAGAGGCTGAAGTTCCTACAGGAAAGGGACAAATATCTTTATCATTCCATCTCCCCAGGGACTAAGAGATAGTGTTCTTTTAACTGCCACCTTTGTTAGGATTCTGGCTTTGAAAGAATACCAAGTAGGGATTATCCCTGCATGAGGATGCACTCTCTGTAACTGTGTCTACCCAGCCACCACCTCTCCATAAACCCCTAAAATCCTGCCTGCCACTCACATCCATCCCCACGTGCCCACACCAGGAAGCCATCACTGAAGAAGCGGTGGCAAGAGGGCCATTCCCCTACCTTCCCCGTAAACCCAGGAAGCAATTTTCTCTGTCCACAACCACAAGCCCAAAGCCACAAGCTCAAAAGCCCATGTGCATCACAAGACAGTATTTCTGAGCATGGCTCCGGCCCTGTGGTTAGCTCTGGCCAGTATCTAACTGCTGAGGGATAGATGGAACATCCAATCACAGGTGTGGGTCAGTATCATACCCCAAGAGAACTCTTAGGTGCTCTTCTCAGCACAGAGGTAAGAGTTTCACAAAGGAAAACAAAACAAAGTAGAGATCTCTTTGGGAAAAATACATCAGTAACCAACTCAGACTCCCCAAACAGGATAGAAATTGGACCTCCCCACCCCCCACCACCTTACACATAGTCTGTGACAACTGAGGACCTGCACCTTCATAAAATAGAACTTTATTTTAAAAATAGAATTTAGAGAAGTTTTAGGTTCACCGCAATACGGAGCAGAAAGTACAGAGATTACTGATGAACTCTGCCCCACATACACACAGCTCCCCCATTATTGACATTCCCCAAAAGAGTGGCACAGTTGCTAAAACTGATGAACCTACATTGTCACGTCATTATTATCCAAAGTCCACAGTTTACATTGGGGTTCGCTCTTGCTATTGGACATTTTATGGATTTGGACAAATTAATGACACATACCTATACTGGGGTCATTGGTAGATGCCACTGTGAGCAAGGCCACTCCCTACTACCATTCCAAGACTTCCCACTGCTCTCTTCCAACCCACTCTTCCTCTCCAGTTCCCTGGGCTTCTGGGTCCACCTCAGGCTGCTGTTCTCCAGAATCCAGACACTTATCTCTGGCATTGGCCTCCCTGGAACAAGGTAGAAGCCAAGCTCTGAATATGCCTGTCATGGCTGAAGGGAGAGAGGGTCCCTTGTCCCATGAGTGCTGATGCCCAGTCATGATAGGGACTTGGAAAGATCTCGTTGGAAATTCTCACTGGGAAGAGTCCTCATAACAGGCTACTACATTCTGAGAAATAATTAAATCTAGCTTTTAAGAACTGGGAAAGGGGGATTAGAGGCTCTTTATTAACTAAGAAACCTTGTTCTAGCAGCCCTGGATGACATCATCACAAATCTCTCCCCTGCTAGGTTAGCTACCGGTTCCAACCAGTCCAGTCCAGTCTACATGTAGGTTCCTTGGAAGAAAAAATCCTACCAGTTAGAGACCTCATGTCCTCACACACCATCCAGGGAATGTGAGATACTCAACCAAAATCTTCAGCAAGAGAAAGGTTTACTTTTCCAGAACCCCCCCCCCAGGGGGGGGGGGAGATATCTCATCTCCTTCACTGGCTCAGACTGGGTAACCAGTTGCTGTGTACATAAACTGTTCATTTGGCTTATGTCAATCATGGCCCACACCCCCATAGTTGTGACTGACGTCGATCCCTTCCAAGTCATATAAAGGATAGGGGGAAAGCCAGCCAGTATGCTTTTGGTAAGAACAGAATGGATGCTCGGAGGCTTCCAAAAAATGTCCTCTGCAGCCTCTTAAGGAGTGCTTAAGTAGCCCTGGGCCACCCCTGTACAAATGACTCCCAGCTTTACAGGCAGAGATGAAAGCAACCATCTCACCAGTCCAGGGAAAGAAGCATTAATTGCAGGTAGCTTCTGGATAAGGAAGACTCAGTAGCCCAAAGAAATGTGTCTTAGGGCCAGGGTAAAGGAGATAGTTTCTTTAGGGGCACAGATCTGAGACCTCTATGACCAAAATCTCTGGGAAGAACTTCATGAGAAACCCCCATGGTGACTAAATGGGTTCCTGAACCTAAATCCCAACGTGTACAGGAAATTCCCACAACACCAATAAGCAATTTGTGGACATCAGTCATGTGTCTAAGAATTCAACTCAATCTTGATGCCTATCTACTCAGAGATGCCATCAGATTCCACAGGTCAAGGGACCAGTCCCACAAAGCTGACCCCCACCCCCATTTCAGACCCTAATCGCATGCCCAGTAGTTACCTTTGCTTCCGATCAACGGGCTGTAAGTCAGAGGTTCCCACAACCCCCTCCTCAGGTTTAATTTGCAAGAGCACCTCACAGAACTCAGAAAAACACTTTACTCACTAGCTTATTTATTTTCATTACAAAGGACAGAAAGAACTTAGCAACAGCTAGATGGAAGCGGTATGGGCATAGGGCTAGGTATGGAGAAAAGGTTTGCAGCTCCCATGCCTGTTCAGAACGCACCATTTTCCCAATCTCTACATGTTCACCACTCTGGAAGCAATTGGAACCCTGTCCTTGTGAGTCTTCATGGAGGCTTCTCATTACACAGTCATGATTTTTTTTTAAAAAAATCTAAATTCAATGTAGTTAACATAGAGTGTATTATTAGTTTCAGGGGTAGAATTTAGTGTTTCATCGGTTGCATTAAATCGGTTTCATCGGTTGCTCATTCCATCAAGTGCCCTCCTTCATGCCCATCACTCGGTGACCCCAACCCCTCACCCACCTCCCTACACCATCGCAACTGATTAAATCATTGGCCAATAAAGATGATTCAACCTCTAGGCCCTAGTTCCTCCCTAGAGGTAGCAGGGACAGGTGTGTGCCCCTGTTCCAACCACCTAATCACCTGGTTGGTTCTCATGGCAACCAGCCTCCACCCATTGTAAGGTGGGGCCCAAGTATCACTTCATTAGCATAACATGAGACATCTCTGCCACTTTCAACAGGAAACTCCTAGGGTTTGGGGAGCTGTGGGGCAGGAACTGTGGAGGAGACCAAATATGTATAAGAAACCTATTCTGGTCACCTGAGTGAGCAAATACACATTTTCCTTATAAACCACAATATTGTAGTAACGTTATCTACTATACTCATCAGTGTGAAGGACGTAGCACTGGACATCAGCTCGCTGCTGTGACACTGCCAGACCCCAGGAGGTGCAGCACTGCTCCGGGCACACCATAAAGCAGAGAGCCTCCAGTCACTAGAAATCCCAGGTCTACAAAGACTCTCGAAAGACGTGGAGAGGGAGGAACATGTGCCTTCACCAAAGAGGTCAAGACAAAAGCTTCCTCAGCTCTCCTGTGGGCAGCGAGCCCAGAGTTCTCCCAGCACACTCCGAGTTTGAGAAAATAGGAAAATGTCTCTAAGTTCAATCTGGCCACTTTCCCAGGCTTAAGCCCCAACAGAGAAAATGTTCCAGCTTCCATACATTTGTCCCTAAATTCCCAAGCGCCTTCACTTCTAAAAGCCTTCACCTGGTAGCAGTTACTGAGGATTAACAGGAGAGTTCTTTCTTTTCTTTCTTTCTTCCTTTTATCATCCAAGGAAGACTCCCTCAGGCCTCAGGGGCATTTCGGTAACAACATGGTGGACTGATGAGGCACAGGGGGGAGCTCACAAGGTCAGAGGAGCTCGTGGCTGAAGCTGGGGCTGGGGCTGAAGCAGGAGGGTTTTCTTTAACCTCTCCCGGATGTAGACGTCTCCACGGATCTTAGCAGCTGCCCAAAGGCCTCCAGTGCTAAAGCTCGGGAACTTGGATTTTGGCAGCCCCTCCTTAGGCTTACGTGCAGCCTTGCCACTTATACCTGCTGGAGAGAAGAACATTGACCCCGCAAGTGAAGAAAGGCTGTGCCCAACGTCCCAGTTGTGTCTAAAGCTGCCGGTGGAGGGCGTTCCTGTGGCCAGATGGAGAAATACAGTCTTTGGAGACCTCGGGGGCCTGGGGGGAAGCGGGGAGGCCTGGCTGGCTCTGCGGGCAGGGCATGTGACTCTTGACCTTGGGGTTGGGAGTCTGCGCCCCACGCAGGACACCGAGATCTGGGGATGTGCACCTACGACATCAAGCACGTGAGGGACATTCCGCCAGCTGGCACCTCTTCAGTGTCTACGACACCAGGCCGAGTTCCGGAACGGGGCCCGCGGGGAGGGAGACACGGTGCCGTTCTCTCCCGGGCACACTGGCTGTCGGGGAGAGCGGAGGGTTGGAATCTTCCAGATTCCAGGTGCGCCCTCGCAGAGCGGGATTTAGGGCTCAACCATGGAGTCAGGGGAAGGGGAAAGAGTTCGTCATGAAGAAGTGAGAAACAAAGACCTAAAAATCCTGAGGTTGCACTGACTTACGGGATGTGACGGAGCCAGGGCCAGACTGTGAGGGTCCCTCGTGGAGAGTCCACGGCTCTCCCTTCAGAGCCTGTCCCCTCTGGGGGTCCTCTAGGTCCGCGGGTTCTGACACTTTTGCTGGGTCAGGAAGAGGCTAACTCGAATCATGACCACACTGCCTAGGAAAGACAACCAGTGCCTGCACCATATTCAGGATGTGCCGCTTACAGTTTCCACTTCGGGAGGGGTCGAGTTCCTTTTTTTAACACGGGTTCAGAATAAAAACCACCAGCTCACAACAGGATTCCACGGCTCCCTCCCTCATCTCGCAGCTGCTGAGACTGCAAAGAGGGGGTCACCCAGCCTCATCAACCTGTGACATCGTCCATCCTCACAGCCACCTTATGGGTGGGAGCTCTTCTCCCCATGTGGCAGGTGAGATGCCAGGAACTTAAAGGAGGGACTTCTTTCTAAACGTCGAAAGGAGAAAGAAAATAGTGCTGATGAGTTTAAAGTATGTGTATGGGGATGAGTAAGGGCAGAAAAGTTGAAATTATTCCTGTGCAGGCAATTCTGTGAATCACATGTGCTGCTTTCTTCCTAGTGTCTCAACTAGGAGGGGGTTGAGGACCAGGGAAACCACCCATCGCCCTGCAAATAAGAGAGAGAGGGGGTGAGCGAGCACATTGCTAGGGAGGCTCACACCAGGTGCTTCTTGGTTCACGCTCAGAGCACGGTGGCAAGCTGGGCACTTATCTCCCTTCTTACAAGGGACAAAACTGAGGCTTCCAGAAGAGCAAAGCACAGGGAAGGTGCATTCCCAGGGGCTGCCAGAAACGAGGGGAGTAGCAGCTGCTCCAGGAAAACAGGGGGCCTCCTGTAATCCCCGCTGGACAGGGCTCCAGGGCCGAACCGAGGACACGGGAATAGTAGAGGTCTGCTGGCCCATCCCATGCGCAATCCCGAATTCACGCTAGGCACTACTGTGCGAGCCTGCTGTGCCCTGTAATTTCCCGGACTATGTCTGAAGCCAGTATTTCATTATTCCTGAGGGAGACTATTTAATAAGCATAAATCACCAAAAATAATGATAGCTGCAAGTTACTTGGGAAGTGGGATGAATAGAGCATTTAGAAACAAAAATAATTCTCCTCCTCATCCTTTCCGTGTATCTTCTGAGGCTGTGCATTGTATTCACTTAGAAAAAGAAACGTCTAGTTTTTCCTTCATCCTCTTCCGTTTTATATTCAAAGAGGAAAGATTGTATCCTTCAAAACCACATTGTGGATAAGCACTGAATCCCATCTAGGGCTCTGGCTCCTGAGGACTCCCTGTGGACGGATGGGGACTACCGTCTGCTCTGCTCTCGAGAAGGCGAGGCAGGGACGGAGCACCCAAGGGCATCACTGAGACCTCAGTACCTATTTCACCCCAACAGGCAAATTCCAGGAGAAGGCGAATTCTCCACAATGGAACTGCGGCCCTTTGGAGTTTTCATAGGTTCTCATGGAAAGGTTCTTTTACCACGAAATGCTGCCTTTATAGAAACCCTCAGGCCTTCCTCATGCAAGTGAGCTAATGATGATTAGTTTCCATGAATTAACCTGTCAATTAACTAGTATTAATAGTTTACTATGAGCTAAGCTCTATATTTGTATTTTCTAATCCGCAGCTACCTTAGCACACAGGTGCTATTATTCAACCCATTCTACAGATGAGAAAACTGGGATCCCTGGGTGGCGCAGTGGTTTAGCGCCTGCCTTTGGCCCAGGGCGTGATCCTGGAGACCCGGGATTGAATCCCACGTCGGGCTCCCTGCATGGGGCCTGCTTCTCCCTCTGCCTGTGTCTCTGCCTCTCTTTCTCTCTGTGTGTGTGTGTGTGACTATCATGAATCAATAAATAAAATCTTTAAAAAAAAAAAAAGAAAAGAAAAGAAAACTAAAACTTGGGGACGGGTTAGTTAACTAGCTCAAGGTCACACAAGCAGCCAAGAAAGGGCAGAGTCAGGAATGAGAAGCCATCCAACCACACTGAGCCATTGTACTACAGCATCTTGAAACCACGTCTTTTCTTTTTAAGGTTAACACCATAAAAACTTAGTCTTCACAAAGCCTGTGCCCTGAGTGTACAGAAACTGAACTATACACCATATATACACTAAAGGTTGATCAGCTGCACTTTCCTTGGAAAACTAATAAAAACTAAAAATTACCTTATTCTGACCAACTCGATGTGCAAACAAACCAATGCTACTGCTTCCAAATACCTTTATAAGAAAGAAAAAAAAATAAAAGGAGAGCTTTCACATTTGGATTTTATTGTGAAAACTGGCGTAACATTTCTTTCTGTACCGTTATGCTCAGTATTTTCACATCACTCTTTAAAACAACCTGCAATGCAATTTGTTTCCTCAGGGAAAAAAAATGTATTATATTTGATTCTTATTGCAACTCACTTATTACTAGTTATATTTTGTAATTTTTTCCCCCTAAACAGCCTCAGGATTTTGCCTATGGGAGCCAACCCACCAATTCGTTTGATTGTTCAGTACGACCTGCAATTCTTACAGGCAATTTCACTGTTGTAGGGATTTCAAAGCACATGTCCACGTGCTACAAACTAAAAAATGACAGAATTCAGATCTGACCTGACGATCTCACCTATTTTTTTTCCCCTCCACTCTCAGGCCATGATCTTTAGATCATTTGTAAGGTTAAATGGCAAAAGTTACTTAGGCCAACCCGCTACTCAGTCGTAACCAGTTTCAAGCTCAGAAGCTTGCAAGTCAGTTAGAAATCGGTCATGCTTTCACCCATGTTCAGTACTGTCCTTAGACCCAGGCCGGAGGGTCTGGCTGGAGCTGGAGGCTTATAGGGCCCTGCTCTGGTCCTCCGAGTCAGCCAGCCTCTTCCTCTCCAGGTAATCTCTGAAGGTCATGGGCACAGCTGCTCAGGATTACCTTCTGGACCATGGAGCAAGGACCCATGGCTTCGCAATTCCCAGACTAGATCCCCATTCCACCATTTTGGGCCTTCACAGACTACTTCCCTGAGTGTGGCCCCAAAAGGACACTTGGGTCACTAGTGCATGTACCCTTAGGAGCAAGGAGTGGGTAAGGTGCAGCTGGTTGGGGGAGCAGGGAGTGGAGGAGGCTTTGCCTGTGCTGTCTGGGGTATCCACATAAGCCAGGGCTGGGACGCAAAGGGGGCAGGCCCCTAACTTTGTGGTTCCAGGTTATCACGATGGTATACTTATCAAAGAAGGAGATGAGAAAATAATTTTATTACCTTGATTTATGACTTTCAAATATCTAGACACACGGAATAGGAGTGTCCACTTCTCTTGCTTCAGGTTTCATGAGTATCAGGGGCAGGTCTGATCACATTCAAACACGAAAGTGGGGACGCCTGGGTGGCTCAGCAGTTGAGCGTCTGCCTTGGACTCAGGGTGTGATCCCAGGTCAAGGAATCAAGTCCCACACTGGGCTCCTTGTGAGGAGACTGTTTCCCCCTTTGCCTTGGTCTCTGCCTCTTTCTCTGTCTCATGAATAAATATAAATCTTTAAAAAAAATGAAAAACAAAACAAACACAAAAGTGCTACCACTGTAAACAGATCAGTGAGCAGTTCACACAGACCCTCAAATTTTTAAACCAGTCTGTCAATTCAGGGATTAAAGCACAGGCTGCAGAATTCCTAGTGAAAGAATTTAAGAAATTCCATAAAACAATCTAAAATCAAGCTACAGAAACACCAAACAGAGCTGTAAAAGTAACTTAATTTAAATAGATCAAGTTTTCGGATGGTACAGGTGAATCGATGGTTCAACAAGTTTCTATAACTGCTTATCTTTATCTATTCACTCAACACTTGATTTTGCAGACATAATCTCAATTTCGGAAACTCCCGAGATAGTCTCAAAACAATGGTAAATAACTATGAAAAGCAAAAAGATCATTATTCCATCTATCATGTACTATCTTTAGGATAGAGCGTTTTGAAAGTAAAAAGGACAAACTCGTTATGGAGAGACCTAAGACCCCAACTTGAATGGTTCTACATAAAAGGTTGTTTTACATAATCACTGTAGTGCCTTTAAAATAGCCAAGATATATGTTAACATGATCTTTCCTCCTAGACTCAAAAGAAGAATGAAGACCACCCATAGCATGTAATTATGACTTAACAACTATCACGAACTGGCCCAGTGCTATGGTTCTGAGGGAAAGGATCCTCCTGCAATAAATAGTGCCTGTTGCATAAACTACAGTTACAAATGTCCAGTGTCGGGATCCCTGGGTGGCGCAGCGGTTTGGCGCCTGCCTTTGGCCCAGGGCGCGATCCTGGAGACCCGGGATCGAATCCCACGTCAGGCTCCCGGTGCATGGAGCCTGCTTCTCCCTCTGCCTGTGTCTCTGCCTCTCTCTCTATCTCTCTGTGACTATCATAAATAAATAAAAATTTAAAAAAACAAAAAAAACAAACAAACAAACAAAAAAAAACAAATGTCCAGTGTCTCTCATGGCACCTAGGCGGTTTGGTCAGTTAAGCACCATTAAGCTCCTGCCTTCGGCTCAGGTCATGATCCCAGGGTCTCAGGATCGAGTCCCGCATCGGGCTCCCTGCTCAGAGGAGACGAGTCTCCCTCTCCCTCTGCCCCTCCTCCTGCTCATGTGCACGAGCACGCTCTTGCTCTCTCTCCCACGCCCCTCTCTCAAATAAATAAATAAATAAATAAATAAATAAATAAATAAATAAATAAATAAATAAATAAATACAATCTTTCTTTAAAAAACAACAAATGTCCAATGCTTCTCAATGGATCATATTCAGCTGCCTCCCCAAAGAGATAAATAAGCAGTAAAAAATAGTAGTCTTGTGAACTGTGATACACATCTTCCTTCACCACTAGCATTTTTCTCCCGGGCAGATAACAGGCCCGCTCTAGGACAACATTTTTATGACTAGAAATTTTAAAGGAGACTCACTTTATCATTTGATCTGCACGGCAAACCACCAGAGGGTCATCTGATCCCTGCTTGAACGCTTCTCCCTGTATTCTAAAATAGAAGCCTAAGTCCCACCTTTGTAAGATGATTATAAAATATTATTTAAGGGAAGGGTAGGGAGAAGGAGAAAGAGAATCTTAAGCAGGATCCACCCCCACCCAGCATGGAGCTGGAAGTGGGGCTCAATCTCAGGACGCTGAGATCATGACTTGAGCTGAAATCAAGAATCGGAAGCGTAACCAAATGAGCCACTCAGGTGCCCCTAGAAAATAATATTTTTATAACTAAGCCAAAATTTGACTGATTCCATTATACTCAGGGCCTATAGGACAAAACCGCTTCCTCTTGACCCACAAAAGCATCTTTTACATATTTGAAAACAACTCTCCTGTCTTGAAGGGTCTTTTCTAAGCGGGGCCAAATACCCTCAATCCCTTTGATAATTTTGTACAGTGTGTGGTTTCTTATTCTCTTTATCATCCTCTGAACAAGGTCTGCAATGTCTACATTCACTTTAAAGGCAGCCTGCTTTTATCCTCAGCACATGGAAAGGTGCCTGGCACAGAATACACAGGAAGGACGGGCCGGGGGAGGGAAGGGAGGACATTGGAAAGAAAGCAGAGCACCCAACTCCAAGCATCGTCTACTCTGATGGCCATCCTCTTCTCTTCTATCAACAAAGCCTGAGACAACATTCATTTCTGCACAGGTCCCGTCTATGAACTTTTCTCATCTCACGGTCAACAAAACTCACGAGGTACTGCCAAGTCACATGTTTACCATCCACACTGGGACTTCTGAGCACTGTTTCTCCTCTAAAATATCCTCTTTAAAAAAATAAAATAAAATAAATAAAATAAAAATAAAATATCCTCTTTTGGGGCACCTGGGTGGCTCAGTCGATTGGGCATCGGACTCTTGATTTCTGCTCAGGTCATGATCTCAGGGTCCTGGGATCAAGCTCTGGACCGGGCTTCCCACTCAACAGAGTTTGCTTATCTCCCCCCCACCCCCATCCACTCTCTCTCAAATAAATAAATCTTTAAAAAATAAATAAATAAAAGTATACTCTTTCTTAGATGGACTCACTTTCCAGTCTGGGCAGGGTTTTTGGACTCTGAATCAGGCCCACATCAAGCTCGCTCACCCTCTCCAAGCTTCCTGTCATCTCCACTAGGACTCCATACAAATGTCCAGTGACAACTGCCAGGAAATGATCTCCCATGTTCCTACTCGCTCATCACCCTGAGGCACTAAACCAGCTGCACTTCAGAATCAGAGTCCTTGCATTCAGCACCCAGGAAACGTCTCTATTTTTGACAAAGCAGATGTGATTAAAAATCATATAAGGTGCCTTGTTTATGCTCCACATCAACTGCAGTTTTCTACTCTGTGGGTCTAATAAGCTTTTCAGCGAAAGATACACCACCTGGTGTGAGCTGTTCTTCGTGAATCCATGCTAGGTCCAAGTGATCACCATGAGAGAAAAGCCATACTCTTCAGCCCACAGTTATGGGAGTTAAGTGCCCAACAATACTCCGTTGAACTGAATTCAAAGCCACACATCACAGGCTTGGAAAGCACTCTCTCTCCCACATAGGTCCCTTTAAAAGGTTGGAAGAATGGAAACATCCTAAGGCACAGTCTTTCCAGATTAATAATTTGAAGAGAACAACATTTCCCTAGGTACCTAAGCTCTGGGACATGTACCTGAAAATAAAATTCCACTACTTTATCACTGGACCCAAGAAAAGCTCATGAGAAACCCAGGCTTCATGATCTTTCTGGATATCACTTAGACATCTGGTTACACACATGCACCACCATACTCTAGCCAGCCCCCTCGGGCAGTTAGTCTCCCAGAAAACTGCAACGTGTGATGTACACCAGCTAACTGGGCCTTTCACCAGTTATGGGCAAAGCCTCACCACCAGATCCCACGTCAAGGAAGACCTGCATCCATCACGTGGCTTGACTCCAAGGCCAGAGTTTGTGCCCTGTAAACCAACAGACCAGGGTTGGCATTCCACAATCCTGGGCAGGCGACAACTCCGAACAGTGATTTCTCCTGTCCTTAGCGTACTGACAGTACAACGCAGTCTGCAGGATTGCTGTGAGGGGCACAGGGGACCCCACTCTGTGGAAGACCTGGCTCTGTGACAGGGACACGGCAGGCCCTCAGGAAGTGCGGACTTCCTCCCCACCCGCCTCCCACCTTCCCTTTGTGGGTGTGAGCTAAAGCTCCTCAAAGTCCCAACACGGCGGCCCACACAGTGGCATTCCCTCGACAAAAGCCACGAAAATTATTCTCTTTGTTGCCCGGCTGATGAAAAGCCATAGTATCCCCTTCCTATTCACCAACGAGCCACCTGACGTCCTCTTTTGCTCCTACCGGGTTGACTTCAACCACCTCGGCCACAGGTAAGAGGGAGAAGCCCTTCCTTCCTCATTAGGACTAAAAGACAAAGCCGCCCTGACTAATTCACAGGGCGCCTCATAATCCTTCATCCAAGGACCTTCAGAAATGCCAAGACCCTCAGGGAAGTGAAATTTCCTCGAACGTACTGAGAGCCCCCGGGGTTTCGAGATGACTAATAACAGACACACACTGTAAACAGGGGATGTTAAAGAGCTCAGAAAGCCTCTCAGGGAAAGGGGTGGGCAGCCTCCTAATTCAGGGCCTGCTGGAGACAGTGGCAGGTTTCTGGCAAAAAAAAAAAAAAAAAAAAAAGCAAGCCCAGGTGAAAATGCTAGGCCTTCCCAACTTCTGTTTTCACAGAACCCGGAACCCACATGGGTCGTGTGTGAGGGAGAGGCTCCCCGGCTTCTGGCTACCATGGTGTTTTTTCTATCTTGACAATTCACTTCTCCAACAGGCACGCCGCCAACTCAAATGAGACTCAGAGCAGTGAAAAGCCCTTCAGGTAAACAGTGTGATAAGCTAAACTGAAAAACTAGACAATGTTTTTGGACTATGAGGTAGTTGCTATGGAGACAGTTGCTAATTAACTGCTTTCAACCAGGAGAACAAAGGGCTCGGGGCAGGCAGGCCTCTGTATCTCCGAGTGAGCAATGCTTCCAGCCTTGCGCAATCGGCACATCGCTCATATCTGGAATACCTGAGACCCGGCTGGGTTTGCTACATGCCTGAAGAAATGACAGAAGTGCATTCTCTTCATCTTGACCCGGGCAAGCAGCACCTGGCCACCAGTCCCTCTCGGGGAAGCAGGCACCGCCTCGGCCTCCACCATGTGCCGGGCACTTTCCTCAAGGGTTACCTCCCTCCCTGTCCAGAGCCAAGACTGAACTACGTGGATGAAGGGTCAAGGGAGAAAGGGGGAGGAGGGGCAAGGGGACACATGATTGTTTTAAACGATATATTTGATTTTGTACACTTAATTATAAAGAAAACAAAACTCATCAAGTCAAGGGGGAATAGATAAATCTACCCTTCTTGGGGATTACCTCCCTCCCGTGGAAAAACAAAAGTGACCAGTTAGGTCTCAAAAACAAACAACAAAAACCCATAGTCATTTCCTATCTGTAAGACCCACACATTGTGGACACTCAACAAATAACAACAAAAAACTTAACTGTAATCTGCTTAGCACTGATGGATTTTCTCTACCATCGAGCTGGCTGCCTCAAACGTGGTCTCATCTCTGGAGGTTAAAATTGGTGCCCTGAGACTGAAATGATCTGTTCTGAAGGGCTGACCTTTGAGCTACATCCAGTTAAAACCAAAGATCTATGTTCCCTTCACGAATATTTAAAGTCAAGCGTGAAATATGAGGAGAGCCGAGGGTAACTGCCTCTACTTACTCCACAGCAACCCCCGAGGGCCTACCCCAAGCCCTCTGCCTAATTTCAGCTTACACTAAATGTATCTACATTAAGTAAATGTCAAACTCAACCCAGCTATTGTGTGATCCATTCTGCCTCCCCAGAACAGAAACCAAATGGTTGTCTTTTTTCTTTTTTTTCTTTTTTTGCTAGTCAGAAGCACGGATCAATACAGCCTGTGAGCCACCCACTTTCATTATCTGAGGCAGAATGTGGATTACAGCAGGTTATGATTCTGAATGAAATACAATAATATGATTTTCAGTTTGACTCTGTGGTGACAATGCACATAAACATCTTCAGGAAAGTCCAGTCACCCGGCATCCGTGGAATCCATCCATTTAAGAGCATGAGCTTTGGAAGCAAACAGGCTCAGATTCAAAACCGCGGCTCCTACTTCACGAGCTATTCAGCAGGGACCACTTAGGACCTTCCGTGTGCACATCTGCAAAGTAAGGACACTAAAATCTACCTCAGAAAGTTTCTTGGAGAAATCAGTGAATTAAAGTGTTTACTACAGTCCTTAGCCTATGGCAGATATTCAAGAATATTGTAACTATTAATTAAAGCCTCCATGAAGTTACTCTTTTCCTTAAAAGTGGGATTAAAACTATTGGAGTCGGGCAGCCACAGTGGCGCAGCGGTTTAGCACCGCCTGCAGCCCAGGGTGTGATCCTGGAGACCCGGGATCGAGTCCCATCGAGTCCCACGTCAGGTTCCCTGCATGAAGCCTGCTTCTCCCTCTGCCTGTGTCTCTGCCTCTCTGCCTCTCTCTCTCTGTCTCTCATTAATAAAGAAATAAAATCTTAAAAATAAATAAATAAATAAAACTACCGGAGGCTCTAGTGCCTACCCCACTCAGCCCAATTCACCAAAAAAACAGAAAAGGCCTAGACTTTCAGGCTGAGTGGGGATGTGCCCCATCCTATGTCTCCCCCAACCCAGGAGCCCAGGTCTCTCCCCTATGGCCCTTTCATACCAGGCACCAACTCAAACTTGAGAAGCTTCCACTAAAGGACAAACTGCAGGCATTAGACCTAATAGTCAAATCAAACCATTTCTGGGACACATTCCATCTTTTCTTGTGAAACCAAGGAGTTAAATTCTTGCTTTGCAGCCTTTGAATAAGGCTCTAACCCAAGCCCCTCCCAGCCTGGGTTAAATTTCATCAGCCACTGCTCAAGGGCATCTCACCTCTTCTCAATTCATCAGCCTCTTCCCTTTGGCCCTTCCAGTTGTGCTTCCAGCAAGCTCCATCTACCTACCCACCCAACCACATACTCAACAGAATCTATCGGCCACCAGCTCTGTGCCAGGTACCACGCTGATACTGAGAAACAGAGCTGTAACGGACTCCAGAGCAAGGGGTTCCTAGGCCAGTGTAGGACACAGTCCTCTGCTCACGGTATTTTTCACCCTATAAGGTTAGCCCTGTGCTAGGAGAAGTACATGGTCCTCTGGTGCACAGATTGGGGGAACTGGGGATCAGATGACCCACAGTATTCCCAGAGGAGCACACCAAGACTCCCAAGGCTCTTCCTCCTTTTTATAGCATCATTAGTGTTTATCACATTCCCTAGTGTCCCCATCTATAGGTTAAACACAGGAGTCAAGGAGGGATACTATGGGCAAATGATGGGGGGGGGGGGGGCGGTGCAGGGAGAGGAGGAAAGCGGACTTTACTCCACACATTAGGGAACATTCCCTCATTGACACTCAGCCCTACCTCATGGCTTATGACCTCCCACCACCTCTTCAGGCCCCTGGGCCTATCTCCAGCACAGCAGGAACATCGCTGTGTTTCCTGGCAGTCTCCAGCTCTGGCCTGGGAGCTTTGAGAGAGAGAGACCTTATCTCATTTCCATTTCCATCTGGAGCACCTACCCTAGCGCATGGCACGTAGCTGCTCCTACGGAGAACTGAACTGAGGTCTAGAGCAGTTGGGTGTTTGATACAAGATCACAAAGCTAAGTGGTAGAAATGGACTGAAACCCAGAACTCTCTTTCATTCGGGGGGCGGGGGGTGACAGCAGTATTTTTGTAGAGGAGGGTGACAGCAGTATTTTTGTAGAGGAGATGATTTAGCTCTGGAAGTACAGGAGGTAATCACCTTCAGACTTGGGTATTTACATACAGTTGGGCTCTCCAGCTCCCAGTATCTCCTTAAAGGCCTCTGACCCAATTCTGTAGGCCTGTGTGGGTAAAACTGCGAGCCCTCCCTTCTTTCAACTATATTTAATTATGAGCATTAGGCACGTATTCCCCCGAGGTGTCTTAGTCCAAAGACATCAAGAAAAACCCCACTAAACTTTCAATCTTTAGGCACCAAAGAAAAATAGGGGGAAAAAATGCCTCGTGGCATATGATTATCTCCCCTCTTCCAGAAAGACTGCATTCTCAAACCCCTACGTCCACCGTCTACCTCACAGGCTTGGGATATGGCTAAAAAGACATTTTAAATCCAGGTTACAAGAGCAAAGCACATCAAGAAAAGCACATAGAGATGATGGGACCTCCCCTATGACAGTTACAAGCAGCAGTGGGTGCGGGAAGAGCAACGGATAAGGAGGACCTGGGTTCAGATTCCAGCGTCCTAATCGTGCCAAAGTCACAGCCCGGTCTCTGTCTCTCTAAGCCCCTTATTTCACTTGTCAAATGGAAATTAATAATAACTCAACCCACTAGGGCTGTTGGACCAAGGGAGGTAATTGTGAAAAAGCCCTTATAAACCATAAAGCACTGCCGAAGACTTTTCAGTGGGTGCTGAACTACAGACACACACAGACAGCTGCTGCCAACCTAAGAGAGAAACGTGGTGCGGCCGAAACCATAAAAAGGAAGCCGAGTGATCGATAGTGATAAAGCTCGTAGAACTGGACGTCTGATTGGCGTAAAGAAACATTTAGTCCCTTTGATAATTATTGGAAAAAATCTAGTCACTGTGAAGAATCTTTTTAAAAATAATTGCCCTGAACTGAACGTGTGATGGTCGCACAAGCCCCTCGAAAGCTCTGTGCCCAAGATTCCTTCTCTGTGAAGTGAGGATAGCGAGAGTATCCCTGTCACGGAACTGTTGTGAAATTTCAATGAGCTGATATCCATAAAGCACGGGGACCGATCCCTGGTGTGTTTTTCTGTCGGTCTTTCAAGGTTTTAGTTTGAACTAATCTCTACACCCATCGTGGGGCTTGAACCTGCAACCCTGAGGTCCAGAGTCGCGTGCTCTATGGACTAGGCCAGACGTTTCTAATTTGATAGCCAAGGTGGGCAGGTGGGAAAACCAGCAAGCAGATGTCAGGTAAACACTAACGGACACCGGGCCTTCCGACCTCTCTACTTTGATATGGGAGCCGCAAGCAGGATGCCAGATTTTTGTTTTTTTCCTGGTCTTCTCCAGGTGGGACGGTGGGGAGGGGAGGCGAGGGGGGCAAGCCAGCCCGCACACTGGGCCCGGCGCGGCAGGGCGGACGGCAGCGCCCCGAGCCGCCGCCGCGAATCACCACCTCCGCAGAAGTCCGTGCTCCCTTTACGGAAACGGCGCATTCAAGGTTTTATAACATTTGTACCAAAGAAGGAGAAACAAGTGCTGGTCGGGAGCCAGACTCGACTGTAAATACAAAGCACTTTTTTTTTAATTGGTAATTACAGATGAGAACTTTACACTTTTGGCATACGCGTCGTAGTCATGCTTGGTTTGCATATTTAAATAAATATTCCCACCACGGGCTCCAATTTCCTCCCTGCGTTTATTGGACCAGGAGGCACCGGGTTTCCACCGTGTGCAGAGGAGGGCCCCGCTGCGTGTGCTGCAGGGGGCGGGGGGCACGCAGGTGCACATCTCACCCCACACACCCCCTGCAGGACACCCCAGAACCGCCATCGAGCCGCGCCCTCAGGGAGCTTCCAGTCCGAGTGAACAGAACACACCAGTCATGTTACAAGGGAAAAGTCAATGACGAGTGGAATGGAACCAGTTCTGGAAAGGTGCTGGAGGAGATGCGTACCCCTCCGGTCGGAAGGGAAGAAGGAGGAATCCAGGGAGGGGAGAGCGCTCAGGAAAGGCCTGGTGGAAATGGAACTGGAACCAGGAGGCTTCAAAGATATGAAAAGCGTGGCTAGGCCGCGGGCAAGACTGTCCAGAGGACAGGCATGCATGGTCTCCAGCCAGCTGACTTCCGGGGCCTTCCCATATGCCGATCACAGAGTGTGGGTGCAGAGGGCAAGTGTGGGCAAAGCTAAGAGAATGGTGTGGGGAGACTGAGGCCACCAAGGTGACAGTGGAAGATAAAAGTGGGAATATACGTAGAGTTTACATTTTATGCAAAACAAAATAAGGTCATACATACACACACACACACACACACACACACACATAGAGGGGGAGGAGGGAGAAGGAAGAGGAGAAAGGAGAAGGAGGAGGAGAAAAACCCTAACTTCTACGGCAATAACAGAAAGCACAGTTAGAGGCTCATTGGGTATCAGGCAATTAGGACTGAGGGGCAGGAATGGCAGGGAAGATGGACAAGGGGAAGACGTCCCAACAGGGAATGGAGGAATCAGGCACTGAACAAATATCCCCACAGGTAAATCAAATGGTGGAGCTAACCAGGAAGTTTCAAGGACCAGGGGCCTGGACAAACGGCAGATGGCACAACACACTGACACCAAAAAAATATAGTTGGAAAACAAGAGAAGTTGGTGGGTTCCATTTTGAGTGTGTGGAGCATCTTGCAAACAAAGGGACATCCAGCTGGCAGGGAAACCGCTGTCCTTTGCATAAAGATAGTAGTCAAGTTGGCCAAGTGGAGGAAACTCCTAGAAAGAGGAGAATAAAACCCTGAAGATACTCAGTTAGTGGAGTTAAGAAGAGAAAGTCGGTCCAGTAAAAGATGACAGAGAAAGCACTGAAGATGTAAGGACCACACAAGGTGGAATTCAAGGAGGGAGAGCCTGTCAGGAGGAGCGGGCGGGCATCATGGATGCAAAATCCGGCACAAAAGTCAACGAGTCCAAGCAATAAGAAAAGGACGCCAGCACTGTCCATGAAGAGGGTCCCACTGTCTCGGAGAACCCTGGTCAGGGGACTGGCAGGCATGCTACACTAAAACCCCAAGTTGAACTGGGCTCTCCCGCCAAACTCTGCAACTTTCCAGAGATCAGCTAGGGGGAGAAGGAATGAGGACGTGGAGTTTGAAGGGAAAGCAGGAGCAGGATGCTCTGAACATGGTCACCTTCCTTCTCCAGAACTACTGTGGTGAAGGATTAGAGCCAAAAAGGTCATCGCTAGAGTACCAATCCCTCCCCTCATCATGAGAGCAAAACCTCTAGTTTTTAAGTAGTTAAGAATTAGTCACACTTTAGTCTCAAAACTTCTGATAACTCACTCATGTTCATTGATAGATCAAGACTTACATCGGTATTTTGGGCAGCACTCTCTACCTCTACTACCTTCCCTTGTACCCTAAGGTAATACAAGAAATTTCCTGTAAATGACAAAATTCTGTAAGACAAACCATGCTGTTTTTCCATGGCCTTTTTCAATTTAACAGAGTTAAATTGCCTGCTATGTGGCTATCTCCATACACCTTTCATGCTCCCCACGAGCTCCAAGTCTCAGTAAACAGTATTTCTAAGAAGTCAGAAAAGCAAAGCGGTGTGATTTTCTTTGGTCTAATATTTTGCATTCCCTGAAATACATCTCCCTCCCCACCACGTTTCTGTGTTATTATGGAAATAAAAAGATAACCCTACACAGAATTCTCAACTGTAGTACTGAAGGTTCTGGACACTGTTCCAGAAATAAGCACCTCCAGGCCCAACTGGTTCTCAACTCGATCAGAACTGTACAGGCAGTTTTTTGAAGAAGAAATGCCCACTGCCTCATCAAAGATCTGATTAAGCGGCCCGGCCGGGACAAGGCTGTTGTCCTTGTTTTTGTTTGTGTGCTTTGTTTGAAAGCTTCTCAAATAATTCTAATACATGGTCAAGGGTGGTATCGCAGTGAACTACCCCAAGCCAGGTGCTTCACTGGATCTGAGTGTGTACACACAAATCCCTGGGAACGTTAACTGCATGTTCTCATTCAGCAGGTCTGTGGCAGGGCCTGAGAACCTGCACTTCCAACCAGTTCCAAGACAGCATGATTGTTGCTGGTCCATGGAGAGCCAAAGCCTCTGTGCTTATTAGCTCTCCAAGTGATTGTGATGTACCCGAGTTTAGTGGAAAGAAAATTAACTGGTTTCAGGGTCAAAGTGACCTGAGTTACAATCCTGATTCCAACACTTCCCAATTGTGACTGTGGCCAAATTACCGATCCTCTTTAAATTTCCATCCTTAAAAAAAAAAAAAAAAAAATTCCATCCTTATATACAACATACACATTATGGATTAAACTGTGTCGTCCCTCCCCACCCGCCAAAAGAAGTTATGTTGAAGTCCTAACCCTCAGCAGCTCAGAATTTGACCTTTCTTGGAAAGAGGATGGATGCAGATGTGATTAGCTGAGGTCACAGCAGAGTGGAGTGAGCCCTTAATGCAGAAGGACTGGTATCCCTATAAGAAGGCAGAGCAAACTACATGTGACAAGGGTGGTGGACACCAAAATGGTGCAGCTGCAAGACAAGGGAAGCCAAGGACTGACAGTGACACACAGGCTTAGAGGAGGGCGTGCAACAGATTCTTCCCTAGAGCCTTAAGGAGCTTGGCCCTACTGACGCCTTGACTTTACATGTCCAGCCTCCAAACTGTGGGAACATATATTTCTGGGGTTTGAAGCTACCCTGCTTGTAGCCCCCTTTGTCATGGCAGGCCTGGTAAACTGATACAAAGCAGCACTGCCACCCCCCTTACAGAGCTTCTAGGAGACTGAATCTGGCCAGAGGGGAAGGCGTCTGCACCACTCACCAGATTTCCTCTCCTGGTCAGAAGTAGTAGGGAAAAAGCACCAGCAAAAGTCACAGCCCAGAGACATGTTCTAGCACCTGGCCTCTCAGGCAGTTTCCACAGGCTGCGGCCTTGGCAGCGAGGCCTATTATGTATCTGCACACCTGCTCGGGCGCTCCCAGTGGGTTGTAGGAGCAGCTCTGCTCTGTCATGAGTGGGAGCAATTACAGGCCTGGCTGGGTCCTGGCGGCCCACTCTGGCCCAGTAGGTCCTGACAGGCAGCCAGTGGGCCACACACAGGGGGGATGCTCAAGGTCAGAAGGCCCTCCTGAAGAGGAGCAATCAGCACGGTTGCAGTATCAGCCCTGGCCCTAACGTAGAAAAGACCTGTCACAAGTCCCGAAGGGAGGACTCTAAGCTCCAAATAATGCAGGACACTCCCAACTTGGTGAACCTTGATTATTCCTAAAGAGGTGTTTTTTATATTTTTACATAGGTAGAGAAAAGTAATATGCAGAGAATGTTTCAAAGTCAATTCTGACTCTTCAGAGAGCACTTACTCTTCTATAAGTGGCCTCACCCCACCCCCACCCTCATTTGCTACTCAGGTAATCCCAAAGGGACCACCAAATGCATGAGGATACAGAGATGCATACAGCACAAATTAGGCCTAAAAAAGCTTGTGGTCTGGTGGGAGGAGAAAAAAATAATTGACAAGCATTTACCGGATCCTTAAGACATGCCAAGTGGATCATATGTATCATTCATTTCACAAACACAGCAAACCCAGGAAACTGAGGCTAAGCAATATTACATAATCTATGCAGGTTCACACAGCTGATAAGAAGAGGTATGATTTGAACTACTGGTTCCAAGCCCTTACCACCATCCCACAGCTGTTTCCCATCAGATTTGGTGAACACAAACCAGTTTAAGATAGGGTAAACCGAAAAGTCATGGGCATTTTACTCCAGAGCCCTAAGAATGAGATCTGCTTCCATGATTCTACAGTCATCCCAAACCAATTCTTCAAAGCAATGCACGGCACATATACCTGGGATATCTTTAGGGAATATCCTGAGTCCTGATTTTCCCAGCGAGCAAGGCTTCTGAATATTTCAGTGAAAAGACAATTGGAAATTAAGCTCCAGATGTTGGGTGCTCAGCAGGAGTCCCATCTACACCAATGCAACATAATCACTGGGTTTGAATAAATAAGTCATCCAAGATTAGTTCTCTTTGCATTCCTATTTCGCATCCCACATGTCTTTTTCCTAACCAAATCTTACTTTACCACATTAGTGGGTACCTAAAAATGCTTAAGGGGGTGGGAGGGGTTGAAATGCCAAACTCAATATATCTGCAACATGCATAAAAAGGGTCAACATCCTACAAATTAATAAGGAAATAATACTGTAACAGAAAAATTAGGGAAAATATGAAATAGATAATTTATGAAAAATATGAACACACTGCAAACATATACAAATAATTTAAGCTCGCCTGTAACAACAAAAGTACAAGCTGAATTAGCAAAAGACGGTATTTTCTACGAATCAAAATAGCAAAGGCATTTAAAAAATTAAACATCCAGCACTGATCATAGACCGGGGAAGTGAGCATTCCATTACTATTTTAGTGAAGTGGACATAGCTAGTTTGGCAATATTATCATATAGCTCTTAAAGAAAACAGTCTACTCTTTAACCATGCCATTCCACTTCTTGGAATTAGTCCTAAAGAAATAATCACGTTTTACTCAAGAGCATTCACTTTGGTTACTTGTAGAAGGGCAAAACTACTTTAATTGCTATTAAAAAAGGGAGGGGGGGGGGCAAATGGTTGAATAAAATATTCCACGTGCCCAGATACACATATTCTAGGAAATTTTTTAAATGACTTTATAGATTTTTTCAATGATTTTCAAAAAATCTAAATTAGGATCTCAATGTTGAATTATACAAAGTAAAATGTACACAGGATAGGCATAGAAAAAAACTGACCAAATATATAGCAAAATATGAAATCGATTAATTTCCAGAAATTCGATTTTTGTTTCTTATGCTTTTCAACTATTTCTGATGTTAAAGCCAGAAGAAAAACAGAGTACGTACCTTCAATCTAGACATTCCCAATTATAACTTTTACCAGATAAGATAACTAACTACATACAAGATAAATGGAACTAACACTTAAGCATTTGCCGCGTTCCTGCCATGACAGCGGGCCCTGCGCTAAACATCTAATTTAGTCCTCACAGCAACCCTAGATGTTCACTATAACTGCCCTTATTTCAAAGATAGAGACTGAGGAGCATGCCCAGAGCTGCTCGGCTAACAGCTAGGCCATACATATCCAGGCCTGATGTTTTAAAGCCAGGATATTGTTTAACAGAGCAATCCAGAGGACGCCTGGGTGGCTCAGTGGTTTAGTGCCTGCCTTTGGCCCAGGGTGTGATCCTGGAGACCCGGGATCGAGTCCCATGTCGGGCTCCCTGCATGGAGCCTGCTTCTCCCTCTGCCTGTGTCTCTGCCTCTCTCTCTCTCTCTCTGGGTCTCTCATGAATAAATAAATGAAAGCTTTAAAAATAAATAAATAACAGAGCAGTGCATTGGGGGTTCCCGAGAACAATTCCCTATTTCTTTTTCAGTGCCTGTCACAACATGAATATACACAGGCTTACAACAAAAAGTGGCAAATTAAAGAAAAAAATCAACAAGTTTTCAGATTTGCCTATATGTTTATGTCTGGGCCAAAACTTCCTCTATAGTACTTATGGAGTACTTATTTTATTTATTTATTTATTTATTTATTTATTTATTTATTTATTTATTTATTTATTTATTTATGATAGTCACACAGAGAGCGAGAGCGAGAGCGAGAGAGAGGCAGAGAGGCAGAGACACAGGCAGAGGGAGAAGCAGGCTCCATGCACCGGAAGCCCGACGTGGGATTCGATCCCGGGTCTCCAGGATCGTGCCCTGGGCCAAAGGCAGGCGCCAAACCGCTGCGCCACCCAGGGATCCCTTATAGAGTACATTTTAAACTCCCCCCCGCCCCCTGCTTTCCTGGTTACTCTTGTAATACTCTTAGAACTGCCCCCTCCCCGAAAGATGTGGACTCAGTGACAGCTGCCTGGAGAAAAAAGGCCCAGAGCAGAGAAGTACTATTTACCTACCAAAGACTGATAGAGATCTCCCTTAAAAATACTCGCTCACTTTTGTCCGATTTCTGTACTCACCGAACAACTTTCTAATCAGTGAAGTGATCTCAAAGAGTCCCCGTGCACCTGGAGGAGTGCCTGAGCACCTGCTCCACACCCATCACCCTGCAGCCCCATATCTCCCATCAGGGGCACCTCTGATTGCAACCCCCACCCCATCCTTAGTTTCCAGGAACAGCAGAGCCCACATCTAGCTTGTTTGTTTCTTTGGAATTCCTGTTATTCCTTCAGCTTTAGGTTTCTGTAATTATATGCTGTGCTTCGTGCAGAGATTTCATTTTGACTTGCTCTGCATACAACAAACATTTCACCTACATTCTCCAAAAAAAAAAAAATAAGGCCACTTGCCTTGTGCTTGCTATTCTCTGCCTACGGTGATCTCGCTTTATTCTGTTATTAAGGAAACATTTTCCCCTACTCCATTATAGTTTTATTATGGGAGGAACTTGTATCTCTAATGCGAGAAAAATCACTGCTTAGAGAACTGGCTTAAATTGGTCCCAAATCTCAATCGAGAAGCCCTTTCCTCAAGGCTGATACTCATTGACTCCTAAACCTCAGAGGCACATCTAAGATGTTCCACCCCCACCCACCTAAAACCCATCACCGGCCGGGGCCAGGAAAAAAGCCTGCTGATCAGGTGTCCCAGTCACCAGAAACCTCTGTAAGAAGGACCTGCTCACTCCTGAAACTGACAAGGCCCTTATCAGTACCTTCCAGAGATATCCCATTACTGCCAGAATCTTCCATCAGACCAGGAATTCATCTTCAAAAGCGTGATGTGTTGAGAGCAACTCACATCACAACAAGAAGTGGTCCTCCCCTGCTGATTACAAGGAAAGCTGGAGACCAAAGTCTGGGAGACACCAGATACCTTCACTTGATAAGGGTTTCTACAGAAACCCTACAAAAGACTCTCTGAAAATTCGTGTTCTTAAAACACAGCCCACACTTAGGCTGTTTTCTGAGAGTTACAATGATGGAGGCCTACGGGAGACCCACAGAACAGACCCAACAGGAGGGCAACCATGCCCAGAAAATCTCTACAGTGTGTCCCAACAGCCAGTCCGTATCCGGAACCAGGGCATTCACACGCAGCCGGTAAGAATGATGCTGCTATCAACACACACACACACACACAAATCTTCGTGTGGACAGAGGTCTTCACGTCTCTTAGGTACACACCTAGAAGTGGAATTACCCTGTGTTTAACATTTTGAGGAACTGCCAGGCTGTTTTCCAAGAGAGGTTACGCCAGTTTACATCCCACCAGCCAGTGCATAAGGGCTCCAGCTGCTCCCCTCTTCACCAACACCTGTTAGCATCTACCTTCGTGACTACAGTAGTCTGGGCAGGTATGAGGTGCTACCTCATGGTGGCTTTATTTTGCACTTCCCTCACAGCTAGTGATGCTGAGCATCTTTTCATGTATTTTTTTTACTATTTACGCACCTTCTCTGAAGAGAAGTCTGTTAAGATCCACTGGCAAAACATAGAAGTTTGAATTAGTTAATGCAGATACGCTACAGATGAGTTTCTTTTTTAAGTCCTGCGTGTCTGAGATTTTCTTACATTGGGGACCTGAACGGAGCAAAAATTAAGAGAAATAAGTGTCCTCACCTTACTCCCCTCTGCCACAGTTTGATCCAAGCACATGAACTGTCTCTCCTCCTCAGCCCCAGGCAGGGATGTAGGCAATGTCATCCCCATTTTACAATCGTTTATTTACTGAGCACTTACTACGTCCAGGGGATGTGGAGATGAAGACGACACACTATATATAATTCACTGCCTGCTAAGAGAGGAAACACACCGCAAGCAGTAAACTGACTTGCACCAGGTCACTCAACCGGGATGGAGGAGTTCGCATCTTTGTCCAAGCTTTAGCTAGTGTCACATTCCCCTCAGGCTGGGAGAAAACAAAATCCCAGGTTCTCGCTCTGTTTTTTTTTTTTTTTTTTTTAAGATTTTATTTATTTGTTCATGAGAGATGGGGAGAGAGGCAGAGGGAGAAACAGGCTCCATGCAGGGAGCCCAACGCGGGACTCGATCCCGAGACTCCAGGATCACACCCTGGACTGAAGGCAGCCCTAAACCGCTGAGCCACCCGGGCTGCCCTCTTGCTCTACTTTGAAGAGAGAGTCCACTGAGGCAGGGCAGGCGCTGTAGGGGCAGCAGGACACCAATTCGGGGCCCAGGTTCAGCAACCGTGTCTAGAGGCCTGGCGGCTAACGCGGGGGTGCCGTCAGGCTGGCCTTTCTCGCACCCTGCTGCTGCGCAGAGCCCTACAGAGGTAATGAGCTGAAACCTGTAGCGTGCACACACACACACTGCCTCCACTTAGACTGGAAGCAGTCACCAGCAATGATGGATTTAAATAGCAGAGCAAGGGCTTGAACAGCCCCGGCCTGACAGAGGCTGCAAAGCAGCTGGAGGCCACAGCCCCCCTACAGGGGGTGCATCTGCTCCTGTGAGCCCGCTGGGTGGGGGCAGTGTCTGTGCACCAGCTGAGACCCAGGCAGGCCCAACTAGGGCAATGCCTGCCCCGGCCCAGCTGAGCCCAGCTGCACATCCCAGGCCAGCTCGGCCCCCTGATGCCATGTGCTCCTCTCACTACACAGCCACGCCACAGAAGAGCAGCCCAGGAGACTCTCAGCTCGCGTCTGTTGGAGCTAATTATCAACCTGGCTGAACGGGCCATCTGGAGGGCAATGTCAAGTGTAATGGCACATTCAGCAGGATTCTGAGCTCCCACCTCCCACCTATTGTGAGCCAAACTCCCCTGTCTGCTCCCGCTCTCTCAAGGCATTCAAAGATGCTAGCTGCATGCCCAAAACTTGAACTTGGGTGGCCTTGGAAATCATTAAATAGCATAGATTGTACGGTGTCTGTCAGCAATGCCGCTAAAAACGAAACGGGGCACCACTCACTGAGAGCTGTGTGCCAGTTCTGTCCACAAATCCCATACGACTTGTCTCACTTAACTGGCACAACCTCTCCACAAGGCAGGTTTCAAGACCCCCATTTTACAGAGAGGAAACTAGAGCTTAAAGATATCCAGCTCCTCCAGCTAGAGATGCTACTGCTAGGGCTTTCTAATCCTACAGTGGAAGTACTTCTCTACTGTAATTCCAAGCTGAGGTCGGCAAAAATCTCAATATATCATGCTTGGGGATTGAATTACCTTAATGAGGTTTACACTGGATTTTAGGAAACACCTAAAATCGCTAAAATAGGCTTGATCTAAAATGCCCTTCTTTTTAATCGCACAATTTACATTTTGTTTTTTTGTGTTTTACCACTGTGTTTTTACCACTGTGTTTTTACCACTCACTGCACTGTATCTGATTTTTTTTTTTTTACAGTGGTCAGTCCTGAGATTCTATATTCTTACAGCCAAAAAAGTCTGCTTAGTCTTAAACAAAGGGACCCAGTACTTGATATAGTCTTACAACTCTGGCCAAATAGTCCATTTTCACATTTGGAGTGTCTACACTATACATTTAAAAAAGTGTTTTTGCATCTTCTCAAATAAATTCTAGGGATGTATGTAAAATTTTAAATATTAATAATATTACTCGCCAAAGTTAATTGACCAGTATCCTGTCTTAAGTCAACAGGCTTGTTAAAGATATTTACAAAATATTTGCTACCCCTTTTAGAATTCTCTCGTCACCAAAATTGGCTGACGTTTAAAATGATCTTATTTACTTAAAAGTCAAGCTTTCACAGCCTCAGTATTTTTCTCCAAAGAACATAAATATTTTATAAAAATAAGTTGCATATATGCCTTTTTATATGCTTTCATAGTGAAATGTGAAATGTGTTGGGTTTTTAAGTTTTGGTTTTTTTTTTCCCCCCATTTCAAATTCAGACTTCAGCCAGGTAAAGCAGAAGAAAGTTGCATACTAATTATGGCCAGCTCACTCTTCTCTTTTCTTTTCAGAGACTGGAAACAAAAGACATGCTCTCAAATTCTTCAAGATCTCAAAAAATTTCAACTTAATTAGTCCAAAGAAAAATGACTTTCTTCAACACTGACAAAAAAACAGATTTATTTTAGGCTGTGGAACTTGAGATGTGTAAGCAAGCTGTGTCCAACAAGTATCTTAGTAAAGCTTACTAAGAAGTATTATAGGACTGTCCGTGGAACCAGGTATATCACACAGTGGTTGGCAAAAATGCATCAATAAACTACATCCTTCCCCCTAGTTTAGGAGGAAGGTTTCCCTCAAATGGAGAAGACAGAAAGGAGAACTGAGGGCAAAGATCCTATGAAGTGCTGCTGTGCCCCCATAGCAATGTCCTTTTATTCCAAATGACCTGCAGCTTTCAAATCCCACAGCCCACCTCTGCAGGCAGGGTGACAGACCTGGACCCCAAGCCAGCTTTGGGTCTGTTCTCCAACAACCACGAGTGATTCTACTGAAACCTCATCAGATCAATATAACACTGTGTGTTAACTCCAACAGAATGAAAAAACAAACAACTCTCATCAGATTACACCCCCATCCTGCTCAATACCCTCCAAAGGCCTCTCCAGGTCAGAATGAAACCAAAATCCTTCCAGAGGCCTCCAGGCCCCCTTGAGCTCTGCCCTCTGACCTCGCTGGCTCCGCTCCCACGCTTTCCCCCCCTCGCTGACTCCACTCCAGCCACACAGCTCCTCACGGCTCCGCAGCCGCATTAGGCACACCAGGGCTTGATGTGTACGCTGCCCTAGGCCTGGGATACTCTTCCTCCAAATGTCAGCCTGACTTATTCCCCCAACCCCATCCCCTTCTTTAGATGCGAGCCCCCTCCCCCATACTTCCATCCCCCCTTCCTCACCTTATTTTCCTCCTTACCACTTTTGCCACCTAAGATACTTATTTTCCTTATTCTCTATCACCGCCACTGGATGAAAGCTCTATGAGGTCAGGAACTCTTGTTGGCTTTTGCTCACTGAATATCCCCCATGCCTACAGCAGCATCTGACACCCCACTTGGAGTTCACTAAGTTCATATTCTGCTGAATGAAGGTAGAACTGTGAATGATTACACCATGTTCCAGAAGACAGCAAACTCTGGCCAGGACTACTAACTAGGGTAGTCATATAAAATACGACCATTGGCATGGGATACGCTTACACTAAAAAATTAGTTTTTACCTGAAATTCAAATTTAACAGGGTACTCTGTATTTTTATTTGCTGAATCTGGCAAGCCTACTTCTCCCTCCAGAATGGTTAAATCCAGGCGATCCACGTCACCTGGGGGAGGCAGGGACTCAAGGACATAGTCAGAAGACCAAGTGAAAAGCTATTTCCTCTCTTTAGACCTTCTCCACTGAGGTCCCATGCAATGTGGGTCCTGCCAGCTTTGGGTAGAGAAATGGGCCCAAGCAGGCTGGGAAGGCCACCAGACAGAGCTCTCGTCACCTCCTCGACTCTCAAAAAGGAACACCTTCTCTCCCTAAATCCCCATTTGGCCTGGTCTCAGGGAGACCCAGATGCTCCCGTTCCCTCCCACCCTCTTCTGTAACTGTGGAAACCATACAGACAAAGCATAAACAAGTCACTTATTCCCCTGCTCCCCTCACACTCCTGTCAGGAGCCCAGAGCGTCAGGCCCCGGACTCCAACTCTCAAGCTCTCAGGCCACAGGCTCTCAGCGGGAGGTTTCTCTCGTTATTTGTACCTTACCGGCAGGCCACCTCACGTTACATGTGAGCGAAGACTACATGTATGTGAAAAACAAGTTAGTGCTTACATTAAAAATAGTGAACTATGGCATACCCACTCTACTTACTGGAAATCTACTGAAAAAGTTCCTGGATTGAGGTTCTGAATAGTCACGGATATTCAGGTCTATGTTCCTGTGTTTACTTCCAGGTTTCCCCTTGTGCTGGGGCCTTCCAAAGTGGGAGATCCCTGAGGCTTCCGTTATGTAGACCAAATCTCAAAGGACCAAGATCTCGAAGTCCCTGGCACCCAAAGTCACACAGGCCAAGGGATCTGGGGAAATGGTGGGGAGGCGGGGGGTGGGGCTGGAGCACAAGAACTGAGCTATAAGTGAAAGCACAGGGAGGAAGATCATATGCCTCAGTTTGCCTGGGAAGGTCCAAGTTCATTTCTGCTTTCCTGGTGTCGTATTCTTAATACTGCCCCATTTTATTCTCTGAAGTGTTTCCGTTTGGACATTAAAATATGTGGTCATTCTAGGCACAAGCCAAACTAGAAATGACCTCTGTGCCCTGGAACCCAGGATCTGCGGGACAGGAGGGAATATCCATGTAGGAGCAGCTGTAACCAGGCTGCTCGCCCCCGGAACTGGAACTGGGGGAAGGGCATCGATGGGCAGCAGCTTCCAGTATGAAAAGCAAGGAGAGGGACACCTGGGGGTGCTCAGTGGTTGAGCGCCTGCCTTCAGCTCAGGGCGTGATCCTGGGGTCCCGGGGTCGAGTCCCACGTCAGGCTTCCTACATGGAGCCTGCTTCTCCCTCTGCCTCTGTCTCTGCCTCTCTCTCTGTGTCTCTCTCGTGAATAAATAAGTAAAATCGAAAAAAAAGAAAAGAGAGAGAGAGAGAGAAGAAGAAGAAGAAGAAGAAGAAGAAGAAGAAAGAAAGGAAAGAAAGGAAAGAAAGGAAAGAAAGGAAAGAAAGGAAAGAAAGGAAAGAAAGGAAAGAAAGGAAAGAAAGAAAGAAAGAAAGAAAGAAAGAAAGAAAGAAAGAAAGAAGAAGCAAGGAGACCAGACCCCTCCAGCTCCCAGGTTCTAAAAGAGCAGCTGGAAAAAGCACTGGCCTTCCCCTCAGCTCCCCTCCCGCCGCAGCCCGCACGGAGCGCATGCAGGCCCACACGTTCCCCACAGTTCCCAGGCACAGGCCACCAGGAGCCCAGTCCCGGCTCAGAAACATCCTCACATTAGGGTGTTAAATGACTGAAAAGTCAGTCTTTGATCTGACACAGAGAGAGAGGGCAGGCCCGCTTCTTCTGACAGGCCATGCCTCCTGTCGCTGGGTTTTCCCAGCTGGCCCCAGGAGAACAGGCTGAAACAGACTTTGAAAGGAAGCTGATCCCCCCCACCAGGCTCACCCTCACCCCCAACATGCCTGCCTGGGACTGCAGGGGGCTCCTCACTTCTCTCCCTGGCACACTGCAGTCCCCACTTTGTAGCCGCAGGAGCTACGGGTAAGGGGGGATCGAAGGGGCGGGCTGATGTCTCACAACTCAAACTACCAGAGAGGGCCCAGCAGTACCCTCCCGGAACCTGGGAAGAAGGAAATCACACATCAGACCCAGATCTTATTTGGTTTAAGAAAGAGAAAGGAGCTAAACTAGGATCAGGAGTCTCCCCCCAATTAATTCACCCTAGGAAGCCAGAGTAGAACATGTCAACAGATTCGGCACCCCAATACGCTACAGGAAATGTACTATGCTCCCACCCATGCACTGGGAAGAGACAAACTGAAATACTTGAGCATACTTAGTATAATAAACACACTAGGAATTCGGACTCCCTGGCTCCAGCATTTGTGAGGTTTCATCTGGAGACTGGGATGCCAAGAAGACGGGCACGCCAGCATGAGTAGGATCTTAAGGTAATGACTATTATGGCTTCATCTGGTTCTCATCTAAACCTTCTTTCCCTTTTCCCTTTTTTTCCTGTCTCCTCAACAATCTCATTCACTTTTAAGGCTTTAATTCTAAATCTTGAGAGGTTATCTTCCAAACTATTCTCAACCCAGGGTGCTGAGTTTCCAAGTACCTGTTGGTCTCCTCCCCACGGAGAGACCCAAAGCCCTGCAAATTCCCTATTGCTCAAACTCACGACTCCAGTGCTACCCCCCTCCCCAGAATCTGTTCTTCGAAGTGTCTGGAAATACACTGTGGTCCACACACATGAAACACCTCTGTCCCTTCTCTTGCCAGGAAGCCCTACCAAGCCTTCTGATCTGTCCTGTATGTAATCTAACTGCCTGGTCTCTAATACACTCACCTAATGTACCTTTCCCATCCTAGCCTCTCCCTGTCACTCCTGCAGCCCCTGACCTAGAGGTGAAGGCTTCCTCCCTCCCTGCAGGAGTCCCACAGTGACCTGTGGGTCAGTCATCAAGCTTCCACAATAACTTTCCTTAAGCACTAGCTGAATATCCTAAAAATGATAGCTCCCACGCCTCTGCCAGGGACGTGCTAGTCACATTGAAAACCTGATCTTCCATGTTCAGATGCAATCATCTAGCATGTCCCTCAAACTCAACCTCCCTTTCCCCCAGCATTAGCCACTCCATCCATCCTTCTCCGCACACTCCAGCCCTACCAACTCCTCACTGTTCCTGGAAACATGTGTTTTCACTCCTCTCCCTCCCTCTACGCCATCCCTCCCTGAGAGGCAGTTCAGCCTAGTGGTTGAGAGTCAGAGCAAAAACTGTCTCAGCAGTCAGAGGGACATGGGGGCATTCTGAGTCCTGGCCCTACCATGCGAACGTGGGTGCCAGTGTGTGTGGCTTAACATCTGAAAAGCAGCTCACTTGGTTTTCTCTAACACTGAAATAAGAAATTCCCCCCCATAGGTTAATCCTTGGAAAAAAATTCTGTGAGACGTGTTAGAAAACAAATGCATCTTAGCAGAGAGTCTTCCCGGCCTAGTTGGCACAGGTTTTCCAAGTCCTAAAAGAGGACCCACTGGTCCTGGGGTGCGTATGGGTGCTGATCGCAAAGCTTTTGCAGGGACTGACTTCAATGGCATGAGGACTAGGCTCTGCTTGTCTCCTCTGGAGGGTCCAAAGGCCTCCTGCCAAGAACAAAGCGGTTCACCATTGGCTCTCCAGACACTGCCTAGAAAATATATAGCACAGGGATGCCTTGTGTGGTTCAGCTAGTGAAACATCTACCTTTGGCTCAAGTCACGATCTCAGGGTTGTGAGATGGAGCCCCGCAACTGGTGGCAAGTCTGCTTCTCCCTCTCCCTCTGCCCCTCCCCCCACTCACACTCTGTCTCTCTCTCTCTCAAATAAAGACATTAAATCTAAAAGAAAGAAAAGAAAAGAAAGAGAAAAAGAATAGAAAAGAAAAACATATAGCACAGAACTAAGATCCTGGTCTCTGTCACCCATACTACAATTTAAAAAGAAAACACACACATCTGGTTTGGGAACTCCTGGACACAAACACCCTGGCCTTTATCACACAAATGGTGATTATTCTTTTGTGAAGAGCATCTGATGTAGTGACATCTGGCTCCTGTGCTCTAAGGTCAACCACATCTTAAGGGTAACTCAGATTTATCTTAACAGTTTTGGGTACCTATTATATGCCAGGCACTTGCACCATATAACTTCACTTAACCTTTACATTCGCTCTCCTAAATCAGCCCTCAGCTCCTAGCCTAGAGCTGTCACAGACTCCTCCACCCTATCATCCGGCATCTGAACTGATTGGCATGTTCACCTACTTTCTTACCATTGTCTTCTCATCTCATCTTTACTACTATTATCTTTACTACTAGATTATTATTACAATGGTAGCTAACAGATACTGACCATTGTCAAGCCATTTTCAATGGGCCAAGTAGGATGCTAACTATATATACATTCTGAATCAGCTTTATTCAGATATAATTCATTTACTATACAACTCACTAATGGAAAGTGTGTAATTCAATGATTTTTAGTATATTCACAGTGTGTATATATATTTATTCACACACACACACACACAGAGATATATTAATCACCCCAAATCCTCCAGTCCTGGGTAGCCACTAGTCTATTTCCTTTTTTTTTTTTTTTTTTAAGATTTTATTTATTTATTCACGAAAGACACAGAGAGAGGAGAGAGAGAGGCAGAGAAGCAGGCTCTATGCAGGGAGCCTGACGTGGGACTCGATCCCAGGTCTCCAGGATCACACCCTGTGCTGAAGGCGGCACTAAACCGCTGAGAAACCCGGGCTGCCCTATTTCCTATCTTTACAGACTGGCCTATTCTAAGTATTCCACATAAATGGAACCACATAATATATAGTCTTGTGACTGCACTCTGTCACACAGCATAATGTTTTCAAGAGTTGTTCATGTCGCACTATGTATCAGCAATTCATTTCTTCTTATCACCAAGCAAGAATCCATTGATTGGATATACATTTTATTCATGCCCATATTTATTTATGTCCATCAGTTGATAGACATTTGGGGTCCTTCCACTTTTGTTCTATCATGAATAACCGCTGTTATAAATACTTGTGTACCCATCTGTTTCCATTTCTTTTAGTTCTATACCTATGAGTAAAATTGCTGGGTCTTCTGATAATTCTATATTGAACCTTTTGAGTAACTGTTCCCCAGAGTGGCTGTACCACTTTATATTCCCACCAATAATATAGAAGGACTCTCACTTCTCCATGTCCATGGCATCTGAATTACTTATTGTCAGTCTTTTTGATCACAATCATCCTAGCGGAGATGAAATGGTATCTCACCGTGGTTTTAATTGGCATTTCCAAGATGCCAAGTGACGTTGAGCGCCTTTTCAATGTGCAACCAGTCACCTGTATGTCTTCTTAGAATAAATGTTTATATAGATTCTTTGCCTTCATTTTAATTGGATTACTTACTGTTTTGTCAGAGTTCTTTATATATTCTAGATACAAGTCCTATATCAGATTTATGACTTGAAAATAATTTTCTCCTATTCTCTAGGTTGTCCTTTTATTTCCATGATGGATTATCCTTTGAAGCACAAGAGTTTGTAATTTGATGAAGCATCAATTTATCTATTTCTACTTTTATTACTTTTACTTCAGGTGTCATATCCAAGGAGGTTAACCTAGCTCAAGGTCAGAAAGACTTATTCCCACATATTCTTCTAGAGTTTTATAGTTTTAGCTCTTAAATTTATGTCTAAGATCCATTTTTAATTAGTGATAGTATAGGATGTGAGTCCAACTTCATTCTTTCCATGTGGATATCCAATAATTCCAGCACCATTTACTGAAAAAAACTATTGCTTCCTCTTTTGAATGATCTTGGCACATTTCTTGAAAATCAATTGACCATAAGTGTGAGGACTGGTTTCTGGACTCTTGCTTCTATACCACAGATACATGTCTAACCTGATACAAGTTGTCTTGATTCAGACTGAATCTTTGTACTAAGTTGTGAAATCAGGAAACATGAGTCCTCCAACTTTGTTATTCTTCTTCAAGTATGTCCTGGCTATTTTGAAGATCCTTAATTTCTTTGACTTTTAGGATCAGCTTGTCAATTTCTACTAAGAAGGTCAGCTGGGGTTTTGATAGGGATTACACTGAAATCTGGAGATCAATTTGGGAATGACTATAGTCATGATGGTATTAAGTCTTCCAATATGTGAACACAGAATGTCTTTTGATTTATTTTAGGTCTTTTAAATTTTCTTTTAACAGCATTTTATAGTTCAGGGAGTAAAAAGTTTTACACTTATTTAGTTTCATCTATTCTTGAGTTACGCTATTCTTTTCATGCTGTTGTAAATGGAACTTACTTAATTTCATTTTTAGACTATTCATTATATTAGAATATATATTATATTGTATACACGTAATGTAAATATACATGTAATGCATATATATAGACACACACACAAGATCAAAAGGAGACCATCTTACTCCTTCCTTTTAACCTAGATGCCTTTGCTTCATTCTCTTGACTGAGAACGTCTCTGGGGCAGTCCCAGCGGCTCAACGGTTTAGTGCTGCCTTCAGCCCAGGGTGTGATCCTGGAGACCTAGGATCAAGTCCCACGTCAGGCTCCCTGCATGGAGCCTGCTTCTCCCTCTACCTGTGTCTCTACCTCTCTCTCTCTGTGTCTCTCATAAATTAAAAAAAAAAAATCTTAAAAAAAAAAAAAAAAAAGGAATGTAAGAATGTCTCCGGCTAGGACCTCCAACAAAACGTTGAAAAGAAGAAGTACAAACAGACATCCTTGTCTTGTTCCTGATCTTATGACGAAAGCATTCAGTACCTTACTATTAAGTAAACATCATATTACTATGATGTTGGTTGTAAATTTTTCATAAATGCCCTCTACGAGGTGAGGAACTTCTTGTTGGTGTCTAGCTTATTAGGCATAGGACTTTGTTTTGATCAAAGAAGGACAGGATTTTGTCAAATGCTTTTTTGCATTTATTGAGATGATACTGTGATTTCTGTTCTTTATTCCACTGTTAAAGTGTGTTATATTAATTACTTTCAGATTTTAAACCAACCTTGCATTCCTGGAATAAATCTACTTGGTCGTCATGAGCAATCCTTTTTATATGTTGCAGGACTCAGTCTCTGAATATTTTGTTGAGAACTTTTGCATCTGTATTCACAAGAGGTTCTGGTCAGTGGTTTTCTTAGGACTTTGCCTGACTTTGTTGTCAAGGTAATACCTCCCTCAAAGAATGAGTCAGGTATATGAAGCATTTTAACACATTATCTCACTGAATCCTTACATCAATCTTTTAAGATGGGTACTAATATGAGCCCCATTTATCAGATGAGGAAATGGAGACTCAAATATTAACATGCCCATGGCTGCATTATCCAGTGAGGTGCCAGAGCCAAGATTTAAATCCAGGCATCCCTCACGCCTGACTCCATGCCTTTAATAACCATGGTGGGCTTACTCCTACGGGCTGACAAGCCCCCACATAAATCAGCCACTCACAAGATAAGGGGTAGGTTCAATCTACACTAACCAGATTTTGTGACCTGCTCACAAAGGTCTGGTAACCTGCCTTAACTTAACATCCTTCTAAACTCCATGGTGACAGTTTACTTAGTTCATTGTTCCACTTAAGTGATTCATTCAGGATCTACAAAGTCATCTTAGAATAATCTGTGGTGGGCAGCCTGGGTGGCTCAGCGGTTTAGCACCACCTTCAGCCCAGGGCATGATCCTGGAGACCCGGGATCGAGTCCCATGTCAGGCTCCCTGCATGGAATGGAGGAGCCTGCTTCTCCCTCTGCCTGTGTCTGTGCATGCCTCTCTCTCTTTCTCTCTCTCTCTCTCTCTCTCTCTCTCTCCCCCCCCCTCTCTGTCTCTCTCATGAATAAATAAAATCTTTAAAAAAAAAAAAAAAAAGGATCTATGGAAGTGACTAAATCCAAACCCAGAGTCAGTATGGAAAAAGGAATGCACACACATATGCACACATTACACACCATTTAGAGACATCTCAAATAAGCTTATAAACACATCATACCAAATATATATGGGGGAGAAAGTTGTCAAAGACTAGTTTTCTAGGAATATGTTTTACTACTGTTATAAAAATCCAATCAGGAGGGGAGGAGGGTAGGTTCAGTCACCAAATTAACCAAATCAGGCTTGGCAATCCTTTCTGGTTACTGAACGTCCCATTTGGGCAAAATCACTGTGATATGGATATAAAACTATAAACTGAGAAAAAAGTGTCCTCCCTCCTAGCTCAGGAACAGGGTCAATAAGGTAAGAACAGAAAAACGCAGACAAGGGGATGGTGTGCTATGGGCTCCATAAGTTCTGCTTCACCAGGAGGTCCTTCAAAACTGGATGTCCTAATGGAAAGCCTCCTGGGCTCTGTGCCTCAGTTTCTTATCTATGCCCTCATTATTTCATTAGGATGTTGTACATGTGACAACAATGATAAGAATGCAGGATGCAACGCCTTCTAGAGATGAAAGGTGGAATTATTATTACCAATGACTTTCACCAATTGGAACATTTGTTGAGGGCTTACTGTGTCCCAGGCACTAGGCTAAGGGCTGGAGATGCAGACGTGCCAACGACACAGCACCTGCCCCCAAAGGAGATGAAGATACAGACACAGGTATAAAAACTGTGCCTGAAAGGGCTTTGACACAGGGTTAAATAACATACCCACACACGCACACACACAAGAACAACAACTAGCTCTGTCTGTGAAGATCAAGGAAGGATTCAGAAAAGAGGGGAGTGTTTTTTACAGGGTCTTAAAAGAACCTCTAAGAGTTTACCAGGCAGAAAATAGGATGGAGAGTATCCCAGACACCAGAAAAGCACATTCTCCCCCCCCTTTTTTTTTAAGATTTTATTTATTTATTTATGAGAGACAGAGAGAGAGGCAGAGACACAGAGGGAGAAGCAGGCTCCATGCAGGGAGCCCGATATGGGACTCGACCGCAGGACCCCAGGATCACGCCCTGAGCCAAAGACAGATGCTCAACTGCTGAGCCACCCAAGCCCCCAACATTCTTTCCTTTTCATTGTCTAAGTGGAACCAACACACTCTCCTACCCTAGGCCGGCGGCAACACAGGGCCACAGAGTTCAGAGAAAAGCAGGCCGCAGTTCTGTTCCATCTCAGAGGCAGCCGAAGAGTAGTGGTTAAGAGTCAGGCTCTGGAGCCAGACTGATGGGGTTCCGACCTGAGATCCAGGACTTACTGGTTGTGTAACCCCGAGCAATTCATTAACCTTCCCGGGCGCCTCGGTCTCCTCATCGGTGATACAACAATAATCACAGGAGCTCTTCCTAAGATTCATAGCAAGGCTTAAAGGAGTTGATGTGAAGGTCTGGAACAATACGTGGCACACTGCAAAGCCCTGGATAAACATTCACCATCATTACTGTGAATCCCTGTCCCAATGCCCGCCCTGGGTCAGTCCAGGCCTCGCCAAGATCCGTCCATGTCAAAAGTCCCATATCCCAGGCCATGCGGTCATCCCGCCTGGCAATTGCCCTCCCCACCTGACAACTGTTTGCGGCTGCTGTCTCAGGACACATGGGCACTGAGAGAATGCTTCCTAACACACGTGGCTTACGATCCAAGTCACCCAAATAGCATCTTCCATAACACCAGGATCGTATCGCCACTGCCTCCTGCGTGTTGCTGAGAGACAGCAAATACAAAGGCACACAACGAAGCAAAGGGACTGCGGTAACAGTTGAACAAACACGCAATCCGATACCCCACATCTGGCATGTCCTCGGCCCCAATACCTACTCACCGTCAAATATGTTTATGGCTGTGGCTACTTTATAGGTAACAAATGTCTTTATCAGGACATTAACGTGCACCGACCCTCTCTCAATAAAAGCAGTCATAAACAACAATCCCTCCTAAGCTGTCACGGAAGCTACTGTGTTTGTAATAGAACCATTCATCGAAGAGACGCTTGCCAAAGCCTGTCTCAACACAATAGCAGGCTAGTCACACGGCCAAGGCAGATCCAGGGAAGAGGGCAGACACACAGTAATTGGGACCTTTCTAAAGGGCTGAAAAAGAACTCAGCTTATTAACATATGTTAAATATTACCCCCGATGCTGCAAAGCTTTGTGGGGATCAATTGCTCTCCCTCCCCCCCACCCCAGCATTCTCTCATAAGGTAGCCTAAAAGTTCCTCTGGCCTCTGCGAAAGGCACATGTCTATGGAAATTTTCAGCTAATGACCAACTTCACTGCCTGTGAAGAAAAGGCTGTAATGCTATAATAAATTTTTTTAAAAAATTAAATAAATTGAATGTCCTCGGCAGCAGGTTTCACTATCACACCTTTCAGACTGTGCTCTAAAAAGCTAAGGAAAAGAGGAGTACGCAAAAAAAAAAAAAAAAAAAAAAAGGAAAAAAGAGGAGCACACCGGTACAAAAAAAAGGCTTTAAAGAAATAATATTTCTATAGGCTTTGAGGAATGAATTTGGTCTTATTATTTACCTAGATTTGCAGCATTTGAGAGAGGAGAAGGTGGGCAGATAAAATAATCTGCAGTTTACGCACCAAAGGTAAATATCAAGCAAATGAAACCTACCTGTTATTAATTCAGATGATTGTATCAAATGAGAATTTATTTTTTTTAAAGTTTTTTTTTAATTTTTTATTTATTTATGATAGTCACAGAGAGAGAGAGAGAGGCAGAGACAGCACACCACAGTCTCCAGAGTATTTTCATCGTCTAAAAGCCACCTACCTCTGCCCAAAGGCAATGCAAGAACAAGACCATTTGCTAGAAATCTGTTACAAAAAATATCAAGATCATCAAGGTAACATTTTTTTTTAATCTTTTTTTTTTAATTATTTATTTATGATAGTCACACAGAGAGAGAGAGAGGCAGAGACACAGGCAGAGGGAGAAGCAGGCTCCATGCACCAGGAGCCCGACGTGGGATTCGATCCCGGGTCTCCAGGATCGCGCCCCGGGCCAAAGGCAGGCGCCAAACCGCTGCGCCACCCAGGGATCCCCTCAAGGTAACATTTTTAAAAGAGAGCCCCCACCCCTGCCCCGGCAACCCTCCAGCATAAAGCGCGTCCACTGCTCTTGCCAAGTCCGAGTTAAATGATAAACACGGGCTCGGCAGGGCATGCGCGGGGTGTTAACTCCGGTTAATACTGGTGTGTGTGTCCCTTTGCTGTGAGCAAAGAATGGAGAGATGTTAGAAGAACGGGCAACACTCTCCTCTATCTCTTCATTGCCGTTTTGCCATGATACGTGAATGTCAGAATCATGCCACTGGTAGTCTGGGCAGCTGACTGACACATCCAACTGTCCAGGGCACCTGTTGAACTCCCGGACCCATGTCCTAAAAGTCTATAATAAGAACACCCTGTCCTGCTTCCTGGCCCCAGCACCACCGCTCTCTGGCCACCTGTCCCCAAGATTATTGCTCTGGACACCCATCCATGTTAGGAAGAGCTCAGTGGCACCAGCTTCCCTCCCAGCACCACCCTCCCGCCCACCAAGACCCTGCAATGCCCACCCCCTACATCCCCAAATGAATCCCTAGTGAACAGCCATACCAAAGTGGACCCAGGCAATATGGTTGGCTTCTAATTCTTGGTATTTTCCACCTTTTTTTCTTTAAGGAGTATTGCTTACTTACTCAGAACCAGAGGAAAAAGATAAACTTGATACGATTATTTTTTCCTCCGATTCCAAAAGCAACATATGTTCACTATTAAAATCCATTAATACAAACGTATAGCACGGAAAAGGAGTCTCCAATAATCTGAGGTGGATAGGCATCCACTATTCCTATGTTGTAAATTCCTGCGGATTTTTTCTATGATCACACAACACATATATACATTTAGATTTACAGAGTTGGAACATTAGCTCTTCGAGATAGCACCTTTACTAAAGAGATCAGTAAAACCCAATGGTAATAATTATTATTCAAATGACCATCTTAAGCACGATCAATGGAGTGGAATACAAATAAATAGCAATGGTAAGAACTCAGACACAAGCTCCAAAGTGAAAGGGAGGGGCCACAGCCATGGGAGCGAGGAACTGAAGCTCTAGAACTGGAAGCCAGTGGGAGAAGGTGAGGACACCAAGGTCCATCCAAGTCCCCATCCCCTTGTAGGCTGTGGAGACCGCCACTGCTCTGGGGCTGCCCACCCTCTGCAGTGCAACAGGCTCCCACTGACCGCCCCACACTGGGTGTTGACTGATTCAGACAAGTCTGCCCCAATCTCAAGGCGAGGGGAGGAGGTGCATGCAGCGGGCTCAATCACTGCCTCCATCAAACCCAGAACACCCCTCTCTACCAGGCCAGGAAAACTTGAGCCCACATGACAGCTTCAAAATATTCTTTCCTACCTTTCCAAGAGGTCTTGAGGGGGCTTAACTCCACAAAAGTATTATTTTTAGAATTCAGTTCAAAGCACTTTTTCATACATAATTGCATTTTTCTCAGAATTGTTGAGAGACAGGGAGAGATTTGTTGATTTCCTCTTCCCAATCTACAGATGATGGCAACAGAGTACAAAGAGCTGTATGGCCATACAAAGATACATCACAAACAGATATGGTACGGGAACAGCCAAAGAAATTGGGAGAAGGGAGATAGGAAACATTAGTATTTTTAAGATTTTATTTATTTATTCATGAGAGACAGAGAGAGAGGCAGAGACACAGAGGGAGAAGCAGGCTCCATCCAGGGAGCCCGATGTGGGACTCGATCCCGGGACCCCCAGAATCACAACCTGAGCCAAAGGCAGACACTCAACCACTGAGCCACCCAGGCATCCCACATTAGTATTTTCTTGTGACCCCCAAATGTTCCTTCTTACCCTGCCCATTTTCCCACCTGCTTTTTATTAGTCCACATCATTTATTTACTTATACCTAACTCATTCCATTCACAGCCATGGGGTCATGTCCTCAAAGAAATTCTCCCAATATCTGGTTACTCTGATACACTTATTTTCAAATTCACACTTCACTACTGTGCACTTCCACATCAAGGTGATTAATGAACCCAATGCTTATGAGGCTCATCATGTCTAACTTCTTCTTCAATGGCCATCACCCACGCTCCTATCAGTTGACCACATTTGTGGCCACACCTCGAAACTCATCACATGAAATCTCTCCACCTCTAATCTCAGATGCCTCTCCCATGCATGACCACAGCCTCCTCTCTTAACTCAGCAGTGCCTCTGGGCAGCACGTATCATGATTTCGCACCTCTAGCTTCACACTGTCCCTTTCCCAACCCTGACTGGTACAAACACGCTATCACTAGTACCTTGGTGTCTCGAGTCCCAATCTTTGACAACTGTCAAAATATGGATGAACAAATAATCCTGGTTAAAAAGAAAAATGTATGCATCACAAAATCATGCCATCATGCCAACAGGCTTCCCCAAAAGTAACACTTTCCACTTGTGCAAGAATTAATTCAAAATGGATTCTTCTGGACTTAAAGATTTTATTTATTTATTCATGAGAGACACAGAGATAGAGGCAGAGAGAGGAGCAGGCTCCTCACAGGGAGCCTGATGTGGGACTCCATTTCTGAACCAGGATCACACCCTGAGCTAAATTCAGACAGATGCTCAACTACTGAGCAACCCAGGCGTCCCAATTCTGGACTTAAACATAAAACTATACACTTTTTTGAAGAAGACATAGGAGAAAATCTTCAGAATCTAGAGGTAGGCAATGAGCTCTTAGACATGCTACAAAAAGTACAATCTACAAAAGGATGAAAATTAATAAACTGAATCTCATGAAAATTAAAAACTTTTACTCTATGGGATCCCATGTGATGAAAATGAAAAAAAAAAAAAAAAAGCTACAGACCAGGAGCAAATATCCGCAAAACCACAAGTCCTGCAAAGGATTTGTGTTTAGAATAAAGAACTCCTAAAACTCAACAGTAAAAACATAAATAATCCAATTGGACAGTGGACAAATGATATGAACAGACATTTCACCAAAGAGAATATACAGATGGCAAATAAGCACGTGAAAAAATTTTCAAAACCATTAGTCATCGAGGAAATGCAAATCAAAACCACACGAGAAATCACCACACACCTATCAGAATAGCTAAAGTCAACAACAGTACAACACCAAATGCTGGTGGGGATGCGAGCAACTTAGGTCATAGAAGAAAACATGAAATGGTACAATTGGTCTGGAAAAGAGGTGACTAGTTAAAAAAAAAAAATGCAGAAAGGCACAACTACCACTCCTGGTCATTCTGTCCTACAGAAATGAAAATTAATGTTCACACACAAAACTGTACATAAACGGTCACAGCAGCTTCATCTGTAATAACCAATAACTAGAACCAGTCCATATGCCCTTAAACAGACATAGCACAGAATACACTCAACAATAAAAAGGAACAAGCTATTGATACACACCAACAACTACGGTGGATCTCCAGGGATTTTTTTGCTGAAAGGAAAAAACCAATCCCAAAAGGTTACATCCAGTACCATTCCATCATATAACATGTTTGAAGTTTGAAATGGCAACTGAAGACTGAAGAATGGTTGTCAGGAGTTAAATGCGGGGGGCCTGGGAGGGGGAAAGGATAGAGTTAGTCGTGGCCATAAAAGGGCAACCCCAGATGGGACACCTGGGTGGCTCAGTTAGCTGAGCAACCAACTTGACTGCAGCTCAGGTCATGATCTTGGGGTCGTGAGATCCAGCCTATGGAGCCTGCTTGGGAGTCTCTCTCCCCCTCCCTACTCTCTTTAAAAAAAGAAAAAGGGGAACCCCAAGGATCCTCGTGGTGCTGGGATTGTTCAGGATCCTCACTCTGGTAATGGATACTCTAACCTACACATATTAACACCGTACAGGATGTGATACACCCACACACACACCACATACACAAAAACAAGCGAGAATGGGGAAACCTGAATGAGATCAATGGATTTTACAGTGAATTACATATCAACATTAATATCCCGCTTGTGATAGGATATAATAGTTTTGCAAAATGTAACCACTGGGGGGAAATGCACAAAATGTACAAAGGATTGCTGTACTATTTCCTACAATAGCAGTGAATTTACAATGATCTCAATACAAATTTCAATTAAAAAAAGAAAATGAGGCTCTCCAGGTTTTCTTAGGGCCCCCTGGCAGTGCTGGGCAACAATTTTACTGATGCCATCCCCATCACCCCCCCACAGCATCTTTACTTGCTCTAGTTTTCAAGAGCCCACAACCCACCTCAGCTCACATGGCCTTACTCCCCATCCGCAGAACCCAACCATCAGGCCCTCCCTGGCCCCTCCACCTATCTGGTCCTGCCACAGTGGCTCCAAGTGAAAGAAGCCCTGTCCCCTTTAAAGTCACTTTTGTCTCATCTGATAGATCTTCACACCTTATCCATTTTTCTCCCCCGTAACCAACGGCCTCTCCCTTGTCCTAAGGGAAGTCTCCCCGAACTGTTCACATCTTTCAAGATACCATCTCATGGCTCTTCCTATGCGTGGCCAAACCTCTCCAAAGACTGGCCCACGGGATGTTCCATCCGGGTACAGAGGAGACATAATGTTGTTTACTTCCTGTACCTAAACCTTGTAAGGACTGTTTCAAGTGCTGGTCTCATTTTCTGCTCATTTCTCTCTTTCACCCACTCTACAAATGTGCTCCTGTCCTCCGGGCCCCAGGCTGTAGCCTCCTAGCCCTGTGGCTCTCAGGCTGGCTGATGATCTAGATTACCCAGGGAGCTTTTAAAAAATGTAGATTCCCAGACTGTGTACTCCCAGAGGTTCTGATTCAATCTGTCTGAGTCAGTTTTTGTTTTCTTTTCTTTTTAAGCTTCTCTAGTGCTTCTGCTGCTGGTGGTCAGGCTGGGAACCACCGATGGGTCTCCCTTTTTCTTAAAAAGGCAATCTCTTCATTGTCCCACTGCTCCAGACACCTCATTTAAAATCCATGCCAGCTTCAGCGTGATCCCTGTGAGCCTGCACCTCGCAGGATGTTCCTACCACTCTCGAAGCTTCAGAAGCCACTTCCCTGATGGTGAGCCCCCCAGACAGCCTTGCTGACCACCCATGACCAAACCCAACTCCTCATTCTTCTCCGCTCTACAAGCCTGCTCCTCCTGTCTCCACTCACCACTTCATCCTCTGGCACCCCCCACCCCCCGGCTCCCGATGCAGGATCCTGAAATCATTCCACTCCTCCTCTTTCACAAATCCCATTGGGTCAGCCAGTCCTGTTGGTTCCACGTCTGAAACTTCTCTGCCCACACTGCCAACACCTGGTTCAGGCCTCTTCCTCTCCCCCTGAGCTCCTGCAATAGTCATCGAGCTTGCCTACATGCCTGCAGAGCTGGCTTCAGTAAAACGCAGGCTGAGTCACATCATCTCTCCAGGAAAAATGTAATGGCTTCCTTTTGTCCTCAGAATGAGCACCAGACACCATGGCGTGGCATTCAAGGGCCTCCATGACGCAGAGGCGGCCCACATTTCCAGGCTTGCCCACCACCACCCTCCTGGATACACCCTCCTTTCTTTATTATTATTATTATTATTATTATTATTATTATTATTATTTATTCATGAGAGACACACACATATAGAGAGAGACAGACAGACAGACAGGCAGAGGGAGAAGCAGGCCCCATGCAGGGAGCCCAACGTGGGACTCGATCCCGGGTCTCCAGGATCACGCCCTGGGCCGAAGGCGGCGCTAAACCGCTGAGCCACCCAGGCTGCCCTACACCCTCATTTCTAAGAGCACCAGAGCTATGCTCTTTCAGGGCTCTGTGCCTTTACCACACTGTCCACTTAGACCTGAATGCCCTTCCCTTCTCGCTCTTCCCACAATAGCAAGTCAGAACCTAGGCTCCAGACATCACCTCCTGTGGTACGCAGCAATCCTAGAGCCATGCACAAATAAATACGCATCTTCCTGCAGAGAAGAGCCACAACCTTCTACAGATTCTCAAAGGGGCCGAGAATCCAAAGTAAGTGAAAAACAAACATGAAGTAGCCTCTTCCCAAAGTTAGCTCAGAGAAGTCTGCCTCTCGATTCTTTCATTCTTCTGCATTCTCAAGTAGAGACACGTGCATTCATTCCCCAGGCATGAATAATCACACTTTCCGTGGCCCTACCACTAAGCCATGGATAGCTCTAGCACAGAATATACTTCCTCCCTATCACTAGGTACAGTTGACCCTCGAACAACACAGGGGTTAGGGGCACCAACCTCCTGCAGAGTCAAAAGTCCGAGAATAACTTTCGACTTCCCCAAAACTTAACTACTAATAACCAGTTGGCCGGAAACCTTACCAACAACCAATGGTCAATGAACACAAATTTTGTCTATGTATTGTATACTGGAGTCTTACAATAAAGTAAGATACAATAAATTATTTTTTTAAATCATCAGGAAAATACATTTACAGTACTGTACTATATTTTAAAAAACAAAACCTGCATAGAAGCAGATCGGCACATTTCAAACCCATGTTGTTTAAGGATCAACTGTAGTTAATTGTATAAACTGGCTTGGTGGGACGCCTGGGTGGCTCAGTAGCTGAGCACCTGCCTTCGGCCCAGGGAGTGATCCCGGAGTCCTAAGATCGAGTCCCACGTCGAGCTCCCGACATGGAGCCTACTTCTCTCTCTCTCTGCCTGTGTCTCTGCCTCTCTATCTCTTCTGTGTCTCTCTGAATAAATAAATAAAATATCTTAAAAATTTTTAAAAAACTAACTGGCTTGGTTTCAGGTGTTTGCTCTACCACTCATTGTGTGACCTTGAGCAATCAACTTGACCTTGGGCCTCAGCTTCCTCGGCTGTAAAATGGGGATATTCATAGTACCTACATCGTTGGGTTGTCATGAGGAATAAACAAGACAACATGTTCTAAACAAAAAGATAGTGTCTAGCCCACAATAACTGGTCACATGGGTCAGCTTTGTTAAAGATTTTGTATCTGCTGTCCCCATTCACAAAGCACAGTGCTGGCCTAAAATAAATGAGTTACGAATCCAGGTCTTCCTGAATCCCGGGGCTCATCCACTGCGTGGCAAAGCTGTTAGAAAGCATAACTTAGTAATAGTTCAACATTCTTTTCCTTTTTCTCCCTTATGACCAATCCTTGAGCCTTCCTAATTAGCTACTTTTTACCCAGATTGCACAAAGGCTCACACACCTTGTACATAAACCTTTGCATGCCCCCCACACATTAAACTTCCCAATCAAAATGCCAATGACGCTGGCTTTGCTATTCTCAAAAGAATCAAATGATTTCAAAAGTCCCCATTACTCATTTGTTCTGAGGAGTCCAGAACTAACCCTCATTCTAGGACTGTGCCTACTGGACAGGAATCCTTCCTACCTCTTCAACTAACATTTGTCAACATGCAAGAAAAACCAGGATTTCTTCTTTCTAGGAAGACCATTATATATACAAACATCTTTCTGCTTTCTCCCCTTTTTCCTAGCCAGTGCCCCTCACAGGAGAGGCCCTGTGGGCTCAGGATTACTCACCAACTTTTCTTTGTTTGAACCAATAATTCTGAAAAGCACATATTTGACAACCATTACTGATATACCTTCTATATCTGACAAGACAGATGGGATGGGGCCCTTGCCTTATGGGGCTTATAGTCTGTTCAAGGGGCACAGTTCCTTGTGCTTCACACTTGCAGCCAATCCACTTGAAATAATATCCCAAATTACAGGTTAAACAGAAAGACGACATCAAAGATGCCACATGATGTCCAGATGCAGAAAAACAAGTTCACCTGGGGGCCTCATGCGTCACTTTTCCAAGTGGCCTGGAGATCCCACAGGGCTTGAGTTTTATAGCCATTTCCACATCAGGGCCTCTAGACCTAGGCCACCTTCCTGGTCTTGAAAAGGGATACTTCTTCTTTTCCCAAGCAGTTCTCTGAACCAGGGGCAACCTGGAACCACGAATTTCCATCTTTGCCTGCCTAACTCACGTTCACCTGTCCCTGCTTGTGTGGGCCCATGTTCATGGCCCCTGCCACCCCCTCACTACTACAGCCCCCTTCCCTCCTCTGTCAGTGCTTCTAAGAAGTAGCAGAGGGGTCCTTCTAAGTCCAGTGTTTCCCCCAGCTGGCAGGGTTCAGATTGGCAACTGGAGAAAACTGGCCCAGAGACATCTTCCTTCTCATCCCCCCAAACCTATCCAGTCCTCACAGCTCCTGTCTCCAGGGCTAACTAGTAGGCCTGGCATCCCAGCAAGAAAGGGGCCATCCCTGGAGCTGTCCCTAGGCAAGGACCTTGATGACATTTGCGCATAAAAAGAGAAAACCACTGCCCCACAACTGCTCTGCCCAGGCCGCCTGTAGGATCCCAAGGCACCAGAATCTTCCAGACAGCTTCCTGGCCACCATCAGGGCCAGCCTTGTGATCTAGGATCCTCCCTGCTGCGTTATTTGAGAAGCTTTCTTCCTGCCAGCATTGGGCCAGGTGCCCTGGACACTGGTGGCCAAGAACAGGCTTCAAAAGGCTAAGTGGAAGGTGACCATCTTCAAAGGGCCCTCAGACTTCCCAGAAAGCTCTGGCACACAGCCCTGACCTCAGGTCAGAGTTTCCTGCAAATGAACTTGGTGACGGCTCCATGAGGGCAGGGACCGTGTCTGTCTGGTTCACTGCTGCATCCCCGACAACCCCTAGCACGGGGCAGGAATACAGGCGGTGCTCAATGCGGATTTGTCAAATTAACATCTAATGACCTCTACCAAGGAAGGAGTGAAGGTGAGTGGAAGAGACGCCAGATTTGGGGGTCAGACAGATGTGGATTGGAACCCTTCCAGCTATAACCTTAGAGGACTCCTGGGCATGCTCTTCTACACAGCGGGGATTAGAATCCCCACCTCAAAATGCTGCTGTGAGCGGTAGATGGAAATCACATGTGAAGCCTGTAGCCCAGCTCAAGGCAGAGAGCACTGTTTCCAGTTCAGAGACACTTCTTCAGCTCTCACTCGATGCGGGACACGTCCCAACAGGGTAGGGGGAGTCCCAGATCACAACTCCTTTGTTTTATCTCTTACCACAATCCCATGAAGCAGAAATCTATTTAAATCCCTTTTGTGGTTGTGGAAATAAAGGCACGAGGAGAAAAAGCAACTTTCCCAGAGTCTGATATCCAGAAGTGGCAGAGCCAAGCCTCCTAGCAATTCCAAAGTCCAACATTTTAAGAGCTACACTTTGCTGTCTCTAAAGCTGTTGGGTCAAGGAATGTTTGCTTCTGTCTCTACCCTGGTTTGATTACGGGAGACACTTGACCACACTGCTGGACTAGGGTTTTCAGCTGCAAAACAAAAATGCATCCGGGTAGTCCCGCGGTTCACGGCTTTGTCTAAAACGAATGGCCTGTCCCCGTGAAATTCAATCTCAGACAACTTTGCTGATCAAAAACTTCTCTCTCATCCTGTCCTCCTGCTATCTCTTCTCCAACTATCTAACTGAAAAAGAGACATACAACTATGTCAAAATAGGAAAAAGAAAAAGAAAGCAGAAAGACAGAGCCTGGGCTTGCACGCCCTCAGGAACAGGGAAGTCTCTCTCTCCTAACTATCCCTAAGGACAGCTGCCCACACAGGGGCCCGGAAGAACTAGTCTGTCCACATGGAGGCCAACCACATCGAGTCTCATGCATCCAAGCAGCAGAGAGAGAACTGAGCCATCTCCTCTAATGCCCCAAACCTCCTCATACTGAGAGCTTTCCGTATTTCGCCTCCATAAGACTGCATTTGCCCTACTCCAACCACAGAGGAAATGTCATTACCAAAATAAATCAGCGCTGCACTTGACCTTGCTTCTCAACTGGCTCAGGATTAGTCACATCACAATGCACTCTACAAATGCTCAGAAATAGCAGAAAAACCCCCTCACGTCAAAAACTCTTGGTATTTCACTAAAAGGCATTAAATTATTTTGATTTTACTCCATGGAATCTAAAACGCTCTCAGTGTTTTCATTTTCAAAATGCTGAAAAGAAAAAATACGCTCTTAGGACCTTAGGAATCTCCAACTCCTGGTTCATGGATGGTAAGATGGGGAGCAGGCCAGAAGTCAAGGAACAGTAGCTCTGGCCCCACATGCTCACTGACTCAGTCCCCAAGTGGCAGAGGCTTCCCTGTGGAGGCTCTAGAGGCAAACTTCTCTCATCCCTCAAAGTCACAGGCAGGTCAGGAGCAGCCCAGACATCTGGGCCAGTTCTCCTAAGGGCCTAGTCTTCAGCTCCCAAATCCCTGCTAACCACCATGGTTCCCTCTCAAATTAACAGTAGGAGCACAATTCCTCCACGGTGGCCAATGAGATGGGGTTGAGGGTGGGTGTTCTCTACCCAAGGCATCTGCTTGGAGATGGCAAGGCTTGAAAGTCCCTGCAGCGCATGCATTTCCTGCATGCCCCCATCTGCACACATGACCCTGCAGTTGTAATCCCTAGTGCTGCTTGCTCAAGAGACCACCCTATTTTCAGCCAGGTTGGTCATTAACACGGTAAGTCAATGGAATGCAGACTAAAGGGGAAAAAAAGAATCCATATATTAATAACAAGTGCTCTGATGGGACACCTGGGTGACTCAGTGGATGAGCATCTGCCTTCCGCTCAGGGTGTGATCCCAGGGTCCTGGGATCAAGTTCCATATCGGCTTCCCCGCAGGGAGGCTGCTTCTCCCTCTGCCTGAGTCTCTGCCCCACTCTCTCTATCTCTCATGAATAAATAAATAAAATCATTTAAAAAAAAAAGTGCTCTGAGGACACACTCAGAATCTGGTTATCATGGGTACTAAAGACATACACCCACAACCAGCACTGCATCTGTCACCATACTGGTCACTCTTACAGAGGTACAAGTCACAAAACCACAGTATCACAGAACGTACAGGTCCCAAGGACCCACAGACATCAACTACTTGACTCTCTTTCTCTTCAGGGGAGAAAACAGAGACGCAGGCCAGGGGTGAAGACTGTCCACTGTTGGTAAAGGATTCAAAGCCAAAGCTTTTCAGTTAGCTTTCCATATTTAGCCCAGTGCCTCTGACACACAATGACCCACAAGAGCTCTTACACACTTAGTGCCACACCAAAAAAAAAAAAAAAAAAAAAAATTATTTCTATGATGGTCTTCTAAGGCAGACTGGCTAAATCCAGCACGGCTGCTTCCTAAAAAAGTAAAATCAACAGAGAAGAAAACGGAACTGGAGTTGACAAAATTAACCTTTGCTTTGAATTAAGTTCCCAGCCCAAAACCTAAGGTGAAAGCGCCTTTCTGGTGTTCCCTGTGAGAGGTGAGGGGCAGTGGTCGCTCCCGACCAGGATGTCCGACGCTAGGCCGCTATTTCAGATTACACTTTCTGGGCAACAAATGGGAGTTGTACAAGGAAGAGCAACCTGAAGCCACCTTCACAACTAGTAGTAAAGTCAGCTTCAAAGAAGGCTCCAAGATTAAAGTACTTTCCTTTGCCTTTAGAATGGGTGGAGGGGGGGTGTTTGCATTTTTTTTTTTGCATTTTTAGATAAGAAGATAAGAACTTGCAAGCACAGAGCCAGGCTGAGAAAGGGGAGCCCAGCAAAGACACACACACACACACACACACACACACACAATCAGAGGCCCTGAAACTTTGTGCCCACAGCAGCTGCCATGTTTCACCCTGAGTCCATTTCACGAATGGACACGAAGAAGCTTCTCTGGCAGCAAAGGATCACATGAGAGCATAAGACAAATGAAGACTTGAGCGTTCTCTCTCTCTCTCTCTCTCTCTCTCTCTCTCTCTCTCGTGTGTGTGTGTGACACTGACAGGCTGGAGACTCTAATGCTGCAGAAGGCAAAATTTCCCTTGTTTCCATTACATCATCCAAGTTAGAGCAGGGGAGGGCGGGGAACACAGCTGGTAGCAGCTGCACCACCATCTGCTTTCTCCGTGGCCGCGTGTGCTAGTTTGAGCAGCAGCCTCCTACAGCTCCTGACTGAGGAGGCGCAGTATTAAAGGTACAACACCCTATTATGGAAAACCTTCCAAATTATTTAGAAATAAATCTCTTCTGCGATAAGTTAACAACCTCAGGCAGGTTGCTGAGCCAGTTCTCTTTGAGTTTCGGGTATTTGTTTGCATCTCTTTAGACTCAGCTACAGTGCAAACTCTTTCAACTCAACGTGCTCAATTAGACAAGCAGAACGTACAAGCAACCACCTGCCATCTGCTTCCCAAAAGGTAAGCAGCCAAAAAGTACAGGTCTGCAGCTGGAAGCATTTACAGAAGGAGCAGGGGGGGTATAGTCAAACCCAGCACACAAGCCCCCCCAGCCTGGCGGATGGCTACCTGCCGCTGCCTTGGGTGTCCCAGGCCATTTTGTTGACCAGTCTTGTCTTCTGGGGCACACGTGAAGCTTCCTTTGAAACACACTGCGAGGCATCCCCTTGTAGAAGGGGAGACTGGTGAGACCCTGGGGGTTAACACCACGTCTGGCCACTCAACTGCAAACATGCAACAAAGTGGGAAAGTGGTGGTTTGAAAGTTTGATCAAGCTACACACGTCTCATCTGGCCTACATGGGGTTGTGTTTAAAAAACAAAAGTGCTGGCTGTTAGAAAATGAGTGATTTTCATATATAAACATCTATATTGCTAGCTCTTTCGGTGGTAGTGGGGGGGGGGGGGGGGAATCAAGAGATTTGTCGGCACGATGCCCCATTTCCATGTGGCACCAGTCAATTACCAGGAGCTGAGAGGCCCCCCATGAGATGGGGTGTGTGCTCTGAAGAACTAGCCCCACCCGTGGGTTTTTGCATATGCCACAGCAACTATATCCCCACCTGGACCCTGGGAGCCTTTGCTATAATCCTGTTGAGCATGAAGAAGGACAAGAAAACCTCACTGAATGATTTAACAATGATCTTTTAGTGACTCTTCAGGTTGGTTGAGATTCAGCCCCTTGGACGGCCAACTAAAATTCTACAAAGATCATTCAACCCAATACAATGACTGGATTTCAGAAGTGCTAGCCGCAATCATCCCTTATGGCAAAAGCACATCGTAGCATCTCAAAGGAGCATTCCAGATCGCTTACCATACATCTTGCCTTCATCTGATAAGATGATTTTCCTCCTCCCACATGGTGGGTAGATAGCCAAGGCCTCCTGAAAGCTCTGCTCAATGTCGGGGCTCCAGACCCCCTCTGCATCATTGTCGATTGGCTTATCCGCAGAGTCGCTCATTCTTTCCATGTTTTCGGCAGGGCTCTCACTGCCGCTCCAGCTGCTGGGCTCAATTTTGGCGGTTGGATTTTCCAAGCCGAAGCCTGGAGCCTTTTCAAGAAAATAAACCTAAGAGAGAAATGAAAAGATAGTGTAAGGACAAGGTAATGGCCAACAATACTGCTCTTACTAGTTCTATTACCGATCTTTCAGTCACCAGCTTTGCTTGGAGAAGAACTCCTAGTGGAAAATACAGAATTTTGGGATGGATCTAAGTGGCTTTTGTCGTTTACCTATCACATTAAACACGCATACACAAATGCAACGGCAGGCAGAAACTGGACCATCTTCACAGATGTGAGGATGGTCCTCACTTGGGGTTACACGTTCACAGTGAATGCTGCAAAACCCCTGACTAGATGCCTACCATCTACCAAAGAGCACTTTGCCCAAGGATAATCAAATGTCCACAGCAAAACAAGTTGTTTAAAAGAAAATAAAGTAGGAAACAAAAGATGTCGTCTACCCCACCATGGCAATAGGCACGATAACTCGAAAACGTCAAGCCACCCTATTTGTCATGGAGAGCACCGAAATGCAAGATGGTAGCAGGATGGTAGGAGGAGAAGATTGTGTTGTTATCACAAATACTCGTTTCACTAAAACAGTGATGCCAGCTGCCCTGGATCTGCTCCTGGATAGCATTTTTCAGCGGGGCTTCTGCCCCATACAGTCGGGCCACTTTGCCACTCCAGCTTCTAGATCATAAACCTTGGAGCAGGGACCAAGTTGTCCCCAGTCCTGCCTTCCCTGAAAGCACTACAAGTGGCCAGCACATTTGCAGAAATGTGTTGCACCTACATGGGGCACTTCATCTGGTTGCCTACTTGGAATTTCTGATCACATGAAAACCGTAGGGAGTCTTTCATTTATTTTTCTGTAGCACCGAAGATTACAGAACCAAAAGAAATTTTTCTCAAAGATTTATTCCCCTTAAATTATGCATGTAACCTATGGTCATAATGGGATAAGCTTTCCAAACAAATGTCAAACCGGCACAAACACCGATGTGAAAATGATCTAATCCAGTACCCCCTGCTGTCTGCACACTAACATATCAATATTCCTTTGTTGAAAAGGCATCAGATCATTAATTCAAAGGCTTCCCCAAAAAGGGAGAAGAAATGCTCCTGGGGATGGATCGAAGAGGGGAGGCACCAGGCGTGAGTGGGGAGGGCTCAGTGTAACCACCATCCTACCCGCTGCCCCACGGCACGTCCACACAGCATTACAACAGAGGCAGCCAGAAGGGAAGCAGATGCTGGCAGCCCCACGAGGCTGGGGGCGGGGGGACTGCTAGGTGTTCCAGGGCCATCACCTGAGAGCAAGCAACCTGTCTTCTTGCCTTCTCTCTCCCAACTGTATCCCTTTCACCTGCACTCCCCCAGCTGCGTATATCAACAGATCCCAGGTGCAGAAACTCAAGCGCACGTGAACATGACACAATTAATGGCGTAACCAGTGGGTGCTTTTGGCTTCGTACTCTGACAGTTTTTTGGATCTAGCAGCACCTAGATAAAAGAAACCCTCAGGTCGTCTGCTTTTTAATGCTGCCATTGATCTATCATTCAAAGAACTTGTCAGCAAAATATTTACTGCCTCTTACTGACACATGTACATTAACACGGGACTTTTAAAACTGCCAAATGTTGAGGTATAAATTAATGCCAACAAGAAAGGGTTTTGTGATTGACCTGTGGATGAACTCCATGATGTCTCCAGTGTGGGTCTTTTGAATTCTCAAATTATTACATTTTTTGCTGGGATTTAGGAGTCTCACAAAAATTCAGGCTGAACTGTACTATTATACCCGACGGTCTGTTCCACCTCCAAAGCGGTTTATGGGAAAAAGTATGAGAATATGAGAAAACGCTTTGAGGTGGTGGCTAATCCACCTTCTCCCTCTCCACCCGACCCAAAAACATGACAAAACAAAACAAATGGCACATACAAAAACACAGGCCTGTCCCTGAGCTCTGGGCAGTACACAGCAGGATGAATTCACTGCGGGGAGCCACATTTTAGGGTGAACAGTGGATGTGCCCAGCACACAACTGCTACATTAGAGGGATAGAATCCAGGACACTGAGGCCCAGCGGAGGGACTGGGGGATCTTTATTTGCCTAAGAAGAACACTACCATATAAGTGAGAGCCTCAGTCTCCAGACAAAAACACACCAGCATCCCCAGATCCTATCTGCACTTGAACATCACCAATGGTTAAGGAACACAAAACCTTCCTAATACCACTTCCTTTGTAACTGCATGCTGAAATTTTTTTTTTTTTTATCTAGGAGGCTAAAACCCATGTCCCAGTTAACTTCTTGGAGGTCTATTCATCCCTTGTGGGAATAAATACAACAGCCCTCCCCCCACACCTACTTAGTTATGACAGGAACGGCCCCCCAAGCCCCTGATTGTGTTCCACACTAGACATAATTCACATCGTCCCTCTGCCCAGCCCTCAAAAATGCATCTCAGTTTGTCCACAACCCTCCATAAATGACACTTAGAGGCGGACCTATGATCCATAAAACCTCCAAGCTCCCAACTGCTGTTCCTGAAATTCCTCTATTGTGCAACCAGCTTAGGGTGTAAAAACACGAGTTTATATTTATTCCTATTAAATTCCATTATTTTTACCCTTAGGCCAGGACTCAAAGCTGGTTAAGATCTTTCTGAATCATTAATTGCCAAGCTTAGTGTCCCTAGACATTGAACAACTTCTAAGAGGTGTCACATGGAGGAGGGTGTACACTCATTCTGTAGAAGTTTCAAAGAAGATTCTGACTCAACATCTGGAAAAATTTCCAGCTAGTTGAACTTCCACAAGGGGTGAAGTGCCGTAAAGACAGGTAGCAGAGTCCTGCAGACAACTTCTTCAAGTTATCTCTAAAGCTAAAAATCACTAGTCCTTGGCTACGGAATGCAATCTTAGCTAGCATTAACTGATCCAGCCATTTAGTAAATACAGGCACTGTTCTAAATGCTCTCATGTTTTTATTCATTTACTGCAAAGGGAAGAACTCTGTGTCCAGGCTCTTGCAATTTGGTCAACTAGAGCTCAGAAGGATGGAATTACCTACTCTGGCCAAGGGCCAGAACATAGCCTCAGTAGCTACCACACACATAATCCACAGAGCTATACAGGCCCTTGGTTTTACAACCCAATTGTAAGATGAGGCCCTGTATGGGCAGAGAGTTTCCGATCACAAGACTGGGGCTGGCTGAGAAAAGCTCCTCGTACTGGATACCAAAATAACCATTCTGGCATTCTATCCCTCAGGTCCCTTCCAGCCCAGCTCAAAATCCACCTCTCATCCTGGAAACGTGTATCCAGTGGCTCTGAGAGTATCAGCCACATGGTAGGAATATTGTAAAAATGTGTGGAATGGGTAAACTACCACCCAATCTACCTGGCTCCTGAGTGTATAGCAACAAGCACCCGCTTATTACCAATAACAAGATCTAATCAAACGTGAGGAGCACAGACTATCTGTGCCTGCAGAGCTAACATCCTTACCTCCTAATACATCCTTTGAGCAAGGAAGTCAACTTTCACTCAGTGCAGTAAATGAAGAAGAGCACAGTATTAGGGGACGGGGGGGGGGGGGGGAGGGAGCATGTGCTATTAAGACTCAACCTGACTTAGCTTCCAAACTTGGTTGACCCACTAGCCTTGACACCCAGGCTAAATTAGTTTATCTCGTAGAAGCTCAGGTTTTAACTTACAAATGGAGCTAAATTCAATCCCAACACAGGAAAGCCGTTAACTGGTAGAGGAACTCTCCCCTCACAGGACTGCCACAGAGATTTAATGAGATACTATTGAGTACCATTAGTCCCTATGTGCCTCAGTTCCCATCATTAACACTTTCCTAAAGTCTCGTTTTTTCCTAAATTCTCCTTGGCTACATTATAATATATAATAAGTTACAGAAAGAAATGTTATCCATGACCCAAATATTCCTGTTAACTGCCCCATCAGCAGTACATTCCCTAAATGGATCGTTCTTTCACAATTACCCACTGACACTTGAAGAAGGGTGACATGATTACAGTAAAATGACATCATATGTCTATTTGTCCAATACACACTTTAATATGAAAGTCTGGGGGAAGAAGGAGGAGAGGCAGTCAAACGTAGGTGCTTCTGACACCAACTCCATTCAAGGGACGAATTCACAAGGGGTGTGACACAGGGCACAGGAATCTGCTGCTCCCTTCATCTTAATTCCTGTGGGTCTCTCATAATGGAAACATCTCACCCACTTATATGTGATTTAAGAGCTCTTAAATAAAAGGGTTAGGTTTAACTAACCCTCTTGATTAATGAAATGCCACTGAACATGAGGGTCACAAAAAATCCATACAGCTTCTTTTAGCCAATGTCTCAGCAGTCTATGAGGCAACCAGAAAAGGGCTGGACTAGGCGTCAGGACTCTCTTTCTGCCTGTGTAGGCCAGGACCACAGGGCACTTGTCGACCCCCCATGTACCTCAGTTCTATCATTAACACTGAAGGAGGCCAACTAAGTCATTCATCTTCACCTTGCATTCCCATACACTCTACCTACCTAGAATAAAATTTAGTAAGCTGATTTGTTGTTGCACCCCATCCATACCCCAGTCTCCTTGAGGGCAGGGACCACTGTATCCCCCCCAGTGCTAGTGGGCTACCTGGAATGATATTTAATGAAAGAAAGAATGGACCAACAACCAGACGGTGTGAACATTCTCTGATGTCAATATGAGTGAACTTCTCACTTGAGCTTTCCATGAGAAGGGCAAGAGTTTCAGCCCCTTTCCCATCCCTCACCCTGACTCTGGTCAAGATTCTAATGAGAAAAGCCCCAAAGAAAGTCACCAAATTAGGAAGATGGAAGAGGACAGACCTAAGCCAAGCACAGTTTAAATAACCAAGAGTTGGCTATCTGATCCAAGTTCCTATTTATTCATCACAATTACAACCATCAGTCGTTCTGTGTTAAAGACACAAACATGGGGGTGCCTAGGTAGCTCAGTTAGTTAAGCACCTGAAGTCATGATCTCAAGGTCACAGGATCAAGCCCTGTCAGGCTCCTTGCTCAGGTAGAAGTCTGCTGGAGAGTCCCTCTCTCCCTCTCCCTCTGCTCCAACCACCCCATGTACACATGCACACTCTCTCAAATAAATAAATCTTGAAAAGAAAAAGACACAAATATTTTGGGTCCTCTAGCAGCTAAGTTTCTGCTTTGACGAACAAACATCATTTCAAGTGGAATGGTAATTTCTGAGATACAGTATTTTACCTTCTCTCTTTTCTTTGGGCCCCTAAAGAAGATAGAATCAGAAGATGACAGCTGTTAAGAGTAAGCGAGGCAGAGTGGCAAGGGTGTGAAGGCCAGAAGCCAAAGAGGTGGCCAAGGAAAAAATGTCAAGAGGTGAAAAATGGTAACAAAGCAAATTTGGGTAAGTGAATGAAAAAGGCAACACAGGTCATGACATTGAAAGGAAAACTGAGAAAGATTTCTACAAGCTCAGAAGAATGTGGACATAGGCAATGGCAGGAACCCATTTAAAGAATCACATGGTTGAAATAATATTTGTAGTAAACAACTCAACCAAGCATTCACTGACTCTAAGGTTACTATGATCTTAGGGAAAGCCAAATGTTTATTAGAAAAAAGGTGCCTTTCAATAAAAAGACTAGGAAAAATGATGCTTTGCTTCCAAAGTGAACTGGTACATCAAATCCAAATTCAACCTTCTCCCAATAAACCATGTTTTCATCCACAATGCCAGAAGCTTTCACCTACAGCATCTTCAGTCACTGCACTACTCCCATTGGGTATCATCTCCACCTTATGAGGTCCAGAGATCTAAATAAGTTGACAAAAGTCATATACTACACAAAATTGGAAACCAAGAGTCATTTCGTCAGCTAGAATGCACCTTCCATGGGAATAGCAGACTCAAGTACACTCTCACTAGACAGTGAGCTGGAGGCTGGATTTCAAAGGGAGAGAATGTAGGCAGTGCCGAATGCTCAGCTCTGTCTACAACTGATACCCTCAAGCACAGTCTAATTAATTCCTAATGAATAGTGATGATACTGACTCACCTCCCCGGGTAGTTGGAAGGAATGTCAAGCACTAATGATGGTTCATTGCTTTTGCATATGTAAAGCAGGGCAAGTTATGAGTTCCCTATCATTTCAGACACTAGCCAAACCTGCCAATAAGTATCCTGAGAAATACAGGACTGACTTGATGGCCTGGATTTTGGAGGGAGCCTCCAGAGAAACAGAACCGCAAAATGTAAGTCACTGTCAGCGCAGAATGTTCAGGGAATGCCAACACCAAGAACTGAGGCCACGTCTGCCATAAAGCTGGTAGCAGTCAGTGAGCCTTGGTGTCATAAATCCCAACTGCCAACAGGTTCTAGTTTCAGCAGGAAGGAGTGGGTAATTACTTCTTCTCATTTTCAAAAATCACTTCCTTATCAACAGGATCCATCAACAGGCCAACACCTCTTCACCAAGACCCCGATGCTGAGCACCCCGTGAGAGGACTTTGGCATTACCTCCTGAGATTCCTGATTAATACTCCTGCTCCATTAGCCCTAGGTACTAGCCCAGGTGTCAGTCATTCAAGAAAGGCTTTGATTGATTTCATGCTATGTAGCTCTGTATTATCAGCCTTTAGGGGAATCACCTTCCCCAACCTCTTAAGGAATCTGTTAGCCACTGAGAACAGAAATTTGTGCCTCTTCCTTTCCCCCACCATCACCAGCAGTCAACCTTATCACTACTCTGTTTCATCAGAAGACACCTTCAAAACAAGGAGGCCATAGACTGAGGGCCAGTCTATCCAATCTGATCATTCTGAAGTGAAGACCTGATGTCAAGACAGTGCATGCATTTGGGAAGCATAAGCTGGATGGCCTGACCTGCATGCAGCCTGGGTCACAAATCCTCAGGAGGTGGACTACTTAACACATTTCAAAGCCAGAAACAAAACTTACTTTCCTGCTCCAAGAGGAAAAAACATGCCACAAGAGTTAGCATAAGTAGCTGTCAGTGAGCATACAAAAGAAAAGAAAAACTCATAGGACCTTTCCCAGGGTCAAAGAAACCCCCAAAACTAACCCCTCAATCCCAGGTCTGTAGAGTGAACATATATTTAATGTAGGCTCACAGGGACCCCTGGTTAGCTCAGCAGTTGAGCATCTGCCTTCGGCTCAGGGCCTGATCTAGGGTCTAGGGACCGAGTCCCACATCAGGCCCCCTTACAAAAAGCCTGCTTCTCCCTCTGCCTGTGTCTCTGCCTCTCCTCTCTGTCTCTCTCATGAATAAATAAAATATTTTTTTAAAAAGGTAGACTCACCAATTATGCTTATTTAAAACAAAGAAAACAAACACCATGAAAAGTCTACTCCTTAATCACTAAGTTACGGATAATGTTACTTTCTCAGTTGATGAGGTTCACCATCGGATTATCATGATGCCTTTTTGTTTTAGATGACGGTGAGCATGAATCTAAAAATCAAAAGTAGACAGTTTATATTTTAAAAAATACTAAGACGGCAGGGAAATACACTGTGCTTGGCCAAGCCCTAAGACAAACATTTCAAAAGGGTCCATCTCAACCCCCTACCAGGGAGGAGTGCCTACAAATGAGCCTCCTATAATCAGAGGGTTGTTCCCTGGGTGGGAAGTCTGTAGGTCATGACTGGGGTGTCATCCTTCTTACAAAAGGCCATGGGGACTCATTCAATGTTACACAGCTTGTTGCCAGCCAACTTAATGATATGTTGGCTCTGGGCTGACTCCGAGTCTCAACAGCTGACCTGCCCAGATGCAGTTTCTCTGGCTGATGTGGAGTTCTAATTCTATTGCATCAGGAACTGTCCACACACAGAAATGGTCCCAGGCCACCTTCTCCAGCTCCTATGACTTACGGTGCTTCTCTCAGTCTGGCCATGCCCATGTCTACCCTGGATTATTTACACAGCATGCGAGGAGACAGAAGCAATAGGTAAATCCACGGTTCACTTCTGATTGGCTCATAAGTCAATCAACACGAACTACTGAAGCAAGCTGGCATTTTGAAGTGCTGAACTGTAAAGTCCAAGCTCTGCTCCTGTTCATGTACTGGGTACACTGGCATTCAAGTGCTGCCTAGAGATCCAACAGACCCACATGAATCTCATCAGCACTTGCGTTAGAAGATCCAAAATCAGGGCGCCTGGGTGGCTCACAGTTGGTTAAATATCTGACTCCTGATTTCAGCTCAGGTCATGATATCGGAGGTCCTGAGATTGAGCCCGCGCTTCAGGTGGAGCATGGAGCCTGATAAGGATAGCCCCTCCTCCCGCTTGCATGCCCTCTCTCTCTCTCCCAAGTAAATAAATCTTTAAAGAAGATGATGATGATCCAAAATCTAGGCTCCAGTGTGTCGAGAAAAAAAACTACTCCTTCCCGTCACCTTCAGGTAACCAAGGACACAATTCATCACAACGCATTCTGTTCCTTTCCAACCTCTCAACCATCAAAAATCACGGTATCACTTTTTTGTGTGGGTGATGGGTCTGGCCATTTGTAAGGGACGTAAGCATACAGATCCTCATCCCAGATCATTCATGAGTATCTTCAGTCCCAAAACATGATCCTTAAACTCCCTGGAAACAGAAATTGAGCCCCTGAGCCCTCTAGGACCTCGGACAGTGGCAGGTGGCATTAGAAGACTGGATAAAAGTGAACAGGACCGAACAGCAGCTATCACTAATCTTTCTGATTCCATACGTACCTTAGAGAAAATCTATTCCAGGGGCTCTCGATAAATTGCTTTTACTAGAATTATGCTTTTATGTGATGCCATCAGCAAAGAACCATCCCATGAATTAGTCACTGGATTCACTCCAAGAAGTTGGAGATGGCCTTCATCACATTTCACAGAGTGCTCTTTACAAAGATCCCAAAGGAAAGTTCGATAACAAGACACCATGTGGTTTTTTTTACCCTGTGGTCAACTGACTGGGCCTTGGCTTGACTCACTGGCCGCCAAGTGCGCCGAGCCACACTGGCAAGCCCCTTAGAGAAAGCACGGAGGTTATTCTGGTCAGCAAGTTTGATTTCATTCCCACACCCACTTTAGATCCCTACCTCCACCTCCATTCCCTTCCTTCTTGCGTTTCACTCCTTTTAACTTATGCTATTCTACAGCCTCACAAGCTGCCTTAAATTCATTCTGAAACAGGGGCACCCGGGTGGCTCAGTGGTTGAGCGTCTCCCTTTGGCTCAGGTCATGATCCCTGAGTCCCAGGATCGAGTCCCCACAGGGAGCCTGCTTCTCCCTCTGCCTACATCTCTGCCTCTCTCTCTGTGTGTCTCTCATGAACACATAAATAAAATCTTTTAAAAAAATAAAAATTCGGGATCCCTGGGTGGCGCAGCGGTTTGGCGCCTGCCTTTGGCCCAGGGCGCGATCCTGGAGACCCGGGATCGAATCCCACATCGGGCTCCCGGTGCATGGAGCCTGCTTCTCCCTCTGCCTGTGTCTCTGCCTCTCTCTCTCTCTCTCTCTCTCTCTGTGACTATAATACATAAATAAATAAAAATTTACAAACAAATAAATAAATAAATAAATATTCATTCTGAAACAAAAGAGAGTAGAAGCACACAGGGGAAATCATTCCTGTTTTCTAATAATCCACTCCCAATGTCCGCCACCACATTCCCGGCACTAGACAAATGGAGAGAAATAAATCTGCCCCCTCCCTGCCCTCAAGGAGCAGCCTTGCAGCCGGGAGCACAGATACTGAAGTTCATTATCTCTCCTCTGGGAAGCCTTCCCTCTCCTCCCCTCCCTCCATTTTCTGCAGGAAGCACCACTGCTCACCAGGACAAAAGTTACCACCCTTGCTGCACAGGAATGATGTCCGTGTCGGACTCCTCTGCAGATCTGCGAGATATTCAAAGCTTAGGTCCTAGCCTTCATTTATTTCCCTCTCTTTGGCATTTAACAGAATGCCTGGCACCCAGCCATCACTCCCCCAAAATGATGACTTAGTGGATATCAAAAAAAAAAAAAAAATGAATCCATGGGTGGATAAATGAATGAGCAAGTCAATGAATACAGGACATGAGACGAGGAATGGCCATGGTGCTGTCGGAGCATATAGACACGGGAGTTGATCCTGCCTCTTGGGTCAACAAAAGCCTCACAGGAGGGGAGGAGGTTCAGGCAGGCCTTGAAGCCTCAAGACTTACCAGGCCCATTACAAGGGCTCAGGGGGCCCTGTTGGGAGAAGAGTGTCTGCGCATGTGATGTGCCAATGAAAGCACAAAGCAAGAAAGCAGAAATGTTGGAACAGAGCTTTAAAAAAAAGTAAGCTGAGCGGGATCACACAGGGCCCCTCACACACCACCACAAAAGCTCAGGGCCGTCTCATACCATGGCCAACAAGAGAACACCAGCAACGCCAGGAGAGCGCCAGCAGCTCCTGAAGGGGTGTGTGCACCTCTCTGGGAGCATAAAGGATGAAGAACAGGTAATTTTTTAGGTTTGAAATCAGAGTTTTTTTAATCAAAAGTATTTTCAAGTGTGGTCCAAGGCCAGAACAGTCCTCCAGGTGAAGGCCAGTGTGACAACGGGACACATTCCAAGCATTCCAAGTGATAAAGATGTTGTTGTTTAAGATTTATTTATTCATGAGGGACACAGAGAGAGAGGCAGAGACACAGGCAGAGGGAGAAGCAGGCCCCATGCAGGGAGCCCAATGCGGCGCTGGATCCCAGGACTTCAGGATCACGCCCTGAGCCAAAGGGGTCTGTCTACTTTTGATTTTTAGATTCCTGCTCACCGTCATCTAAAACAGAAAGGCATCATGATAATCCGATGGTGAACCTCATCAACTGAGAAAGTAACATTATCCGTAACTTAGTGATTAAGGAGTAGACTTTTCATGGTATTTGTTTTCTTTGTTTTAAATAAGCATAATTGGTGAGTCTACCTTTTAAAAAAATATTTTATTTATTCATGAGAGAGACAGAGAGGAGAGGCAGAGACACAGGCAGAGGGAGAAGCAGGCTTTTTGTAAGGGGGCCTGATGTGGGACTCGGTCCCTAGACCCTAGATCAGGCCCTGAGCCGAAGGCAGATGCTCAACTGCTGAGCTAACCAGGGGTCCCTGTGAGTCTACATTAAATATATGTTCACTCTACAGACCTGGGATTGAGGGGTTAGTTTTGGGGGTTTCTTTGACCCTGGGAAAGGTCCTATGAGTTTTTCTTTTGTATGCTCATTGACAGCTACTTATGCTAACTCTTGTGGCACTGAGCCACTCAGGTGTCCCAATAAAGAGGTTTTAAAGGCAGTGTATACAGGTGTGTTTTTAAACAGGCCAGAGGTGCCAGATGAACTCCGCTCAGTACCCTGTCACCCAGCTCTTCGATTACTGCTCACACTTTGTTGTCAAGTACCCTATCTTATTCCCCTGGTCCCCTGTGTGTTGACAGCACAGTCATCCCCAAAGCAGCACGGGGACCAGACTGCCACGCTCTCAGACACACCCACGTGAGAACAGCCAACGTGCAAACACCAGCTAATGGCAACACACGTAAATGGATAAACTGACCAGAAACATACAACCTTGCTTGTTCCCAAATGTCCACTGGCTCCCAATGCTATGGATATAATGCAGCCCCCACTCTTCAACTGAGAAACACAATCTGCCATTTAATGAGGACACAGTGACAGAGCAGCTGCAGAACAGGTCTTACACGGACAGGGATGCAAATTCAGAGACAATTAAAGCCTCACCCCTGCCCCCAACTCTGTCCTCCAAATTTAAACGTGGTCCTTGGTTTATACCCAGTTCAACTTCAGCCTGGAGCATTCATCTTGGCACTTTGGCTAGAAACTGGCCAGGATAAGTACGGTTTCCCTCTTTAGACAATAAGCTACTCATTAAAAATAATAATAAACACTTGAGCACCTCCTGTGTGCACAGCACCAGCTCCAAGCAGCTCATAAACAGTTAAGGACACACAGTGGGGCAAGAGAACTACCCACAGAAAGGCTGAGGCACCCACTTCTGGAATCAGGCCTCCCTGGGCCTTCACTTCGGCATGCCCTAGGGTGCTCTGAAGGACGGCGGACCACCTGAGGGAAGGCTCCTCCTTCCCCCATCCCACCAGCAAACAAGCCCATATCAAATAAGGCAGGCAGAAAGGCCTGGATTCAATCCACATTTCTGCAGCTCCCCAACACACACACACACACACACACACACACACACACACACTCACGAGGAGTCTCTTTAGAGGTTTATGTTTCCTTCCAGGATCTCTTCTTCCTCCAATGCCATCTGCTAACCCTGGTAGAGAGAACAAGGCCAAATCTTCAGCTCCTCTCTCACTCGTCAAATGGAATCCATTTCCGATTCCACCTGTGGAACACCACTGCTGTCATCCTCCCTCTAGTGCTACGGTCTCCCTTTCTCGGGTTTTCATGGCGTTGATTTCCTATCAGTCCCACGGACTGCCCTGACTCTCCATGTAGGATCCACTTGAAGGCCAAAAAGGCCCAGGAGCAAACCAACCAAATCCCAACCCTCACTACACACACACACCTGGCATACCAGGCACTAACGTCTTCAAAGCCGCTTCTTTGCACTGAGGATCTTTTTCTAAAAGCATTCGTGAAAACTCAAAAGATTCCCAAGGTCGCGGGTGGAAGGGGACCCAATCCCACAGCCCCCTCGGAGGGCCTTTACTCCCTAGGGAACCCGGCTGGAGCGGCACCCACAGGGGTGCCATCATCCCATCCTATCCCTCTACCCCTCTCTGATGCAACTCAATCCCGAGAACGTCCACTGGACCCCCCCATCCCTCCGTCATATGCCCTCCACCGCCCTCCACCCCCATGGACTCGGCTCCTGACTCAGGAGCAGGATCTTACCACCCTTCTCTGAGCTGGACAGCTGCCTCTGTGCCCACACCATCACCACTCCCCACAACCACCTTCTGCCCAGTTCCCAGCTCTGGATGCAAGTCGGGAAGACACGGGCGGCTTCTTAAAAATCATAGGTGGCTTCTTAAAAATATGATCCCAGCTTTGATGCTAAAAGTGCCGAATCAGAGTTCCCAGGAGATATATTTTTGGCAAGTCTCTCTTGTGCTCTTCTTTGGCCGGAGGAGTTTCCCTAAAATGCACTTATGACTTTTATCATATGCTCATTTAACATCTTTCAGCAGACCCCCAGCCACCCTGGGACCCAACTGCCTAACAGGGGCACCCGTGGCCTTAACCACTTATCTGCAGGCTGCTCTCAGGCACCTGTCCAGTCCCCTACATTCCAACCACGTGACTACTCGATGGAACCCAGATAGGGCAGGCTGCCTGCGTCAGCCCTTCAGCCACCTGGGTCCCTCTGCTCAGAGGCTTCCCTCACCAGCTGCTCCACCTAATGAATACCTATTGGTCCCTCCAAGACCAAAGGCACCAACCTCTCTGTGGGAAACCTTAGCACATTCCTCCACTCAGAGATGTCACTTCTCTGTCCCCAGAGCATCTCAAAGTTCCAACAACACACATGCATGCTTCCCCATGACTTCTCTTAGGATACGGTCTCCCAGCTCATCAGTAAGTTCCTTGGCATTCCTATAACATCTCTCAACACCAGACAAGTCACTAGCACTTCAGAAAATGTTTGCTGAATGTTTTCCTTTGCAGGTACCCCGAGAGTTGCAGGGACTACACCGTGCATCTGGGGAGCCGATATGGCAAAGCAATTAAATATATCTAAAGAGTACCTAGGTTACTGGAACACCAGAGTTTGAATTTTGAATTCCCCACTTGTTAGCTATGTCTCAATGGGTTGTTTTTCCCCCCTTTGGAGCAAATGAGAACATTAGCTACTTGTTATAAAGACTATGAGATGATCCATGTAAAGTACAGGTATCTCAATTATTGGCAGTAATTAGGTACATTATTTATCATCTGTATGCTCATAGATTAATGGGTATGAGTGCACACACGTCTAACAACTGTGCCTGACACCTTACAGGTCCTCAAAATAATTGCTGAACAAATGCATATAGCTATAATTACTAATTACTGCTTATATATCTGTCTTTCCTGCTACACCACAAATTTTCAGAAGGCAGGGACTCTGTCCCACTCATTTCTGTACCTCGTCCCCATTTTAGCTCCATAATTATCTGATTTAGTTTAACATAAAATATTAATACAATTTTTAAGACTATTAAGAAATTCATCCTTGTCTAAGGACTCACAAAGACAGCCTCAGGCACACTCTAGACCAAACTCGCAAAATTAAAAAGTCACTGGCTTGAAAACCTTCCTCTAATCTCCCCAAACCCTGACTAGCTGGCCTCTAAGGCTCAACATAAACTCTGCTGGCCTCCCTTCAAGGCAGGGCCTGTTACCTAATGAACCACCACCCGAGATGACTCACATCCCCCTCCCTCCCAGGTCTGTGGCACCCCTGCTCTGACCCCCAGCGACAGCCCGGCCACAGCCCTGCCGCAGCAGCTGCTCCACCTGGGACGTGGGCTCCAGCCTTCTCAGCTCACAGCCAGTCCTCCCCCTGGGGCCTGGGGGCTGCAGTAGGCAGGCCAAAGTGTCAGGTTACCACAAAAAAACAGTGGGCCTGCACAGTCCAGGCCAAGTGCAGAAAGAGAAGCCCAGGAGAAAAAAAAACCAGACATCTGAGTTTGAGTCAAAGAGGACCTGGGTTTTAAGAAATATACTTTAATTCACAACTACACTCTTAACATCACACTGCAGCCCCTACAATAACTCATTTAGTGTCCCATCCAGGGTAGCTTATATTTATATTATAACTACTTTGAACGTGCTTTTAAAAACATTATGTTAGGGTAAGAGTGGGGGATGGTTTGGGTTTGTTTTTGTTTTTTTTTTCCCTTAGTTTGCTTATTTAGTTTGCTAATTTTATAAAAGTCCGATTTGGGTCAATGAAGGTTTTAACAAGTATTGCCATTCAGCAAATCCCTGATATTACTCAGCTTTAATTTTCTCAAAACTAAATCCAAACATGACAGAGCTAATTAATTAGCTCTGCTGAAGGAGGGGCAGACCTTCAAGAAAGAAAAGGCTAATAAAAAGCATTTACACATTTTTTTTTCCTTTTTCCCAAAATGAAATCAAAGGTCGCTCCCGTGCTCCCCTCGTGCAGGAACTCTGCTGGCTTGATGTGGGCTGACCCCGCCTGCGCACAAAGTTAACTTCAATCACTGCAGTGAGTTAACAGGTTATTGATTCTCCATCCACTGTTCTTTCATCTGGCTTTACTCCGTATACCATGCCTCTTTAATGTGCTCCTGGCAACTGTTTTATTAGAGGCTGGGTACAGACCCAGCGACAAGAAATGCCCTTTTCCAGCTGGGCAGGTGAACCCCAGGCCCGGGCGGTGTTGGGTTGGACTGGGTTTCTCATTGTAACCCCTCCTGTGTGAGAGCCACTTGCTGTGCCCTGGCACATTAGATTCTCGGCCTGAAGGGGCTGAAAGGGAGGCAGATTTAAAAAGAAAAAAAAAAAAGAAAGAAGAAAAAAGGAAAAAGAAAAAAAAAGAAAAGGAAAAGGAAGAAAGGAAAAGAAAGAAAAGAAAAGAAAAGAAAAGAAAAGAAAAGAAAAGAAAAGAAAAGAAAAGAAAAGAAAAGAAAAGAAAAGAAAAAAAGGAGATCCAAATAGAAAAGGAAAAAAAAAAAAAAAGGCTTCTTTATGAGCTTCCTAAAAAAAGAGTTCATTTTCATGAGGAAAGGTTCTCCAACATCCCCTTGTTTTATAGTTATTGGTTTATATTTCATGTTAAAATATCAGGGTTGTATTACAAGGCAAGCGGGGCTCTGAGCAGGACTCCACTGCAAAGGCTTAAAGGGGAAGGGCGGTAGGTGGGGTCTTTGAAATGACAATCTTGGTGGCACCCAGACCAGCTGGTAAACATGCAGACAGCCAGATTGTGTATTTTTTTCTTTTTTCTTTTTTTCCTTTTTAAACTTTTAAGAAATAACCCTCTCCCAATCCCATCAATAAAAACTTGAGAGACGGCACCTATTACCAGCAGAGTTCTGCAAGGGGAGACTAGCACATAAACAGTGAAATTACCCGCAGTTTCATTCTGTCTCTACAAACAGTCCAATTCCCGGAAGAGAGGCTCTCCCCGGCCCGCTCCTCGGCTGTCAGAGCGCACACGGCTCACGCAGGACACACCACACCGCGCGATCACCACTGCCACTGCTAGAGGATCTTTAATAATCCTGATTTTAAAAAAAAAAGAAAGAAAGAAAGAAAGAAACAAAACACCCCACCATAGCAGCTCTCCTTAGGAGCCCAGCTCTCCGGGCTCGCTCAGCGTGCCGGGTCACCTGGGGGAGGAGGAGACCCCGGGCAGGGGCTCATCCTTCCCCAGCGGGGTCTCCGCACTGCGAAGCCACGCGCCCCGCCTCCACGCTGGCCCCCTGGGTTTCAAGCTAGCTGAGCCCCCAAGAGCCCCGGGCAACCTTCAGGCAATGGTAGCCAGCGGCGGAGCAAGGGAGCCAAGGAGAAGCCAAGGAGAGCCTGCCCATCAGGGCCCCCCGGGAGCCGCACCGTCCAGGGACCCCGAGGAGCCGGGTACCCCTCCGGGCACGGCGGCCAGCACCCAGCGAGGCAGCGGCCGCCTCTCCCGGCAATCGACACGAGGCCTGACGGTGTCTCTCCGGGTCGGGAAGGTCGGGACTCAGCATCCTCGGCCGCTGCTTATACGTTAATTTTGAAAACTTACAACTGGATTTTAAAAAATGTAACAGCCCCGGTGGCTCAGCGGCTGAGCGTCTGCCTTCGGCCCAGGGCGAGATCCCGGGGTCCGGGGATCGAGTCCCGCATCGGGCTCCCTGCGTGGGGCCTGCTTCTCCCTCTGCCTGTGTCTCTGCCTCTCTGTGTCTCTCATGAATAAATAAATCAAATATTTTTTTAAAATACATATAATAACCATGGAACACTTCTAAATGTAAAGTTCATACCCACAGGTGACCCAAAAAGTGGAACCTGTGGCAACATACACAGGAGAGGAACTGTACTCACAGTCCTCCCCCAAACAACACTCGGTGCGGACGATGCATTTTGATGTACTTTCTTGCACTCACAACATGGTTCTTATTAATCCTATTTTTTTATTATTATTACTCCCTTATAGTTTTGGGTTCTGTTATTACCCACTCTCAGCATTCACACTCAGCATTATCCTGAGTCCTGAAATACTCTTCATATTTGTGATTTTTAAGAAGCATAGTATTCCATGTAGAGTATTCCATGTTGTGGGTTTGCTATCGTTTGACTTTTCCCCCCATGGGTGCACATTTATGTTTTGCCCAACTGTTCGCTGTGACAGCAAACATCCTTGTAATCATTTCCTAAGGACAGATTCCTGGAGTCCACAAGGGCGGGGAAAAAACTGGTGCAGACTGGGGACCCTTGAAGACAGGGACTGTGCCTGTCACACTGTAGGGTGTTGTGAATAAAGGAATGTGTCTCGGCACCTTCCAAATAGCCCTAAATTCTAATGCGACACTTTCCGAGCACCTACTGGGAAATCATCAGGCCAGCACAACAGAAGTCCCCTCAACAGAGACAGAGGAAGCTACGAGCAAGGGATCCATCTAACACCTCTGAACACCTGTCAAAGGCAATTCAGATGCTGCTGGCACCGTCTACACCACCTCCACCAGTACCTCCCCAGTATGGCCACGATGGTTGTTGAAAATACTGATATCTTTCATACGAGTTGGTGGAGAGTGAGTGGCACAAGCCCACCAAATGCCCCTGTCCCCTTGACTCCCACCCCTCTCCAGAGTCCCGGGCCTCCTCACTATCCAAGTAAAGGATAAGTGCCTGGCACACCTGGGGGCTTCCAGGGATTTCCCTTGTGTCAATGTCCTTACAGTTCATTAAATATTTCAAACGTCCCTCCTGTTCACATACAACCTACAACTCAAGATTGGCTTTTTAAATTTTGTTCATCCTCCTCAGAGACCACTGATTAAAATTTTAATTATCATCAGTTCAACCGTTTCTTAAATTCATTAAATTCTTTAATATTTTATCCTTAAAACTGAAATGGACAACTGATAAGAAGCCCTTACCAAGACGCCTAGCAGGGAGCTGTTCCCACTAAGTTCTTCTCCACGAGGCACAGTGAGTTAGGTTAGACAAAGATGGACATCATACGTGTAAGATCCATACACCAAGTACTAACACCAGTGATCCTGGCTCCCCAAGGATCAAAGCTATTTGTATGATCACATGAGGCTTGGAGGAACTCTCAGATCATCAACTATAATTCTCAGGAAGCTAAAGCAAAAAAAAAAAAAATCGAAATGCTAAAATCTAGAGGTAAGTAGAAGAGTCAAGTACAACATAACCTGTGCCCCAATCACCCTGGTGGCTTACCTCTAATACCAGTAACTGCAATATTCTGGAGCTGGGTATATTGCTGTGCCGTTGGAAGCATGATCTCTACCTTATCTGTCTCTTTGCTAATCTGAATTATTTTCTGTGTCGGGGAATAGATAACTAGTAAGTGGAACAGAATTTCATTTCCTCTGGATGGTTCTATCCTCTACTGCGGATGCCAGGGCAGGAACATCAGCCAGGAAAGGGAAGAACAGCAAACCAGAAGCCCGTAAATCAGACTCTGAAAACCAAAAAGGAGCTGGCCTGGATGCGTTACAGCCCCGCCCAGCCCCTCCCAGTCCCTCCCAGTCCCTCCCCAGCAGCTGGGGTGGTGGCCCTAGCTGGAATCAGCTCAAAGACAATGCCCATCCACATCTCCACTAGGCAAGAACATACCCCAAATTTCAAGTCACTGTGGGAGCTATTTTTGACTCCTAGTGTCAGATACAATGGCAAAAGCTTACGGAAACACCTTGTAGTCATAACTGAAAATAATAAGCACAGCTAAGATTTATTTAACACTGCTGTGAGTATGGAAGGCAGACAGGAGCGCCACGACTTGATTTCTATTATCTCTCCTAATCCTCATCACAACTATATTGAGATGTGATATTATTATACTTGTTATTCAGATAATGAAGAAGGTGAAGTTTAGAAACATTACGTCATCTGTCTACTTGTCAAATAGTCAAACCCAGATCCATCTCACCTTGAGTCTAAAGTCTGTTTCTGTGATAGAATGAACCTCCCAGCATTGGAGATAATCAAGGAATGGCTGAGACATCTCTTCACAGGGATGCTGTATCAAGTACTGGAGTGGGTAAAAGGATGTCAGGGAAGGTGCATTCTAACCTCTGATCCATGATAGATGAAAACAGACTGCCTACTGTGTGCTGGCTCTGTACTAGGTGCTTACAGGACATGAGGTATAGGAGATCCTGTGACTGAAGTGAGCACACAGAGCTGAGATAACAGACAGTCGTTCTATTTTTCTGCTCACAAAACAAAAGGCCACTGAATAGAAGGGGTGTTGGGAGAGTCCAGACTCGGGTCACTGTGATCCCAGCAGGGCTGGCACATGGCAAACACATGTTTCCTTCTCCCTCCCCAGAACACAACCAGAGGGAGCAAGTCTAGCTCTACTGCAGGGCAGGCAAAGAGTTTTTGCCCTTCTGTTTTTAGATTTCCTGCACCTGAACTTTTTTCCAACACAAAGCTAATATTTACAGTAAATAAACGATTCAAATTTGTATTAGAAAATATCAAGAACACAACCAGAAAAGGAGATGAATGGACAAGTCACACAAGAGAAGTATGGGACTTTCCCCTCTTTGCTAGGAGAGGGGATAAAGGACAAATTCAAACAGGCTGAAGGTGTGACTTTAAATGTCCCAATCAGCAAACCTGTGAAGTCGATAGTAACATCTGCAGTGACTAGGACACAGGGAATACACTCACTAGTGGTGGTGTGCATGTGAAGATCCAAATGGCTATACTTACCAAGAGTCTCAAAGCCTTAAATCCTTTGACTTAGTAACCCTCATATTAGAAATCTATTGAAAAGAGAATTCTATAAAGAAAAACATTAGGATCAAAAAGATGCACATTACAGAATCATCCATAATACTATGAACAGTGGAATAACGAAGAAAATCAGAGTACATGAATGCAAAGGAAAACTCTCTGTTTTTAAGAAAAACAGACTAATAAGTAAATCTTTAAAAAAATAATAATAAAATAAATTTTAAAAAAAAAGGGAAGCCAAAAAAAAAAAAAGGGAAGCCTGGGGAGCTCGGTGGTTGAGCATCTCCCTTCGGCTCAGGGCATTAGCCCGGGTCCTGGGATTAAGTCCCACATTAGGCTCCCTGCAGGGAGACTGCTTCTCTCTCTGCCTGTGCCTCTGCCTCTCTCTCTCTCTCTCTCTCATGAATCAATAAGTAAATCTTTAAAAATAAAATAAAGTAAATAAAAAAGAAAAACAGACTGAAACATTAGGGAAAACATCTCAAAGAATATGGATTTTAAAAACCAAAACACAAAATTGTGTGTATATGTATACATTATAAAATATATATTTGTGTAAGTATAAAATTGGGGGCATATATGTATCCATATATAGTATAAAATACATATTTACATGTATTATGTATACATTAAATTGCATATATGTATAGATATGTAATTACTTCAGTTTTATGCCCATACCTACAGAAATAAAATAATTGAATTTTTTTTAAGTTATTCTCAGGGTGCCTGGGTGGCTCAGGTGGTTAAGCGTCTGCCTTCAACTCAGGTCATGATCCCAGGGTCTGGGATGAAGCCCCTGCATCAGGCTCCCTGCTCAGTGGGGAGTCTGCTTCTCTCTCCTCCTCTGTGATCACTCTCTCTCAAATAATATATAAAATCTTTTTTAAAAAATAGTTATTGTTAGGAAGGTGACATTACAGGTTTTGTCTTATACTGTTTTTCATGTTCTATAGTTTCTGTAATTTTTTTAAAAGGAATCCAATTTTTTTAAAGAATTTTTATGTAATCAGCTACAACTTAAGACATTCAAGCACTTGAATGCAAAATAGAAGCTTAGAAGTCAGACACCTGTGGCTCCTTGAAGCCTCTCTATGGCCAGGACCCACCAGGAGCCACTCTCCATCTTTCTAGGTCTAGTCACTAGCTTCAAATACAGAAGTTTCAGGAGACCTGAGAGCCTGATGTTCCCCTAGCATTACAGCAGCAATCACAATAGCTAACACAGAGTGTGTATTCTGAACCCAAGCCCTACTGGAAGCACTTGATATGTCGATTCATTTAACTTCACGTAACAATCCTGTAAGAAAAGTACCATCATCACTCCCATTTAGAAAGGAGGAAACCAAGACACAAAGAGAAAATAAATTGCCCAACCTCGCCCACAGAGGTGGCAAAGCCAAGATCTGAACACAGACTAACTCTAGAGTCTAAAATGCTAACTACCAACCCACGCTGCCTGTACGTAGACAAGTCTCCCACCAGGGGCTCCGCTGATACCTCTTTCCTCCCCTTAGCCACCTACAAAGCCCCCACACATACTGCAGAGGCCAAGTCCATTGCCACCTCTACGGCAAAGCCTTCCCGGCACTTCCACGCAGCACTAATAGGCCTGCGCTTTAGTTTTCCATGAGAACAGTTCTAGAGAGGGCTAACAATGATGGTAGCGAAACAAAGTGGATGTACTTCATGCTCCTGAACTGCACACTTAAAGATGGTTGAGATAGTAAATTTACAGTATATGCATTTTACCTCAAATAAAATTATAGATAAGTAGGTGGGTACATAGGTAGGTAGGTAGACAGCAGATAAAATGGGACCCCTTAAGCAAAGAAATCAGGTCAAGTGAGAGCAGCTCTCCCATGGAATCCAAACATAACTCTCGGTGCTGTAGCACTCACTTCACACAGCACACAGGTTCACGTGCATCTTTCCAAGACGCTCCCCCCTTCAGCAGGGATATCGCTCCCTTCAGGGCCTTCCTGGATACCCGAGTCCAGTCTGGAGGAACCTGGTCACATGCTCCCACACTATCACGCCGTCGTACCAGAGCACCTTTGTGAGGGCCTGTACCTGGCTCCCTGTCAAGCTCCCTGCAGGCAGCACCCTTATCTTATTTGAGTGTGTCCTCGGGACCTGGCTCAACACTGATCACCCTTAATAAACACTGAATTAGGGATCCCTGGATGGCTCAGCAGTTTAGCACCTGCCTTCGGCCCAGGGCGTGATCCTGGAGACCGGGGATCAAGTCCCACATCGGGCTCCCTGCATGGAGCCTGCTTCTCCCTCTGCCTGTGGCTCTGCCTCTCTCTCTCTCTCCCTCTCTCTCTGTGTCTCTCATGAATAATAAATAAAATCTTTTTAAAAAATAAATGAATAAAATAAACACTGAATTAATAAATTAACTGCTGGAAGAAGGAGAGGGATAGAATATGGCTCTGATTTTCAAAGCTCACAGACAGGGTTGTCTTGAAGGGTGATGAAGAAGACCGGTCAATGCTCGCAGAAAACCCAAAGATTCTAACCTGAAACCAGGAAGAGGGTCCACTTGCAGAGATCCCCACAGGCCTCCTGCCACCTCTATTAGGTATGGGGGATTTTTATCTGTGAACAGGGGATTTTCAGCAAGTAGAGCTCCCAGGAGGGAAAGGTCCATGCCCATCTTCTGAAGCCCTGGGCTGAGACTCAGGTGCCAGGTTCAGTACAATGGCTTAGGTCACCTCTGCAAATTCTCTTGATGTCAAGTTTAAATGGCAGTTTGATTAATTTGTCAGGCACCTACGCTTTGGGCTAAAACCAAAAATCATTCTTTAAGGCTGCTAAATCTTTATTGATCCTCAGGGGTCAGCTCAGAAGGCAGGGGCAGTAATTGCTTGGTCTTTGCATGGTGCATTTTCCATTCTTTAAGGCAGACGGTACAGCACAGTATTCTTTCTTGTATGTGTTTCTGCCACAATTACTTCATTGCCCCTAATGCCGCTCTGCTCATCACACCTTCAAGTTTCTCAGTCCATGTGTCACAAAGGAGAACAGATTTTTGAATTTGCTACTGAGCCAAGTCTATTTCCTTTTCTTCCTCCCTCTCCAATCACTGGGCAAACTGTAGGAGTGAAGTAAGCATAAACCAGGCTCATCCATGCTGGAGCACCACAAGACAGAGGAGCTGAGACTCAAGGCATTTTTAAAAGGAGATAATGATTACTCTCTTTTATGTGAATTGTTTCTTTTTTTTTTTTTTTTTTAGTCTTCTAATTATTAGTGGAACCATCTTGATTATAGAAGTTGAGTGACTATGAGGAGCGGAGCCTGTGCTGGGTAAGACAGGGCATAGCCATAGTCACACTTTGAGTAATTATTCCTTTTCTTCCCAGCCTGGGCCTCGGATTCCTCATCGGTGAACAAGGGAGCTGAAATAGGGCTGTATTGGTAGCTCTCATGTGTAATGTTCTTTCTACTCCATTCAGCTGTCTACCAGAACAAGCGGACTTGTGGCCCATGCAGGACTGCGTTGTCCAAAATGGGAATCTTTTTAAAGTGTCATAAACATTATAGACTACATTATGTATACTGGCCACATCATATATATAGACCATATATGTTCTAACACTGTTCTTTTTTGAAGATGCAGACTATTTCTTTTTTTTTTTTTTAAGCTTTATTTTTTTTTTAATTTTATTTATTTATGATAGTCGCAGAGAGAGAGAGAGGCAGAGACACAGGCGGAGGAAGAAGCAGGCTCCATGCACCGGGAGCCTGATGTGGGATTCGATCCCGGGTCTCCAGGATCGCGCCCTGGGCCAAAGGCAGGCGCCAAACCGCTGCGCCACCCAGGGATCCCCCGATGCAGACTATTTCTAACAAAATAATAAAAGATCGTGATTATCTTTGGCTGGGTGGCTTAGTTGCTTAGGCATCAGACTCTTAATTTTGGTTCAGATCGTCATCTCAGGATCATGAGATCAACAGCCCCATGTAGGGCTCTGCGCTGAGAGTAGAGTCTGCTTAAGATTTCTCTCTCTCCCTCTCCTGCTGCCTCACCCCACATGCTACTTAAGAGCTCTAAAGAAAAAAAAAAGATGGTAATTACCATTTTTAAAGACATTTTTTGGGGCACCTAGGTGGCTCAGTTGGTTAAATGTCTGCTTTCAGCTCAGGTCATGATCCCAGGGTTCTGGGATAGAACCCCATGGAGGGTTCCTTGCTCAGCAAGCAGTCTGCTTCTCCCTCTCCATCTGTCACTACCCCCCAGCTTGTGCACGCTCTTTCTCTCTCAAATAAATAAAAGACACTTTCTAAAAGTAGATCTTATAATAGAATTACAGATAAATTTTGAAAGGAAACAATATTTTCATTCATAGCAACTCATTTAAAAGAGAAGCAAGCAGGGCGCCTGGGTGGCCAGTTAAGTGTCTGCCTTCCAGTCAGGTCATGATCCTGGAGTTCTAGGATGGAGCCTGCACTGGGCTCTGGGCTCAGTGGGGAGCCTGCTTCTCTCTTTCCCTCTGCCCCTCCCCCACTCGCCTTGGGCTAATGCACAGGCACACACTATCTTTTAAATAAATAAAATCTTTAAAAGAAAAAATGAATAAAAGCGAACCAAGCTTTGTTTGGCTATCTCAAAGAAATGTTCCCTGCTTTTTTCTTCCTGCTTTACCTATTTCTTTGCAAATGTATCAAAAATCAAGGTTCCAGTTGGAACCCATCACATCCCACAGGACCATCAAATTTGGCAAAAATTCTATATTTAATACATTCAACCACTATCCAACAAGCTTTGAAGATTATACCTTCATCTGAAACAGAAAACAGTGTTTATTCATAGGTAGACATTTTTTAGATTTAAGAATCACTGATAAACTCTATGTTCAAAGGAAGAGAGATAACCACTACTATCTCACTTTACAACAATCTCACTTATCTCACTTGAATTCAACAAGATCACTAAAATCCTAGATAAAATATTTCCAATTTTCATATTCCTTCTTTAAACTTAATTCATCTTTATTTTAAGATACACTGCTACCACACAAACCTGTCTTTCTTGAATAGTTTGTTCTAGGTGGGGCAATGGGGAAAAAAGGCTAGGAAAAACATAAGCTCCTTGGTCTAATAGACTGTAAACATGCTCGCATATTCTGGTTTTGATCAGAAATAATAAGTGAGAAGAAAAAAGGATGCACTTGGGATTTCAGGACACCGTGCGGTGATTCAAGACATCCGAGACATCCGAGAGGCCAACTATTTGCCAGAGTAAACAAATATCACAATCATAGTACCATGTTAAAGGAGATTCCTGTCCACAATTCACACACCCTGAAGAACTGCCTGAAGGACTGCCTCACTGACTTCTCTAGATGGCTAGATAAAGTGTGGCCAACTTCTGTTGGGCTAAAAACCAGTGGTAGATACGGCCCACTCATAGTTTAGTTGGGTGTCATAAAACACCTGCAAGCACTCATTCAATCAGCCTTCAATATGCACATGGCAACTTCGGGCCAGGCTCTGGCTGCAGAGATGGAGATGGGTAACCACCATGCCCCTCCCTCACAGACCTCACAGCCCAGGGACAGGCAGGTAGGTCAGCCACAATCCCAGAATCCAGAAAACTGTATGCACATAGCAGGTACCCCCAAAAGGTAGAAAGGAGGCTCAGAGGCAGGGAGGGTGGGCAGAGGCCTGCCCAGAGAGCTGCGGTGTGGTAGGGAGCCCTGACTTTGAATGCATGCCCCCCACCCCCTGCAGCTGTGTACCAGGCTGTGCGTTCAATGCTGCCCTGCCTCAGTATCCTCCTTCGGGGGTGACGAGGTAACATACGTGGAAATGCCTGGAAAGGGCAAGACCAGGAAGGCCAGATCTGGTCTAGGGCAAAGACCAGGAGGGACAGAACCACTACAGTAGGACAAGATCTTTTTTTCCTACTTCTCCTCCTGTAGAAATCCCTTTCCCCAAGACTAACTCAGACTGAATGAACCACAAAGGATGGGGTGGGGGGCAAGAGGAGGATGCAAAGTGAGTCCTCTGGCCTTTGGGATGAAAACCCTCAGTGGTTCTACAGTGGAAAGGGGGGAAAGGACTCCCAAGCCAAACACCTAAAGCGCTTCAACTTCTCTTCTGCCTAGACTCCTCCAGACAATGACAATTAGCGAGAGTTTATTCTCTGCCTCCCATCTCCTCATTTGAAGGTCCTTTACTAATTAAAGTGCCTGCAGCACATTAACACTTGATCAACACAAAAGAAAGGCTAAGCCAAGCTTCAATATCTTAGATCTTTTCCTATTTTAAAATAATATACATGCGTGTTTGCATATTTCTGTATATCCAGTTGTGAGTGCAGATCTGGCTACGTATATATGTACATCCACACACATGCATGTGCTACTTAAGTACACATCTATGTATGTATTTAAGTACACATCTATGTACACAGGACAGGTAAATTGCGTGTCTACCACAAACACCTGCAAGTTCACCCTGCATAAATAACTATGGTTTGACCAATGAAGAAGGCTTTGGGTTTCCAGGATAACCACAGGGGTAATGCTGGAGGGGCTCAAACTCTCTGTAACTAGACCCAGCCCCTAAAAGAACCTCTTTCTCTTCCTGGAAGAAAGCTTCCTTTTTTTAGTAAACAAGAGCCCTGGTTCTAACCAGGACCACCAAACCTCTTAAGGGGTGAAAAGCAGGGGCCTCAGAGCTGCCTTCATGCCTGGAAAAGACCACAGCCACACAGGGGACTTGGGGAGTTGGAACTGTCAGGCTCCTGCCCATTAACTCTCTCGAGGTTAAGTGATGCTGCAAAGTTCACGGTCATGCAATTCAACAGGCCCTGACCTAGAAGCAGCTGTGTCCCAAGCCCAGTGCTCAGAGATTACTTCTCATAGCACCATTTCGTGTGTGTTTTGCAACAACCAAAAAAGGCAAGTGCTGTGGTATTATTTCCCTCTTACAGGTGGGAGAGTCTGAGGCTCAGAAACACAGAGGGGCCCAAGTATGGCCCCAAAGTGGGTAAAAGCAGGAAACTTCATGCTGCCTCACACGGCAGGTCTGCTTCAAGAGTACTGATTGCAGGAAAAGAATCTGAGCTCCCAGGTTCTGGTTTCAGTTCAGCCTCTGACCTAAGGGTAATCAATCATGAGTAGGTCTTAACTTTCTGAGCCTTAAACTGACAGTATAAAAAGAAAAAGAGAGGACATCTTTTGTTCTAAAATTGACGGTATGGAGTCAGATAAGAAGCTTCTATACAGTCACTATTCAACATAATTCTCAAAGGTAGGTGGTTTCTTGTCCTCAGCTCTCCCACCAAACACCATGTCCCCTGCCATCCCTTGGGTCCCAACTCAAGTTTTCACTGCCTCAGGCATTCACACTGATGGCGCCCTGAGGAATCCCTCCACTGTCTGTCTTTCTGGAAGACATCAAGATCCATCTCAACAGTTAGCTCAAGCCCAAACAGTCAACCCCGGAGCAAGCTCAACAGCGTCTGAACTTACCTCCATTGCATCTGCTTCTCAGTTTTTGTCTCTTCAGCCTCATCCAGGGACCCAGCCTGGACTTCTCTATACTTATCACTGTGATATCACAACCATGCCTGCATCCCTCCCTGGAGTTAAATCAAAACAACTATTTACATGGCAACATTTTCTAGGTATCTGTTGGGTCACATATGAAAACATGGAAATGGAAAGTGGGTTTTTTAAGATAAATAACAGGACATGGTTTCAGCCCCAAAGAAGTCACAATCTAGTAAGGAAGATGGAGACGTAAAGGATTGCTGGGATTTGCTGAATCATTTGACAATGGAATTTGCCAGTGACTGGGAGTTGGAAGAGACAGTGACTATGAAGAATGATAGAGTCTGCTCCTGATACTATCTCAAAGGATATAATGACCGGCTGACTTTAACGAGGTGGAAATTTAATAAGGATAAATGTCAAGTCATGCACTTAGGTCCCATTAAAAAAAAAAAAAAACCCAACTCACAAGTATAGGGTAGAGAAGATCACATGAGAAAGTCTTAAGGGATTGGGTTGCCCACAAGCTCAATGACTCAGTGTGACGAGGCTGCTATTAAAGCTAATGCAATAGCAGGCTGCCCTGATTAGAAATGCTGCATTCAGAGTAAGAAAAGTGAGATCTCAAATCTGGACCCCAGAGACTGTAGAGAGATGAATGGTCACAAGTGAGCACATTTCAGAGAGCAGTCAAGAGTGTGAAGCCACATCTCAAGTGGGATGAAGATGAGGAGGCCGGGGAATGAATAACTTAGGGAGGCCACGAGTGACACCTTCAAACTAGTCTTGGGCTTGTCCATCCCATTTCCAGAGATGCAGTTTACCTAAACGAGAAAGGCACTAGAACAATCTTTATCATAGCATGGTTTATGACTGCCCCAAACTGAGAGGGTGCAGGGAAAACATCTGGCAAGAGCGAATAAATTACATTCTCGTTATGACATGTTACCAACTGCAATATCAAAAATTTCTTAGTAGGAAAGATAGTCATAAAATTCTATTTATAAGATAAAGAAAATTATAAAATATTATGCACAAATTATCCATTTTGTAGAAACAAAAGCATGAGTTACGCACCAAAAGCTGAGTTACTACCTGTCTGGAAGACTATGTCGTGTGGGGCTGACAACACTAAAAGTGGTGAAATTATGGGCAGTCTTAAATTTTTCTTTTGCTTCTCCATAGTTTTTCTCTGTTTCCTAACAAACATATCTTGAAAACTCTCAGATGAAAAAAGAAAATCTAAATGGGCTATCATATAAAAACAGCAATTAGGCTCATGCTGTCTGGCTCCAGCAAGAGAGGGGGGTTAGGATTAATGGGTGAGGATTGAGGAGACCCTGTCTGGGCTCAGTGTAAGGGAGTGGAATAAATATGGTCCTTTGTCGTAGGGAGCTCCCCATCAAATACATGTGCCTCTACGAGGTATTAAGGCTCTTTGGGAATGCACTGTAGAAGCCTCCATGAGTACAGGGCTAGCGCCTCCTAAATGACCTCAAAGTTCCCTCTCATCTATATAACTCCAATTCCTTGGTGGATGCTGAGCCATCCATGTTCCAGAATGCACACAGCCTCTATTTCTCTCCTATAAATTCAAATCCTCAACCAAGCTTGTAGGATCTACCTCTCTGCTCTCTCACCAAATCAGAGCCAAGCGGAGTACAGTTAAAAGGACATTCAACCAGGAATCAAACTGTTCGGATCCCAGTGGTACCAATGGAGACAATACGGCCTTGAATGAGTCACTTAATCTCTAGAAGTCTGTTTCCGCATCTGCCAAATGACAGTAAAATGTATATGATCTCAAGAGGTTCTGCTGACATTTCAAGAAAAAGCCTGTGAGACTGCGTTGGAAACAATAAAGTGCTATACAAGCGAGAGGTGATACATTCCATCATGAGAGCATTTAAAGCTGAAGCTGATGGCCAGCTGATGGAGCAAGCTATAGGCATCCCACTCCGCTGGAAGCAGACACGACTCTAATGCCAAGATCCTACGATCCTACTGCACTTGGCTCAAGCAGCATCTGCACAAAGCCCTCCAGTCTGCCGGCTTCCCCTGACCACTTCTCATCCCACAGAGTATAATGATGAATTGCTTTTTCTCCAGCTTCTGAGGATGAGTCTTGATCTTTCACTATGACTACAGGTTCTTTTCACTATGGCTACAGGCTTTCACTATGGCTCCCTCACTGTGGCTGCAGGATCCCTCACTGTGGGCTCCAGGTTCCCTCAATGTGGGCTCCAGGATCCTTCACTATGGCTCCAGGATCCTTCACTGTGGGCTCCAGGATCCTGCACTGTGGCTCCAGGTTCCCTCACTGTGGCTCCGGGTTCCCTCACTGTGGCCTCCAGGTTCTCTCACTGTGGCTCCAGGTTCCTGCACTGTGGCTCCAGGTTCCTGCACTGTGGTCCAGGTTTTTTAAGACCAGGACCAAGGCCCCTGCCTTTACCCATGATCCCTAGTGCTGCTAGGAACTCATGAAAGACATACCGATGACCTGACTGACCCTAACTGAGTCCTGCTACTTCTAGTGTAGCCTGTGAAGCACCGCCACTGGCATCACCTCAGCACGTGTTAGATGTGCAGATTCCAGGGCCCTGTCCCAAATCCATGTAATCCAAATCTGCATCTTCAACAAGATCCCCAGGTGATTCACATGCTCACAACGTAATGCTACTGCTGGGCCACATAGAGACACCAAGAAGCAAGTGGAAGACTCGGGTAAGCTCATCCCACAAGAGCTTGAAAGCCCAGAAAAGGGCCTCATTCATTCATTCATTTACTCATTTATTCAGTCATTCACTTGTTCAACAACTAGATCTTAAATTCCTACATCATGCCAGTATGCGTCTAGGCACCAAGTCCTGTTCTGACCAGGTGTTACTGAATGGTAAAAGGCCCTCCGATTTCAGAGAGCATTTCCCATCACAGCGGCCTGCCCACAAAGCTCCGCTAAAAACAACTTCAGTCCCTCTGAATTCCGGCTCCTCCAACCCTGGCCCAGCTCCTCAAATGCTTTGCAGGTGTCAGGGCTGGTATCTCTTCATGAACCACCGAGAAGCCACCCACACAATAGCCACGGCCCAATGGTCTGCACCGAGCCCCTTTTTACTTCTGCAGGTGCTACATTCCAAAAATATTTCTTCTTACGAAGCATGGCAGGAATTCCACACTTAGGGCAGAAAAGAGGATAAAGGAGGGCCTCATTTTTCCCAGGGGAGAGAGGAGACTCACAGAGAGGTTTACATTTTTAAAATGTATTTATTTTATCAGCCACATGCTCGCAAGTCAAACATCCCCTCAAAGACATTTTGCAGACAGAGATATTCTGGGAACACACTGGAGGCAGCTTATTTATGTGCGGCTATTACAAGACTAGCCCAAAGGGATGAGTATCAGATGCTATCTCCTGCTGAAATGACCGTCTGCCCGCCTGCCACCTCTAATGCCAGGTCAGAGCTACTTCATGCCCCTCAAATACCCCCTGCTTGGCCCTGCCAAGCTGCCTCTGCCCCACTGGTCCTCGGAGAGCCTTCCAACTAGCCCGGTCACTCCTGATGGAGGACGGCCGTTGGCTGTCCATGCTCTGTACCATCTCTGGGGCTCTGTAAATGGACAATGAAAAGTGTCATTGATGTCTATAACGGGTGCAACGTTAATCTCGAACACTGTCACAGTGCTGGAACCTGCAGAGGCTGGTCCCAGGCCAACTCAGCTCCTTGATTTTCCACCACTCCTTGATTTCACTGCCCAATAAGAAAGTGTGCTGTCTCTTACAGCTGCCTCTGAGCTCCCTCCTCTGCTATCCTCCATCAAGTCATCCTTTGAGTCACAAGACGTAGCAGTTGAGAAGGCTTACCATGTCTCTCCCACAGTCCTCTCCCTCGGCCAGGTAACTGTCTCCTTCCCAACGGTGAGCATTTTGAGGGCAGGGGCTGTGCTGGGCTCAGCACAGCATCTCTGGAGCCCAGCACATAACTGGACACGTCCCGGTTCCCGTAAATAGTGACAGAATGTCAATACATTCAACAAGCATCTAATGAGGGGTGAGTTTTAAGATTACAATAGAGGCAACCTGGAAGTTTAAGCTATGACACTTCGCTCTTATGAAAGACCTACGTGAGTATAGGAAAGACCTACAGGACTACACCAACAGTTTTTCTCATAAACGTGAAAATCCTCTTCAGGTTTCTTTTGGTTGGTTGGAGAAAAGAGTTACTGATGTAGGTCTTTCCTTTAAAAGCAAAGTAGCAAAACATGAACTTTTGGAAAACATGGAATACTGTGCCTTACGCCATTTCTGCTTACAAAAAAAAAAAAAAATCACAGAAACAACACTACTTTTTGGGATCCCTGGGTGGCTCAGCAGTTGACAGTCTGCCTTTGGCTCAGGGTATGATCCCAGGCTCCCAGGATGGTGTCCCTCACCCGGCTCCCCGCAGGAAGTCTGCTTCTCTGCCTATGTCTCACCTCTTTCTCTCTCTCTCATGAATAAATAAATTCTTTTTTAAAAAAAGAAAAAACTCTAATTTTGAATGAGGGCTGGGTAGGGGCGGGGGACGGGAGCAGAATCTGTACTAAATACCTGAAGATAAGAAAAAAGGAAATGGGATAGCCCTTAATGGCCCTCTGAGACAAAACAAGACAAGAAACAAGGACTGTGAAAGCCGGGATGGAAACTCCAGTGTGAGAAGTGAGGGAATTCCTGGGGCAGCTCAAGCCAAGGGCAACAAAAATGGAATTTTCTTATCCACGACATCTCACAAAGATCCACCCCCAGTCAATAATTCATTGTGTACTGAATACATTTCCCACACGCCAGCCTCTTCTTAGTCTGCAATTGGCCAAATTTCTCATCTTTTAAACCATCAGTACACTGTATGGTATACATCATCTTCATCCTAAATGGTTTCTTTACAAGGAGAACCACAGCTCATCACAAAATGTGCTTTGCATGGGGGCATTCTGACTTCATTCTCTCCCCAGCTGTCAGGACCACGCGAGAAAGAAGGGCAGGGAGGTACTGAGGGGGTAAGAAATGCCCCAGATTATGCCTTGGGACCTGAGTCTCACCTCTTCCCCCAAAATCCTGTGCTCTCATCAACAACCCACTTCCCCTCTCAGGCCTCTCTTTGCACAGCTAGCATCGCTGCCCAACAAAAGTGCAACGTGAGCCATGCATGTCATGGTACGTCTTCTAGTCGCCTCATTAAATAGGGCAAAAAAAGAAACAGGTGAAATTAGTTTCAGTAACTTTTTATTAACCCAACCCCAATTTCAACCCAAAATTGATACTTAAAAACCATTAATGAGATTTTTTACACTTTCCTACTACTAAGTAGTCGAAGGCCAATGGTCACTGCATGCTTCTGGGCCATCTCAATCCAGATGCCACCATGGTGCCACTGGCTACCATGCTGCCCAGCGAGGGCCTCGAGTGAGCATTTCCTACTACCCCTGAGGCTCACGGAGCCTACTGCCTGCCACCTCCAAGCACACAAGGCCTTGTTCCTGGCACCAGCTGCTGCTGGATCGGAGAACGGGGAGGCCCAGTGTTCGGTGCTCAAGGACTGTCGGTTCTACCCTTCAGGTCTCACCGCAAGTACCGCTCTGTTAAGGAAGCCCTTCCTGGGGCACCTAGGTGGGTCAGTGGTTGAGCAACTGCCTTTGGCTCAGGTCATAATCCGGGGCCCTGGCACTGAATCCCCCATCAGGCTCCCCACAGGGAGCCTACTTCTCCTTCTGCCTAGGTCTCTGCCTCTGTGTCTTTCATGAATAAATTTTAAAAATCATCAAAAAAAAAAAAGAAGAATAAGAAGCCTTTCCCAACTACACCCTCACGCCCCCTGCCCCCCCCCCACACACACACACACACACAGTTCTGTGAGCCTCCTCTGTGCCCAGGGCACCCTTGGCTTCACACACTGTAGCCCGAGTGGCCATCCTAGAGGGGCTGCTCGGCCGTGTTCTCTGCACGTTGTCTGTTCCTTGAAGTCAGGACCGTGTCTGCCTCATTCACAGCCCACGCCTCATCTCCCAGCCCAGCACGGGCTCAATAAACGTCTGCCAGATGCATGGATGCATGGTTGGATACATGAATGGAATTCCTCCTAACGGAACCTCTCTCTCTGTGTCTGTCCAGGCCAAAGTGTCCTCGTCTGTAGGAGCCACATGCTTCCTTCCAGCTCTGCAGGTTAGCATGGTCCGCGCGGCCCTCACCGTTCTGTTTAGCCCTCCACTGCACAGCCAGCTGGGCCAGCCGCCTGACACGGGACGGAACACTTCTTACATAGCTCTAGAGTCTCTCGCTCTGCAAAAGGGGGCAATGGAAATTGCTTTCAGGTCTTCTGAAAGCATCCTGTGAACTTCCTGCTGTTCCACAGAACTAGAGACATAGATGTAGTCTCTCTTAAATACCTCTTCTGGCCGATTGGTTAAATCCTTCTTACAGAGAATTTTTTCAAATTCTGTCCTTAATGAATCAATGTGGTAAAAAGATCACAAGGTCAGGTTTTATAGTCTAAAGTCTTGGTTTTCATCACCACTACCTTTCTGCCAGCTAGCTGCTTGATCATCGGCTTATTTAACCTCCGTGCACCTGAATCTCCACATCCATAAAATGGGGATAACAATGTAAACAACTCAGAGTCGATGTAACACCAGAACGCCTTATATACTGTCCAGGACCACGCAGATGTTGTTAGCTACTACATAAACTATTTCTTCGGAAGAGTGTCAAAATCAGGGGACAGGCTAACCCACAACTAGCAGAGCCTCAGCCAGGCCTGGGGACTCAGGCAAAGACCAGACAGAGAGAACTCGCAGGCTCACATCAAACAGGCCCAGAACCCACGGCCTCACAAAGCCAAGCCCACGAGGTGCTGCTCAGGGGTGGAGCGGCCCAGAAGGGCAGGCTTCCCCCAGGGAAATCCGCTGCCAGGCCCCACCAGGACGTGGCCAAGGGACAAGACTGCATACTGGAGCACGAGGAAAGAACATTCTGTCTCAAAAGGCAGGTTCCCTGCTGGGCCAGGGGTCCTGCCCTCCATCAGGCCCAGCCAGGGGCTGGGGGAATGGCTTCATCCACCCCTTTCTCATTCTCCGGCAGTGCTTCCGAGGCACCCGAACTTTCCCGAACCGGTTATGCCTATTTCAGGCAGGAACTAGGCCTGCATGTACGTGCGTGCACACGTGTGTGTGTGTGTGTGTACGCATTTTATGATTTCAGAAGAAAGCACTCTGCAGTCCGAGAATGAGTCATCAGTAATCCTTGTCAATGTGCCAGCAGCCTGCCCCTCTTCATTACAAACAGAAAGATAAAAGCTCTTGCACTACATTAGCTGGCATACGCCTCCACAGACAGTACAAATAAATTAATTGTGCCTCATCTCAAACAGCCCAAGAGGTGTGCGGGAGGGGAAAATGCGCTCCGTCTTGTTTCATTAACAAATTAAACTGAAATAGAGCCACGACCATTCTCTTCTTTCTGCACAGACGCCCGGCCTCTGCACGGCCATCAGACCGCCATCCGTTTGGGGCAGCATCACCCCCAGGAGAGGGGCCAACTGTGACAAGCTGTGTCTCCAGCCCAGGAGGGCAAGAGTCTGGCCCTGGTGGGTGGGGGTGGGGGGTGACCTCAGGGGCCACTGTAAGGGGCGGGGGGGTGCCTGGGGGACCAGGCTCCTGCAGGTCAGGTGGCCCAGGGGCTGTGGCAAGGCGAGGCAGGTGCAGGTCGTTCACCCCAGGCAAGCAAACCAACCAACCAGTTCGGTGGCCGCGGTGTGGTGTGTTCCCAGAGTGAAGGAGTTTGTCATCAAGCAAACTCTTGTCACGCTGAGGATGGTGAGCATTCCAGAGAGAACAAAGTGATTCAAGACCAACTTGAAAAACAAGTTGGACTCCCCTTCACCGCAAGCTAAGATTACACCCTCGAACACACCTTTCTTCGATCCTGAGACATTTGCTTTTGCAGAGCAGTTAAAGGCAATTTGTTACAACTCTGTGATTTGCTTTACGCTGGCTCGGGTACTACATAATTTAGGCAAACCTACGTTTTATATGCTGAAAGGGGGCACGGCTGAAAAGCTGATCCTTTCAGGGTTTCTCTCCAAAGAGACAAAAACAGTGCTTCCAGGGGAGGAGGGGGGACAGGAAATGGGGGTCCGGGGCGCTGGAAGGAAAGAAGAAAGCGCACTCTTGAGGAGAGGAAAAGCCCCTCTACTCTCCAAATATCACCCCATTAACTGGTGACCTGCAAGGAAGTTAGATCATGAATGGCTAATCCAACCATAAAAATATGTCCTAACTATGTATTATACAGATAGGCTCTGGGGTTTGGTTTGTGTTTATTTGGTTCGTTGCTTTTTTTTTTTAGCTGTAAAATGCAAGAATCTGAAAAATTCTAAGCAGAAAAATCTAACCTTAAACAGCTAGGCCTCACCTACAACAAAACAAATTAAATCTTAAAAAATAGTAATAAGGCCATACTCCACTTTATGAGTTGAAGAAATTTCAATCAAACAAGGAAGCACCACTGAGCCAAACCTTTGTGAAAATGACAGTATCCAAGGCGGGCCAAGTTGCTGAAAAACTGGTACCTTCTTGCACCGCTGGTAGCACCGTGAATACAACCCTCCTGGAAAGCAGTTTAAGCAATAGCCATTGAGAGCCCAAAAAATGTTTGTGCCCTTTAACCCAGAAATCCTGCTCTTGGGAATTCACCCTAAGGAAATAATGTACAGTAAGGATGAAGCCATATCTCCAAGTATTATTTATAACAGCACAAAACCATAGGGGGGGAAAAAACCCTAAATGTCCGGTAATAGATGAATGGTTAAATAAATTCAGTCTGTGAGATGATAGATGGTAAGACCATTAAAAATCATCTTGAAGACTCTGTAACCATTTGGAAAACATTTGCTTAAGGTTTACTGAAAAGAGAATACAAAATTGGGTCTACATATGATTACAGCTATAGAGAAATATGCCTGCATTCAGACAAGGGCTAAAAGAAAAATGAAAACAGTTGTGCTCAGATGGTAAGCTGGTGGGTGAACTTTTTTTTCTTTTGTTTCATTTCCTTTATTGTGGTTGCAGCATTTTCTTTTGTGAAATGAAGAGAAATCACGGGGTGTTATATGCAGCTCAACTCAAAGGATGAATCAGGAATCTGGGAAACCAATATGCTAGTTTGGGGCAACAACACAGAGTCTCTATCTACTGGGCTGTGCCTAGGGCCCTCCCATCACATCATCACTCAGCCAGCAAGGCAGGTTCACCAGGAAAGGGATGCTCAGAGCAGTCACACGACCTATGCAAGGGTGTATGAGGCTACCAGATACCAGACAGAGGATGAGACTCCAGACTACTTTGCTCAAAAGTCTTATCTACTGTGGCCTCAAATTCCAAGATCCCTCCCTTCTCTGGGAAATAGTCTCCTCAGTAAAAACAAAGAGATACCCACTTACTTCCAGTACTAGCTGATTCTGACCACCTGCATCTGTTCATAGACCATCTGCATTCAACTCACCTGCATTGCAGGTTAAAACCCAAACCCAAACCTAGGGAACCGTGCCTCTGGGACTAAAGTACCTGAACGTGAGCTTCACCAGCTGCCCGGGCAATTCTTTAGGCATGGGGATAATTGAGAACCACTAGTCTAAGAATCATGCAAACACCTGCCAAGTCCAAACACCCAAACTCCAATGTCCATCTCCCCACAACATGGAAAAAAATATTAATCTGCCGGATGTGGGGAAAACAACATTTAGAAGCCTATCCTTGCTCAGAAGAGCATTTAACCTCAGAAGATAAAATGTCAGAACACAAGAGAGTGACCCGTGTTTCTCACATTTTTTTCTGGCAAAGTAACTCCTGAGCAACCAGATATTATCGGATTTTCACGTGGCCTGTGTTTAGCAGAGTGTGAGAAACATAGTAAGTGTTCAAAATGCCTGTTGAAAAAATAAATGAATGAATAAATAAGCAGGTAGTATGTAGCATCTGGATCCCACTGTATTTAGTATTTGTTTGCCCACACTGTTTAAGTTCAGTGACACGGGGGTAGGAGCACATCATCCTTCTTGGTCTGCGCAGTGCCACTGTGGCTGCAGCCACTCAAATCGGCCATGGGGAGCCGTGCACTTGTAGACAGTAGCCGAGTAAATGAACAGTAGGCACCAGCAAGAGCAGACCCAAAAAAATGTGAATGCTCCCGGATCTGATCGTCTCGATCATAAATGGATGATACTGTTCAAGGGGGAAAATTAGAGCAGCCCAGGTGGCTCGGTGGTTTAGCGCCGCTTTCAGCCCCGGCAGTGATCCTGGAGACCTGGGATCGAGTCCCACATTGGGCTTCCTGCCTGGAACCTGCTTCTCCCTCTGCCTCTGTGTGTCTCTCACGAAAAAATTTTAAAAATTAAAAAAAGGGGGGGGGGGAATAGGAAGACAAACCACAAGAGACTCCTAACTCTGGGAAACAAAGGATTGCAGAAGGGGGGGGATGGGGTAACTGGGTGACGCACACTAAGGAGGGCACAAATGGGATGTGCACTGGGTGTTATACTATATGTTGGCAAATTGAATTTAAATATAGAAAATAAAAATAAAAATAAAAGGATGCTGTTCCTACTGGAGAAGGAAATGAGAAGCAAGAAACAAGCAGCTTCTTAACCTAGAGTGCACACCAAGCCCTGGGCCCGGTGCTTCCACCTTCACGTGTCCTGGAGGAAACTGCACAACTACCTCAAGGAGATGAGCAACAAGTTAGGACCAAATGGTTTGTATCCTGCGACACAACCAGGAGGTACAGAAGAGACATGGAATTCAAAACCACATTCTTTACAGTCTAAGTAGAGGACAATCCAATCCGGAAGACAAGAGAATGAAAGAAATAGAAGTCTAAAATCATGTCCCATAAAGAAGCCACAGTCCAAAGAAAAGCCACTCAAAGATGGAAGGTGCAACAACAACCAAAAAAAACAAAAAAACAAAAGAACAAAAAAAGATGGAAGGTGCTTCCAGAGGAGGCATGCACAGGGGATGGCATTTGCTAGCAACTGCCTCTTCGAGCCTGCGGACGCTGAGAGGGAGTCTCAGCTGGCCCTAGTTGGCCCCAGCTCCCTTCCATAAGAAGCAGTCCCACACTGCTCCAAACTGCCAGCAGCTGCGGACACTTCAGCATCCAAGGGACGGACATTACCCTCAGAGCACAGCAGCGCTGTGCCCGATACAATCACCGAGCACTCACAGGAGCACCTCGCAGGCTACTCCAAGGCCAACTCTGATATCAAGCTGGCCTGGATTCCAATCCTGCCCTTACCGGTTGCTGGCCAAACAGCTACGACAAACCTTGCAAAAATCTGATCAGGACACAGCTCGCTCCCCCCTATTTTCACCAGCACACAGGCCACCTAGAGGTTCTGCATTCTCTACCAACGTTTTTCCCATTCCACATAAAAAGCTTCACGTATTAACACAGGGCATATACTTGTCATTTTTAATAGGCATGGAGTTAGTACCTATTCCTCTCCCTAGGGATCTAACTTTTTAATGATTTCCACATTAGATTTAACATTAAATGCAAATTGATCCATAAAGTCATCTAATTAGAAATTAAGCAGGCCATAGACATTGCCTAGGATTTAATTAGAAGAGCAACATGATATGATGAGAAATGCCCCTCACTAGGAGGAAAAGCTGGGGTTGGAGCTCCATCTCAGCCAATTACTGAGATCTGGAACGCTGCTTAGCCTGTCTGGGCCCCTGCAAAATGAGGAAGTTAGATTTCAAAGATCCTTTCTAGTCAAAGAAAAGAAATCTATAATTCAAATTGCTTCAGTAACCATTTTATGGAGCAACAGGCTCTGGAAATGCAAAGACTCAGTCATGCCTCGAGGAGTTTACAGATTCTGGAAAACCACAGCCTGTTCCATCCACCAACACACCCTGGCTTGCAAAGCGGAAGGGTTTGAATTTCCATTGTAGGCAATGCTACCTGGCACCGCTCCTCCCCGCGGCGTGCCCTCCCCTCTTCTGGGAGCCTATATCCTCCATTTATTTCCCAAAGCAGAATTTTCAAGTCACAAAGTCTCAGGGCTCTTAGCCCAAGACTGGAAGAGCTGGTCAAGCTCTTCGCAATTTAAACCAATACCCCCAACCTCACCTCCAACCCAGAGCTTCTCCTAGATCAAATTCTGAAAAGGCTGCTAAGATTTATTTCGGCACTGCTTGCCCTTTTCAGTGCAAAAGAATCCTTGTGCCTACCCTGCCTTTAGTCAAAAAAAGTGGAAGTGGGAGAGGAGATGTGCTGAGAAGCCATCTGGAGTGAGCAAGGAGCACAGTGTCTAAGAGCTTGAGGGGTACGCAGCGTGGCTGGAGGTTACCATGGCCTGCACCCAGCCAGGCCTGAGGCCGCCTCATCGGTGGCATCTCCCTCTCAGGGAGTTTGTGGGATGGCTGTGGGGTGGCATCTTACCCTTGTTAATGTGAGTGGTATCTGCAGACACTCTCCTCACATCCCACTGGAGTACAAGGACATCCTCCAGAGCACGCTATACAGTCCCACCACCTCCCTCTCCTCTTCCTCCTCCTCCAGGCAGACTCCAAAACCCCAGGCACCTTCATCACTGCTCAGACTGCTCTCATTTTACTCTGTCAGCAAATGTGGGTTGCTGCTTTTGGAAGAGACCCAGGGGAGGGAGCTCGGGATGACCCAGGCCAGGACAGTAGAGTCCCCGGCCCTGAAAAATCTCAGAAAGCAACCACACAACTCTGAAGTGGCTGTTTGGAAGGCCCTCGAGCCCCCCAAGAACATCCTCAGACTCCCAAGAACACCCCAGAGCAAAGCTTTCAAACTCTTAAAGAGCTGCCCGTAATTGAACATAATGATACGTGTAAAGCATATGAAAGTAAAAATTCATACTACTCGACCCAAACTCAGGTAGAGGAAGACACATAAGGTAACATTAGTGCAGAGGATAATGGGATTTGATGAAACGTCTCCTTTTTTAAAAAAGCTTGGATCGCAATAAAACAAATGTAAAAAAGCATCTGACTATAGACTGGCCTTGGACTGTACTTGAGAACCCTACAGGGATAAGATAAGAGTGTAATTTAGAGAAGAAAAGAGAAACTGGATTCAAAAATACCCCTACACAAAATCAAAATGTTATTCTTACACAACTCCACATGTGAATTATGTTGATAATTCTACCTGAAAAGGAAGAGGGAGACCATCAACATTACAGAAGAGCCACATGACTCTGTAAACCTGACCCACAAGAGCTGGGAGGGGGTCGGGGGGGGGGGGGAGGGGGGCTTGACAAGGAACAGCTAGGAAGAGCATGGTGATGCCACTGGTGCCTTCCCTCTGAAGAGGAGCTGCATGCTTCCATCACTCCCACTTTCCTCTTCTTTGATGCCCCCAGATAGTCCTGGGGCAGGGAGGATGCCCACTTATCTCTGTTTCATACTCTTGAGAGCTGAGGAATCCGCTGAAGTGTCCCCACTGCCATCAAGTGACAGGTGTAGCATCTCAGCCTTCAGTCATGCTGGAGCCAAGCACCATTCGTGAGGCACAACCCACGAAGAACCCATAGGATAGTCTTTCCCAGGTGTGTTGAGGCAGCTCTATAGGAGAGATGGTGGGAGGAGACTATTCTGAGCCATTACTACCAGAGCCAGTACTTTCCCTACCCCACAGGAGGAGGTTAGGGGAAAGAAAGCCAGATTGCCTATGAGCGAGGCATCATGCTTCTAAACACTTTATATACATGAACTCATTTTACTCTTACAACAGTCCTATGAGAAGGCAGAGACTCGTAGTAACACCCCACCGCACAGCTCCATAGTGAGATTAAGTAATTTGCCCAAAGAGGTGGAGAGCGGTAGGCCGGGAAGCAGGTCATGTGAGCCCAGAAGCTGCTCAATGCCTCAAAAGCCATCCCCACGTTAGTGGATTCAAGCCTGCCGTGGACTGGGGTGAGGGGTGGGGTACAGAACCCTCCCAGCTCACTGATAACACCACACAAAGCCTCCTGGACTTCCAGATGCTTCCAACTTTCAGAAACATGCAGGTCACCTCCCCCATCCACCTCCTGTTATTGGGTTACTGCTGGAGGATCGTGTATTAAGGCAAACACCACTTTGACATAACCTAATAACCACCCCATCTCCTAGCATTCGGCAAGAACGAGTGCTACAGGGCACACGTGCAAACTTGATTCTCAGGCCAGGAGTGATTTCTGTGGGAAGTGTAATTCCATTGTCCACCTCACCCAGCACATCTTACATCCATAAAACACGAGACCTCCATCCGTCAGGACACCCGGGATGAAAGGCCTGCCTCCTGACCCAGGTCTCAGGTACAGCTAGATCCCAGCTGGTGACAGAAAGCCAAACCTAATCTGATCTTTCCATTTGGAAACATAATACCAAGGCACACACATAGCTGTATACGGAAGGCAGCGTCATCACAGAGACCTGGCACTGTCCCCCATTCAGTTCTGCTGCTTATTTGTTAGCTCAAAATTACCCCCGATATTGTAGCCTATGATTGCTATACACTGCATTCATCATCATTCTGACCATAGGGCAGACCTGACTGGCAATGGCTCATTCTCTAAAGACGATTGATTTACAAAGTCACTCAGAAACCGTCTGTAGGGCAAACTATGGGGTGTGGGTTCATATCTCCGTTGGAGAAAGCTGAAAGACAAACAAGTGGGGGTGGGGGTTGGGAGGGCGGTGTCTGTCCCCCACCCCCACTTAAGATCCCAACCCAGTTGGTCACCTGGGAACAACAGAAGCTGTGACCTCAGGGCAAGAAGCGATTCGGCTCCCAAGTGGGGCGCAGCCAGCTCTGCTGCTGACTCAGAAGAACAAAGTTGGCCAATGACAGTGGATGGGCCCATTTGGACCTACCGTCTCTCTTGGTATGGCCCATGAGTTAAGAACGGTCTTTATATTTTGAAACAGTTTAAAAAAAATCAAAAGAATAAATTACAGGGCTCCTGGGTGGCTCAGTCGGCGAAGCATCCAACTATGGATCTCAGCTCAGGTCTTGATCTCACAGTATTGAACTGGGGCCCCACGATGAGCTCCACACCCTGTGTGGAGCCTACTTAAAAATAACTAATTACATAGCACTTACATTTCAGTGTCCATAAAAAAAGTGTTATTGGAACACGTCTATTGGTTTGCAACGTCTGCTGTCTATGGCTGCCACGCTCCAACTGCAGAGCTGAGGAGTGGTGACAGCGACCATGTGGCCCGTGAAGTCAGAAATATTCACTATGGGGGGGGGGGGGGGGCTGAAAAAGAAAATTCACTATCTGGCCTTCTTACAGAAAGACTCTGCTGACCTTTGACTTGAAAGCACAGCTAGAAACAAGGCCTTGGAAAAAGCCTACCAGGAGTCTGAGAAGAACACACGAGTGGTCACTTTTTTTTTTTAATTTTTTTTATTTATTTATGATAGGCACACAGTGAGAGAGAGAGAGAGGCAGAGACACAGGCAGAGGGAGAAGCAGGCTCCATGCACCGGGAGCCCGACGTGGGACTCGATCCCGGGTCTCCAGGATCGCGCCCTGGGCCAAAGGCAGGCGCTAAACCGCTGTGCCACCCAGGCATCCCGAGTGGTCACTTCTTGACCACTGTCTGCCATCCAGGGATTCAGCCGCAGGAAGGACGGATGGTCCACAAGGAAGGCGAACAGATATCGGGAGGAGATGGGTAGTCCCAGGGCTGAGAAAACCCTGTGCATTTCTAGGCTCCCTCTCCACTGCAGAGACACCCCCTTTGTCTAAGAGAGATAATGAGGCAAGATGGGGGTCCAGGGACCCGGCTTGGCCTGCTGCTCCAATGCGACAAGAGAACTGGAGGCAGGAGGAAAGCATTAGCTGAAGTTCTCACCAGGGCTGAGCCCACCCCCCTCCTTCCAGCCCTCAGACACGGAGCCTGCCCCTAGTCCTCAGTTGCCAGGCCAGGACCTCTTTGTGATGTTTCTTAGTGCAAAAGAGGCTAATGACAGTATCGGTTTTGACGGGAGAGTCCGTGGGGTGCACTTGGATGTGAGCACAATATTCCTTTATGAAGTGTTTAGGACAACAAATGATCTAGGATTGTCCTTGTCCTCCTGTGCCCATACACCTCACCACACCTTGGTTAATCGGGGAACCCCTAGAGCTGGGGTTGCCAGATTTAGCAAACAAAGCATTCAGGATGCCCAGCTAAAGTTGAATTTCAGGTAAATGACAATTTTTTTTTTTTTAAATCATACCGTCACAAACATTGCTTCTTGGAAAATGAAATGATGAGAGTGACTTATGCTTAAAAAAAAAAAAAGTACTGACTGCTTTTCTGATATTCAGATTTAACAGGGCATCCTGTATTTTAGCTGGCAACAAAAATCCAAATCATGCACAGGAGGGGACTCCTCGCCCTCAGCGTCTTCTGGTGAAGTCCTGTCTCCGGGAGCCCTGCTTACACTCACAGGGTGACGGCTCCCCCAGGGCAGGGGTGGCTGCTTCCAGAAAGGAGCATCCCCAAGAGCAGAGCACCTGTGCCCTGAGCCCTTTTCCCAGCCATCAGGTGAATCCAAGCTGGGCTGGATTTGGTTCTCTGGCTCCTCAAAAAATCCTTCCCAACTGGAAAGGATGTCTTCTCTCCCTCATGCCCATTCTGCTGGTTACACTAGACTACCCAACCCTGGGCTTTGTATCAACAAAGGAATGACATGAATTTAAAGGAGTCTGGGAAAGAAAGGTATTGAAATCATACTGCTAGATGGTCCTGAACAGGAACCAGAATGGGTAACTGAGGGACAGCTACACCCCTGCCCTGGAGTCAGCTCGATACCGGCAAGGATTTTTGTCTGTTTTACTCACATCCTAGTACCCAGGACAGTACCTGACACATTTGGGACACTCAATAGATAGGAGTTGTTATCAAATGACCGGTGCCCCCCACCCCCACAAAAAAAAAAAAAAATCACATACTGAAGCCCTAACCCCAAGCACTTCAGAATGTGATGGTGTTTACAGACAAGGTCTTTAAAGAGATAATTAAGGTAAAATGACCTCATAAGGTGGACCTTAATCCAGCATGACTAGAGGCCTTATAAGAGGAGATGTGGGCACACAGAGAAGGCAGCCATCTGGAAGCCAGGGAGAGAAGCCTGAGGAGAAACCAAACCTGCCAACAGTGTGATCTTGGACTCCCAGCCTCCAGAACTAGGAGAAAATAAGTTTCTCTTTAAACCACTCAGCCTGTGATATTTTGTTATAGCTGCGAAGAAATGAATGAATGAAAGTAGGGAGCCCATGGTTCTCCATTTTACCTTGGGTACTAAGGCCAGCACATGGTGTGCTCTCGTTGAAAAATGCCAGCAATGGAAAAAAATGAATTAAAAAAAATAAAAAATAAAAAAATGAAAATGCGAGCAATGCAGCCGGTCTCCCCAGACTACCACTGGAGGCTGACCAGGCCGAAGCTGCTGGGGACAATGATATACGGCACAATCTCTATCCCTCTACTCTCCAGACCTTCCCACTTCTGGGACCAGCTGTTCAGGAGGCTTCTGTTTTCTTGAACAGAGTGGCTGGTGAACGGGCCTCAGAGGCAATTAGCCTACTGGCTACCGCACCGTAGGGTCCATATGTACAGATAGAAGAAGAGTCTGGGAACAAAGACTTCTGGGCATTAGTGTAATGATGTGATGCCTGGAGCTGCTGCAGCCATTTGCTCACCGTCATACCAAAGGATGGTATGGTAAAAAATGGAAAGAACCAGGTCCTTGACTAGGTCACCGAGCTGCTGAGCTAACCAACCTCCCTGGACTTCTAATCTTGGAAGACAGATGCTCTCCTTATTGTAAAGCCATATGAGTTTGTCTGTCACTTGAAGTTAAAAGTCTCCAGCTGTAGTACATGAGCTGGAATGCCGCCAGTATCAACTTTCTAGCTTTACCACGCAAAATCCACAGATCCTCACTCTTTTCAAGTTTGGGAATCCTTTATAGCATCACAACATTTTACAGATGACCCATCTAGTAGCAGTAGTAATTTTAGTATCCAATACCTAAAAGCCAACAGACGACCACAACTTCCAGGAACGTTGCTTAAGTGAATCTGCATTTTAGACAGCTAACTGGAACACGTCGGAAAAACACTCAGGCATCATGTTAAGACAATTTTCATTGCATGAAATGAGTCTGCAGACAATCCCTGCTATGCACATGAGTCTGAGGACCCTCACCATTAACCACACCCTGACCCCAAACCTGAAAATCCTCTGCCAAGACAGAGGCCAAAGACCTCTCTCCCACTTCAGTCTGCGTCAAAGCTGATGCTTCTCATCGATTCGAGTCCAAGTTCTGTGAAGACTCGCCCCCTCCCATGGAGGCTTCCCAGCTGGCACCCCTCAATCGCTGTCAGTTCAGAATCGCCCTCTGATGCTTTGCATCATCAGCCTCAAGCACGCTGGATTTGATGGATTCTCACCCAGAGAAAATCTTGGGTCTCTCACTCTACTTTCCCTACTATTCCCAAAGGAAGGACACAGTTCTCAAGAGCAGAAAAAGACAGTAGTGGTGGCAATATTTTAGCATGTAACCAATACCAGCCAAAGTGCCAAGGACCTGACGTGCATTACTTCAGCTCATCTTTCAAAGCAACCTCTGAGTAAGTATGTTATTATTCCCATTTCACCAAATGAGGATGGGGAGATGGGGTTCAGGTAAACTGCCCGAGGCCACATGGGCAGAGCTCGGGTGTCGACCACATGCAAGCATTCACCGAAGCTGTGTGGGACCAGAAAAACCGGACGAGCCTCGGAAGAGGTGGTAGTGCCAGAAGTTTCCAGAGGCAAAATGGTCAGACTGGTAGGAGGGACCTGAGAGCCCCCTGACTTTCTTTTTTTACCGCTAAGAATAGGGGTTTGCTCCAACAAGGAGCTCAAATTATTAAGATGTATGGAAGGAGGGAGGAATGGTGAATGGATAGATAGAAGGATGAGTGGGTGGGTGGACGGATGGATGATGGGTAGGTGGGGTGGGTGAGAGATTTTTAAGGAATATCAGGGTGATTCCTGAAGAAGCAAGAAGATTGTCCCTCAAAAGATGCAAATTGCCTAAGTCGATCTGGAGAGGGACACTCCACCTTTGACCCAAAGTACCTTAATTATGCCTTTGGACTTGGCACTGCGGGGGTCGAGGGTGGTGGGGAGAGGCCATGGTGGGGAAAGAGGTAGGGAGGACTGCAGGAGAGAGGAAGGTTTGGCAACTTCAGCCCTGGGGACAGGAGACTAGCAAGCCTGGCGCAGCCTAACCAGGAGTCAGGGACCAAGGCTCAGAACAGTGACTTCGTAGCAGGAGTAGAACCTTGGAAGGACCCCACGCTTCCTTCATTGTTTCTGTGGTTAAATGGTTACCTTGCTGTCTTGGTTACTTCACCTCTGCTCCTTTGTTTTACCTTTGCTTCTGTATCAGTTTCCTCGTAGTGATTCTCAGGAAATCCTGAGAGGGTAAAGGGCCTGTGTGCAGTCTTCCAAGGGATGAGGAGGAGGGGACAGAGGGAGCTGCATCCCAAGCCCTCCCCCAGACAGCAGGGAGCAGCCCCTAAAAGACTACAGTGTGCAGTGCAGAGGGCTGCTCTAGCTACCAGGCCTCAGCCTGGCCAGCCAGGACCTCTGCACAAAAGGTCTACCTGGTTCCTGCAGGGAGGGGGTCACGGTATGCAATATCCCAGAGGAGGCGGAGAAGCTGAGCTGGCCAAAACCCTGGCTAGGCCCTTAGGGGGTCCTTGATGACTTGTTATTTATTCATGAGAGGCACTGAGAGAGAGGCAGAGACACTGGCAGAGGGAGAAGCAGGCTCCTGTAGGGAGGCCGATGCAGGACTCGATCCCAGGACCCCAGGATCATGACCTGAGCCAAAGGTAGACGCTCAACCGCTGAGCCACCAAGGCGCCCCCCTTGGTGATTTGCTGGGTGGCATCAGACAAACATGGGCTCCCAGGAACAATCTGATTTCACAACTACATCAGTGTCTCCCAGCTCCTGTTCTACACAGGATCTCCGTTGCTTGCAATCCTTAGTCCTACACATTGTACTACTTCTTTCTTCCTCCCATCCTCTGACGCGGCCTGACCACCTCCTTCCAGAGCCACTGTGGTGGCCTCCCCATGATCGCACCCTGGAATCCCTGTCTCTTTCCCTTCCAATCCAGCCTCAGAGGCAGAGGAAACTTTCTGAACCACTAACCCTCTCACATCTCTTCCCAGGTGAAGTCCTGCAGGCCGCCAGTCACCAACAGATACCATCCACACTCCCCAACACGCCATTCCAGCAAAGCCCTGGAAACACCGCTGCAGACTCGCGGCCCATGCAGGGCCAGCTGGGGCCCCTGCCTGCAACCCCGCCGCTCCCCACCCCCCCTGCTGCTCACACCCACGTCTCCCCTGCACATCGTCACTGCACCCCCTACCCTTAACGCACGCAGAACAAACGCCTGCAAGCATGGTCACCCCTCTTCATCACTGCCCTGATCGTGATCGTCAAGACATGTCTGCTTCTCTCTCGTTCTCTCTTTCATCTGCCTCATTCACTGCTCCATCCCCAGGCCTGGAATGGTGCTTGGCCAGACCACCGGGCACCTGCCCCTTGCGGAAGGACTGTGTGACCAGAACCACTGCGCTCTCGCTGCGGCTGCTGGGCTGCCCTCGATCAGTCAGCAGCTGTCATCCGGTTTATAATCACGTCCACTGTCATCACTGCACTCCTCACTTCGTGGAGAGGACGAAGAACAAGGAGCCGTGTCCCATTCACCCCTGTAACCCACACACCCAGCACGTAGTGGATACCCGGTGATGGCTGCGTAGTATAAACATGAAGCACACGTACAGACTTCCATCCCTTTTTAAAACAAATTATTTACACTTTATTTCCTTGTTCATTACTTGTTGCACAAGTTTAAGGGGCAAGGGAGGAGAGACATGTTACAGTGATAAAGTTTTAAAAGGTATAAAAACTCTCTTCTATTTTTTTAATATATTTTATTTATTTATTTGACAGAGCGAGGGAGAGTGAATGAGCAAGGGGAGAGGTAGAGGGAGAAGCAGACAGCAGACTTCCTGCTGAGTCAGGAGCCTAATGTAGGGCTCGATCCTGGGAACTCCGGGATCATGACCTGAGCCAAAGGCAGACGCCTAACCCACTGAGCCACCCAGGCGCCCGAAGGAAACGAGAAAGGGTCCAGTAAGTCAAAGAACTGGAAAACTGCAATAACGGCCCAAACTGGCTGCCTTTCGGAAGTTTATCTCATTTTTCTGGTCTTCCATTTCTGAACAGTTCAAACAACTCAGAAATGTAGGAGGTAGAAAATGAGAGGCCTCACATGATCCTAAATCCTAAATAAATGATCACCACTAGCATCTGATAAAGATTCTTCCTCCCAATCAATACATATAAAAGCATGATAGAAGATGTACCCCACTGTGTACACACACACACACACACACAGAAAAATGGATCACACTGACCTGGAACCCTCAGGTAACCCCTCAGCCATCTCTCCACCCTAATACAGAAGTCAACCCCACCACTTTCAAAAGCTTCATAATATTCACTACGCAATTCTACTGAAGTTTACTTGGCTAATCCTTTATCAATGATTTTTTTTTAAAGTCCCAGTTTGTCACCACACGGTACAGTGAGGGCCACTCTTGCCCATACTTAAGATACCTCTTTCCTTAAACTAAGTTCTCACTAAGTTCTGGGAAGTGGAACTGATGGTCATAAGAATGGAAATATGACACTTTATTAAGATTTTATTTATTTATTCATGAGAGACACAGAGAGACAGAGAGGCTTCAGAAGCAGGCTCTATGCAGGGAGCCCAATGTGGGACTCGATCCTGGGACTCTGGGATCACGCCCTGAGCCAAAGGCAGATGCTCAACCACTGAGCCACCCAGGAGTCCCAAACCAACACTTCAATCCCTACTGTCAAAACGGCCTGCAGAAAAGCCATACTATTTAAATTCCTGTCAGAAGCTATAAAATTTTCTCCACCCTCACCTCAACCAAGGATGTTTTGCATGATGGAGTCATAAACCTTCAGCAGGACAGTCTCTGACCCACAAGACTGTCCACAGCACTGCTCCATACTCACCAATTCCTGCGTCTTCAAGAAAAACAGGCAAAGTTCTGTTCTTGCCCAGGGTTCAAAGCCTTACCCGGTCACTGGACTGCACTAGTGGTGTGCACCCATAACTGCACAAGCCCCAGTTGAGGACCACTACTCCACACGGAGGTCCCTGGCTCCGGGCTCTGACCACAAAGCAAAGTGATCACAGGTAGGAGAGCCCCCCCGAAAGAGCAGCTGCAGGGCCTAAGGTATATATGACTGCTCAGCAGTCCTGTCCCCTAAGGGACAGCGGGAAAAGCGAGACAGCAGAGCTAGGACCAAGGGCACATATTTGAACAAAAGGAAGTTTGTTTGTTTAAGTAAAACCCACTGCCACCAATCAGTGTAGCCTAAGACTTCAAGTCACCAGGGTCCCAGGGGAAAACTATTCTTTGTTAATAGTTTCAGTATGAATACTGATCAATGCTTTGAGCAGCAAAACTTCTTCATTTTGTAAAGACCATTTCTACAATTCCTCCCTGTCTTCTGAAACAGAGGAGGGTGTCTCAGAAAGGCCACAGCCCTTTTATGAACCCCGAGTGCCCCATGTGCTAGATGATCGTGCTGACCACTCAAAGCAATGGAGCAAACGAGGGCTCAGAGACCCCAGTAATGTGCCTGCTACCGTGCTCCCCTCTGCCCACACCGTCAGCTCTCACCTTCTCTCTCTCTAGCAGAGGCCCCTGGTTACTTCAGAGCACAAATGGCCCCCTCTAGCCATCTTTGCTGTGGGCAGAAGCAGATTAGGATGCACATACATTAAGAATAAACAAGTAGAGGGGCACCTGGGTGGCTCAGTCAGTTAAGTGGTTGCCTTCAGCTCAGGTCATGATCCAAGGGTCCTGGGATCCTGGGATGGAGCCCTCATCAGGCTCCTGCTCAGCAGGGAGTCTGCTTCTCCCTCTCCCTCTACCCCTCCCCCCTGCTCATGCTCTTTCTCTCTCAAATAAATAAACAAATAAATCTCTTTTTAAAAAGACTAAACAAGTACAGCCCAGAGAAAATCACCTATGAGTGATTCAGCTAAGCTTGAGAAGGTTGCCTGTGAGTGAAGTAAAGTTCCGGTGTATACTTTGTGAAAAACAAATGTAAATGTCATCACTACATCTGAATATGTGCCTTAAAATGGCTTGCAGATAGCTCCACCGTGTCCTTGGGTAGAGGGATTTTGTTTTTGACACAGAGGCAGGCAGCTGGCTGGCCACCAAAGCAAAAGCATGAGGAGGAGTGAAAGGGGTGACCCTAGGTCTCGGTCCAGTGTTTCCAAAAAGAACAAACACATCAACTGCTTTTTCTCCACAAACCGTCAGACAAACACGTGGTCACGCAAGTACAGCACCACGAGTGAACAGGTCTTCTGCTGGCATTATGCTTCTGCTAAAGAAAAACCGCCACAAACATCATTTCTTTCCTATACTTAAACTTTCTGGAAAATCTCCAACTAGCCAATGATTTGGAGACAGTCTGATAAACTAAAACTCTCCTCCTAGACACAGCAACTGAGCTCTACAAGTGCAACATCTTGCATGGTGAAAAGATTCCTGGGTCAAGGTCAAGACATGACCTTGGGCCAGTCACATGCCTTTTCTTAGCTTGGTTTTCCCATCAGTGTAAAATGGGGATGAAGAGGACGCTCACAGAGAATGTCAGGAGATACAACAGTGACCACTGCTTCCCTGACAGGCATTAGCCAGGCTGACCCTCCAACTCGAGCCTGGAGCGTTCATGAACTGCAGGACGTGGGCATCCAGAGTGTCGCATCTGGTCTGGCTACCCCAGAGAATCCTGAGGGTCCTAGAACGAGCCAGGAAAGAAAGGAGCTTGGCGACAAGTTACCAAGTCAACACGCACACTGCCAACTGCCTGCTTGAGAAATAGCTACAGCGATGGTTTGAACAGCATCATCATCCCTCCTTCAAAGGAAACCTTATGTATAACCCTAATGTGTAAGAAAACAGATACAAAGTGGGATTAAATTCCTTAATTAAGTTATAGCACTGGGGCGCCTGGGTGGCTCAGCGGGTTAAGCATCTGCCTTCAGCTGGGGTCAGGATCCCAGGGTCCAGGGCTCCCTGCTCAGCAGGGAGTCAGCTTCTCCCTTCCCCTCATCCCCCTTGCTCGTGCACTCATGTTCTTTCTCTCTCTCAAATAAATAAATAAAAATCTTTAAATAAAATAAATAAAATTTTAAGTTACAGTACTTATTATAAATACAATGAAATTATTCTCATGAACATATAGGTTTAAATCACAAACGAAGCTCCTAATATGTTTCTCTTTAATTTTGTCAACCATATACCAAAATACCTGATTCACAAAGAATTGCAAATGTTAACTATTCTAACCTTTTACTTGCAGCCTCAGTAATCCATTCAACTAAACTAACCCAGAAACCCGAAGGTAAGGCAACAGGAAATTTTTATTTTAAAGTTGGGTAACATTTCTTATCAGAAAATGTTCAATTTGGAGGGAGTTGAAGTACTTTCACTGGCCAGCTAAATCTTTTATTTCTGGAGGAAAACACTGTTAAAATGTATCTCCTACAACATAATTCAATGTTCAATGAGGTCAGCTCTAAAAATCCCCAGATACTCGGTACCAGGCTCTGACAGATATTTATGTAAAACTTCAAAAGACTCAAATTTATTTTGTTTCGCACATTAAGTTCAAACTAAGTTTCGATTTCATCATTGACACTCAACTAGCCTTTGTAAATAAGCATGGTGAGAACACAAGCCCATATTGCCTAATGGAGCTCATTCAATTTATTTTAAAAGTTTCAGCAAGATACACAAGGGCAAAAGTGAGATTATATTTGAGAGATTCAGGCGATGGATTTCGTCAGCCAATGTGAAAAAAATGATTTATCACCTCTTCTGACATATTTTAACTGAAACTTTCCTCGAGCAGTGCACAAACTGCAGTACAAAAAAGTAAACCCCCCCTAAGAATTATTACCATAAATAACTCATAAAAGATATCTTAGTATAATATACACATTGTATATTACACATACAGCACCATTCTAGAAGGCTAAGTAATAATAAGCAGAATTTATCTATATGACACCCAACAAACCCACACTGCAACAATTTCTGCTGCCTTGTTCTCACAATATAAGGCAAAATCTTCTTCATTTCTGTACGTGTCAAGTGTTTCAAAGAACTGGTCCTTCTCATCGTTTGCCTGGAGAGACGCACGCAAATACGAGCAAAACATTGACAAGTGCATCCTCCACTCTTCCACCAAGGGGGATCGCAAGAGCATGCATAATCCAGCCTTGGGACTTTGGTTAATGAGGGTGAGCATTCGGGTGCTTCTCTGAACTGCATCATGCTACAACGACACCAACTATTTTCAGAGGATTATGAGGTGAGGATTTTGAGGCCATGAGACATTTTCCATATCTGATTGAATCTTGGTTGTAGAATTCTAGGATTCTGAAGAAGCAGGTGGGGGCGGGGGCGGGGGACACATGGGGTCTAGGAAAGTGTAAGAAGACACAGAAGACCTGATAGCTCTCCAAAGCAGGAGTGACTACAAAGAAGAAATGTGGATGCCCAGAGCTCAATCAGCTCGGTTCCTGCTCAGAACCCCAAGCCAAACACAAAGTTCAGCTTCAGGGGCAGTAGAAGGTTAGTCCTTTCTACCTCTCTTTCCTTCCCCGAAGATGGAGGCTCTTTTCATCCATTTACTGGTTCATTCATTCAGTCATCCCACAGGAAGGCACCCACTGGATATCTACTCTGCAAGGCCAACGGCTCGACAGACGCATGGTGTAGGTTTTTGTTAGCACAAATACTATATTGTTTCTCGGACAGCTCTGCAATATCCTCAAAAAGAACTTGAAGATACCAAAAACGAGTGACCACCACCAGAAACAGGACTCACCCGCTCATAAAACACTGCTAGCGCTTGGCAAATGTCAGCTATTACTATCACATCCAAATATTTTGACCTGGGAAGCAGGTTTTGAGCTCCTGTGTACCAGGTGGGACAGAAGGTTCCTGTCCTCAAGGGGGCTGAGAGGGATAAACCCAACACTGTGATCGAGAACAGCGCCGGGGACTAAGGGAGAGGAAGGCAGGCTTAGTTATATCACCCTGTAGGGGCCGGGAAGGCTTCTTGTGAAATGATGAACATTCTCTATAGAAACGAGCTGGACAAGGGCAAGAGTGTATGGTAGATAGCTGCAGGTGGGAGAGGGCAGGGAGGCAGCAGAGACAACTGAGCACAGCGGAAATCAAGGAATACTGAGTGGGAGTGCCTGGCCAGGAGGGTGGGAGAGAGTACCAGGACTTTCTCATTAGCAGAGTTAACATGATGCAGGCCACCTGGTTTCGGACACCTCGGTCACCCATAACTTCTCAGAGGGGAAAGAGTGGCTCCTCTGGCAGTTCCACATACCAAACTGAGTGGTCACACTGCACTCTCCCTCCCTGTGCTTGGCGGGAGGCCCATCCAGTATACACATGACCCTCCTCTGGCCTTGCTACATGGAGGGGAGCTCCCCAAACCAACCAACCACAACGCTGAAGCAGCCGTAACAGAGGATAAGTACAGGCCTCTGACTCGGCGGGAGCCAGGTTCCTCTGACACACCTCTTTCCACGCTCTAAAACCCATGCAGTGTTTTAAAAAGCACATCCACAAATCAGAACCAAAATGGGATATCACCTCATGCCACTGAGAAGGGCCAACATCAAAACGACAAGAAATAACAAGTGTTGGCGAGGATGTGGAGAGAAGGGAGCCCCTGGGCACTGCTGGTGGGACTGCAATCTGGTCAGCCGTCGGGGAAGACGGGATGGAAGTTCCTCAAAAAAGTTAAAAATAGAACTACCCTACAATCCAGTCATTCTGCTCCTAGGTATTTACCAAAGAAAAGGAAAACACTAGCTCTTAAAGCTATCCGCACCCTTTGCTCATTGCCGCATTATTTACAACAGCCAAGATACAGAAGCAGCCTGATGGATGGATGGATGAATACTTGGTGTGTACACACAATGCAATATTATCCAGCCTTAAAACAAGAATGAACTCTTGCCATTTGTGACAACATGGATGGACCTAGAAAATATTATGCTAAGTGAAAGAAGAGACCAACACCGCGTGATTTCATTTATATCTAGAATGCAAAAAACAAAAGAAGCAGAAAGAAACTCATAAATCCAGACAACTGGCTGTCACCAGACACAGGGGGGAGAGAAAGGGGATAAGATGAACTAGGTGAAGGGTTAATTAAGAAATACAAACTTCTGGGACGCCTGGGTGGCTCAGTTGGTTAAGCATCTGCCTCTTGCTCAGGTCATGATCCCAGGGTCCTGGGATCAAGCCCCACAATCAGGCTCCCTGCTCAGTGGGGAGCCTGCTTTTCCCTCTCCTTCTCCCTCTGCCCCTCCCTGCTGCTCATACTTGCACATGCTCTCTCTCTCTAGAATAAAATCTTTCAAAGAAATACAAACTTCCACTTATAAGTCAGGCATGGGAATGAAAACTACAGCATAGAAAATAAAGTCAATAATATTGTAATAATACTGTCTGACAACAGATGGTGACTATACTTATCATGGGGAGCATTTCACAGCATATATGACTGCTGAATTACCATGTTCTACGCCTGAAGCTAATATAATATTGTATTTCAACTATATTTCAAAATAAAAAAATTTTAAATAATTATTAAAATAGCCTTCACCAAATAGCAATAAAATAAAGCAAAATAAAATGAAAGCACACCCAGGGCCACTCTGATTCCAGAGATTTGGGGGTGTAGCTAATTTGCTTAGAAGATAGATGTGCAAATTTGCACTACCCCATAAGCCTGGATTTGAAAATGAGAGGAGGTTGGATCCCTGGGTGGCTCGGGGTTTGGCGCCCACCTTCAGCCTGGAGTGTGATCCTAGAGACCCAGGATCGAGTCCCCCATCGGGATCCCTGCATGGAGCCTGCTTCTCCCTCTGCCTGTGTCTCTGCCGCTCTCTCATGTCTCTATGAATAAATAAATAAAATCTTTAAGAAAAAAAAAAAAGAATGGTAAAGCTCACTGGGCGGTAAGGGTGCCATTAAGACACTGGTGAGCCAAAGAAAGTCAAGATCCTCTTCCGGTAAAGGAGGAAGGAGGAAGTCTTCTTCCAGAAAACTTCCTGGAGGAGGTAGCTGCAGAGAAGACTCTGACAGACCCAACAGAAAAGGTGGAACTTGTCCCTGAGCATGTGCCATGCACCACTTAAGTCTCACACCACCAGTGTGTGAGGGGACACTGCCGCCATGGACTGGGCAGGGAGACCCTGGCTCAGCCAGGGGGAGTGACTTACACAATGTCACACACATCCTTGGTGGCACAGCCAGGCACCGAAGTCCTCATTCTCTGCTAGGGGAAGCCCTCCTGGTACAGGGCACGGCACGGGGATGGCACATGTGTAAAATGACAAGACCCCACGTGTAGGACACCAGGCTGGAAGAAGGACAACACTGAGATCACACGGCTGCGCCCTCAAAAACCAGGCTGAAAAGGACACGCCACTGGCACACAGGCCAGAGGAGGCTCTTGAGAAATCTGAGTCCAGGATCAGGTGTAGCAGCTAAAAGAGAAGCCAGCCAGTCCGGGTTTGAATCCCAGTTCTGAAAACCACTGGCTGCACAACTCCGGACAAGGTACTTCATTTCTGAGCCTCCACTTCCTCTTCTATTAAATTGGGGGGGGGGGGGGGGGGGGAGGAGGGAATACCACTACCCCTATTTCACAGAATTATTGTGAAAATTAAATTGCAAAGCGCTAAGTATAATGCCAGCTGTAAAAGAACTACTACGGGAGTATGGCTGGGTAATGATGATGATGGTGTAGCGACTTCATTAACCACAGCCGACACTGAAGTTGGAAGATCATCTCAGAGACGGCTAGGGAAACCCAGACAAGAGAAGATGGTCATGGCTTCAGAGGGAATGGAAAGAAGTCACTGATATGAGAGATCGTTCTCAGGAGAGACACTGCATAGAGGCTTGGGGCCGGGGACAAAGGCAGTGCTGGCTGGAGGTGCCAACTCTGCCATATAAGCACCTGACAAAGACTCAGGGTTCCCGGCTGGACTCTGCTCCTTACACATCCAGGTGCGTTTCTCTGAGCCTCAAACCTATCCCTAAAATGAAGCTTACAGGCCTCACATGTTCTACCCTCAGTTCTGAAGATCGAACAGGACAGTAGATTTGGCCACAGGGCAGTAAGGCCCAAAGCGCTGTGCAGATGGGCGGCATGAAGCAGAAGAGGGGGGTTGTGACAGGGACCAGTCTAGGGGATAAGCCAAGGGAGAGGGAAACCGTACTTTACCTGTCCCTGATGTTCCCAGATGGTAAGAGCCAGATTAATTCCAACCCTAGCGCCCTGCATGGCTGCAGGCTGGAACCAGCCCGGGACCACTGACAGCTGAGGCTGCTGAACACCCAAAGGGTCTGGTTCAAGGGGCAGACCAGGAGGCAGCCTCCCAGTGCTGACAGCAGAATTCACCACTCTGGGCACTCTGGGGGGAAAAGGAAGTCCAGAGCCTGGTTCTCCCTCCCCCAGGCCTCCAGTTATAGAGCCCATGAACAGATCAAAAGAAGGGTTCTGGAGCCAGCCAGAGAGACACGGGGGTGAGAACACTAGCTCTCGAGGGCTCCTGTAGGCAACTGTGGGACATTCACGTTTCCTGCATTACGCTGTCATTCACTGGGACTTCATACAGAAATTCATCTTGTTTACGTTGAGTGGTCCAGAGGACAAGCAGCTCACATTCCCAATGTAAGCTGGCTTTGTTTTAGCTTTGGTAGTACCAAACTCAGAACCCCCAGCCCCCAAGTCTCTTCTCTAGCAGACCCTCAACCTCCCCACCACATCACATCACTCACCACAGGAGACTGGAAAAATCTCCTTAACACAGCTATCTCTCCCATTACCCTGCTTCCTTGATGGTCCTTGAATCAACATAGAGATCTCATTCTCTGAATCCTCAGCACCGAACACAGATGCCAGCATGCACTAAGTTGAAAATTCACACCATCTTCTGAACTCAAAGAAGACAGGGAGGACTCCCAGGCACAACCTGCCCCAATTATTCAAACTTCCCCTTTACTCAAAAACAACTTTCAATATGGTGGCACCTCATTTATTCAAGCCTCACTGTTTGGTTTTTCCAAACATCCCATTTCCCAGATCAAAAGCAAGGCCCGATTTAGATTTGAGTTCTTAGTCATACTTTGCTGGCTATAGGTCCTTAGAAAAGTAAGAGCCCTTATCACTCCAAAATATAGTTACTAAATTAAAACGCTCCAGAATAGTGCCTTCTCCCTTCAACCAACTTTTTCTGCCAGCTTTCAACAGTTTTAGAGTTGATAAGTCAGAGGAAACCTTTATTTAAAGAAAGGGGGGGGAAATCTAAGTAAACGGTTCCCGATGTTCTCTAAGAATGTGGATTCTAAGAACACAATCTGTCCACACAAGGATAAATGCAGTTTTATTAAAGAAAACAGAACAGGCTTACACACTCTCTTCAAATAGTGTACAGGGTACACACGAAGAAGCAAACACAAATTCAAAGAGGGTGAGACACCGGGGGCCCCAGTGGGGACTGCTAGGGTTTTGCTCCAAAGCTGAACTGAAGGTGGGCCAAAGCTGAACTGAAGGTGGGCCTGTGCTAGAGACAGATCCCTGGCTCTGTCCTTCCCAGGGTGAGTCTTCCACAGACCCTCAAATGGAGCTCAAGGAGGGAACCGCAGGGGCAAGCAGTATGGCCACAATGACTATTTTCAAAATATTTTTTTTATTGAAGGAACAATCAACTGAACTACTTATAATCTATAAGACCAGAACCCTTGGCACCAAATGTGTTAAAGGCCTCAAATGCTCCTGGAGTTTCGATTTATTCCAAATATAGACCTGAAATAGTAGACTAAGAAGCAAAGGCAGCAGCGTTTTAAGTGACTGACCAACTCCATCCAAATATCCCACCCTTCTCGCCTCAGAGTGAGGGGAAATACTGAGAGTTGAGAAATACAATTTCTAGAAATTATTCCATCACAGGAGGAAAAGGTTTTAAGACCAATGTGACTTTAAGGATGCTAGCAAAAACTAAAATATATGCAGAACCTCTTTCCACTGCAATCCACCAATAAAATGTCAGTTTTTAAATAATTTCAAAATATAATTGCAGGTTTGTAGTTTGGTGTCCCTCGCTATTTGAGCATTTTTCAAGCCTGGATGTTAACATTATTAAAATGAATGAAGATCCTGTCCCGGTCCATAAGGAGCTCACAAGTCAGGTATCTGTGCCTAAAATGAAAGGCTCTACTCAATGGGAGATATTAATTTCTCTAAGGGACTTTTAGAAACAGAAAAAAGATCCAACGTTCTTTGCAGTAATCTAAAAAAAGAATTTAACATAAACAGAAGACTCTAAAAGGGAGATGCTGCTATATTCTAAGTAACAGAATCTGAGGCAGAGCATTATTCACCAAAAAAATGACCTGCTTGGTGACAAGGCCTGTGCTACACACCAGCGGACACCAAACCCCACCCTCTCCATAATGAATTCAGACCACCTTGTCAGCTTTTGTAGATGAAAATACTCCCAGGCCTGTCTTCCTTTCAGAGGTAGATAACTAATATTTCCCAAAAAAAAAAAAAAATACCATTTACTTTATACATGCCATATATAATTTCTCAAATGGTAGACTGAATTCAAACTGAGAGCCAAGTCTACACAATTCTACACAAAACTAATCTTCAACTAACAGGCCAGAAGCTCTGGTTACTGGGATTTCTTTCATTCCAATTCATTTAACTAGTATTTACTGAGCACCAACTGCTAGAAATTGCCTAAACACTGAGCAATCACACTGGCCATAAAGAGACATGGAACCCTCCCTTGTGGGGCTTACAATCTAGGGGGTAAGTCATAATCAACAAACTAATTTCATTGAGACAAATGAACAGGACACAATGATTACAAATAACAAGTAGCTGAGCTGAGGAGGAAAGAGAATAGACACCTACTGGATAAGACAATCAGGTTAGGGAGACTCTCTCCAAAGATAAAAGCCCGCAGAAGGTATTCTTACAACTTTCAAAATAGCTGTTACAAAGGCTGGCATGACTGTTACTGGAAAATGTTCTGAATAACTAGTATATATAATTTAGAAAAGACAAAAATATTTTAAAAAGTAGAATGAGGCTATAATCACCTATAAACTTAATAGAACCCCAATAAAAATAGTTTCTGAAAAATATTTTGAACTAGACAAAGGGTTTCTAAAATTAAATAGATTTAGATAACCAAACTGGTGAGAAAGGCAGGGGGGGAAAAATCTTAAAACGGGGAGTAATGAAAAATGAGTAGCTCTATTGATATCAAAACCCATGACAGGGCGATGGTAATTAAGGCTCTCGGTAGATAACAGAACACCTATGAATTCAATGTATAGATCCTTGGAAAAAAGACTGAAGGAACAGTGTTGGGACAAGCCAAGCATTAGGTATCAAAGACCGAATTCCCTGCCTCACTCTTCGTACACCAAAAGAATTCTAGCCACAGTCAACTATGTAAAGTATATCATGACCTCTCTTTTTTTTTAAAAGTAATAATTTCAAAGTAAGATAGTCTGCATGCAAATGAAAAATCTAGAAGCCATAAAGGAAATATTGATAAATCTGATTTAAAATCAATTTCTGATTAGACAAGTTATATAACAAGGAAACTCAAAAGACAAATGACGACCCTAGAATGTGTATGTGCAATGACCCCATCCCACAGTCCCCTAGAATGTGTATGTGCAATGACCCCATCCCACAGTCCCCTAGAATGTATATGTGCAATGACCTCATCCCACAGTCCCCTGAGCTATCTCTGAGATACTAGCTGTGCTTACCATTCACCTGGAATCTTGTTAAAATGAAGATTCTAATTCAGCAGGCCTGGAGGTTGGGGGGTGGGGGGGTGGCTCTCAGATCCTGCTGGTCTAACAAGCTCCCTAGAGACATCAAGTAGCTAAATTTTATAGAACTTTCCTAGATAAGAAACCTGGGGCCAGAATTACGAAGGACTCGGATACCTTAACAGGAATCGCCCAGAAAGGTTTCAGAAGGCCCCCAATCCAAGCATCACCACTGGCCAGCCTGACTTAGAAGATCCAGCAGGAACTGCAGGAATCGGTATTTAAAAACGAAACAAAACAAAAAACAAAACAAAAACCTCCCTGCATGAGGAAGACAGTCAGCCTGGTTTGCAATCAAGTGGACAGACCATGAGTGCGTTCCTGCTTTCTCCGTGCCCTGAACACTGCAGAGACCTGTCTGAACTGGTAACTTTCCTGTCCCCAGACCCCAACCTCCAGGCCTCCCCAACGCCCATGTCACCCTTCCGTAGCTGTCCTAACACATCCTCTTCCCACCTCCAGAGCTGGCAGGATGGAGAGTGCACAGCAAAGGCGGCCTCCTGCATGATTCAGCGGCATCCTGGGGACAGTTTCCGCGCTCGGCTGCCCTTCACCCGCTCACTGGCTGTAGGATCCTGGGCAAGCCTCCTAATCTCTGAAACCCCATTTCCTCACTTGTGAAAGGCAAGTTGTGGAGAGGGCTGAGCAAGTTAGCCTACTCAAAGAACTATGTGAACTGTAAAGCATCAGTTGAATCTTATTTTTTATTAGGCAAGGGACCCCTGGGAACACACTTCCCACATCCACGTCCTGATAAGGGTCTACAAAGTTTCCCCTCCCCACCACGTCTCGACTGATGGGAGAAATAACTCTCCAGGTTTCTATTTTCTAAATATACAGACTAAACTTTACCAACTAAATGAATAGGACATAACATGTCATATCAAGCCTAAACTAAAAACAGCTTCAACTTTTAAAAGACGCCAACAAATACTTCATATATGTCTGCTAATGTGCATGACAAGGATTTTCCAAAACAAATTCTATCTTAACAGCTTCGACTTTGTTACTTCTAAATGTTAAATCTCGTCTAAATCTTCCTCCCTGCTCATTTACACTGCCTTCCCGCCACACGCACACCCCGCCCCAACGTGGGGAACAGTGGAGGAAGCAGGTATTTGGTATCTGACACCATCCCCAAGGGCACACACCTTACTGGTCTCCTCAAGAAGGCATTTGCCACTGAATCCAGTTGCTAATCCAACGAATTTGGAAGACTCCCCGGGAGGAAGTTTAAAGCACGTGCACAATATACACATCGGATTTATCATCAGGAAGCATTTGCCAAAGGCCATGAAGAGCATGCTTTCCACGTTGATCAGAGATGGGAGGAGAGGAAGCCAGGGGTGGTGCCACTCGGTCTAATGACACACCTGGTTTGCCTCTTTCCAGGTGCTCAGCCAACCAGATCATCCCAGTGCCCTGGGGTATGATGGGGAAATTTCCTCACCAGCCACGTTTAAATGAAGCACCATACAACCTAAAGCCAAAAGGCAAATCAGGCAGCAGAAAAGCCTAAGGAAGGCCTTGAAATGCTCCAGCTGGAGACACAAATTAAAGGGTGATCCTGTTACTACATCATTAGCTAAACACCCAGGGAACAAAATAACATTCCCCGAGACCGAACCCACCCTGGAGAACGGGGTCCAGAACACAGCCCTGAAACGAAGCAGAAGCCATGCACTACCTATGGCAAGGACCTGCCTTTGTGAGTAGGGCTTCCCCAGACCACCACACAGGGCCTATCTCCCAGCAACTAGGTGGCCAGAGAACATTTGGTTTCAATTAACAGTAACACACTCCCACTAACGTAAAGAGGGGAGAAAAGACAGGAGAACATTGGCTCATTATAAGGCCAAGGGGTCTATCAGAAGACCCTGAATCAAGAACTGCAGCCAGCCCTCAGGCGAAATGGAAAACCATTCACACTTGAGACTTTTCCCAAGGCCTCTCATCTCCTGCTCTGCACAACTGCTTTGTTCTTCTCTCTCTGCAAAGTAGTTTTATTCCATGCTTCTCCGTACCGAGTCAACCACCTCCCCAATCAGATTTTGAACTGTAATGTGAACATCAAAGACAAGCGAGGATTGCTGTCCCAATCCCAAAATATTCAGGAGACAGTTGAACTCAGCTTGGGTAAGGTTGGTCCTTCCCTTGATCCACACATCAGAGGGGAGGTGGGCAAGTTGGTAGAGGACACCCATCCATCTGGCACAATTACAGAAAAATGACAATCCAAATGACAGCTTAATGAACTCTGACCTTTGTTAAAGCCACAAGGTTTTCCAAAGGTACCATCTTGCCTTCTTATCCTCACTCCGAGGAAGCACAGCTGTACAGCCAGATCCTCAAATAACAGATAAATGTCTTCTTTGTAGCTTGCTGGTTGGTTGCTTGGGTCGGAGGGAAAAAAAAAAGCATTTTGTTGTTTACTTATCAAATGGGAAGGTATTTCTGGTTCTTCCGTTTCTCTTTGGAGGAAGGTTCTCGGCAGAACCTGGTCAACATATGAAAATGTCCTTGAGATCATGAACGCAAAGGTGGGACAGAAACCCAGCCACCGCAGGGACACGTGGACCACGGGTACACGGAACGGAAGCTTTCTGCGGCAAACATACTAAAAGTCAGTTCCCATAGGCAGAAACCGGTCAGTGCAAAGGTTAAAGCAAGGCTGGCTCCCTCCTTACAAAAGCCCTTCGGTTTTGCATCAAGTAGCCCCAAAGAGTCGTCAGTGGGGGGCTATTTCCCCTCGGGCAACAAACACATTCCTCACAGATCGCAGGCTGCTCTGTGTGGTTGCTAATAAGATAATCTGCTACAGGAGGCTTACAAATCCATTTACATTGATTTTAATTAGTGAATCAATCTCAGGCCTCGAACAACTTGGTCCCGAGAAGGTAAGCAATCCAGCTTGGGTCTGTATTCCCAGCCTGAAATCTACATTAAAAAGAAGTTACTCTGCGATCAATGAAGGACAAATAAAAATAATTGGGTTTGCATCTTTCACAACAGAAGGAAAAATCTCTTCCAAGTTCAGACGGTAACTCTTCGCACGTCGATCCGAGCAGTATCTTCTCAGTGATCTCCTCACAGATTCACCTAGGACTAAGGGTCTTTTTTTTTTTTTTCTACAAGCCTGAAATCCAGAAAACCAAAGTCTGATCTTACGACCCTCAGTCAAACGTCTAAAATCAAAATGAGCCTCACTTTCTCAAGAGCTGATCCGAACCTTGCAGTCTAGCCTGAAGTTGAACAGGGAATTACCCAAACACAAAATACAAATGACAAGGAAGGACCAAGTGGCACTCACCAGCCTGGCTGTGCTCTGAATCAGCCAAGCTTCATTAAAAAGGCCGGCAAACTTTTGCATTTGCTTTTATTTCATCCTTTACAAAGGCTGAAACAGAATCTGACCTTTCTGAGTCATTGCGGGCCATGAATTGGAAACAAGCTCGAGGTAAAAGACAGCATCAGTATATGACCGCTCATCACTTCACTTTTCCTTCTTCTCTTTTCCTTATCTCTTTCACAGAGTTTGCCCACCCGCTCTATTTTTAGACTTCTAGCAGAACTTCCAGTGACTACACATATACCCCGTGGGACAAAAAAAAAAAAAAGTCCAAGTTCAGTGCCATCCTCTCGCTGCTGGCTAACACCAATTAGCGTTGGAAAAGAACAGAGGAGTTGATAAATGAAAACGCATCACACTCAATTTTAATTTTTTTCAAGATCGAAAAAGTCCATAAATTCACAAGCAAAGCATGAAGCCGTGGCGAGCACCAGCCCCACAGGTAGAGACACCAACCTACACGTCTGCTCCGTCTCGGGGACACAGACAAGGGGAAGCTGCTCATAAAAGAGGAGAAGCTGAAGCTGCCGGGCCCACTGCACCCATTGCACCAGGGGGTACACACTTCATGTGAATACTTTTTTCAAGTACTTAACAAAATAGTTACCAAGTTGATTTTGAAGTCTGAGTAAGAGCGAGACTGGCCTGCAACACTGCAAAAGGAATTAAATGGAAGAAGGGAAAAAAAAAAAAAAAGAATGAAAAAAAAAAGACCCTATTGCAAGGAAGTAAATTGCAAGGAAAAGCAAGAGACAAGCCAGGGCTCGGGCGGGCGGGCTGGCATGGGTGTGTTCTCTCCTTTCTTTCTTTCCCTCTTTCTCTTTCTCTCTCCTCCCTCCCTTCACCCTCCCTCTCTCCAAAAGGAGAGAACAAAAGAAGTTGATACTTCAGCTGTACATATGGACTCCAGAGCTTTCTGCCTAATGTCTGCTTCCATGCCCACAAGTTTGAAGATTCACTGGAACATTAAAGCTCCTTGGAACATTCGCCTCGCGTTCGTTGGGGCATTTCAGGGGACCCAGCCGGCCCCCTTCCCTGGCCCAGCGTGCGGGGCTGCACAGCAGAGCAGGGTATATGCCAGGGCAGCCTCGCATTCAGATCGAGACCACAAATTATAAACAGTTTCAGTAAATTGACTCGAGTGCTTTTGTTCCCCAGACATACATCTTCCTACCGCTTACAAAGGCAGGCAGCAGAACCTAACCACCAATGCGACTACAGCCAGGACCGGGAAAGGAAGTTATTGAAGCCTGGATTTCCTGCTTTTGCTTGTAGCCAAGAACTATGAGGCTTGTAGTGGTTTCAGGAACTGACTCATCTAATGATTCATGGATAAGATACTGCTTTTAATATGTTTCTGACCCTAAGACTCAGGAACTTCAAAACCAACCTGAACCTATGCTTCACTCTTATTTGCAAATGAGTATTCACAGCAAAATAACGAGGAGGGCGATGGTTTAGTGAAATAAAAAGTGACGCCAACGGCAGGAAAAGTGGTGTACGGACATCCCATCTGAAGCCGTGATCAAAAGCCTGGTCTGTGGGCTGTGACTTGACAGCAAACTTCCCAAAAGTGGATAACAGGTGGGATAAGGTTTATTTTTAGATGTCATTCCCCTAGATGTAAAAATAGATTTAGCACAGCAATATTTTAATTTAGGCGCATCTGGGGTTGTGATCTAAATACCCGAGATGTGAAGAAGCATGTAGCTCTGGATTTAACTGTTAAAGAGTTGCAAACCACCGGAGGGTTAAGGGTTAGCTGACCAATGAGTAATGGGCAATAAAGGACTCCTAGTGGAACTCATTCTCTTAAATCACCCTCTACAGAACACTGCAATTCAGGACTTCCACAACGTCCTCTGCCTCTGAACATTGTTCTCTTCACCCCACCAGACACATGCATGCATGAGCGGACGAATGGGGACAGACATACGGACGGACACACACACACACACACACACACACACACGCCCAGGACTGAAGAGCAAAGCTCTCTAAAAGTACAGAGTCGGGAGCTCGTGCCTCGGGCTGTTTCCCACAAGGTCCCCACGGATTCGTTCATCATCCAGAAGTCCCATTATAGGGATAAGTTTTCAATCCTCCCCTGCCCATCAGTAGGGTTTCCCCTTCCCTCCCACACTGGACGGCATCAAACACAGGACCAGTTTCAGGGATGGCTTTCAAAGGGTTTACAGGTTTCAACACCAGCCCAGCGCACAGAGGGGAAAAGGAAAACAACACTGCAGGCCGGTTAGGGGGTGGGGGGCGGAGGAAACAGTGAGAACAGTTGACCAGGCAAGGCCAAAGTGCAGGGGCTGGCTGGCAGGCGCTGCTCGGCGGGGCTCCTCCAACAGATTTACTGACATGACGTCAGTGGCTCCGGTCCAGCTTTTTCTTTGGTAGCTTTTACCACTGGCCTCCTGAAGCCTCCACTATGTCAGAGAGCCACAGGACCACAATGAAAATTCCCTTTGTGAAGCGGAGTTTACCTCCGGGCACAGAGGCCTGCCTGCCTGGGAATGACAGGGCTCCTTGCCCTCTCTCTGTGCCCACGGAGGAAAGGAGAGGGAGCAAGCCCCTACAATGCTGTCCTCTGCTTTGCTATAGAGGAACCATTAAATGAAGCTCACTGCCTTTAAAAAAAAAAAAAAAGAAGGAAAAGAAAAGAAAGAAAAGAAAAGAAAAGAGAAAAGAAAAGAAAAGAAAAGAAAAGAAAGAAAAGAAAGAAAGAAAAGAAAAGAAAAGAAAAGAAAAGAAAAGAAAAGAAAAGAAAAGAAAAGAAAAGAAAAGAAAAGAAAAGAAAAGAAAAGAAAAGAAAAGAAAAGAAAAGAAAAGAAAAGAAAGAAAAAAGAAAAGAAAAGAAAAAAGAAAAATGCAGGGACGGCAGCAGTTTCTAAGTGCGTATCCAAAATTTCAGAGGCAGGACGCTGGTTAATTTCTCAGGGATGTCATGAATGATGATAATTTCAGGACTATTCACTCATTCTGTTGTGAGGCTGTGTTGGCTGGACTGATCGCACATGGCTTTGTTTCATCAACAAAACAAAAAAAGTATTACTGACGCCTAAACTCCACGGCTGAATGGACCCTCTGAGGAGAGCACTGTACCATCGCTTCTCCCTAAAATGAGCTTTTAACTTTCTTTTAATTTTTACTTTTTCCCCTAAGTGCATATTCTGCAATGCACCAACATGGATATCAAAACAATTTCCAAGAAACAAAGATAGGAATTACTAAAAATAACTCTTAACGGCAGACTGGTTAAAGAAAAAAAGCACTCATTTTAGGCTTAGAGGCTTACTATGGTGTTGCCACAAGAGCACAACACTTGCTATGTTCTAAGGACTCCACTGCATAAATCTGCCCCAAACCACAAGCTTTAGGGTTTTGTTTTGGTGTTTTTGTGTGTGTGTGTGTGTGTGTGTGTGTGTGTGTGTGTGTGTTTTGCCTATAAAAATAATATATTCATGATAAATTCTTAAAGTGACTGAGAGATTAAATACATTCTATTTTAAACACTTCAAGAGGGGAAGGTACAGGGATCCCTGGGTGGCGCAGCGGTTTGGCGCCTGCCTTTGGCCCAGGGCGCGATCCTGGAGACCCCGGATCGAATCCCACGTCAGGCTCCCGGTGCATGGAGCCTGCTTCTCCCTCTGCCTGGGTCTCTGCCTCTCTCTCTATCATAAATAAATAAATAAAAAATAAAAAAAAAAAAAGATTAACAAAAAAGAGGGGAAGGTACAAAACGTCATTCAAGGAATATTTAATCAAACAGATGTGTGTAAATGACCCCAACAATCTCATCAAAATATAACTTGCTGTCTGAATGGCTCAGAGAGGTAATAAGATAAGGAATTTCTCACCTTCTGGTTATTTAAATAAGGAGAACAAACTCTTGGGTGCACATGACCAATGGCATTGACTGAAGCCTTCTGTAAAGCCTAAATTAATGTGAGCTTTGGCCTTTGCGATGAGTGCCAAACCGTGAACTGTCCCTGGGGAATTCCTTGGTTTGCCCTTTTTTCTTAGGGGAAAAAAGGACAAGTGGACAAGCAAGGGCATGGAAATGGCAACCGAGCACCAAAGGAGCCAACATGAGACCAGTGTTCAAGGAAAGGGTTTATCATGGATCAACAAGCTGACCTGGAAGGTGGGATCCACTTCTGAAAAAGGGGGAGGGGGGAGAAGAAGCAGAGACCCTAGTGCTCACACCATAGCCTTGAAATACCATTTTTCACTAAAAGGAACCAAAAACCCAGCAGAAATGGTTCATTCTAAGTTAAGAACACACAAGAAGAGAATGGATACCAGGAAGCTATCAAAAATATCAGGGTCACATCCAAAGGACAAAGGAGCCCACCAAAAAACAACAACTCCTAGTGGCCAAAGATGGTTCAAATTGAATATCAATAAGAGTAACTATAATATATTCAAAAGCATCCAATCATTTAAAATCTATGATTGCATAATGATAAACAAAAAACAAGACCAGAAATCTTTCCTGTGCAGACTATACACCAAGTTAACCAATTAACAGGTAAGAGAACATTTCTCCCTATAAGAGTATTCTAGCTAATAAATGAAGAAAAAACAAGAGGACTGGGATATTACCAGTTTACAAAGTCCGTAAGAACTAACAGATACAAGCAGAGACCATAAACCAATGGCTGTTAATAAAACAAAGAGACAACTGCACATTATGATTACGTGCCTCTTGTGGAAATACTAGTTAGGAAATATTCTTTAAAAAAAAAAAAAAAAACCACAAACAAAAACATTAAAACTGAACCAGATTGAGCTGTAAATCTAAATCCCCATTTATGGGAATTACAGAGGATAGTGGAACATGATACATGGCACCCTGAGAATGTGGCTGCAAAGTCCAGAATAAGGTGAACTCAAGAGACACGGTGAGGCTTGAGTTGCAAGAGGAAACTAAAGGTGGGAAGAGAGATATCTATAAGGAGTTTTAAGAAACACACTAACCAAATATAACCTGTGGATCTTGTCTGGACCTGGATTTAAACAAATCCAACTGTGGGAAAACACTGATGAAACAATCAAGGAAATCTGAATGGTGACTTTTATAGATAAAGATATTTTATGTCAGGGAATTATTATTAAAATGTTATGATGATATTACAGTTAGTATTTTTTTTTTTTAAGAGTCATAGTTTTTAAGCACTTACTGGAAGCCTTACAGATGAAATGGTATGACATCTGGGATTGCTTCAGAACAAAAATCCAGTGGGAGAGGAGCCAGGGGTTTAGAAGAAACAAGAATGGCCATGAGCTGATGACTGTTGCTAAGTGATGATGGGACACGGGAGGTCCATTGCCCTCTACCGTACTGAATTTTTCCATAATAAAAATATTGATGATCTGAAATAAAATATAAGAAGATACTCTTCTTGTCACCCTCCCACACACACACACACACACACACACACACACACACACAGAAAGATGCTACAGGGAAAGGTCCTTGGCATTCTAATTCTCAGCTATTGGGTGACAGTGATCACCCAGACATGGTGATCAGCCAGTGATGATAATATATGGGACCCTATCTCCTCCACCAGGCACTGTACTAACCCTTGCTATAATCCAAGAGGAAGGCACGTCTATGTCCATTTTATAGGTAAGGAAACTGAGATTCAAAAAGATTAAAGAGGTTGCCCAAGGTCAGAAAGGTAAGTGGAAGAAAAGTGCATAATTCTACAAGTTCATAAAAATGAGAATGAGAACGAGTTATGTCTTTTCAGAAGAGTAACAACTCTTGAGAGTGCTGATAATTCCATAAACCAAAAGATTCAATGGTCTCCAGTATTAAAAAAGACAGCAGAATCGAGAAGTGGTGCTTTTCTGATGACCATATTTGGTGAAACTCAGGCAACTGCACAGTCTCTCTCTTAGATCTCCAAGTGATAAGAGGATAAAGGGGGGAAGGTCTAGGCCGCACACATGTGTGTATATGCGTGTCTTGTGTGTAAAAATGTGAAAGCAAAAGGGAAATTGTCTGAAGAGAGAAAAACAAAAGAGCAGGAAATCCAGCAAGAGTGGAAGCTGGGAAAAAGCTTAAAACTAAACCCAACAGAGAGGAAGATGGAAAAGCAAATAAACGAGCTCCGGTTGGATGGGATGTTGGGGGGACTTTCTGGCAAGGGACAAAGCCCTCAGAAACATGGAGCAGGGGCTGGAGGTGAAGGAAGTAGGGGACTACTACAGAACCAGTTTGGGGAGACCCTGGCAAAGCTCACTGCAGGCCATTCACCATATTTTATCCTCTTTTATCACATTAGCATTTTCTTCATTTTTCAGATTAGGAAATGGAATAATTTACTGGCGATCCCATCCCCAGTAAAAGCAGGACTGGAGCTGGAAGCAGGGTCTGACGTCAAAGCCATTCTTTTAGGCTACTTTGCTAAACACACCAAACACTAGAGAAAACTATACAAAGTTATGGCAAGACCAAGATGGCCAAAAGCAGAAGTACCCAAAAGGCATAGGGAAAAAAAAATATGAAGACTCTGAAAAGGGAGTGGCCAAACCAGTGGCCTGGGAAGGAGGGAAAGACAAGAGCACAAGTCCCAGAAACTGACCATCAGTAGCCCCAACTTGCCCTTTTGCACCAGAGTCACCAGGACCAGGTCCTTCTGTTTGAACAGAAGGAAGAGTATCAACCTGCCTACTCTCTCACTAAAAACCAGTCAAGATGTCAAAGCAACCCCATTAGCAATCCCATTTTGAAGATCCTACTGTATTTTTCAAAGTCCTGATTATTAAGAGCTCTGAGCAAGTCCATGAACCTTTCTCCTCTCAGCCCCTGCCAGTGCCCACCCCACAGCACATTCTAAGGCATATTTTCCACCCCATCACCTGGGCGGTCACCTGGGCAGGGAAGGGAAGGAATTCATCCCATCTTCCCAGGCTCCCAAGCACCTCCACTTATCAAGCAGTGAAGTCAAGGTCATCTGCCTAAATCCTACCCCCAGCATGAGGTCATTTCCATATCTAGGTCTTCAGGTGGTTGGGGTGGGGGTAGCTAATTTATTCTGACAGTCTGCCAACAGAGCACATTCCAAAGAAAAACCAGAGAAACTGGCAGATCCAGTCCCAGGGTTTCAAACAGCATCAGCCTACACACACACACACACACACACACACACACACACACACACACAAACACACACACACCAATATGGTTCATCAACCCAGGCTTCCAAACCACACCAGCCTCACCTCCACACATACATAAAGGAGTCTGGATCAATTCAGCCCCCAGGAGCCTTACCCTCTCATTTTCAATGGCCAGTATACCCAGTCTGAGAGGTGAGGGGTACTGGTCCCCACAGTCTTTTGAGGACTGAAAACAAAGGGCAGGTGACTCTTGCCGTTCTCAAGACAAAATGAAGGGTGAGACAATACCCCGATGAAAAGCTTGACCGGGTCTCACTCAAATTTTTTAGGACCTTAGCCACATGTTTGTTTTGAAGACAGAGTAAAATAGGCCACCAAGAACACAAAATAAAGTTATTGTGTACTTTTAGGGTTTTGGTACAAATGCCAGAATAATAAAACCTGACAAGTGACTTAATATGCCATCTTTTTAGCCTGGCAGCTGTGGCTAAAAGCCAGATCCAGGAACTGGCTTCACACACTGCCCTTATTCCCCCTTACACTGGCTGTGTGACCTTGGGCAGGGTGCTAAACTGCTGTGTGACCTTGGGCAGGGTGCTAAACCTCTCTGAGTCTCCCTTCCTTCAACTGCAAATGGAGCTGTTAGGTTTAAATGAAGTGATGCTGAAGAACCGGCTCAGGACAGAACCTGGCCAGTCTTCCTTACCTCCCAAATGCTCCCGAGTGGCCTGGGAATTGGAGCAACCACAAGTTAATAGAGGGGACTCAGCAGTGCCGCCCCTCCTCCACAAACCCTGCCTTTGGGAGGGGACTGTGGGGCTGTGGATAGAATGACCCAGATACAGACATGGTCCTCCAGGACCTTTCTGCCTAGACTCTCACATTCTAGCTCTTTCTTAATCTAAAAGCTCACCTCCAAAGCGGGCTGGGGGGCCAAGGTGGCCCAGCATCCCCTTTCCAGAGGGAACCAAAGATTCTCAGGTGACTTGCCTGCTCAAGGGCACAGCCCAATTGCAGGGGCTGTCCAACCAAGCCTTCTCTTCCACACGGCTGGAAGTAGAGGGACCGAGACCCCAACCTGTAGAGGACCCTGAAAAATGTCTTCTCCCTATGAACAGCCCCAATAAGGAAACAGATCTCTGAGCTCCACAGCAAAGGCCAGACCTGAAAGACACCACAGGAGACTGAACACCTGCCCGAGTCACTGCCTCAAGCACATGATAAAATAACTAAACAAACAATGGTGTCAAAACAACCACCTGGAACTGAGCGGTGCTGTTACAATTACTTTTGGTATTAGCCGAAGTACTAAAATTTCTTAAATCCCATTCTACTTTCCCTACCTTATATATTTAGGTACATCATAGGACATGATCCCGCAGTCTCCCAAAGAGCAGAGACAAGCAAGCCTGAAACCTAAGGATGTCAAGAGCACTGAGACCACAAGTCCTAAAATATAATCTGAAATCCCCGAATTTCACACAATACAAACCTTTCAGCATTCCACTGGGAAAAAGTTCTCAATTAAACTTTGCTAGTCTAAAAAGGAAATGAACCAATGCTGAATCATTCCTATGAATGGACACATTTAAAAAAAAAATACATTATGAATTGATCTACAGAACAGCAGAGGGTTTGAAGCAAGTTGGTTAAAACTAGCACAGGTTTATAGGAAAAGCTCTATAAAAGCTCTGGTCTCAGAAACAGCCGGCGACATGCCTTCCAGAATAATACTGTCAGGACCTCAATCCCTGGCTGCAAAGACCTCCTACCCAAAGATTTTCTCTCTATTCTGCTAAATTAAAGGAGGTTGTCCAGTTTCCTCAATAGTTTCCTAATAGCAGAAAGACTGTAGTTTTTCATACAAACTGGGGCATTTGAGGGTAACAAGAGGGTGCTATGAACTACTGCTCAGAGGCTCAGAAATAAGGAGCAGGACTGTACCAGGCAAGTCGTTACATAGCCATGAGGAACGGAAGAGGACAACCCTTTACAAAATACCAGTGGATAAAAACTGTCATAAACAGTTATTAGGAGGAAGACAGAGGGTAACTGGGAGGACACAGGAACAAGACCAAATTGCAGTTAAGGAAAAACTGGGCAGAGCAGAACTTGAACTTTGGGGTATATTAACCTGGTTCTGGGTTCTTTTCTTCCTCATCTTAAGTCAGATTCGGGGACGCCTGGGTGGCTCAGTGGTTGGATGCCTGCCTTTGGCTCAGGGTGTGATCCTGGGGTCCCAGGGTCGTGTCCCACATCAGGTTTCCTACAGGGAGCCTGCTTCTCCCTCTGTCTGTGTCTCTGCCTCTCTGTGTCTCTGCCTCTCTGTGTCTCTCATGAATGAATAAAATCTTAAAAAAAAAAAAAATCAGATTTGACGATGCACTGGACTTGTGGCTACAAGTGCCTTCCAGGTCTCTCTATCTCCCGAACTCCCAGTTTCTCCTTGTTGATATCTATCGAGGTCTTGGATTGCTTAAGTGTAAGGCGCTCGGGCAGTTAACGCAATCAACATTTATCATTAAGGAGCAAGGCGTTCCGCATTATTGAAATTGCTCTTCCTCAAGTAAAAGCATCTTCCACCTTAGATATTTTCAATGGACACCTGTAGGCCCCTCACTAAAACCAGGAAACAAGCAGAAACGTAAATTTATATTAGGACGTCACTCTTGAGTATCAACCTTAATCATCTGACCAGCAAAACAAATGCACACATTTCATGGGGGGTAGGAGGGTGCCATGGTGAGTACAGCGTGCTAACCAGATTCAGTGCTGTATTGATTCCATGACATATGTCACATACCATAAAATCTACTCTTGAAAATTATATAATTCAGTGGCTTTTAGTAGATTCACAGGTCGTGAATTGTCTTTAAATATGCCTCCCTCCTTTCCTCAACGGTCAGCCTGCCTATCTCCAAAAGCCTCTATCTTTCCCCCCAAGTCCACTCATCTCTTAACAATCTTTAATTTTTTTTTAAGATTTTATTTATTTATTCATGAGAGACAGAGGGAGAGAGAGAGCCAGAGACACACAGAGAGAGAGAGAAAGAAGCAGGCTCTATGCAGGGAGCCTGGCATGGGACTGGATCCCAGGTCCCACACCCTGGGCCAAAGGTAGATGCTCAACTGCTGAGCCACCCAGGCGCCCCAACAATCCTTAATTTTAATTCTTAATTTGAAGACCGGGAAACCAGTCACTCAAAGTTCCATATACCCTGGTTAAGAGACAACAGGAGAGGTCCATAAAGTGCAGGTGGTCCCCAGCCCAGGCTCACACCTGCCTGGCTCAGACTAGTCACTGGGAGTGGCTCATGTCAAAAAGCATGGGGAAAAAAAAAAAAAAAAAAAAGCAAAAAGCATGGGGACACTGACACACCCTGAAGTATAGCTGACCAGCTTAAGACAGAAGACTCTGAAAACACAGCTTACAAACCACCAGCTTCCAGAAGAGATCCAGCTCATCTATCCAGGGTATACCTGGGTACTAACCCAAAGAGACACTCACCTTGGATTAACAAGCATCCTCTGTAATACACAAACGCACTGGCAACAACAATGGATGGACTGCCATTCACACAAGTATGAATCAGTATTTGAGTATATTTAAGGTCCACAGAAAGTCTAGGGCAACCCGGGTGCCTCAGTGGTTTAGCGCCACCTTCAACCCAGGGCGTGATTCTGGAGACCAGGGATCGAGTCCCACGTCAGGCTCCCTGCATGGAGCCTGCTCCTCCCTCTGCCTGTGTGTGTCTCTGCCTCTCTCTCTCTGTTCTCATGATTAAATAAATAAATCTTAAAAAATAAAAAAATAAAAAAGAGGAAGTCTAATACAGGGGGCAAAGATTTCATTTCAGAGCTTGGAGCACTGAGATGAATAGGATGGTCTGGGTTCCAGCAGCAATCACACCGGCAGGTCTAGCCTTTTGAGGTAGCTCTTACCTAGCTTTCCCACAACCCTTCAAAGTAGGTAGCAACAGTTCCATTTTCCAGATGTGGAAACCAAGAGCAGAAAAGCTGCCTGGTCCCAAACAGGTATTAAAAAGTCCACTGGGATGGGAAGGGAGCGTGTCGCTGGCTCAGTAGGTATAGAATGTACTCTTGATCTCAGGGTTCTGAGTTCAAGCTCTACGTTGAATGTGGGGCCTATTCTAAAAATAAAATACTAAAGAAAGTTAAAAAAAAAAAAAAAAGTGCAGAGGCACCTGGATGGCTCAGTTAAGCATCTGCCTCTTGATCTCAGCTCAAGTTGACCTCAAGGTTGTGAGTTCATGCCCTGCAGTGGGTAGGGAGCCTACTTTAAAAAAAAAAAATTTTTTTAAGTACAATAGGGGCAGCAAAAGTAGGGGAGAGGTACCTCTCTGCCTCTAATTTTGTCATACCTGAAGCTTGATCCCTCAAGGTTCCAGGGACAATTCCTTAATGGTCTCCCCAGCAGGTCCAGGGCCCCAAGCACAGTCTATGAGAAGAAGAGTTCCATGCAATCATCTAAGAGAACTTTCAGAACCCAATCCCCAGGAGTACCTGGGTGGTTCAGTGATTGAGCATCTGCCTTCGGCTCAGGGTGTGATCCTTGGGTCCTGGAAAGGAGTTCCACATCAGGCTCCCTGCATGGAGCCTGCTTCTCCCTCTGCCTATGTCTCTGCCTCTATGTGTGTGTCTCTCATAAATAAAATCCTTAAAGAAAAAAAAAAAAAAAAAAAGAACCCAATCCCTGAGTTAGGAGTGCAGCTTCCAAGGAAGAGTCTAAGAAGTAGAAGTAGAAGTAGCTTTCTTTCGGGTGGACAAAGGTGCACCATGCTACCCACCCTTGGAAGCATTTCCATTTAATTCATAGTACCACTTGGCAAAGAACAACCTCACATATTATATATTCATTGATGGGTTTCCTCCATCATTTATTCCTCCATCATTTATTAATAGAGGAAGTATGGTTCAAAGCGATTAATGGTCTCAGACTTCATGGGATACCTCAGCCACCCATGCATTTGAATCCATTTGCCTGCGACCTGAAGTCCAGCTCTTCTAATTAACTCTGCCTCGGCTCTGGGTGTTCCTCAAGAGTCACTGTCCAGGCTGGCCTGGTAGGAAATCTATGAAGACCTGGCATTCAAGATAACATCTGAAATTGGTATTTACTGAGCATGTATTATGTGTCAGGCCTACAAGAGGTGTTATATTGAAATTCAGAGATGAGGACACCAGAGCTCAGAGAGCAATTTGTCCAAGGCCACAAAACCAGTAATGGCTGAGCCAAGTCCAACTAAGGAGTGTCCTACTCTGGATCTGAGTTTTTAAAACTACATTATTATCCTACTTTTTTCCAAACCAGAGTCAGGAAGTTTCCTAACTGCACTCCCCTTGTCAACCAGTTCCCTCCACTTCTTTCAATTAATTGCTCAGAGCCAAGTTTCAGATCTATAGGTTCAGATCTGTAAGACCTCATGACTGGCAATAAACTTTTTCTATCAGTATTTGAAGGCTGAGGTCACTACTCTGGAGAGTATTGGGGGGGGGTCATTTTTTTTTAAGGACTTAGTTCCAGGGACACCTGGGTGGTTCAGCGGTTGAGCATCTATCTGCCTTTGGCTCAGGTCATGATTCTGGAGTCCTCTGAGGAGTTCCACATCAGGCTTCCGGCAGGAAACCTACTTCTCCCTCTGCCTATGTCTCTTCCTCTGTGTGTGTGTCTCACGTATAAATAACAAAATCCTTAAAAAAAAAAAAAAAAAAAAAAAAAAAGGACTTAGTTCCACACTACTCCCAAAATGGCATCTGGCAAAAAATAAACTCTTTCCCTTCAAGACCCAACTCCAATATCACCTTTTTCAAGATTTTGTGTTTATATATTTAACAGAGAAAGAAAGAGCATGTGGGGGGGGGGCAGGTGTTGCAGGCAGAGGGAGAAGCAGGCTCCCCAGAGCAGGGAGCTGAATCAGGGCTCAATCCCAGGAACCCGGGATCATGACCTGAGCTGAAGGCAGACACTTAACTGACACGCCACCAAGGGGCCCCTCAACATCACCTTTTTTTTTTTTTAAGGGTTGTTTTTTTTTTAAGATTTTATTTATTTATTCATAAGACAGAGAGAGAGAGGCAGAAACACAGGCAGAGGGAGAAGCAGGCTCCATGCAGGGAGCCCGACGTGGGACTCAATCCAGGGTCTCCAGGGTCACACCCTGGACCAAGGGCAGGTGCTTAACCCCTGAGCCATCCGGGCTGCCCTCAACATCACTTCCTCTGCAAAGGTTTCCTCAGTCTCTACCACTGAGCAATACAGCTGTTTGGATATTATCAAGAGCACAAGAGCACTTAGACAACTGTGTTACTTTCCCTTTATTCTGATGTTACATAAGGAAATTTATGCTCCTAAAAACTACACATGGTTAAAAAAAAGAAAAAGCCCCTTCCCAAACTACTCCCTCAAAACCACCTCTCTCCATAATAGAAAATCACTGAGATCCTTTTGGAGAGCGATGCAAACACCATTCTTCAACATTTCATCAGCTCTAACACACCATAGTTGCAAAATGCAAAATGATTTTATTTCTAAGAAATATTGCTGTGAAACCAGCCGTGCCAGAATGCTGACTTATCACTCAGAAATCGAATTTCATACAGACTGAAACTTTTTTTGATCATACAGCGATCATACACAGAAAGAGGTAAATAAACCAAATAAACCAGGTAAGATACACCTAAGACAACTTCTGAGAGATCAACATCCGTGCTTTTCCACACAGTATCACCCTCATACCAAGAGCACTGGCAACATCGAGAGCGTCCTTAGGAATGCCCTAGCGTGGGCTCCTGGGTTCTCTCCCTCTCCTGCACCTGTCCCTCAGGCTTGCATGAGTGTATGCAACCACACTGCAGAGCACGGCCACAGCCCGGCCAGCCGAGACTGCAGGGCACATCCCAACTTTAAATATAAGAAAAGCTGCACGGTGGAATGCAGACAGTACGAGATATACAGCTTCCCTGCTGGATCGTGATGATCTCTCTACAGGCCTGTTTCCCTTGCCAAACTACAAACTTCGCAGGGTTGTGTTGACTTACCACTATTCTTTGACCACCTTTGCTGATCGCCAAATCCCCGGCATCCAGGAGCACCTGTAAATGTTTAAACATGCAGGGGCAAGTAGCAATCCTACACAAAACGGGGAGCATCTGGATTTCAATGTGCCCAAGGTGGAAGGAAGTGAGAAGAAAAGAATGAAAAGCCAGGCCTGGTGTAGCAGCAGTGGGCTCATCTCTTGAATGCCGTCAGGCTCTGCTACGTCTATGTCAAGGGATACCACTTGAGGAGCTCTCCAAGCAGCCTCACTACCAGAAAGTAAAACTGCCTCTGCAAGCAGCCAGACAAGAATTAGCCCCTTCAAACCTTTGCCAGCAAGCCTGACACACACCTCACCTCTATAATCACATCTGGAATCAACTGCTACACTCCCAAGGGGTAACAGATGATTGCCAAACACGGGGAAGATGGTTTTGTTCGTTTTATTGTTTTTCCTGCATAGAAAGGTGCAACCTTATCTTTTTGTACAGCTGTATTTTTAAAACCAACCACATCTTAGTGAATTCCATAAAGATTCAGTATTTGTTCACAAATACAGGTGGAGAGAAAGTCCCTTCGGAGTGGGGAGGAGGGATGGCCAAATTTAAACTGACTGGATCAGAAGAATTAGAATATCTAAAGCAAAGGTTCCCAACCAGAGGTGGACACCACCACGGACCTCTTAAAACCACAGAAACTTTGTACCCAGCCCAGCCCCCCTAAATCTCCAGGGGTAATGTCCGGGTTGTTTAAAGATCTATGGAGGTCGCTGTGCACACGCTCAGGTGAAGACACTGGTGCAGCAGAGGCACAGGGGCCGGAGTGGACAGGAGCTCACCTGGATCTGAGTCAGAATCATCCTGAATTAGCCACACAAAAGGATCTGTGTACCGTGAATCACAAACCCAGAAGTCAAAATGTGGGAAAAGATGAGAGAGCCCTGGAAAGGTGAGCAAGAACATCCAGGGAGGGTGCGCTGGAAAAGGGCAGGAGGGTCTCACCGTGGTTTCCCCCAGGTGCCTGGTGCATCGTGGGGACACATATTTGATGAATGAGACTCACTCGGCTGATAAGCACATGCTGATGCACATCACCAAGCTTCCACAGAGCCACCTACTGTGTGCAGAAACCCTGAGTCAGCTCCAGCAACTCAGGCCAAGAGTCCCTCTGGCGGTTCCCCACTGGAAGAATAGTTTTCCTTCAGGAAAGACAGTGTGGAAGTGTTCTAGAAGCATGGCCCTCTTTACAATTCTTAGTCATCAAGGAAGCCTCTTTCCGCCTCCAAATCACAGATGACTCTTCTCCTGGTTCCCAGTTATGTAGATCACCCATCAATTTTTTATTTTATGATTAAGGTAGAACTCAAAGGTGAAAGGAAATTAGGGAGGTATTCTGAAAACGCAACAAAATGAGAAAACCTTTTACCAAACTAAGAAAGAACAATATCGGCGGCCTTATCTTATCTCTCCAGTGTTTAAAACAAAGGCAGATTTTGAATTACGGGAATTTCTCAGCTCTGCCTCTATGAAAAATGCTATTGGAGGAGCACCCGGCTGGCTCAGTGGTTGAGCGTCTTGCCTTTGGCTCAGGTTGTGATCCCAGGGTCCTGGGATCGAGACCCGCATCAGGCTCCCTGCGAGGAGCCTGCTTCTCCCTCTGCCTATGTCTCTGCCTCTCATAAATAAATAAATAAAATCTTTTTTTTTTCTTTTAAGAAAATGCTATTAGGTAGCTTGTCTTCTGTTTTGCTCTCAATGAAAACACTTGCTAAGGTCTTCTGAGGGTTCCAGATTTCTGGCCGGGGCTGCCATCCCTCAGCTGATAGGGGGGCTCTTTCTGACTCCAGCCACCACGGTCTCCCAAAGGCCTTGAGATGAAAAGGCAGCCAGGGAGAAGGGGCTGAAAGAGATTCCACCAAAGGAAGGAAGCATCGCTCACAATGGTTTCAATGGTCTGCAATCAGTTAGCCCCCAGGACATCCCCAGCCACAGGGATGGGTGATCTGAAAATGAAGCATATCAAAATGCTATTGATAAGCTAAATTACCAGACAGCTTATCTGAGGCCCACATCCGCCATATGGTGCCCCAACTTCTGCCGCCTGTTGCGGCCGCAACAATAGGCACGCCTACCCGGACAGCACCGTCGGACAGAAACCCAGCAGCAGCGGCATGTGGGGCGGCTGCTGTGTTTACATTTTATTCTGCGCTATTAGCCTTGTGCCTCCCCCCCATCCCAGGAGGGCCTGCAACACAGCACACATTCGACATCAAAAATATGCGTTACCTACAGGACACACGCACGCCCGCGATGCGTGTGTGTGTGTGTGTGTGTGTGTGCGCGTGCGCGCATGTGTGCACCCAGGTATACATCAGGTGAAGAGAGCAAACCAGATGTCAGCCCCGGGAACGGAGCTGCCTGGTGGGGGAGGGCGAGCCAGGCGGGCTCCCAGCGAGAGCTGCAAGCAGACAATGCGCTTTTCTCAAAACACTCGGGCGGGCGGGCCTCGGGGAGTGGCTATTTAAAACACTTGGCTCCTTTTATTTCACCACCGTGGAAGTGAATTCGGCTCTTAAGTGCCAGAGCAAATGAAGTCATTTGGTTTCTGCGGGCTCCCTTTGCATTTCAGCAGAAGTCAGAACTGGACGAAAGTCGGAAGGTCCAGCTGAAGTTGTTCTTTCTTCCAATTAAAATTGATTCCACAGAGGATTTGGCGCCTGGGCTTCATTAACTTTTTTTTTTCTTTCTTTCTTGGAAAAGGCTCTAAAGTCGCAGAAAATTTAAAGGACATCAGGCAGTGGAATGAACGCTGTCAAAGATGCCTCCTGTCATAGAAGGCCATCAGGTCAAGATGTAAAGATGAACAAACAAATGCAGATAGCACCTTCCAAAGGCTTGGTTGGTATCCAAGATTAATGGTGGTTCTCGCTGAATGAATTCGTAAGATTTCTGCATTTATTGCTTTCTACTCCCTACCCTCTAAAGAGGTTCCTATCTTCACGGAGATTTTATCATTAACGGTAATAAAATATTCATTTATTTATAGTTTACTACCAATTAGGTAAAAGACACTGGTTTTCAAAGAGACCTCAGCAACACATAGCATCCGGTTGTGCAAAAATGTACAAGATGCAGGTTTGGCTACAGTGCAAAGCAAAAAAAAAAAAAAAAAAAGGACAGTCAATCTAACATTCAGATCTAGTTAATTATTACAGAAAAGCACTCATTTTCATCCCCCCCACAATTACCAACACCTAAGCAGAAAACATTCTTGGATGAACTTTTCAAATTTTCTTAAACATTCTCAGTTAAAAAAAAAAAAAAAACTCCTTTCAAGTTAAATTGAGATTGCACTTGAACTCCATCCAAGAGCAGAGCTGAACTGAATTATGATAATTAGAAAGCTGTGCCTATAAAAAAGCGGCGCAGTTCATGCATTTTTTTTAAAAGTTCATGCCAGAGAATATAAGTTCAATATGTTCTCACATAATTAACATTTCCCACCATTAGCAGCAGTTTTTCAGTTTATATATCAGTAAAAACAACAGCACTCGTCATTGTTGTATATTCCGAGTCAATAGTGTTTCAGTCACTGTACACATACATCTAAATCTGTCAGACGCCTAAAAGCAACCAGAATTCCCCACTGGAGACGATGGGGGTGCTTAACTTGTTCATTAATAAGCTGCTTTTTTTTCTTTTAAACCCATTTTCCGATGCTGGGTCCTATTCCTCAAACTAACACTGCTAATGAAATCCTAGGACAGAGCCTTAAAAACGAATGTGAAAAAGAGCAGAAAGCATTACATCAGGATAGTAAATATTGATGGGGGGATAGTAAATGTGGGGGCATTGGGGGGGGGGGGTGAGTACAGCCAGGATGGAGACTTCCCTTGGCCTGCCACAATCGTGTAGAAAGAGAACAGCCTCTAAGACTCCCCCTCCCCCTTCCAATCAGGAGAGAGACCAGTGGTTTCACAGTTAGCTAGGACTCCCAGACTATGGAAACTATTTTCTGAGAATCCTCCCAACCATGCAAAAAAGCCAGTGACAGCACTTAAGAGCTCAGAGGGACCCACCCTGTAAGAAATACCATCCTCAAAACCCACCCTTCAAGGCATCCTATTTGCTTTCACTAAAATAAAAATACATATTTTTTTTTAAAGATTTTATTTATTTATTCATGAGAGACACAGAGAGAGAGAGGCAGAGACGCAGGCAGAGGGAGAAGCAGGCTCCATGCAGGGAGCCCGACGTGGGACTCGATCCAGGGTCTCCAGGATCAGGCCCTCCAGGACGAAGGCGGCGCTAAACCGCTGAGCCACCCGGGCTGCCCAAAATACTTATTTCAAAATTCTCTTACTCGGCACCATGAGGAAGGCTGAACCTATCTGAAGAGATGGCTGAATTTCAACTGTGAGTTCCAATATGGGATGGGGTCAAAGGCGCTTAGGACGAGACTCTTTACAGGCTGGGGACTCTGAATAGCTCCCAGCTTTGAAAACAAAACAAAAACACGCACAGAAACACTCCAGATATGTAGATCCGAATATTCGGGCATTCCACAAACTATTCCAGAAGAGGGAAGGCCCAAACTTCCCAGATCTCAGAAGTATGCAGTCATCACAACACGAGGGGCACTAAACTGGGCTTTGTCAGAAAGCCCAACCCTGACACATTAAGGGCTTAACACGGACCTGGACCTGGATTACTTAATTGTATCACCTTTGTCAATGTGAAAGAGTAAAATATATCACTGATATTGTTCAAACATGATCTGGGATCTGATTGAAATACCACAGGGCAATCTGTGGCTTCTACAGATAAAGTAAGAAAAAGCACCGGGCAGCGATCAAAGATTATTCTAGCCATCAATCAGTCCAGTAGCCCAGCAGCAGAGCCCAAGTTTGTCAAAGGACAAGCAGCTTACAATATACTTTTTTTTTTTTTCGTGCCGAGTTCAGAAGTAGGACACCAGCGCTTGCGGCAGTTCCAGTCTCTGAACTCTAAAGAGGAAGCCGTAGTGCGCGCCTTGGTCAACAGAAAGGTGGACTCTGATTTCCTTGCCGTGCGACCGAGAAAGCCGGACACTCGCTCTGGACAGTATTCTTCAGTCTTTGGGGAAAAAAAACAGACCTGAAAAGTTTTATCACTAAATGGATCCAACCCCTAGGCACAGCTTTCACTCAGCAGCATTTTTATTCTTTCGCAATCTCTTTATTGGAAACAAGACAACGTGCCCAAAATACAAGCTTGAAAGTGTTATCTACCTACTGTCTGCATGTGAACACGGTCACTTTACACTGGATCACAAACGCAAGTGATTTGCACCAACCTTCTGAGTGATAAAACACCACGATTTTCATTTGCAGGCAGTATAATTATGCTCACAATTAACACGTAATAATACATGAGATTAGAGAGAAAAGTAATCCCACAGATGCACAGGCTCTGGTTTGACCATGTAGGAGAGATCGATCCTTTTCTAAAACAAGGAACCTTCAAACACGGTTAATAGTACAGCTCATTTCTTCAAAGGCCTATCTAACATCTGAGATCGACATTCTCTGACTGTTCCTGTTACATACTTTTCTCCTGAAGATATAACAAATATGATCTAGAAATGGATGATCCACTACAAGTATATTCTCCTCAAATTTTCCCATTGAGAAATGCCCTCCTGTACTCACTGTTCTGCAGCGTCAGAACTCAAAACTGTTTCTAAATGACTAAAGCACAGGCAGCAAAAAAAAAAAAATCAAACACCCTCTTAAGACTTTCTTGTCCTTTTTCTTAATAAAAGGGGACATTGGTCCCCAGAGTGTATGAATACATAATTCTCCCTGTATAAAGTAACAGAGACAAAAAAGGGAAACGAAGAAGCTGACTTCTCCCAGAGTGCCCCCCTCCCCCCTCCCCTCCCCACCCACCCCAAACCTGCCCTCACATATAATTAGTCTGCTGCTGGGGCCTAGGCACACATTGTACCACAATGCAAGGAAGCGCCTCGCAGCAGCCTCTCCCTGAGAAATTTGTTTCAATCCGGCTCAAACTAAACTAGGTTGCACTCCCTCTTTAAATTAAATCTCATTAAGTATATGTCGTGATGAGTCCTGGTTTATGTTTTGGGAAAAGGAAAAAAAAAAAAAAAACCCTCCATCAATGTCTCAAGCATGTTCTCTGGATGGAGTTCTATTTCTTACTTTATGAAAGATCACTAAGAGGAGAAATCTATACAAAGATTGTATCTTATATTCAAAAAAAAAATCTTACAGTCAAGGCAAAGTGTCACATTGGTTTTGTTTCAAAATTGTAAAAAAAAAAAAAAAAGACTATTCTAATATTCCCCTAAAATTGTGGATCAAATAATACTTTAAAAATAAAATGGTCTACGTTGGCACTTTTATACCATCAGCAAGAACCAGGAACACAGCTTATCAGTTCATTTTTTAATACCAACAACAAATAAAAGAATTACAAACTCGGTTTAAAATCTGAAACCTGAGAGCTCATCACCGAGTTGCACATACAAAGAAATACTAAACAAAAATATCTGTGACCATTTATGGAAATAGTGAGATTAGAAAAATAAGCCTTTCCCCCCTTCCCCCCCCCCCCCAAAAAAATAATCAGCAATTCAAAACCTCGCTGTTGACAAAGGTTCAACTAATCCATTTGTCTTTCCTGAGTCACTTTGTAATGAGTTCTACTATTTCCCTCTGAAGAGGAAAGATTCTTAACCAAAGTTGGATCCAAGTCTGGCCCCAAAGACCGTCTGTGCTAGTTACAAAAGGGCACAAGCCCAATAGTGAAAGG